>NC_135048.1:22801405-23450269 GCF_051014685.1 Ptiloglossa arizonensis | reverse complement strand
ATCCTATCATTTTTATATACCAATTACTGGCATGAATATTTAACACTCGACTCTGTACAACACAGCATCTTTTCATAAATTCGAAAGTGTAAATCTCTGTTACTTAAATCGAAGTATTCCTTTAAAAATCAGTGTTTCTATAATGGGGAAAAATGTCAGTTGGAATTATGTTTTTACTGAAGAGCAATACTTTGCAGTTTTACGGGATGAAATGATTATGTATTATGATTACGAAAGGCTGACGATAACAAGGTGTGTTATAAGCAATCAGTTTCATTTGACCTAGAAAATAATGAATAAGACTAGAATGGAAACGCATTGTAGATTTTGTTCGTAAGAGCGTAATGTATTCTGAAATGCAGGCTGTAAATAATCGTTCTTTACTACTGCCCGGTAACGCTTACCATCCATCTTTACTACTGTTACCCGCGACGGTATGAATATGGTCGTAAAACAGACTCGTTATGGTATCAAATATGCGTTTAAATCAGGGCTTCGTTAGACGTTTTGAAATTTTTGCATTTAGTATTTTTCATAATTTATGTACGGTTCTGACCACACCGGGGGATTTGGATCCGGAGCGACGTTATTAAAAGCAAAGAATTCGAAACTGGCGTATCTTACGACACTTCGGGAATATTTTTGTTAGCCATACAACATCGTATTGACGCTTAGCCAAAACCCAGGCTCTGTGCATTAAAACAATACGTGAACAACGAGTATTTAAATAATACGGATCGGAATTATGCACGCAACGTTCGCCCGGGTTACGATATCTCGACAAGGTTTTCGTTCGCAACTACCTACATACATAACCTCCGACCTGTCAAACGGCGGACATGGATGACGATCGAAATGTGCCCGAATAATAACGGGTGATATTAATTCAATCGATAGCGAAGAACATTGAGCATAATAAGCACGGAGCCACCCTGCGATGTAAGAGGGAGAGCTGATTTGGAATTATGCCACGAATAAATGCCATGCCTTGACATTTACGCTCTCCGTTCGAGAGATCACGTGACTCGAGAATTAATATTTGGCATTTCCATTGTTATCTCACGGAACATTACGAATTTCGGGTGTTTCGGTATTAAAAATACTCGTCGTTCTCGAATTGCAACAGAAATTGCCGTCTAACGTGGAATACTCGAAATAAAGATGTTCTCCTCGAATTGCTTCGTAATGTTGCGTATCTAGATTGATTAAATTTATGTCTCTTCTTTGTTACTCTCAACGTCTTACGCGGTGTTCGCTCGGTATGCATTACTCGGACATTAATCTACGACTGGGTGTACATTTCTCGTGTCGTTTTCAGTGTAGTGTGAAATTTCATTGTTATATTCGTGGAGAGTATCTAAGAAGACTCAAACGGTCACTCAAAGATCGGAATGTTCCGTTTCGCGCAGTTGTTTCCGCCCACACGGATCGATCTGCGCAAAGTAGATACCGGACTGTACTCGAATAGAGCTTCCAGTATTGGTTCTAAAAAGTCGTGTAAAGTTGCAAGGGCGCGTTGTGTACCTACCTGACGGTGTCCCTTCCAGGGATGACATGTGACTAAATGTATTTGCGACACGCTGGCTATTTAGCTGGGTCACTATGGGGGAAAAGGATCGATTCTCTCGCCCTCTCTCTCTCATTCTACACCCTTCCGTTTACAGGAGGAAGTTCGTTTATTCGTTGATAGAGAGTTATCCAGATGTGTTCTCGCGTGCGTTTACTTTGCCATTGGTATGTACGAGTAAACTTAGACTGTGCCCGTGTAAGGGGCAAGAGTCGGAGTTGTAGAAAAATTTACGATTCGTTGCTTCTTAACGAATATTTCTCCAAACCATGCAAAACGTGCTTGTTTATATTACAATTGACATCGTCGATGTGATAATGGTTGCCATCGTGATAGCTCGTTATGTCTGTGTTTGATTGCATTCAGAGCTTTCTTACTTATTGCGAGACTGCATTCATTTGGTTGTTTATTTAGTTCCTGCACAGTGTTTCCGTCAATAATGAATAATTAATAATTTGGGAATCGTGTTTAAAATATTGCTTTCCGTGTCTCCTTTATGCCGATCAATTCAAACTGGTGGTCCGTATCAGAAAATCATGAATGTATAATAATAATGATTATAGTAATATATAAAGGAAGTGTGAATAATGTGAAATGGAGTCATAAAATAGTAAAGTACACCGATACTGTTTATATAAATCATCTGACATATACAACATTTCCAGCAAACAAATAATATTTGAAACACAAATTATTTAATTTATCAAACTAAACATAACAAACCTTAAAATTTCTATCCGTTTCTGTTCAAAGTGGGAGAAGTGTCCTTAACAGTAGGAACAATGATTGTCCTCTTTCATTTTGATTGATAGCACCCTACCGTTTCCTACGAACGTAAGTTTAGTCGATCGAAGGTATTATTTCCAGAAACGTGATTCAAGACTATACAACGATGCGATCGTGTATTTCGCGACTGAAATAACTTCATAAAAGCCAAAGTGTAATATCTTTTTCGTTATGTAAAAATTGTCCACGTAATACGTTGCATCTGCATAGAGCTGCCATTAAAGTAACGTTATGTTGATAAAAGTGACGTGACTTGTCAATTTATTTCGCAGCTACGCGGTTGAAATTTTTATCAGTTATTTGGTTATTAAACGTTTCGATTGAATATTTTCCTTCTCTCGTGCAAAATTTGTATTCCAGTCGATTGGCGACCGATTACACGCTTATTGGTACTCGATTACCAAAATTAGAAGTTCGTCTTCGCTCGTGTTGCAACAAAAATTTCGGTACACTTTCAAAGAAGTGCAACGAAATAATAGACACTCTCGCGATACTTTTTCATTTTTAAAATTGATGCAACTACGTGTCACAGCCACTCAAAGAGTCAAGAATTAATTGCGCCCCTTAGCTTCTTCCTTGGACAAACAATGGTACAGTTGAACGACCATTGCCCGCAGGGGATGATTTAAACCGACCAAAGAAATGCAAAAACTGTAGTTGAATGTTTTACTAGACGCTTCACTGTAGACTTAGTCACATGCTTTTTAATTTCGAGGTCTTCGAACTTTGCCTTGTGTGACCTCATCCTTTAGTGGAAAATTATTTTTGGATCTCTCTGTATTCTCTTTGCCCGTTTTTATGTACCGCTACAAATTAACATTACTAACCGTGGCTAAGTTTCGAGCTCCTACTATTTAGTAAAGAGCAAAAATAGTTCTTTCATCACAAATTAGTTCTATCAACTGTAGTAAAAATAGTTATAGCTGGCGCTACACGTCTGCTGGTCTGTCTTCTCATCGGGAATGATTGTGCGAGGTTTCATCAAACTATGCATTTATGGCATTCGTTGTTCGTTGTGGACGCGGAAGTTTGGGTTAGGTAAACGATACCAAATTTGTGCATTAAAAAACTAGGTCGAACATTACAATCCCAGCGATTAAATTATGCCTGTATTTCGTTTCAATGTTAATTATCAATTACAATTATTCAACGAAGATAATTAAGGGTTTAAGCGAAAACAATGAAAATTGTAGTATTTGTACAGAGAAGTAGGTCATCGTCGAATCAAGAATCGTTAAGAATCGTATCAACTGGTCGTTTTTTTGTTACGAAAAAAAAAAAAAAGAAAAGCTCATCTCTTTTCTTCGCAGGTAACGAAATTCGAATAACGTATACGTGTGAAATTTTAATCGAAAAATGTGATCTTTGAACTTGGACGAAGGAAATGTTTCGAATAGCACGCGAAATTGGGTCAACTCGTACGAGTCAAGTATACCGCACCACCGCTGTTGTTTCTTTCTCCTTCGTGTGTAACAATATAAACGACTCTTACGTAAATAGTACGTGTACGCAATTTTACCTCTACGCGATGTAGTGTTGCTCCGTTAAATGTATCGCGTGAAAATTTCAAGAGTTTTCATTTTCTTATCGTGCATGGTTAATGGCCATTGTAGCTCACAGCATTTCGTCAAAGTAATTGCTCTCGTTACATACTGATCTAGACTTTGCACGAAACCACGTGCGATTGAATCAGGACTATCGAGACAGGTGCTTTACGCAGAGAATCTAGGTCAGAGAGTATTAACCTCGCATATAAATAGTACTAGCCGTACATAATGTTTGTGGCAAACACTTTTCAGGTTACCTTTTTCAACTCCCGCTCTTTGTTTTTTCGGTCTCGCTTTATTTTTTGCCCGACGAAGCGATGAAACGTTTTCCCTTGTTACTTACGAATGCGTGCGGTAATGAAAGAATACTTAGCCATACGTAACGAAAATAGGTGCGCGGACGATGATATCAGGTTTGAAATTTGGCCTCATTATAAACGACACACTCCTTTCTGTCGCTTGCAGCTAGCGCGGATCTTTATGATTTCTATGCGAACAAAATAATACACCCTTTTCGAAATAACTTGGATTTTGTTGAGAAAAGGGGTAGCAGACTGCGATTCGAGGAATGTTGAAAGTGACTTGTATCGTTCGGTTACGTTTTGTATCGTGTGTACGTACGCGTGCATCGTAAAATATCTATTAGTAACATTATCTCGATAAATTTGATCAAATATTATTTTGTATGTATTATTGCGACAATAGAGGATTCAGTCATCATTGTTACATATATATATTTTTTATTCTATCGTGCTTTGATAGGAACATTCTGTAATAGGGATTTATATATTACTTTAGCGATTCGTTTTATTTACAAAATACATAAATTAAAATAAATTTCTTATCGGTCAATTCCCTGCTAAAATCTTACGATTTTTTATACTTGATAACGTAGTATTTTCTGTGTCGTTTTTTTTTTTTTTTTTTTCAAGAAATAAGCACGTAACATATTGTACGTTTTGTTCACGCATGCGCATACAATAGTAGCATTCATAACGGACATAGTAAAAATACACCTGTGCGACGCAAAGTTTCACAAGTTTGCAAACTGCAAACGTGCAACATTGTGGAACATACATTATGAATAATAGAACATACCACAACACTTTGCTAGTTTTAAAAGTAATAATTTACGTTCACCACTCGGGGCTACAAGTTTCAAAGTCTCGATGTTTCATATTTACGTCTTACGAGGAGAAACTTCGGTATTGTAAATAAATTATACCTGTTCGGTATTGTAAATAAATTATACCTGTTCGGTATCGTAAATAAATTATACCTGTTCGGTATTGTGAATAAATTATACCTGTTCCGTATTGTGAATAAATTATTCGTCTTTGAAACCCGCAAGAATTGCAGATTGAGCTTTCAACGCTTTTACTAAATAATTTAAATCATTCAATGTGTCACTTTTTAAATACGAATCGATACAGTTAAATCGATACAGTCACATCGACTCCGTATTGTTAACCACGGTCTGTGCATATACTTTTTACTTCGAACTAAAGCCTAGAATGTTAGAACGCGTACAGCGACTACAAAAGGTTAGCATCGGTTCGTTCCGGTGGCGTTCCGACAATTGTACTCTTCCCGTTTCTACATCGATATCAATGAAACACGTTCGAGCGTGTTTCGATGTAGAAAATTGTGTCGAGAGTTTAGAATTACCTGTCATTAATAAAATCGCATTTTGCTTTTTTTATCGTCCCAATTGCATCGACGGTACATATCTATTGAACACTCATCTTCACAGACGTACAATACTCGATACGATTTACGATACATTATATTGGGTTGTACGAAAAGTCGTTTCGTTTTCCAAAATGGAGAATATATAATTTAATAAAATGTTTATACGCTCTACAAAAATCGTATTTCATTTTCACAAAAAAAAAACGAAACGACTTTCCGAACAACCCGATATTATGTCACTATATACAACGAACTGAATGGAACTTATTATCAAATTATCCTCAACTTGACGTATTTAATCGATCAACGGGCTAATTTCTACGTAAAGTACAATAGACAATTTACTCAATATTCAATAAACCAATTGCCGAACTCTTGTTACTCGATTACCATCGACTAGAGAATATCCATGTCACGTACACCTAGAGGAGAAACTTTCTTGTATCAATAATTACAAAAACTCACATTGCAAGAAAAAATGTTAGAAAAGAAAACACGAGAAATTTGTCGTCAAACGTACCACCAATTCGGTACACCCCCCCCCCCCCCCCGCCATTCAATGGATTCACGTAGAGAAGAAACTTCCTTGTATCAATAATTACAAAAATTCACATTTCAAGAGAAAAGTCAATTGGAGATCAAAACACGAGAAATTTATCATGAAACGTAGCATCGATTCGGTATCACCCCTCGATTCAAGATGCCACGCGTAAGAAGAAATTTCTTTGTATCAATAATAAAAAAAATTCACATTCCAAGAAAAAAAGTTAGAGAATAAAACACGAGAAATTTGTCATCAAACTTACCACCATTTCGGTATCCCCCTTTGATTCAAGATGCCGTGCATCATACAAAACTTACAAAACTTTCTTGTACATACAAAACTTCCTTGTATCAATAATTACAAAAATTCACATTTCAAGAAAAAAGTCAATTGGAGACCAAAACACGAGAAATTTGTCATGAAACGTAGCATCGATTCGGCAATCCTCCCCCGATTCAAGTATCGGGGAGAATCGTATCGCGAGAATTTCAAATCTATCGTTTGACGAAAGTGTTCAGGTTGGCCTAACGTTACCCCGTCGTCTCGTTTCAGATTATGGCGCGGTTTAACCGGGCCAACGCAAGAGGACAGACGTAGGTACGGATGAAGCGCAAGAAGGGTAACGAGGCCGAGGAGGAGGAGGAAGACGAAGAGGACGAAGAAGAGGAAGAATATTATCGTGGTAGCGACGAAGTGGGGATCATCGGTGTTGAGAAACGGAAACTCGTGGCCATAGCCGGCGTGACAGTGTCGTCCACGTCGTCGGCTGATACGTTTCATGCTGAACAAAAAGAGGTTCGAGGAGGTCTCAACACTGGCGGACGGGGAACGTAATGGGAGCGCCGTGGTCACGGGCCCGGTGCTATCGTCGTCGTCGTCGTGCACGGTGCCCTACATCGGCACCGACCAGGGCTTCGTGTTCGAGGGTGGCGGCACGACGACGTTGCAGCGGGCCGGTGCAGCCGGTGTATCCGTCGCTAGCCGCACCGGTAGCGGAGGAGGAGGAGGGGGAGGAGGAGGTGGAGGTGGAGGAGGAGGATCCCTTGGAGTCGGTCTGGGAAGCGGTGTAGGCATAGTAGGGTCAGGGATTATTATGAGCGGAGGAGTAACGGGAGGTGGGATTGCTGTTGTCAGTGGAGGAAAAAGTGGTGGAGGAGGTGGTGGAACGAACAAGGAGGTACGTTACGCTCCGTTCTCGTCGTCCGTAGGACCGGCCGGTTCCGTACCGGCGGTTAACCTGCCGCCGCCACCTCTGCCACCGCCTCTGCCACCGCCGCCGCCGCCGCCGCCGCCACCGCCGCCGCCCCTGCCGCTGCAGATGCAGCAGCAGCGTGCCTTCTCGAGGTCGATGACGTCCCTACCGCCTGAACCGTTCATGATCATGAGATCGAAGGCCCTGAATCGACGGGTCTCGATCAACGTCGGTGGCGTTAAACACGAGGTGCTATGGCGTACACTCGAGAGGTTACCGCACACGCGTTTAGGCCGTTTGAAGGACTGCAACACCCACGAGGCGATCACCGAGCTATGCGACGATTACTCGTTGATCGACAACGAGTACTTCTTCGATCGTCATCCGAAATCGTTCAGCTCTATATTGAATTTCTATCGTACCGGGAAACTCCACCTCGTCGACGAGATGTGCGTGTTGGCGTTCAGCGACGATCTCGAGTACTGGGGCGTCGACGAGCTCTATCTCGAAAGTTGCTGCCAGCACAAGTATCATCAGAGGAAGGAGCACGTGCACGAGGAGATGCGTAAGGAGGCGGAGTCGCTCAGGCAACGGGAGGAGGAAGAGTTCGGCGAGGGACAGTGCGCGCAATATCAGAAGTGGTTGTGGGATCTACTGGAGAAGCCGACCACGTCCATCGCCGCAAGGGTGAGTTATTATTGTCAATGGTCGCGCGTCACGGTGCGTCTACCGAATCATTCGTACGAGAACAAACATGTGATCGTGTTGTGCGCATCGGTTTAAGGGATCGTTTCCTTCGTGTTTTTCTTTCTTTTTTTTCTTCTCTCTCTCTTATATACATATATATTTGTTTTTCTTTTTTTTTTTACTTTCAAATTCTTTTTTTATCTCATTATCCCGGAGCAATGAATTCCGGTGGAGAAAAATTGGGATGGTATTCGGAGATATCGGACTCTTCGGGGGAGTGGAATTTGAACTTGAGCCAAGAAGCTCGGGTTGTCGCAACAACAGTGTGTCATTCGGCATTGACGGAACCCTCCCGGCCCCGTGGGGTCGTCGTTTGTTGACCGTGTTTCAAATTCTTTCGTTTCTCGGCCCGTTTAAGACCTAGTTTCTAGAGGACGTTCGAATGCAAAGAAGAAAAAAAAATGAAAAAAAAAAAAAAAAAATATACATATATATCAATATGTATATGTATATATTTCGATTCGAGTTCTCTGTTCGATTTTTCACGCGGCGACAAACGTCAACGCGCGATCCAACGGGTAACGACAATCGAATTTCTCAACCGCGCATCGAGTCGCGTCATCGAGGATAATTTTAAACCGAGAATCTTTTCGCGGTCATATTCTCGCCCGGATACAATCGGTGAACGGTTTCGATCGATTCGCTCTTGTCGCGCGAACAAACGCTACCGAGGATTTTTCGGTTCGTTGTACGCGCGATGGCAACGCGGTGTATCGCATCGCGCGTTCGTTGAAAAATCAATCTCGTTCCGGTAAACTATTCGTGTTCCGTGTCTTTTTCTAATTTTTTTTTTTTTTTTTTTTTTTTTTACGCGAGAATTCGTTGAAAATTTTTCGAACAATGTAATACTTACAATGTCTCCACGTTTACAGTCTGTGCCGGAGCCTTAATCCGATTAAAGGTATTATTAAGTTGATAGTAGAGCATCGATTCTACGTAGCTCTCATATAGACAGAAATGTAGTGAGAACGTTTGCGACGTATGTGATTTTTTGACTTAATCTCACTGTAGATCCTTGAACCAAGATAGCGGGAGTCAATCAATCGGGTTTGGATCCTGGCTTTTCGTCGTTTCGATAGTAATCGTCGATCGTCGTCCCGTTCAAAAATTTTGTTTTTTTTTTTCTATTTTTTTTTTTTGTTTTTTTTTTTCGCGTTCCGTTGCGACACGAAACGGGAACAACCGCCGTGCGAGGAAAAAGAAAAAAGAAAAAAGAAAAAAAGAAACACTAACAACGAACGTTTGTCGATTTGTCACCTCAACGAAACGAGAGAGTACAAAGCGCAGCTTCAATAGTGATTCTTGCACGACTATCTCTAGTGTGTCATTAACAATTTCACGCCGTTTTAACAATACGTAGCATACTTGTGCATATTGATGTATTTGTCGATAAATTTTTGATCAGCTTTTTCTCATTAACAAAAACCGTCTATATTGCATCTAACGCAGTACAATTGTAAATAGATTTCTTCGTTTCCCTGTCGTCAAAGCCAGATCGAAATCACGTGCGTTGATCCGAGCATAGTTTGTCGATACTCATTAATCAGATTCGAATTAGACGTATTATCATCTCGATGTATAGTATCGATGCATTTCGTTTACATCATTGATCAAACTTTTTATCCGCTAGAGTAAGGTGTAAATATATACATGTGTCCATAACATGTACAAGTAAATATATATATATATATATTATATATATGTATATAATATATATATATATATATGCACCACATATGTGTATATGTACAGAAAACGTAGAAACAGACACATAATATAACGTACATAAGGCGTAATTGTAAAATAGAAAGAGTTCGTTGATATAAAATAGAAACACTGTTGATTGATTTCTCAATACCCCCGGTTGTGTCGATGTCTGTAATGTGTATTTTATTTTTAGGTGGTGGTTAACAACAATGTTTACTAATCTCATTGTTACGTAATCCAGCTTTTTAGTTCTTAGCATTAAATTCCGCGTCTATTAGCAATTATCCCTGACAATGTTTTCTGGCCCCTCGATGATAATGGGAGTGCATAATACGCGATTACCAGGTATCACGTAGATTCTTTCTCGACACCGCTCCCTGTGAGATGTCATAGTAACTTCGCTACTGGCGAATTCAATTCGATGTGTACGCATATATTCGCGTGTGAACAATTAACTGCTGTTGAAAATGTAATGGAAATCACTAACGTTTCTTGCTAACCGATCGAAGTAACGAAAAAAAAAAAAAGAAAAAAGAAAAAAAAGAAAAAAGAAAAAGACCAAGTCCAGCATCGACGCAACGAATCCGACGTCGCGCGAAAAGAAATATCACTATTACCGTACTTGATCACACACTCAATATCGACACAAGAGCACGTGGCTTCCGCGTAGAAACTAGAGAAACAATGATATCGACCGCGAATTAGAACCCGTAGGCTGAACATGTCTCGATATTTCTTTTCCCGTGCACGTTGAATTCGCAGCGATAATACGATTAATATTATTGAAAAATTAACCACGAAAGAGAAACTCCTGAGGCACTCAAGCGGCGCAGTCTCATATATCAATACTTGCCATACACACCACAAACAATACACATTGCACACACTGTTGCTCGGAAATGAAACAACACTATGCGGGGTAATGAAATAGCACCTTGTATATTTCCTTACCGATCCCAATGTCATTGCAATTTTCTGTCACACTAAACGTATTAAATCTGAAAAACTTTCTCTAATCTGTTCCCTAATGTTATATATATATATATATGTATATGTGTGTGTGGACGTCACGCCCGATGTGATATAATTTTATCATTGCTTTGTCCGACATAACCGTGATCGACGTACGGCATGCGAACGCTTCAATGGTGGACGTAAATGAACATCCTTGGCCGTAGAATATTTTCGCGGATGAGTCGCTCTCTAGAATATCCTCCTCACCATACGTCCAAACGTTTCTCCTTAATGCGTCAATATTACGGAATGTATTGATTTTCCACTATATTTAAATCACGTGAGGGCCGTGTCGGTCAATAACTGTGGCTACTTTCTGAGAGCACATGGGGTATAGTCATCGGTGATATGGATACTGGTTCTCCGCACAGATCTTAATTTCTTCTCCATGGCTTCATCGGACCGCGTTAAACGAACGAGTGCAATCTCCGTGTTCGAGGTATCGGTATTTGCGGTCAGTTATTCGTTAATACTCACCGCAAGTGATTTTTCAATGCCAAGAAAATTTTCTTTTTTTTCGTACGGGGTAACGATAATGCAACTGCACTCCGTCGAAGTGCCATGGACTCTGGGTCGCGTAAATTTCACCGAATCGAGTCGAGTTTTTTATCGATTAATGTTCATTGGGTTCGATGTTGATTTCACCGGGTAATAATAATGCAACTGCACTCCGTCGAAGTGCATTTTAGATTCTTGTTTCTCGATTCGTAACGATTGATAACACGTACGGAGATTTCACTGTACAATGGCCTCTGGGAATCTTCGATCGCGTAAATTTGACCGAATGGAGTCGAGTTTTTTATCGATTAAAGTTCGTTGGATTCGATGTTGATTTCACGATACGAGAACAAAGTGCAACGAGTTTGTACTCGAAACGAGCTGATTTCATCGAATTGCAGTCGGTACGTGGTTCAACGATAGTTTAATAACATTCGATTCAATCTAAAGCACTCTTATCGAAGTAGTTTCCGGTCGATGACATTTTTTTTTACCGAACATTCGGATGTACATTGTTGCGTAACGTTTTATCCGATACTGTGAAAAGTTGAGTAGTTTGTAAAATATGTATTTAAATTATTCGTGTCGCGTAAATTTATCTACTAAACAACGAGTACGTACAGTAAATTATTTCATGGAACTTTTAAACGAGTAATTAACTTGAACGATTTAATTCGGATACCGAACGGTTCTAAAGTTCGCAAAAGATTCACACAGGCCTGATATCGCGACATTAAAAGGGCACGTACTAGTTAACGCGTAAAGTCGAAGGTCATTTTGTACATACAAGAGATAAAGTATCAAACGACTCTCAAGTCTAATTGCTGGGTAATTAAATGTTTTAGGGCCGCGTTCTCTCGACGAGGGACAATCAAATCTGCTGTACACTGTATATTTCCAAACACCGTGTGTACATATGTAACATACATATAATGAAATTTATACAAATGTATGGATATTTTTTACAGTATGTTTGCACGTCTAAGGGAAGCTTTAGCCCGTATGATTTTTATCAACAACCGAGTTCTCTGATCGTATTACTTTTACACGCACAACTTACGATACCACGTACGAATATTAACACACGTGTACGATATTAAATATCGAAGACAACGTTCGTCCCATTCTCTTCTTAGCGAAACGTAAGTTTATGTCATTTAAAAAAACAAATGATTGTGTACCGCCGACTGTGTAGTATTTTAATCGTTGAGAAATAGTTTTTTGCGTCGAGTTGCTGCGATTTCTTACTTTACGTATTTTTCTACTTGTGGCTTGAGTCTTTTGTAAAATATAACTCTAACAAAATCGATTCGTATTGTTCAGTAGTTTCTACTTGTATTTTGCTTCGCTTGTATCGAATGAAAAAAGAAAAAAAAAAAAAAAAGAAATGACGCGCGCTTTAAAGTGTTAACCAGTATGGCTCTACCTCGAATTGAGAAAAAAAAAATGAATACTTCTTCGCGCAATACGTGCATCGTGGGTGTTTGAAATTCAACGAACAATGAAACGTTGACGAGAGTTTTCGTTAGACGCGAGATCAAGGCATTTGAAATTTAAGAGGGCGCAGCCTGAAAATCCACCGTAATTGGTGGATAAAAAAAGAAAGACTCCGCGAAGACTCGCGTAAACACACGTACCTGAACGCGTCGTAATGAACACCAATCTCGAAATGAATTATTATCGTGGCACGATTGCGGGAATAAGTGGAAGCTGTGAGTAATATAGCACCGTATAAGTTTTCATAAACTATGAAAGAGTGTACAGATGGCTTGTCGTTACGCGCATTAGTTTTCTTGGACATTGGTAACGATCTCGCTGTAATTTGCGACGTACGCCAGTAATTTGGCTTCGTCATTCACATCAATCCACGACCTGTTTTTTCCTTCTGTATCTAATCGAGCCACAATATCATCGAAATATCGCACCACACGGCTTATTTGCAACGAATCTTGATCATCCTGCACACGAAGTGTTTCGCACAAGCTTGCTCCAACGCAAGGTAATCGATTGTTTTTATAGTTGTGCCGTAAACGTAGGACGTACTGAGCGAGTTCACGAATTTTCTATCATTAACGTTCTCCAGACAGAAGAGAAGCAAAAAGAAAAAAGAATAATAACAATAACGAAAAAAAAAAAAAGATAATAACAGTGACGGAAAAAAAAAAGAAACAAAATTGGTGAGTATGTGTACTCGTTAGTTTCATTTCTTTGATGGAGAAGCATCGCGATTCATTGCATGAGAAAACTGCGGATGCAACATCCCCCTACCTCCCCCTCTTTTAACTCTCTTTTCTTCTTCACCGTTTGCTTTTAAATTTGCATTCAATTCAAACAAACACTCGGAAGCCGAGCGATTACGGTACACGTAATCCGGTAAAGTTTTCTTCGACGGGAAAGATATTTTACAAGAGTTTGATCAATTTTTTTCTTTCGAGTGAACACGATCCTAGCAGCTTTCCGAAGTACGGCCCCGAGTACGATTTTCGAAAGTAAGAAACTAAAACTGTAACGGGATGTTTCACAGTGGTTCCTTTGTCAAACTTTTGTGCTCCTTCACTTCCGAGTGTACGCATTTGTGTTATTCGCAGTATAATTATGCGAAGCGGAGCGCCTATGTTTCTTTATGTTAAACGAATCGGCGAGTTTTGCTAACTTTCTCGAAGCGACGAATTGATTTCGCTTTGTAGCGATTGCACTAGCGTGGCAAGGTATTACATACGTATATTAATTATACGATACAATTAACAGAGAGCATTGGCTGCGAACCAGTTTTCGGGGCGGTTTGGGGGCACTTTCAGATTTAATCGTGGGTGGATAAAGGGAGCGGGGTTTTGAAGGGACTTAAAAAGCAAAAAAAAAAAAAAATGAAAAAAAAGTAGAAAAAAAATAAATGTGCTAATACGCTTGCCGAACAATGTACAAAACTTGTATATGAGTCGAGCGACGTCGGGCAGACTGCCTTCAAACGACGAGATACTCCTTGGTGAAAAACTCTGTTGTATCTGTACGATTCTGGAGCAGTTTTCAGCGACTCTGATTACTGCGTTTAGACGAGTTTTCAGTTTCGCGGAAAATGCTTTAGAACGTTGCAAGTGTCCCGATTGTGCCCTTAGCTTTCGATTTTCAACGTGGTTCCAGAGTCGTTTGGAGGTTTCATGATTTCGAGTGTTCCTTTTCACGTTCGGTCGCGTTTTCGTCGACAGAGGGTATTTCCATTTTGTTAAACGAGTGGATTCTCGAACACTCGTAGCTCGGAGCGACATCGTTGGAAGATTTGTGAAAAAAGACAAAACGAAATTATTAATATCGTTGACGTGAGCTTTGAACACACTTAGCGTGAATATGTTTTTGTATAATCTTGTCCGTGGCAAGAGTCTCGTTGTCTCGTTGGTTAACGTATGTTTATACAGGGGTAACGTTGTCGAGGTACAAGCTTCTTTACGTACGCAAATTGTTGCTTGCTTCATGTTGTACATTATTTCGTACATGTAAAAAGACTATATTTATGCTTACCTTTCTATTTTGTCAATGATAAGGTATGTTGTACGTATTTGGTGTATAATTTTATACATATTTTTGAACGCTTTCGTGCAGTGAGAGCTTCCCGTAATTACTCTTTTATCGTAGACGTTATTTGCTTATGAGAGTGCAGGCCAAAATATGAATTATTTTCACGCGTGTTCTCTGAACGGTTGTTACGAACATTTCTCACCGTACCGGAACCGTATCGATCGTTCGGTTACTTGTCAATTTTCCAAATCGTACGGATCGTTGAACCGTTCGTTGTTTCGTTCACGGAACCGGAGACACTACCATCAGTTGCGTATGTAAAGTGGCAGAAATCGAAGTAAATTAGGTATTTATTATACATATTTCTAATTCGTCGCTGGTGAAAAACAAAAATTGTTCTTCGTCTCGATCCACGTTAAATTCCGTATACGACGATCGAGTTTTCCCCCCCGTTAGAGTGGCGTTCGGAAAGCATTATTAATTTTCGATTTTCGTTCCCAGACGTCTCAACGATCGAAAAATTGAATCGTACAGGGTGCACGTCCTGCGTGGTATTGTACACGGTGTAAACACCACAGTTTCATTCTCTATCTCTCTATCTCTCTCTCTCTCTCTCTATCTCTCTGTTTCTCCCGTGTCCGGTCTTGAAAGGAAAAAGAGAAAAAACGAAAGAATAAATGAATAAAAATGACAGTAAGGTTCGATGGATTCGGAAAGTCTGTTTGTATTTTTGTTTGAATCGCGGCCCCGGTAGGAGATTTTACGCGCTAGCGATGACTCCGTGTTTGACCGGTTGACCCGTCGCTTTTCCAGGTGATAGCTGTGATATCAATACTCTTTATTGTGCTTTCGACGATCGCACTAACTCTCAACACCATTCCTAGTATGCAAGTGAATGATGAGAAGGGGAACTTTCAAGACAATCCGCAGCTCGCCATGGTGGAGGCCGTGTGCATCACATGGTTCACCCTCGAGTACGTGCTTAGGTTCAGTGCTTCGCCGGACAAGTGGAAGTTCTTCAAAGGCGGTCTGAATGTGATCGACCTGTTGGCAATACTGCCGTACTACGTATCTCTGTTCCTGGTCGAGACGAACAAGAACGCGACCGACCAGTTCCAGGACGTGCGCAGGGTAGTGCAAATCTTTCGTATAATGCGGATCCTGAGGATCCTGAAGCTGGCCCGCCACTCGACCGGGCTGCAGAGCCTTGGCTTCACGCTACGTAATTCGTACAAGGAGCTGGGCCTGCTGATGCTCTTCCTGGCGATGGGCGTCCTCATATTCTCGAGTCTCGCCTACTTCGCCGAGAAGGAGGAGCCCGGGACCAAATTCGTAAGCATTCCAGAAACCTTCTGGTGGGCGGGCATCACGATGACCACCGTCGGATACGGCGACATCTACCCCACGACCCCGCTCGGCAAGGTGATCGGCAGTGTGTGTTGTATATGTGGTGTCCTGGTAATCGCGTTGCCCATTCCCATTATCGTTAACAACTTCGCCGAGTTCTACAAGAACCAGATGAGGCGTGAAAAGGCCCTCAAGAGGCGGGAGGCCCTCGAGAGGGCCAAAAGGGAGGGCAGCATCGTATCGTTTCATCACATCAATCTGAGGGACGCCTTTGCGAAGAGCATGGACCTGATCGATGTCATCGTCGACACCGGTAAGCGACGGACCACAAGGAGGATAACACCTTTCCTATATCGAGTTATGCTTTATTCGCGGGGGCCAAGGTTTTCGCGACGTACCGGGAAACTCGGCTGTGACCCGAGCTTACACTTAACAAAATTAAGCGGTCCGTCGAGATCGTTTCTATCTTGAGCTTACTAAGGTTTCTAGATTTAATATTTCATATTTAATCTTCACGCATCGCTGTAGCATTCATTCTCTTTTCTTTTTTTTTTTTCTTTTTTTTTCCAATTCACAGAAATTACACGGTAATTTCGCTTCTTAACTGGAATCGTTTTCCATCTCGTGCATTGTGCCTATTAGGTGGTTCGGAGAGTCATTTGCGTTTTCCAAAATTGAGAATATGTAATTTAATGAAGTGTTTATACACTCTAAAAAATCTTTCATTTTTATCAAAAAAAAACGAAATCACTTTTCGAACAACCCACTATATATGTATATTTTCTTTTTATCATAAATATGGAATTGTAAAGAAGTTCCGTAGAAGCGAAGTAACAAAGTTCACGGGTTCCAGTTAAGAAGGTTTCGATCGCATTTAAAAACCGGTACGAATGGGATTCTACCGATGGTTCATTGACGTCTTTCTCATCATTTTACCTCGTATCATAATTTTACTAACATTATAGCGCTTGGACGATTTCTTACCAAAGGAGATCGTTAATTCTAGTTTTACCATAATCAACGTTAACAATTTATCAACCCTGGCGCAAGAATGATAAATTTATCAGTTCTGGCGCAGGGGAGGGGGGTGTTGTTGGGGCAAGGTAACGTACGCGCGACTACACATAACAGTACACCGCCTTCACTCTAATCGACTCTCTCATTAACGCAACCAGCACCGTATTCATAAGTACATAAGTGTCCCGTGACGAGCCCGAAAGTATCATTGTTCAAAGTTTACTTAACCCTTTCGCTACGGAGCGCTTGCGACGAATGTGGCAGCTACGAACTGAGGGGGTTACCGGGTAGTTGACACCGAGGTACGAAATGCTACGAAGTAAGTAGAAGTCGTTTCTCGTTCTCGAAATTTCACAATAATATTTCTTATGTTCGGTAATATCGTTTTACTTTATAAAGTACGAAACTTTATAATCGCAATTTATTTTTTCATGAATTATATCATAACGCTCGTATAATATTTTTTAATACAATGTAACGAAATTGCTAAAGTATTTAAAGCCAAACACAATATTGATAATCAAGTTCGGTGTGACAATAGTTCAAAGCATGGAACCACGCATAAACCAACATCACATTGTGAACGATAGTACCTCGACTCGCGTCTTTTTCCGCGTTTATTACAGACGACACATTTTTAAATTTGATATTTTTTTCTGATGCCTTGTTCGAGGTATTTTTGATGCCAGATACTTGATTAATGAAAGTATCTCACGTAAAGTACGAAATAAAAGTATATATTGTGTGAACGTCTATATACGCTGTTCGTACCTCAGCGATTACTTTTCCAGAACGTATAAATACGCTCTACGTACCTCAGCGACCACTTTTCGAGAACGTGTATATACGCTCTTTGTTCCTCAACAACCACTTTTCCAGAACGTATATATACGCTCTTCGTTTCTCAGCGACCACTTTTCCAGAACGTATATATACGCTCTAGGTACCT
This sequence comes from Ptiloglossa arizonensis, assembly GCF_051014685.1. Lineage (NCBI taxonomy): Eukaryota > Metazoa > Arthropoda > Insecta > Hymenoptera > Colletidae > Ptiloglossa > Ptiloglossa arizonensis. The sequence continues at coordinate 23,432,152 of NC_135048.1, read as the reverse complement.
CAGTGACCACTTTTCCAGAACGTATATATACGCTCTTCGTATCTCGACGACTACTTTTCATGAACGTAGATATACGCTCTTCGTATCTCAGCTACCACTTTTCCAGAACGTATATATACGCTCTTCGTATCTCAGCTACCACTTTTCCAGAACGTATATATACGATCTTCCTACCTCAGCGACCACTTTTCCAGAACGTACATATACGCTCTTCGTATACAAACGGTCGTTCTTCGAAGTCGTGTATATACGCCCGCCGTAGCGAAAGGGTTAACGTCCGTGGAGACGCATGTGACGCAATAGGGATTCACACCGGCACATCGCGTTGCGATCACGTTCGATTCTTACACAGATCGTCGCTCGTTACGATTTCGAGCCACTCGCGCGAACCAGTCCGCTTAATCCTGCGTCAAGGTTGATGAATTGATGGCATAATGAAAAACACAATGGATACCGAGCCTGTTTTCAGGTCACGATGTGTCCGGCGTGGATGGTAACAGCAAGGAGGGGGAATCCGTGTACGGACGCAGCCCTGCCCAGACCAGGTCAGGCTGTTATCCTAGCTATGAGCATTACGGTCCCTCGTGGCGTCGATGCGGTGCCTCGTCTTCCTGCTGCTTCCTCGGTCTACCTAACGAACAACCTACCACGCCGGACAGACCGAAATCTAACTTTGAAACTAACGATTTCTCCCATACTTGGAACAACCTCACGGCACACTTGCCCGAGATTAAACAACACCCATTCTATATCAAGGTTGAAGGCAAGATACTAACTGCACGCTCCTAACTCACGATATGTCCGACGTGGATGGTAATGAGTTATCAGTGTTCTCGCTTCCGCTAGATTTCGTATACAGCCAAGAACGCAGCCTACCACGCCGGACTGAATCCAAGACTCCAGTAGCTTCATTGAACGTCGATTAATAGCGCAACGAAAACACACGGAAAAACACACTTCGCGGGGAAAAACTGTACCGCGTGGCGTTCATTTTCATGTAATTTTTCACGGGCGTCGTATTTCGTCGAGAATTTGATTTTTGTTCATAGAGAAGAATTGGATAAGAGAGATCTGTTTTATTTGTATTTTTGTAAATGTTCGATTACGGAGAGTATTGAACGATGTTTTATATCAAATTAGAGGTCTTGAAAATTTGGAAATCGGTAGGAGGGAATGTTTGGAAAGAAATTGGTAGTAATTTACAGATCTCTGTTTTTTTTTTATTCATGACTCGTAAATTACAGATATCGATTGATGTTTCGGATAAAAGTTGCACTGTTCTGTAGAGAGTTATAAATTAATAGGAAAAATTGTACGGAGTATTTTTATCTCCTACCTATTTATTCTTATAAATTTATTGGTAAGAATGGTACAAGTTTCATTTGAATTATTTCTCAATATCTTTTGTAATTTACGATTCGCGTAAGTGTACGTAAAAGTAGCGATGAAGTACAGTGCAGTTGTTACTATTGGTCGAATCGACGAAGATTTGCGAAACGTTCCGTAAAAATTGGCGCTCGATCGGTGGCAGTTTTTCCTTGATGGCACAATTAATCATTCGCAAACGAACCTGCGTCACGGTTGATAAACTTATCGTTCCACGAGGAAACGAACGAAGTGGACACACCGAATTTATTTCCAGATCACGATAGTCCGGCGTGGTGGTAGCAGCCAAGCAGAGACCGTGAATTATTTAGAATTTCTAGATATATAGGTGTAACTGTGATATCGATTATCGCCATTCTGTTGTCGATTCAAACTCGACTTCTAATTAGAGCAACGTGGCCGACGAAAATTGACGTCGCACGGTCCGGTTCTCGTCCAACGAAGTACGTACATTGAACGAATCGTGCACTACTTACGATCGCCCGCGAGTTTACAATTCTACGCGCGCATTGGATAATTTCAATCTCGAGAGCCCGTGCATCACTGTTTTGGCACTGGAGTAACATCACCGGTGCTGAATTTACGCACCACTTGTGCGCGGGGTATTTTTAAAATGGTGCATTTCGAAAACACGGTACGGGGCGCCGAACGTAACTCGCGCGCGCGATATCTCCGTTCCTCTCGACGATAGAACGAACGAAATACCTATCTTCCGCGATACTGGAAACTTTTTGGGCGAAATAATGATTCTCCGAGTGTCAACGAATTTCTACGCATAGAACGTATCTCTCTAACGTCGAAAACAACGTGAACGTGTTCGCTCGTCAGTGTTCGACGTCCCGTACCGTGAAAGGCAACTGTTGAGCGAAAACCAGGATGATTTCGAATTCTGTTAGTGAATCTCCGTAGCGATTGAAAAAAATGTCCATCCACTGCGTAGGATAATATTCGAGAAACGAGACGCGAGGATCATCCGTTCCCTCACGGTTTGCTTCGTACGTGAACGAAATGCGCTATATACGTGACCCCGCGCGTCGTTAAGTTGACTTTGAATCGCGAGCAGATGGATCGCTATATCGCTGAATTAGCTGTTATAATTTGCCTCTTTTGTCCCGCTATGTCCCCCGTCCGCCTAAACGACCAGCCTACCACGCCGGACCAGACCGGGGCACTACTCCCATTATTCGTAATTTGTTGTGCAACCTGTCACCAAGATTTAATAACTTCTCATCGAAAAATCGCTGCATGAAACTCTCTATTGGAATACATCGTGAGACACGGGTTCGCAACTTCCGTTGGCGAGTTCTCATCGCTATCCTTGCGTCAAGGTTGATAAGCCCACGGTATTATAAAAGACAGAACGGACGCGGAACCTGTTTCCAGGTCACAATATGTCCGGCGTGGATGGTAACAGCACCGAGGGAGAGTCCGCGTGCGGACGCGGTCCCGCCCAGACCGGGCCAGGCTGTTATCGTAACTATGAGCATTACAGTCTCTCACGACACCGTCGCAGCGCCTCGTCCTGCTTCCCAAATTTGCCTAACGACCTACCGAACACCCCGGATAGTCCGAACCGTCGTCTCTTGGACTTCGCGCAGAGCGTACCTGGAACGCAAAACGACGATTACTTTCACGACGATGTACCGGCCCAGCACGTGAACCAAGGCAATACCACACCTAGCGTAAGTCCCTGTCGTGAGATCTGTAACACCGATTACGTATGATTTCTCGATGTAACTCGTTTTTTATTATGTGTATCGCGCCTGGAGAACTAGGTATGCGCGGGCATCTGATGATCCTTTGACCCAGTCCTGTCCAACAAAAAAAAAAAAAAAAGAAAAAAAAAACACGTTGCCAACGGGTTACGAAGCAGCTTCCATCCACTCTGTCTCTGTTACAGTAGTACACGTACGCTATATATTTATATATTTATATATTTATATACATACAGTATATCGATGTAGCGTTACATGTGTGTGGGCTTAACGCGAGCCGCGCGAGAACGGCTCAATCCCCGTGGACAGGACTGCTTTAACCAGATTGGGTTCGATTCTTCTCGAATTTAGTGAAAAGGTGTCGTTGGTTGCGTCATTTGGTCACCTTTTTATTTTTCTTTTGTTTTTTGTCTTTTTTTTTTGTTTTTTTTTCTGTTTCGTTTTGATGAGTATTTTTTGTTCGACCGAATACACGAATCTCGGGATTCGACGTTCGATACCGAGCAATTTGTAATTAACGATTTTGTACTGTTGTTCAGAGACGGTACACTGCCGCTCGAGAGACACAAATTTTATGTCAAATCTTAAAATTTAGAGAGTTGTTGTTTCCAATGTTTTACAGGACCAAGGAAGTACACGGTTATACGTTTCAATATTTCCGAATGTTTATCGAAATGGAAGGAATATTTCAATGCTTCTCTATAATGTGTCTCCTAAATATAGATTGCAATCATTTTGTGGTTTTCTTATTCGTTCTCATCGATACTCTCGCAATTCTAACCAATTGGGAAAATTAAATATTGGAAATTATCTATAATCGTGATTATTAGAAATATTGTACAAATTTCGAATATATTTTCAATCGATCGATTGTGATTCCGTTCGGTGAGAGGAGAGGATTAAAATTAATAATCTAACGAGCCAATCTTTATAATCTTTCGTGCGACAGTGTACGCAGCTCTGTGAAAAGCTTCTTCGTCGAGTAGTTAACGGAGAAACACACTGATATGAAATTATTAATTAAAACGAACGATGTGTTACTTTCTCCTGGGCAACAAAGGCAATTTTAATTTTACGTTTCTTGTTCTCTGGATTTCGTTATGGGTTTTCGAGCAATTAACGAGTTGATTACGCGTGTTCGATGGTCGCGAGAATTTTCGGTTACGAACAGCGCGTATATTAAATTTCGTCAAAGAAATTCGAGCCCATCTGTACAGAGAGAATCGTTCGTGAATTTCTGTATACTCGCACGCGGCTATTAGAGGCACGACTATCAGAACACCATAGCGGTCACATTGGATGCAAACCAGTGGTAGAGTCCGATTTTGGTCAGACTCGAGAACAATACTCGAGAACATACATCAACTTTTGAACAATACTCGCGTTTCAACTTTGTTGTTCCGTTCGCTACAAAGTGGTAATATTTGACTCGCGAAATATAATAGGTTGCTCGATAAGTTTTGTCGTTCGATAAGAAATCGAAGCTATTGGGTCGTTTTATTTTTCTAACAATGGTGCTATTGTTAGATGAACATGTGTGAAATTTCGTGTAGATCTGAACAAACTTATTCGTATATTTGCAACATTGTTCAATGTCGAAGTGTCGTAGTATTTTTTTTACAATTGAAAAAACGACGATACTTATTTAACAACCTAGTATGTATATGCAGGCATTTTCGAGTAAGTCGAACAACATATACTAACGTACCTTGTATAAAATATTTTTTTACAACAGATGTCTACTGTTTAATTAATTAAGTGTTTCACAAGACTGACAAACGTATTTCGAGTAGAAACATTGTTCTGAAAATTCACGATTTATTTACCGGGCCAAGGATCGTTGTACATTTAGAAATCGATTAGTAATTTATTTCGCATTGGTTGCTTATTTTATCACGGTATTTTTCATTTATTCTTACGTACGTGTACACGTGTTCAGTACAACCGATATTTTATCATTAATGTAACACCTATTGAAAGGAACGTGCATCCAATGACATCGTTCTTGTTTGAAATCTGTGTAAACGTGTTGATGTCGAATAGCCTCGGTACAAGTTTCATTTCACACCACCGTGTCGTGAGAACGAACTTGTAATGATATTCAAATCATGCAGAATGACACGATGTACCCAAGCACGCCTAGTATGAACAGTCTTTCATTTCGTTTTTTTAAATATTATATATATATATATTTATATATAGAAAGAAAGCACGTCGAGCTCACATCGTGATCGTCGAATCATTATTACTTTCTGGATAAACGTATCAAAGTCTTTTTATTTTTACTATATTAAAACGAAACATTAATATTCGTTAAAATCTCACTGTGTCAGTGACGAGTTAATTTAATTATTACACAACTAACAAATACTATCTGCTATTAATATCGAACGTAATTTCGATCGAAAATTTAAATCTGTTCATTCTACTTCGATGTTTCGCAAATTTTCCAAAATTTTCATCTACAGTGTATCCATCTACGTAGTGAACTCGTTAAAAAGGTGTCTCGTACACGGATAAGCGTGTGTTAAAATAATTATAGATTTTTGCTCGTTATAGTTACAATCTCTATATATACACAGCGCGCTCTCGTCACGACACAGTTTGATAATATTTGTTTTTCAAATTTCATTTCGAAAGTCGACGAAAGAAATAACGTAAATTCTATCGAGATGGTCAGATATATATTCATATTTTCCGTTCGAGTTACCGGTTGAACTCGTATATAGTACACGCGCGAGGAAATTGCATCTGGAGTTACGGCTGCTCTTCTTCGTTCGGGAGTTATACTCTCGAAACAAATACACATTTTTTTTTTCTGTCGGAGAAGGTGACCCCTGAACGACCAGAAACCGCCATAACTCCAGATGCAATCTCCCAACGGCCGTACTATAGGCGCTATAGATCAGATACGAAAGCACGATTCAACCGAAGAACTCGAAAGTGTTATTTACTGCCGATACGAAGGACAGAAACGATTTGCTCGATGTGCAGCCTCTTATCTATGTGTGCCTGCTTGTTTTTATCGGGATACCAATGATTGATCGAGCGGTATCCCGTGGTGTTGTGTGCGACTTTCTTTCGTGGCAGCAAAATTGTTGCCAGCACCCCGAATTTCGATCTGGCACAAACCGCGAACCGAGTAAATATTTCTCAGGACTAGTTCGTGGATTCTGTTGGACAAGTTTCTTCGTGGAATTCTTTCTCCATTCGTTTTTTTTCTTTTTTTTTTTTTTTCTTCGCTCGATTTCTCTTGCGAAAATATTTACTCGACGTTGAAACGCTGAAAACCATATCACGTGTGTGTGTGCGAATATATACGGAGCTGGGTCAAGCAACTGTTCCAAACGGTTTCCAATGACACGGTACTTTCCAACGAAAAAAGTACTTTACGCGTGTCTGTTCGATAAATAATTATTTCCAGTCGCCGCGACACGCGTTTTGATAAAATCGTGAAAAACGTAACGTTTCAATCGAGGAAGATACCTTGCTCCGTATAACGCATACAATCTAGAGGTGGTGACTTTTCAATGCAACACAGAATTCTCCTTGGTACATGTGTGTCTGTACCTACCAGTGCTGACGAACCTACTGTAAACGATAGTGTATACGAACAATGTGTATAACAATTCGCGGTGCTGTGGAAAGTTAACGTTACGTTTACAACGTAATAAATTTGATAACGAAGATAGATTCCTAGTAAATATATCGTAAACGCGAGTTTCGTTTCTATTTTTACATCTTCTATCGCGCAAACTGTGCGTTACGTTTATACGCACAGATGCATTTTTCGATGATTTTCTCCGAAAATTGCATCCGGTACGATGCAGCACTATCAGGTACAGATGCGTTCGAATAAAGGTTTGCGCAACGTTTCTCGACTTTACGTCAACTCGGTCGCCTGTTTTTCTTTACATACCATTTTGCGATCAATTTCTCGTCCAAACGATTTCGTTCGATGCGATTTCGCAAAATCGAATCTAGTCCGCGAGTGTACCGACGATCTGCGGAGCCCGAAAGAACGACATTAATTTTCCTCAATGTTCGCCACCTCCTTTACTCGTCCACGCTATTCGAATATTCTACGACCTGTAAACAAATCGCATACCTTTAATTCGTCGAGCCTTGCTCGTTGAAGTTTCTCGAACTTTCCTACGATTCAAATCGTTCTCGATCATTTTGAATACCCATTGTTCGACAATTTCCCGCGAAACGGCCCCCTTGTAGATAAAAATCTATCACGGACGTGTAAATTATTCGGGCGAACTGTACGTTCAAATTTTGTTCTTCGATTCTATCACGATGGACATTATCCAACGAACTGTCCGATAGTAACTTGATAGAAATATTCGAGACTCGATGAATCAAAGATATCAAAGTCATTGGAAACAATGATCCTCTCGTCGTGACACGTTTGTTTAGACATTGTTGGCTTATCCTTTCGTCCTTTTACGTTATTGACGTGAAAGAATCGCGAGTAAAATTCGCATATATATTTATCGAGTGTTGGTCGATCAACGTTTGGTCAATTTGTTATCGATAATTAACGATCGGAGTACGATACGAGTGTTCGTGTATATGAGAGGATTAAAGACGTCGCGAGGATTGAAAGACAGTGAAGACATCGAGTACATGAAGGAGCGAAATTTTCTTTCGAAAACTAGCAGCGTGTCGTCCAAATGCTTTCTCGTCGGGAAACAACACGTCGGGGGCTTACTTCGATAAACGACATCATTCTCATAATTAACGGTGTTTTCTTTCGCACATTACTGCGGTCCTGGAATGCTCGCTTTGTGAACAATGAATGTACTGTTCCTTCTTATTGTTTTTTTCCTTCTTTTTTTTTTCTTTCTTTCTCGTATTTGATCGATACACAATTCATAGAAATTCGAACAAAAATACGAAATCCTGTGCGCATTAGGGTGCGAATAGAATTTTTCACGAAAAAAATTCAAGTAACGTCTTTCGGGAATTATTTGAAAATAACCCTAATTCTGTGGGTCAAGTGGAATAAAAAAAAAAAAATTCGAGAAACAAAGTCGAGAATTTTTATAGACTTTATTTCTATTCTATTTATAGATTTAGTTTCTCGACTTTGTTTCTCGAATTTTTACAGACACCCTAATGTGCATCACGTATGCACATTGCACTTGAATAAACCGAAGCTAGATCGCTGTAAGTTTGTTGCCATTCGCCAAAAAACGCGCGTCGGGAAATTATTGTAAAAGTTAGTCGTCGGTATGTTTCTTTCTATTTAATATTATTTATTTTCGTCGTAGAGAGTGTTCGATGTTTATCGATTTTTCTAATACGATTCAGATCGATTTCGTTCGCGATCGAACATCTCGCTCGCGTCTCGGGAATAATAATTAATTTATTTCGGATTTTCTTCCTCCTTGGTTTCTCGCACACACGACCAATTTATTCACAACTTGGCGCACTCAGTGTTCTGTAATTTTTAGAAGAAGTTACTGTCCAGATATTAACGCATCGCATTAGTCGAGTAACTCTTGCTTTTATAAAATGGGGGGGCGAGTATGTCCCGTACCGTAACTATGTAAAATACCTATGTAAATTCCAGTATGAACAATTCAATCACAGTTTCATTGCCTATTCGATGTAATATTAGTTACGTTACTGGACACAATCGAACGATAGGATTGCGATCGTTAATTTTTCCAACATCGGTATTCCCGATCGAGAAGTGAGAAACAATTGTTGTTCGCGTCTGGTCGCTGAAATCGTCTGGAAAATTTCCTTTCCAACGAAACTCGCGCGTTAATTGTACACGTGAACGCAAGTTTCGCAATCCTATTGCGTTTTCTTTTGTTTTTTTTTTTTGCAGTTGGCTGCAATAATACCATCTAACCTATTTTCATTTTGCGAACTACTAGCCAGCACTTTCTTACCTTCTATGCGAAGCAAAAAGGCGAACGTTTTGCGACACGAAACTAATGAAAAAAAAAAAGAGGAAAAAGAATCAGAAACAACCGACCGTCGAGGAAAAGCAAAAAATTGTGAAACTCCACTTGAGACGAAATTCAACGAGGACAGGGCCACTTCGGTTCGGGAACAATTTAAATATTAATGATTATTGCAGGCAGCGGCGCGTCGTCACTCGCGACCCCAATTAATACGTTCTTCCGAATCATTTCCATCACGTTGGCGGTAATTCTCTGACGGATTTCATGTCGGTGTGTTACAGGCAATGTCCGACAGCGCGCATTGAACCACCATCGTTGAACAAAGCCGCCGAAACATTCGTCACACACACACGAATTTACCTGCTACTGTCGGACCTTGCCGAATTCTCGTTCTCTTTCGCTGTTTTGCGCATGTAAAAAAAAATGATGAGAGAGAGAGGATCGTTGAATTTTGCGCAATCAATCGAGCAGACTCCACGTAAAAAAAAAAATAAAAAAAGAACATCCTCGATCGGTTCCGTCCCACAAAACCGGGGAGGGGTATTTAACGTTCTCCGGGAGTGGTGCTCGAGAAAACGGTCGCATGCCAAAAGCTCGTTCTCGCAACGGCGAGACGAGAGGACTCGTTGCGCGCGAGGATTCTCCTCGAATGAAAAAGAAAAAAAAACGAATATCTCTGCGCGTTCGATGCGCAAAATAAAAATAAAAATCGAAAAAAAAAACAAAGGTTTGCCGACCTTTCCTGGCAACGTCCGACACAATGATAGTAAAATTCGCTCCTCCCCCCCGTTACCCAAGTATATTTCGTAGTGGATGGACGGCCACGAGAAAGGCAACGGACAAAAACGAGAAACGACGAAGTGCGGTACGACGAGAAAAGAAAAATACGCGATGGACGATGATCCGGGGTGTGTGCGAAAATCGCGGGGTACATCGACGTCGTCGGACCTTGCCGTGTGTGTCTCTCCCCCACCTTTACCTTACCCCCACCACCGGTCCGAGAAAAGCGCGGGAAAAGACCGCTCGATCGATACTCACTCGTACGCTGACTACCGTCCGTGTAACTTCGTCGCGCGTGTGTTTCATCGATGGGGCTCGCGTCGCTTATTATTCGTTGATTTCGTATTCTCTGATTTCTATCCCCTGATAAAAAAAGGGGATATGCCGTGTCGCTCGATGTTCCTTTCTTTTTCTCTCTCGTACACGTGCCTTTCAATCCGAGACGTGGGTTCCTCGCGGCTGGAGGACACTGTTGTCTCTCGTGTCGTTACTCTTAAGTCGGTCCCGCCGTGATATGTTCGCCGACACGTTCTGCGTTCGAGAACGTGCGAACCGTGTGGCAGCCACGGTTACGCCTTCGCAATAGATCGCTTCGTTGCTCGATCGCGCGTAGTCACACGTGTACGATTACTTTTGTACGATACCGTGGACGGTACGTTTCGTTCGATCGGAACGAACGGGAACATACCGAGAAAGGAGAAAGAATAAAGAAAACACACCGAGAGCGTTTGCTTCTCGTGCACGTTCAACGCATCACACTGTACCAAACGTATATAGGTACCGTTTCCACCGTCACGATTCGCTGAGCTCGATTTTCATCACGGTGAAACGAATTTCGAAACGTAGTGCATATACACACACACGATACGTCCATGAAGAAACTTTCTTTAGCATTTTATAAATCGCATCGATAATCGCGTCACACCTTAGTGTCGATTAGTTTAAAACTCGTTCATTCTCGTTCAGATTCGTTCATTCTCGTTTAGAAATCTGCGCGCGTCAATCAACCGCCGTGTATACTCGATCGAGGGATCGAGAACCATGGTTCTGGTATATCTCGACGAGAGGTTATACCGATCGGTGATATTCGCGATAGGACGACGATTTTTGAAAAGAGAAAACCGTGAAACGAAAAAAAGGAAAAAAATTATTTCGCGACGATTCCTCCGTGTAGGTTAATTTAGCGTGTACCGATTATTATTGTATATATATTATATATCGCTCGGGACGTGTCTGGAGACGAGAAACGATACGGCGGTGAGTCGCATTGTTGCTCAATTTAATACACAACGGACGATTTCAGACATACAATTTACATTTATAATATTACTCGGACGATCGATCAACAGTTTAGTAATTCTCGTATACAACTAATCGGTAACACACTCGATGATAGACACTAACAAGATCACCGACGGTGATCATTAAAATTGGTTGTTCGAAAACACTGCCTGTACATGTACATATTATTGTATTACGTATTAAATACTACCGGCTGTAAGAATCTCGAAGTAAACAAATTGTAGAGTATTGTCGGATTAACGGGCAGCTGTAAGTTTTATTGTTGACGTATCTGGCATGATCGCCTCGTGCTCGTGTTTTATTGTAATACGACGCCAGTTCAACGTCCATTCTAATAATATTAGGAAATAAAATTCTTCTTGTAATCGAATAAAATTCATTTTGAATCCGATTCAAAGGTTTGTGATTACGGCGGATAATCTCTGCTTGTTCGACGAAACCTCGAAGTCGGTCCGTCGACGAGCATTCGAATTTTGGGGTGACGATTGGAGCGATCAAGTTGATTCATTGGACTGACTTCGAGGGTGAAACAATGCGAGAAGAATCGTTCGAGCATTTAAACGATAAGAGTGGGGGACGTCTTATATTGCTGTTCGATAGAATCAAACGTTCGAAACTCGACTGGTTGCGACTTCGAGGATTCTCGACGACACGTATTTTTTTTTTTTTCTTTTCTTTCCACTTCGAAGTGGAAAGTCTCGATCGTCGATATCGATGCGTATCTGTTTCTTTTTTCTTTTTTTGTTTCATTTTGTTCTTCTATATGTTTTTTTTTCTGTTTTTTAGGCGCCGAATGAATTTTGTTAATTTCATATTAGCCCTTTCAGCTCTGAAGAGAATAACGTGTAGGAACGTTTCTCGTGATTCGGATCTTGCATGAGCTATTTAAACTGTACGCGATAGGACGCAGCGGGTCTGAAAGGGTTATTCGTGAAGACATATACAGGACAGCAGGTTCGAGTTACGGTTCGCTTATAGAAGTATGTGCGTTTATGATCCTTTGGTTCGGCGTAAGTAACGAAAAGCAATTGTGACGTCCGTCCACAACAACACGATAATATTTTATTTCTTTTCACTAAGATGCGTTTCACTGTCACTTCGGTTTACATAACTCGAGAGAACACTATCTATCACACGTTACGTATCGTTGTATAAACGCTGCCAAAGTCGTAAGTAGTGGTATCGATGATTCTTTACGAACGTTTTTAAAAATTACTTGTAAATCGCGTTCCTTCTTTTTCTCGATCTTTCCTCGTATTTTTCCACCCAAGTGGGAACGTATCGTGGAATTGTGTTCTACAAACTTATCCGTACGTACTTACGATAAAGCAAACAAACGAGAGTCGATATTCGATGATAGACCATCGACGAATAATTCGTAATAAGCGGTAGAGAAATGAAAATCGTAAAAAAAATTTTACGCGAGACGATCGTTCGCTTGTTTATAAGTCGATTCCACGCCAGAGCTCGCGAGTACAATGGTTTCGAGTACGCGTATCTGGAGCACCGGTTAACCCATATTTATTTTCCTTGTTCTTAATTCACGTCGATGCTGGAAAACTCCGGTCCGTGTGTATAGTATATATTTGCTCGCAGCTTCTTTTTCAATCTCGATACGGAACGACGGCGAACTCAATTCCTTGAAACGTTTCAACGAACGACTCGATTATCGATCGAGAATTGTTTTTTTTTTTTCTTTTTTTTTTTTCATCGGTCGTCGATGAATCGCGATTCGAAGAAGACGATATAATCGCCCGCTTCACCGTAAGGAGTCACGCGTACCACGATTTACGTACTAATTTTTACGCATTATACACCAATTTTCCTTTCTTTTGACAAATTAACACAACCGTGACACATTTACCTTTTCACCCTTAGATACGAGAAGTTTCTCTCTCTGGCTCCACGTGATCATACGTTGCCTCGTTTAAGCCTTTGAAGCACCGTGGTCAAAGGCTTTGCTGATCTTGTTTGGTAAAATTTTATTAAAATCCATCGACCGAATCGAGTTAATACGTTACACTCGATATCTCAACGATTAGTGTCTCTTTGCGAAAACTTTTATTCGAGACGCGATTTAGAGAGACACGATAATTATACGCCCAATTATACGGAAATTTTTTCTTGAATGCGTGCTTCAAAGGATTAATTACATGTTCGCTCGCTCGCGAAGCGCTCGTATTATTTCGCATCGGTGCATCCATTATGAGTCATCGTCTCGAGCCACGGTAACAAAGTTACGTAGAACAAGGGGTCGTAGAACCTTTTAATGAATTTAAAAAAAATTCACTCTCGCGATATTAACGTCAGTCGATGTTCCACGGAAGTGTATCTCCGTACGGTTCACATTGGCGGTGAAAGAAACTTAGAAAAAAAAAATAATGATCGAGAACAATTACCTTCTTAACGAACCAACCGTGCGTACCGCTCGACGCAACGGATACGCGGTTTAATCGAAAAGAGACGAAACGATCCGATCGCTTCCGACCGATGAGCCGTGTGTTACGTAAAGTAAAATAGGAAATTGTGTGTGTGACATTGTAGGATGAAGAGAAAAAAGACAGCAGAAAATTCGAGAAAAATGATGAAATACCTAGCGAATTCGAGTGTTGCTTTTGTACTACGAAGGTATTTACGATCACTAACGTTCTTCCTTAGGCGGCACTACATACACCAATGGGCTGTCGAGAGAATTGGTACCGAAAGAAAAATGGGGGACTAACTTCGTTCTTTTTTTTTTTTTTTCCGTTACGTTCTCGTAATTTCTTCATTTATCTATTCTTCTATTTTATCGTTTCGTTTCGTTAAATGTGTTGTTGCTCACTTTGTTTGATCACCGTCTGTATTACGTCTTTGCTTGAAAGCGATACGCGCGCGCGCGCGTGAAAGGATCGCGGCGTGTGTCACTTCTTTGTCCCCTGGCTTACGTTGTCTGTCCGCCACTGTTTTTTCGTTTTACGGCCGATGCACGGTTTTCTTATATATAGTCCACTGGGTGTATGCACTGCCTCCCCCCTTCGACCACCCTCGCCGCCCGCCAGCCACGCCCCCTAGCCCCCCGCCCCACCCCTCTCAACCTACGAACCGCCAAATCCGCCGTTCACCTTCAAAACAGAGCACAACTTTTCCATTGACACGATACCAGTTCATTCAATGCTTTAGACGCAACGTAGCTCGTCCACTAATTTCATTTGCGTGTAAACTCGCAGTTTTGTAGGTCAAGGCGCCCAGGCATCGTTGTTCACGGCAATCGCGCTAGAAGTACGAAACACGATGCTTTTAGCTTTGGCCGCGCCAACCCTTTCACTTAATCCTAAGTAGAGTTACCATAGTTTGCGCCACGAGAAAGTTTATCCAGTTCGGTAGCACGCCAAGTAACGGTGGTATCGTTGCCCTTACGATTTCCACGGATCTTACGCGAGATACACTACGTACAGCGAAGAATTGCATTCTGTGCGTTTAATGAAATACGAAAACGAATCGAGAGTCGATTTATCGTCGATTAATAAAATCAAACGTAAGTTCACCGTTACTTGACCGTCGCGAGATCGTCGCTATAATTTACACGATTGGATACACTTATCGTCTGGTGTGCCACACCGTACTAGGTAGCTGCGAATTCTCCCATCCCGATTTACATTCTTATCGTACGAGAACGATTCGAACGCGAACAAGAACAGCACGGTTGATAGAAAACGTTCCATTATTATAGTCGAAGATGTCTCCATCGATCGATCGTGTTTAACACGTTTAACAATGCCTGCGGTCAGTGTTACGGTAGTTGTTTTTTTTTTTTTGTTTTTGTTGTTTTATTAACAGCTCGCCAGAGATTGTTGCATACCGTTGTATTAATCTCTTCTTTCCTTTTCTTTCGATCGTCCCTTCGACGATGAACACTTTGTATACGAAGTTTCGATAACTCGTCAACGTAATATCGCGTTCGGTGATGCTCGTAACTTTTTCAATTATAATTGTTCGAAAATATGAAACGTGACCGGTTAACGTCCAATTAATATTCGCACATGCCTACTACATACTTTTATTCGAATCGATATACTCTCTTTCTTTCTTTCACTTTCTCTCTTGTCTTCTCTCTCTCTCTCTTTTTTTTTTTTTCTCCGTCTGTCTCTCTGTCTTTCTCTCTGACGGATAATTTCCTGCTTTCGATTTTAAAACGAACGCCAAGTTCGCACGCTAGATTCGTGCATGAACCGACTAACCCCGTTGTCCCCACCTTGCCCTTCTCGCGAGCGATCGTTTCGAGCGGCGGAAAACGAGTTTATTCGTGTTAAAGCAATTCGTTCGGAACGTCGGTAACGATTAAGACGTCTGTCTCGACACGAGAAACGACGTTTCGAGTGGAACACGTTTCACCTAGAGCGGTCCCTTCGCCAAGAAAATTCATTACAATAGCACGTTGTACGAAACACGTACATTGTGTGTACGTTACGACTCGTTTCGCAGAATATTGCTCACCCGGCGTATAGATAAGTATTACTCCGTTTGTAAAATGCGTGACTGTTTTGGTGATCGATCGTTGCGTTTATCTCGACGACGATCTCACCGAAATTATTCATATCGAAATGAACGGTAGTATGGCATGTCAAGAAGCTGCTTGTATCGCCTGCGAAGAGGCTTAACTTAATTATTTACATTCTTTCTCGTTTTGAAACGCAGTTTCGGTGTGGGTTTTTCCTTTCTCTCTCTCTCTCTCTGTCTTTCTCTTTCTCTCTCTGTTTTCTTTTCTTTTCTTTTTTCACCTTTTTTTCTTTTCTTTTCTCGTATCCCGAAAGCAGAAAATTATTTCGAGTCGATTAGACGATTTTGTTCACACAACGACCTCGATGCCTTGAGAGAACAACGTGGATTTAACTTACGAACCCTTGAATCTTTCCATTAGTTCACTGGCTGCGTAGAGCAAGAGACACCGCACACCGTACACACATTTTCATTCATCTCATCGTCGTACGTAGCATGATGGAGTATAATATATAGATACATATTATACATGTGTATATAGGTACATGCGAATTTAATCGATTAGTAACCGCTACGTGGGATCGTGTTTGTCAATGAGTCGTCATTCCAGCGAAAGAACGATCAATGGTTCGGTTATTAAAAGCACAACGACCGAATCGACGATTTGTTGTTCACCCTTTCTAATGGAAATTAACCCCTTTGACTGTTGAAACAGAGAGCCCTATTACGAAAGCAATTATTATCGTCATTGATTTTTCACTCGTAAACTCGATCGAAGTAACTCGTTACAACTACCGGTAAATATTTATGTTAACGCGGCACGATTTCTTATTACGTTCTTACGCGTATTTAAAGTTTTTAACGATTTCGCGCGAAAGACAACTTAACGATCGATGTTTCACGAACGGAGGGTAAAAATAAATTTAATAAGTATAATAGTACGCTTTCAGCGTACGAGTATCGTTTCTAGTGGGTGTTTATATAAACGAAACTCGAAGAGATGGATGGACGGTTTACAAATCCGTAAAATTTAATGGTGTATTCGAGCACCTTAGTAATCGAACGAGTAGTACGATACCTCGACGAGTTGAAGTTTGTTTGTTTCGTTAAGGGTATAATTATTTCGCAGTATTCTTCGATGAAAAAAGAAAAATCACACTAAATCCTACCGAATTATCACGGAATTATACCTACCACTGAGCAATTTATTTGAACAAGTATAACAAAAAGAACACGATTATATCTACACGCAGCAAGTTCGCCTAAATGTATCTTTACTCTTTTGTACTTTACTACTTTGATATTCAAATGTTCAAATTACGTATTACGCTTATCTTTACTTTGCTACTTTAATGTTCGAATGTTCAAATATCGTATTACGTTTATCTTTACTTTGCTACTTTAATGTTCGAATGTTCAAATATCGTATTACGTTTATCTTTACTTTGCTACTTTAATGTTCAAATAACGTATTACGTTTATCTTAACTTTACTACTTTAATGTTCGAATGTTCGAATAACGTATTACGTTTATCTTTACTTTACTACTTCAATGTTCGAATGTTCGAATGTTCGAATAACGTATTACGTTTATCTTTACTTTACTACTTTAATGTTCGAATAACGTATTACGTTTATCTTTACTTTACTACTTTAATGTTCGAATAACGTATTACGTTTATCTTTACTTTACTACTTTAATGTTCGAATAACGTATTACGTTTATCTTTACTTTACTACTTTAATGTTCGAATAACGTATTACGTTTATCTTTACTTTACTACTTTAATGTTCGAATAACGTATTACGTTTATCTTTACTTTACTACTTTAATGTTCGAATAACGTATTACGTTTATCTTTACTTTACTACTTTAATATTCGAATGTTCGAATTTTCGAATAACGCGTTACGTTTATCTCTGCTGTACTCTCCTACTTGAATGTTGGAAAAAAATGTTCTTACCAGCGCGAAATTACCCGAGTTACCTCAACGTCTTTCGTAATCGACTGTCGAGTTTCAGAATGTGCACGCGCATTTCGTAGTTGATGGGTTAAAGCGAGTTAATCAATCGATCGGCGAAACGACAAAGACGAACACGATTCCACAGCCACGATTCGACATTCACTCGCTTAGAAACCATCGGAATCTCGGCGATTTAAATTTTATTCGGACAAGTGAAATTTGCGCGACGGAATCGTAATCGATGTGCCCGCGCAGTGTTACGATTTAGTGTACGATACGACACGAGTCCATCGAATTTAACGATTTACTGCCAACGGCGTCGTTATCGCGCAAGCGCGTGGCCGAATAAAAGGCAATGCTCGAATTTCGTCGATGTAAAGGATAATATATATTGTTACACGTAGTACACAATCGTCACTTTCCAATTTCCAGAGCATACGGTTTCCAAGTTCAACAACGACGACACAACGTGCCTTTTCATATTCGTCGTGTCGAATATCGAAGCAGCTTAACGCGACGGAAAAGATTTGCGCAAACACGGAATGTACGCTTACCACGACGCAACGACTCGTACTTTTGGGTCGTTGAAATCCGTTATACGATCCCATGTGACCGAAACGAACGATTCGAATGTTCAAAACGATTCCTAGCTAATCCGCGCACGTCACCGTGCTCGAGTTTTTTTGACAAGGGGATCGATTCTGTATCGTGTAACGGATTTCGCAAACATACGCTTCCTTCATTCTTCATCTCTGTCTCAGCATGCGTTCCTTAGAAACGAGAAAGACTCGAGTAACAAGCACGGCAACAGAAAAAAAAAACAAAAAAAAAAAAATTTACACAAAGCATAAAGGTTTTTTGCAATGATCATGTTATGTACAAATAGCGTAAACTTCTGCATCTCCGGTAGGTCAGTTCTGGCAAGCTTGGGAACGATTAACAAGTAGCGAACGTTATTTTCCTTAAGTTTTCTCGCACCCTTATTACAGGCCCGCGTTATGTGTGTATGTACTGTCTTCCTCTAACCCACTTTATACGGTCGTGCAAATACGTTCTGGACACATCAGGCGAGTATAATAATACGAATGTAGAAAAAGGCCACGTCAAAATAGATTCGATTATTTAGAGAGCACACGATAATTTTTCTTCTTTTCCCTTACTCTTAGAGCGTAGCACACGAAAGAAACTACTTTCTCGATTCGACGAGCGAACGCAACTTTCGACGATCGTGACGATCCGCGTTCGCGATTTTCGATGTCTCCGAAATGATTTTTCATCCGTGCAATAAATCGTAAGAAAGAAAATATACCATACAAATTCACTTTTCAATTCGATAAAATACGAATCCGTGCTGATACAAATTTACAATTTTCATTCGATAAAACACGAATCCGTGCTGATACAAATTTACAATTTTCATTCGATAAAACACGAATCCGTGCTGATACAAATTTACAATTTCAATTCGATAAAACACGAATCCGTGCTGATACAAATTTACAATTTTCATTCGATAAAACACGAATCCGTGTTGATACAAATTTAAAATTTTAATTCGATAAAATACGAATCTATGTTAATAGAAATTTACAATTTTAATTCGATAAAACACGAATCCGTGTTAATAGAAATTTACAATTTTAATTCGATAAAATACGAATCCGTGCTGATACAAATTTACTTTTCAATTCGATAAAGTCGCGAGAACACAAGTTCCAACGATCAGCGGTAAGCCGAACAAAATTTTCCAATACGACGAAAGATGCGTCGCTCCTCGAAGGTTTCTAGGATACAGATTCGTGTCGAAGGCGACGCTTCGAGCGGCGGATCGTCTTCGACAAACCGAGACTTTTCACGTTGGTCGTGTTTCTAGGAATACAAAGAATTCAGAGACGCGGAAAATATAATGCCGCTGGCGACCAGCGACTTTCGTAACCCCATCTGCCAGGAGATGAGATCGATGCGATCGGGGATGTCGATGGAGCAGCAACCGATGCAATCGATTTTCACCGAGTTGAAGACCTCCCCGATCCAAGCACTGGAGACCTCGGGCTACGGCCGAGCTTACAACGAGCAGGGAAGCGTGGACAGCTCCGATACGTATGCCAGCTGTCAGACGCATCCGTCTCAATCGCAGGTACTGCACGGAATCGATACTCCACGAATCTAGCGAATCGGCCACCCGGTTAGTTTCAATAACCCAGAATATCCTGGTTGTAGCTGTAAATTTGACCACACCCCCCACCCCCCTAACCACCGACACTAACCCCCCACCCTCACTCTGTCGCTTTTCTTATTCGTATTCTCTTTCACGCGACTCGAGACTCTTATCGCGCGTAACGATCAGACTTGTTTCGCATACCACGCACGAAGCATCACTTTTTCATTTCTTAACGAGTACGATCATCACGCTTCACTTGTCGATTTGATATGTGTCTGTGTCACGATTCTCATCGCTGAATACTATTGTATTTTTTTTTTTATTTTTCCTTCCGTTACGATCACACGTCTCTCTGTCTGTATCTGTCTCTATCTGTCTCTCTTTCTCTGTCTCTCTTCCTTGATCGATCATTTTGTAGATAATCTTCCGAAACGAATGGCGAGAACGAATACTAATTATTATAGGTTTCTTCTGCTGGCCATACGGCGGATAACAATAAGGTACAATTATCTGTGTTTAATTAAAAGTCGTACAATGAATCTTTCGAACGAAGCGGGATTTTTTGATCTGTATTGTATACACGTAAATGCACGATGGGTAGAGAATATTTATATATCGGGTGTTCTGATGTAGTTGTTTAGACTGAAATATGC
The DNA here is from genome assembly GCF_051014685.1 of Ptiloglossa arizonensis. Classification (NCBI taxonomy): domain Eukaryota; kingdom Metazoa; phylum Arthropoda; class Insecta; order Hymenoptera; family Colletidae; genus Ptiloglossa; species Ptiloglossa arizonensis. The sequence continues at coordinate 23,411,788 of NC_135048.1, read as the reverse complement.
TTCCTATTTAATAGTAAGTATAGTGCCGGGAAATTTCGTGCCGAGTGGTCTAACTAGGGGACCACGTGACATTGGGTTTGCAAATTTGTCTCAAGTTTCGATCGCCCAGAGTTAGCGCACACCGTGTACGATTATGTACGAAATTTACATTGATAACGATTTCAGGAGAAACTTACGTTTGATTATCGTAATTTGTGCGCGATGGTAGAGTCACGAGTAAAAGATTGTCAATGGAACACTCGACGAAATGATTTCTAGTATTGTGACAAATAATCCACAATATAGAATACAAATGTTAAAAATATCGTTATTGAGCGTTACTCGAATATTTATTATTTTTTTTTTTTTTTAATCTTGCAACGAATTTGCTCCCTCGTTTAAAGTTCAATGCGTTGCACCTCGCGTTTCAACTAAAAATATAAATCGGTATCGGTAACTTTTATTTGCGTACGAAGTGAATAAAATGACGGATAATATCAAACTGTTTCGCGTGAGAAATAATTTTAAAGCATCCCCGAAAGAATCGACATTTTTTTTTGGAAGTATTCATCAGCTCTTGGATGTTGCGTAAAAATTGGAACGGAGACTTTCGTGCAGTATCGTGCGTGAAAAATACAAAATTTTAAACATGATTTTTCCGCGAAAATTCCAGTAGTGTACCTCGTGGGTTTCGATAAACGTTTATGCACTGTGTGCACTAACTATGGTGTAAGCGAATGGGTCGAATCGGTAACGCAAACGTTACGCGATCCTCTCGTTAGAGAAGAGAATTTTAAAATAGGTTCTCTATAGAAATAAGTTTAGTTTAGAGATTATTTTAAATTAAAGCGCCCATAGCCGTAGTTTTAAGAGGATCTATTCAATTCAATGGGAGTGTATATACACGTGCATGTGGCGCTGAGCACGATCGTGTATATTTTGAAAGAAAAGAAACTCTGAATCGCGCACCTTCTGTTACTTTGTGTTTAATTTCTTTTGTCAATATATATATGTATATCTTTTGGTATATTTCAATGTTTGCCAATAATTTACTTCTCCTTTGCGCTTTCTGTCTCTCATGCAATCACTTTAAAATGTATTCGAAATGAAACGATATAAGCATTGAATATACAGACCTCCGGTAACAATGTTTTAAAATACGGGTTTCAAGAGTGAATCTGCTTTCTACAAATATACCGAACTCATTTATAGCGCAATAAACGTCACGTACGAGAGTCGTAGAAAATGGTTATAAAAGTGGCAAAATTTAGAGTACGAAGGAACATTCTATTCTCGTATTCATCATTCTTGATTGCAGTAGAGCGATAGAGCAATTACGTTTAAACTAATTACGCGTCTAACTTATTCGTATAGAAATACTACCTGGCTCCATTACTGTAATGAATTACACAACAGTTTCGTAGCCTATTTCTTCTTTCTCAATTAAATGGAAAATTCTTTTTCAATTAAAACGTGGCTCTATGTACCCATATTTCGCGTGGAACAATAAAAAGCCAATTTATTAAACAAATTAATTGGGTTCGCGGCGAGTGCTCTCCAGGTCGAGTAATTAATCTGATATAAAATTTTTATGCCAAGAATGATGTCCATTTACTCCCATTGTGTAAACGTTCGACAACCTTGGCGTATTAAAAGTGATAAGAAAAGAAATAATTCGATTTCAATATTTTCGTCTCGGTTGGAATGTAAAATTATTTTTCGTAACAACAACCTTAATCGTTTCCCTCTTTGTAAGTAAAATTTACAAAGATAAATATGTATAATTTACGCAATGGCAATTTTAAACATCGTGAGACATTCTCATCCTATTCATTGCCAAGTTATAGTAAATACAGTCAGTATTGTGTATAAATTATAGTAAATATTCGATTTACGATATAGTAAATATTCGATTAGTAATTGTTCGAATATTCCATTTCCTAATTATGGTAAAGTTCGACTTGTTTGACGAATTGGTTGTATGATTACCACACCCGAAACATGAACATAGAATCACTTTTTCACGAGAAAATGTTTGTCTCCTTTTAACCCTTCAGCTGCAATTAAAAAATATGTCTGTTCGATCAGCTGCAATTAAAAAATATGTCTGTTCGATCGGCTGCAATTAAAAATATGTCTTGTTCGATCGTGACATGGAATTGCTTTGGTAAAAATAATCTAAGCAGTATTCGTTTATTTCGATCACTGGTAGATGACAGAAAGATCAGTCGTCGAAGGAGTCACGAGCCTTATTGGGTCAGACACTTTAGTCAGCCTTCGCGAGGTTCGAAAGTAAGCATAAATTACTCGACGCTGTATATCATTTCGTTTTTTTTTTCTTTGCTGAAAATGAAACACGATTTTTTTAGAGTGTATAAACATTTTATTAAATTACATATTCTCCATTTTGAAAAACGAAATGACTTTCCGAACAATCCAATATTTCGACTGATCTCTCCAGTTCTCTACACGCGAATATGCAACGCGTTGTAATACGTCCAACAATATATATAAGAAAAATTAAAATAATAACACAATTGAAAGAAATTAAAATAATAATAAAAATCATCGGGCGTATCGTGTAAATGGTGGTTTCGAGTTCAAAGGTGGTGATTCTGCGTGGGGGAAATAAATCGAAAACATGGAACAAATTGTAAGAGTTAACAATTAACTCTATTGGTCGAGGAAAAATATTATTTCCGAGTATAAATAATTGCTACGTAAATTATTATTACCGACCGATACCGACACATACGCACACGTTTGTTATTAAACAAACTGTTGTCACGCACACTTGTTAAGTGTTCGTTTTCGATTTACAATGGGTGATCAAATTACTACCAACACTTTGAAACCATTACTTATTTGAAGTTCGGTCAAGAATGTTATATTCATTCTATTATTATATTCGTAGCAACATCTTACACCTATGTTAAAGCTTTCAGAATAAAAACAAAAAAAAATATATATATATATAAATATTTGAAAACTTTGAAAAAATATCAAAAGCGTGCAGAGCTCTGTTCTTAAAATTATAAATAAAAAAAATGACACGTGACCAACTCACTTGGTACAACGACACCAGTATATTTCCCTCAATCGTAAAAGTTGAAAAACAATAAGTACATTTTCAGTTCCATTCTCGCGAAACTTCAAATAAAACGGTATTTCCAAAGTGTTCGTAATAAGTTGATCATCCCCTGCACCCTTAAACGCGTAATTGCCTCCTCGTCGGTTATCCGCACCGGTACCACCGATTTCACGACACCCTGTATTTCGCACACGCCCTTGGCAAATAACTTACTTACTCCCATCGAGCGTGTAAAATCACCGTGGTAGCTGAAGGGTTGCGAAACAGCGTAATTTGATCAATCTTACGTCGGATAGGGCACCCTGAATGCTAAGGCATATCGTCCGGCGATCAACGTCGTAATTGAATCGCTATACTTCGCAGGGCGATCTCACCGAGGAGCCGGACACTAATAATCTCTACGTGAACCCCCTGGAGGCGGCCGAGAAGTGCGAGAACAGGGTAAAGAAATCCGTTTCCGGTGAAGTCGGCCGTAACGTGACCGACGCCTCGCCGAGCGTCGAGTCGCTGAAAGACGTGCGACCGTACAACGAGGGTAGTAAAGTCATCCTGAACGACGCAATGCCCAAGCACAGAAAAATTCGTATACAGCAGGTGAGCCACTTGACCCCGTGTTCTTTGTCGATGTCCCGCACGAACGTCGACCGTTGCACGGGTGTCCGTGAGAATAAAAAGAGAGAAAAAAGAAAAAAGTATCGAAACGCTGTATCGTCCAACCGAGGAACACGACGTTGCTTTAAGTGTGAACGAGAATGAACCATCGACTCGAACGGGGAGAGAAGCTGCAAAGGATCGTCGTTGATCTGGGAATGAACCGCGTAACACGGTAAACGTGTTACGACACTTCGATAACGTGTTGTACGTAATGTAACGTATATTTACAATTGGATGTATATTTTTACACGCGAGCGCTCGAGATCACTTTTGACGCATATCTGCGAGACTTGTAATTCTTTTTAAAATCGATTGTATCGAACGCGATCTTTCGACTACTTTGCAAACATTCGGTGTGTGTTTTTGTATAGGAGAATGTTCGAAGATCGTCGTAGGAAATTATTGGGTAATTATTGGGAAATTATTGGGTTCGGAAAGTCGTTTCGTTCTCCAAAATGGAGAGTATATGATTCGATAAAGTGTTTGTACACTGTAAAAGAATCGTGTTTTTAATTTTGACCAAAGAAAACGAAATGACTTTCCGAACGATTTAGGGGCGAGAAAAGTGGTCTTGAAAACTTGCGCGAAAATGGAACACGAGTAAGAAATAGCGTCGAGATCTTTGTCGACAAGGTGGACAAAGATTTTCATGGCATTGAATATAGTATAATAGGTTACGTGGTTCATACCCTGTATTACGAGCTACCTGTTGTTGAGACGACGGCCTATACTCGGAGCGTGCATGACGAATATTGCGTTTAATGTTACACTTTTCTGTCACTGTTCGTGCCATCCGTGCCTAAGTTCGAGCGACGAGGCCTGGCGAGGTACGGTGTAACGAGCGTAGAATTTCTGATCGTCGCGATTATGGTCATCGATACGCCCGATATTTTTCCAAGTTTAAGCGACCAACTTCGCTTGAAAACGCTTCGATTATCTTTTACATTTCTGCACACCGCGATAACCGACACGAAACATTCCCGTTTCGTTGCTCGCTTAGCTTTCTAAGCTTTTTAGGTCACCAGAACTCACGAATCTCGGCTGTACGCAATTCCCTCGCGTTTTCACGCAATTCGTGACTACCGTGGCGTAAAGGTGCCCCATGGACTCGACGCGAAATTTTTGCAAAAAATTCGTTACTGAATTGAATACACGGAACCTTGCGCGTTTCTTCTCAGCAACGAGACAAATTTCCACACGACTGCAAATCCGTACGATTTCTCATTTTTGCGAATTAGCAATCCTTGTTACCATTGGGTTGTTCGGAAAGTCGTTTCGTTTTACAAAATGGGGAATATGTAATTTAATCAAATGTTTACACACTATGAAAAAATCGTGTTTCGTTTTCACCGAAAGAAACGAAATGACTTTCCGAACAACCTAATGAAAATATAATTTTCTATGAAATAGAAAATTCTCATTTTGCTCCTTTTGTCGAGTATCGTTTACACTAGAAATTACTTTTTTAAAAATTGTATTGCACCGACACCTATCCAAATTACAATGCAAAAATTTTAAATTAAAAATTTTAAACCCGGAGACCATTTTCTAACCGAGAACTTTGTTAACACGACGAATATTTTAAATTAATCTGTGAAGACCTCAACATCAATCGTATCACGTCCGGTTGAATGATCGTTTTAAAAATTTAATTTAAATTTCCGAGCTGAGATTAATTATTAGTTCCTTTATTCGTTTAACTTTATATAAATTCTTATATCGTTCAATATCACTTGCATTCCTTTCGGAAAAATATGATTTTTATTTTATAACTATTTTAAGAACACGCGTACATAAAGTTAGAATTAATATTAATCTATTTTCACTAAACGAAAGTACGATTGTTACGATTCTTTTCTTATCGAGTACGGTGAATACATAACAATAACAAAAAGACGCCTTTGGTGAGCGAATAAAATTTTTACAAAATCGCATAATTATAAACTCACGGGGTGCCGTGTATTTAGTTCGGTAAGAAACGTTTCGCCTCGATCCGTGGGCAACTTTAATTCCTCAAAGGAATCCCGACGAATTATGCTCGCGTGCTTAAGCTTGAATCTACGACAATGCTTCACGTTCATAATAGCTGGTCATACACAGGCATTCTTTCCACGTGGAGAGCATGGCGTCTCCCACGTCGTTACTTTCTTTCGTTAAAGTCAAAGGAATTATAATCGCCTCGTCGACCGCTAACTCCGAAACATTCCCGTTAATTTTCGCGCCATTTTTTTCCTCTCTTTGCATCCCTTCAATGTACGAGCGGGAACATTTCGTTGCCCGTTAACAGAGAATTTTCTACCATTTTTCTTTCTACCTTTTCAACTGTCTACTGTACCAACCGGCATTCTTTCCACACGGAATCCGTTCTCATCGCGAAAAGAATGCCACTGTACGGCTGGTGAATCTTCTTTACTGCGTAAATACCAAAGTAACAACGAATCAGATTTTTCCCCGCGGAATTCGTACCACGAGTCTCGCGACTCTTTTAAATATCTTCGTATTCGAGTCGAATTCTTTGTCATTCGTCTGCACGATTGTCGAACACTTTTAGTTATTTCTTGCATCCACTCGCGAGAAACGAATACCAATGGTTGTTGGAATAGCTATAGAACCGATAAAAAATGGAGAAACGTAATTCTTGTAGCCAGGGTGATCGTGATGAACTATTCTAATTAAAATGGTCGTGATAAATGGTCTCGGTTAATGCGGTTATGATAAATGATCTTCATTAAGGTGGCCATGATTGATGAAACAATTTATACAGAAGGGACTGAGGAAATACTACGTACCGTGTTTTTGCATTAAATATTACCAACCTCTTAGACACGTTGAAAATATCACTGAACGAATTTTTTAAAAATAAACTGACCGAGTTTCGTGAACATCCATAAATCGATCTAGAGACAGGGAAAAATGATAGGACAAAACGGGCACCATGTGGAAAACTTGTTTCTGGGAATTAATTAAACGTACGTGACTTGGTCTCGGAAAAACCATTATTCAAACTGGTTGACGGAATATGACTTGAAATTTTACACGCGCGCAAAATAAACGGCCCCCATCGTTCGTACGAAAATAAATTTTTCACAACCGAAAGTATTTTCACTCTGGGGAAAAAAAGTCACGGAGATTTAGGCACAGATCGAAGATTTTTTTCTCAGTGAATGCTCCAATTTTTCTGTTACTTTCGAGATTTTTCATTTGCTTTCGACAAGAAGAACAATTACACCGAATCTCTCATTTCTTCTTTTCTTTATTTATTTCCAAAGAGAGATATTTTTTCCCCATTCGAGTTTACATTCGAAAAAAATCCTTTCGTTTGTCAGAAGATACCCAAATCCGTGTAGAAAATTTTTAATCGATTGTAAAAAAAATATTATCCATCATTAGAATCGTCTAACCGTTTTTTAATTTCTTTTCGACAAGAAGAACAATTACATCGAATCTCTCGATCCTTCTTTTCTTTATTTATTTCCTATGAGAGATATTTTTTCCCCATTCAAGTTTAGATTCGAAAAAAATCCTTTCGTTTGACAGAAGCTACCCAAATCCGTGCAAAAAATGTTAAATCGATTGCAAAAAGAATATCATCCATCATTACAATTGAGTAGCCTTTTTAATTTTCTTTCGACAAGAATAACAATTACACCGAATCTCTCGATCCTTCTTTCCTTTATTTATTTCCAATGAAAGATATTTTTTCCCCATTCGAGTTTACATTCGAAAAAAATCCTTTCGTTTGTCAGAAGCTACCCAAGTCCGTGCAGAAAATGTTAAATCGATTATAAAAAAGAAAAAGAAATATATATATATATATATACTATATCATTCATCGTTAGAGTCGAGTAGTCGTTAAGCTTTCCCTTCGCACGCTTGTCTCTATTCCAATCGCTGCTACTTTCGAAAGTGTTGCCTCGCCAAAAAAGAAAAAAAAAGAACAAAAAAAAAAATTTGCTACGATTACCGCGCTAATCGGATGGCTGTTTTAATCGCACGAGCTCTGACGGCGTACCATCACTGCTTTTTTCAGTTTCACGAACCGTCAAGATCGCAAACGGAGCACAGTTGAACAAATCGCCGAGGGCGAATCGTACATTACCGAATGTCCCGGTGCTTGCCAGAAGGGGGTTGCACACACACGATCTTGCACGCAACCGTGCTCAAAGAAACAGACCGAAAAATAACAGGGAGGCTCGTTTGCCCCACCACGATTACCCGGGGGCGTCCTTTGTCTCGATTAAAAGGCCACAGTTCCAGACGTAACCGACTTGCCGTACTCGGGTCGGAGAACGATTTCCGGTATCGTTGATTTTCTTTGCGTCACGAAAAACTAACCAACGCTTTCAATAACGCTCCACGTTCAGTGAAACACCACCCGCTTGTCTGCATCCCGATCGCGTGCATATTGTTGCGTCCAATCTCGATAGCACTCCTCTCGCACAAAATCTGTTACGTGTACGCGATACCACGCGTGTGTGTGTCTCTTTTCTGAATCGTGCCCCTCACCTACGAGCGTTCTCGCCCTCTGCTCTACACACGAAATTCTCCCCACTCGAAAGTGTCCCGAATTTTTGGAACTCCAGTTTTTCGAACTCGCGGCACAGCGAGAGGACCAACGGAACACCGAAGCATGCAATTGCGTTTGTTGATTAAAGAATAATAGATGTGTGTATATATGTGTTACAAGGACGCGATGGGTCGATAGAGACCCGAACGCGCTTTAAACTCGAACATACACACACAAACACACATACAGACATTGTAGAATTTTTGATTAATTGGACATTGTTTCGGAAAAATCGAAAGAATGAGAAATACTTTCTAGTTTCGCGGGGACGTGTTCGATCAGGTACCACGGTAGAATTTCCAGGAATTTATTATTCAGTAACGTTGATCTTGCATATCGTGCGTGTGTACATATCGATCGTTTCGTTTTGTCAGCCGTCTAATCAAGAAACAACGGCCGAATTTTAAACAGAGAACGAAACCACCCACGCTCGGGGTAATAATTCGAGCGATACGATCCTCTAGTTTTTTTTTTTTTTTTTAACACACTCGACGATATGCAATTATAAACAAACCGAAAGGTTTCCATCGCGACCTGTTTTTCCCGACATTTTTGGACCACATTTTTCACGAACGTGCAATCGCTCGTTTCTTTTCACCGAAATAAAAAAAGGTGGGGGAAGCTTGTCGACGATCGCTCGATATTCGTGATCCTGTTTCCACGACAGATCAGAAAGGACTCGTAAAGCGTCCCTGTGAGTGTTTTTCTTTATTTTTTTCTTTTGTCCTTTGTTTCTTAACCAGTCACGGAACCATCTTTGTCGCTTCTGTTGATCTCCCCCACCCGCCGCCCCCTATAACGAATGTTTCACCAATGTGAAACGAAGGTGTGTGCGTATGCGTGTTTTAAGTAAAATGTTCGTTGAAACGTAATGTCGAAATTTTGGTTATCCCGCGCGGCTGATTGCAGAGCGTGAGACTGCGCGCGCAATTTATCAGCGACCAAGAAAGCATAGGGGGTCGTAGTAACACGAAAGAGGACACCACGGAGAACAACAATTACTACGGGGGACTCCGTGGGGGTAGACCGTTCGCGACGACCAATAGCAGTTTAGCATCGGCCACCAGAATTCTCAACCATCATCTGTTCGGGTCCGGTTGCGGTCCCAGACACTATACAGGTAGGTGATCGAAATTGTTTGTAAAGCTAAAACAATGTTCCTCTTTTTCTTCGAATGTTCCAATAATCGACACTCTTTGGCAATCGTCGCGAATTATGTTTAATAAAATAATCAAAAATTTTAATTATTACGCGAAGCATTTTGCGAGGTACGAACAATATCCAAGACCTTCTTAATAGAGATTAAAAAGTTTATTTTATATTTGCATTCTTGGAAGGGGCAACTGTAGACCATCGAATCGAAAAATATAGTCATCTTTGAGATAGCTCGATAATTATTTGTTTATTCTAGTATATACACACTGAAGTATTAAAAGTATCGATTTGATTCAAGGTTGTTCGTTGTAATATTTGAACGCTTGGAGTAAATTTTTTCGTAATAGTCTCCGGTAGGATAATTTGTAACACGGTTTTTGTTCGAATTTCGATTTTTCCATTTCTGATGAAAAACTCCGATTTTTCCATTTCTGATGAAAAATTTCCCATTTTCTTCATTAATGATGGAAAACTTCCAATTTTTTTCATTACTGATCAAAAACTTTCCAATTTTTCCATTGCTGATAAAAAATGCCCGAATTTTTCCATTGCTGATAAAAAATGTCCCAATTTTTCTATTAATGATGAATGACATCCAATTGTTTTAATTACTGATGAAAAACTTTCCAATTTTTCCGTTGCTGATGAAAAACTCCGATTTCTCCATTTCTGTTGAAAAACTTCCCGGTCGTTTGAACTTAAAGTAAAAATACACGAAAGAATAATAAAAATCCGGAAGTAGAACCTATGTACTAATGCACAACTTTCAAGGTTTGCAATTGAAGAAAGAAGCCTTTCTCCACCTCCCGTATACCCAACGTTTTTGCAACATAGTAATAGAATATGTTCCTCGGGTTTCAACGCTCGTTTTAGATGCCCTCTGGGTACTAAAATTAGCGATCGGGTATATGTATATACATGTATACATATATACATACATTCATACATTCATTATATACATAATTATATTTTCGTTTGACGCGAATTTAATTGGAAGCTTCCCCGAAACCTCGATTCACGGTGTAATTCATTAAATCCGTTTAAACGTGTACGAGCTTTTTCTCTCGTTAACTCGGGATTACGCTCTTCGAAATTCATAACCAAAGCTACGGTCGGCCCTGCTCTATATTTCGAATAAATAAAAAAAAAAAAACCTCACGGACGTTTTTTCAAAATCAACGAGATCGTTATTGAATTTTAATCGTTAGCCCGTTGCGTATAACACGTACAAGCTGGTAACGTGATGGTAACGTATCGAACCAATTGTGTTCCGTCTCTGTGACACATTGATTAGTGCCTTTCAAAATTATTCGAGTCACGTCTACCTGTCGATTCACCTTTATATCGATTTCTCTTATATTCTGGGTCAGCGCAGTACTTCGAAGCACTGTATATGCAGGTCATCGAAGGCAAATTTCAGGAACGAGCACCGAGAGCAAGCTTTCCCTGTCCGCTGATTCCATAGACAGTGAAGGCGTCCCTTTCATAGACAGACACCGGGTCTCGAAGTCGATATTGAAGAAGTCCGAAAGCAGCAATAATTACTACAGCAACGCCGGTGATTCCGACATGGAGAAGCTGATCACCGACAACGCGTCCACGATCAGTATGTGCGACAACGAGACGAGCACGTGCAGCGTGTTCACCAACGCGGACGGTACGAGGGTGAAACAACAACCGGTCTCACCGTTGCTCTCTAGACAGGTCCTCGAATCAATCTTCCGTACGAACAATAACGTCGAGAGGGAGGACGAAGTGGATCAGACCGAAGAAAAGAACAGTGTCTCGAAGATGAGCAGGTCGATATTCGACGAGGTTCTCGAAGGTACTTGCTCCTCTTTCTTTGCGTTCCTCTAGACGAAAACAATAATGGATCGAACGACAATGATTAATCTCACGCTTCCAAATAGATATACGCTTCCTCTTTAACCCCTCGAGGATGGAACGCCCGCTACTCCCGATTCCACGAATCACGTTCAACGATCGATGGAAAGTTTTACAGTATTTTGTATACTTATCAGGTTGCTCGATAAGTTTTGTTGTTCAATAGAACTTATTGGGCAGTACTAGTTGTTCAAGAACTTATTGAACAGTACTAGTTGTTCAAGAACTTATTGAACAGTACTAGTTGTTCAAGAACTTATTGAACAGTACTAGTTGTTCAAGAACTTATTGAACAATACTAGTTGTTCAAGACCGTATTGAACAGTACTAGTTGTTCAAGAACTTATTGAACTTATTGAATAGTATAGTACTAGATTGACCAATAAGTTTTGTCATTCGATAGAACTTATTGAACAGAACTGTTCAATGTAGTACCATTCAATAAGTTTTATCGAAACGTATTGAACAACCTATTATTTCATCAACTGTTCTCCACATCGCAAAAGTGCAATTTGAGTTCAAAAACAATTGCTTGGGAAATAATTATCCAAGACTCGATTTTCCATGCACCGGATTCTTATCTCCGTCCTTTGATTTTCCGCATGTTACACGTACAGCTTTCCATAGGAACGATAAATACTAACGCAATTGGGTCTATTAATTGCAATAATAAAAATTGAAAAATTAGAGATTAAAAATTTAAAGGATTACCATATAACGACCTTTCGATCGTTTGAAAACGAGCCAACGGGGGTACTCGATCCCTGTATCGACAAATTTGGTATAGTTGAACGGGCGTGCGTGTCGATGATTAAATTTTCATTTCGAAAAATGAGAATTCGCGAGCGAGTGGATTGAATCTCAAAATTGGTTGCGTGTTCACGAAGTCGTGCCGCTAATGGTACCGCTCCAGATTGAAATCGACATTGTAGCTCCGTGTAGAGAATATGGCGACATCTTCGAAGGGTTATTGCGATTTCACGATTTCTCCGACAATCGCCGCTTAATTGGAATTGTATCTTGTACTTCGTCATTCGTCGGTTCGTGACTAAATCGTTGATCATTTTTCAGAGGAGAATCACACGCAAGACGAGACAACGTCGGAGAACAAGAACCGGGAGGAACGCAAGAGATTGAAAGGTAGAGCAGAGGAGTCTTCGAAGGAGAGTCAAACGATGCTGATATGCTCGTCGCGTCCGTGCAAAGTTCGAAAATCGAACGCCGAGGAAAGACGAAAAGCCAAAGCGAACAGTCACGGTTACAAAGGCACCGACACGAATTGTCTTCCTCAGGAACATCGTTTCTCGTCGTAGCGTAGCCCACCACCATCACCACCACCACCACAACCACCACCACCGTCTAGCAACCACTTTCTGTGCCGTATACGTAGATACAGAATCGAATCAATCCGCGATCATCATCGATGCATCGATGTTTCACGTTTCGAAACACCGTTAGTCTCCGTACATCCTCGCAGGGCCGTGAATCATCATCGTTTCGACGTAAAAATGACGCCAGCAATGTTATCGATACAGTCGGTCGTGTAAATACTTTCCGAAAAAAAGAAAAAAGAAAAAAAACGAGAAACAAAAAAAAAGAGAAAAAAAGAAAAAAAAAGAAAACGAACATGGAACGCGTATAATAATTTTAAGAGAGTGACATACGTTCGACGATTTAAAGTATATAAAGACTAATCCGAGTAATATATTATATAACGCAAAGAAATACATATTTTCGAGAAGAGCCCGTGAATCGTGATCCGCGTATACAAATTAGAAAGTATATAATTACACTAAAATTAGCGTTGAAGTGGAACCAAATCGAAATAGTGGGTATCGAGGGGGACAGGACAACCAACGTGGACGGAGGGTATCACGAACGATACGAAACGAATCTCGACGGAACGATCCGTAAACGATCTCACGAGATCGACGAAGAAGAAATACGAGAACGATACAAGAGAAATGGAAACGATTACGATAAGGATAACAATAATAAATAAGAGCAAATAAATCTTTAGGCAATATGCTTTTTCCCTCGTTCGCTGAGAAGGAAACGATTTTCGTAACCGTATATTGTAATCTAGTCACACACGGCCCTGTTACTTCCTCCCCTTACGCCTAACCTCGTTGAACTTAGGGTATAGCTTTGCGTGTTGCGATAAGGCGTGTACATTAAATGGTCATAGCAAATGCAACCACGCGACCAGTTTACATATACATACATACATACGTATATATATATATAATCGGGAGATTGTACCATCGTTCATGAGAAACTAAACCGCTTTCAAGACTCGACATCACCAGTCTCTCGAAACGACACGAACGTGTCGCGTTTATCTGCTGAGTGTCTTACGTAAAATTAGTCGATATCGTTGTAATAGGAGGCATTAGACAAACGAGACACCCGAACAAAGTCTCGTTGAAATCAAACCGGGATTGGCTTGGAGAAACGTGACCGTGCGGATGCTTAACATATGAACACGACGATAACTGCCCATTTCCGGATTACCGATCTTGAGCTTCTCGCGACGTTAACGATCTTCTGTCCGGAATCTCATTATTCACGCTGCCATTGTTCGCGCCGAGGCCAATGTTAAACGTCCACTCGAGAGTTTTAACAAAGAGTCGGTACACGGAATAATAATCCTCTCGCAACGAGCCAGCAGGATGATCCATATTGCACCGACACTTTGTAAAAGAAAAAGAAGCTTTTCTCTCGATTAGACAGGTAACAAAAATCCCGAACAGAACGATTGAACGAAATATAGTGGAGAACAGTATAACAGGGATCTGTACCGTTTCTTAGCGCACGCTGGTTTGTCAGATAGAACTCCTGTTCGCACAATGTAGGCCGAATGTCGTTGACAATGATAATTAGTCGAAATGATAATTAGTAAATAACGTTTGCCAGTTATGATGTACAATTAGAGACACTCGAATATTATTGCGTTTACGTAATTTCTTCTATCGTGGAAGATATTGTTCGCAAGAAGTACATCGAGGACTATTTCATGTAGCTGTAATAACCTCTAACAGGGAAAATAGGGACACTTTGTAAAGACATGGAATCCTGTTCTCCCCCATAGCTCGTGATACATCGATTTGTAAACTAACCTTTCACTTCGTGCCGATATACTAAATTTTACAATTTTATTCTTTCTGGCTCAATTTGGAACCGTCCTGCGATCAATTGTTGGCAAAAAATCATTTCTATCCGCGTCGATCCTACTATAAACCCGCGCTATAAGATAACTTCTCGTTAAAAGTCAAGATTCTTACCTCTGTAAAAGTTTCCGAATTGTTCACAACGCTGTTCAAATTTCTACACGATTGAATTTCATCGATTTACAATTTTGATATTTACCATTGTATCCTCGATGGATCGGAGAGGTTCTCCGAACGAAAATAACTCCGGAAGCGTTAAAAATGTTTTTCAAAATCGATTCGAATAACGTACAGTTAGAAATACTACGAACGAATGCTTAATGTTTCTCGTCTCGTTTAAAAACACGTTCGTAAACTTTTCATTCGATGTGAATACAATTCTAGCGATTCGATTGGTAATTGGCGAATATATTTATACTGTAATCAAATTACAGTCGCGTGTTTCGTATTTGTATCTAATACTCGCTCGTTACCGGTAAGTTCGATGGGGAAATCGGGTTCCCCTCCGTTGGGATTAAAATCCAATTGGTTCAATTTTCCACGTTCAGTTGGATCGGATGGAACTTCGCTTACGGTTGCGTCCGCCTAATCACGTTTCTCCACGCGAGCTGTACTTTATAACGCAAACGTCGCAGTAAAAACAGTTCTTCGAGAACCAGAAACGCTTACGTGCACGACCATTCAGTTCAATACGGTCGTTCGTAATAATCTACGATATTAAGAATCGAGGAAGTGTACTTTATGCGCATGTTTTAGATGTTAAATCAAAAAATGGAACGTGTTAACATGCTCAGATAGAGTAGCAAGAACGCAGGTGTCGTCTGTATATTATATCCAGGTACCGATTTCTAGCCGCGGCAACGATCATGTTTTCCAATGAGATTTTACACCACTGTTTTAACGATGAATAATAATAATTCGAATCGATTGTCTTCGCCGAAAAATGTCTTGATAGGGAGATTTTAATGCGCATACTTACAAACGAGTATGATTTTTACAACGCATGCTCAAAAATTCGGTCGCCCCTTTTTTGCCCCGAATGGTGATCGTTTTTCGTTCTTCTCTTCTACCTTTTTTTCCGTATTATTTTTATTTTTAATTATTCTCAAGGGGAAACAAACGTCAACGTCTCTCTGTCTTATTTTCTCTCTTTCTCTCTCTCTCTATCTATCTATCTCTTTCTTATTCTCTTTCGAGTCTCGCTGTAATTAAATCGCACACGGCAAAGACGTTCTCTTTTTTAGATGAATCATCGGTAAAATACATATCTCTAATGGCATTTCTATTCATTGTTATCGTAGACGTAGGGAAACGAATAATTGTACAGTTGCAAATTATTGAAAAACGAAGAAAAAAAAAATGGTTAATATTCCCCGTGGATGTATCTACTTGGGGATCATTGTTATGCTGGTGGTCTAAAGTTCATGCCTCGAGTATTTTTTAATATATTTATAATTGTTTTCGACATGTATACGAATAGAGAGTGGAGGACCATTCTGAAGATTGGAACATTTTGTTCATAATCGGCCCTATTTTGCAGCTTTCGTTCTTTCGAATGTTTAAAATCATTTTACTCGACCTAAAAGGTATTACGACCTCTGAAGTATTTTACTTTTTTTTAATGCAGAGTTCTCGAGTAATTTTTTAATGGAAAAATAGAATGCCTAATTCCAAACGGTAGCATTGATAAATTGTTAGGACTGGTTAGGGCTAGAATATTTGATTACTTTTGAAAAACGAAATTATCCAAATTTTAGTAAACACCGCTCCTAATAATAAGGTATAATTTATAACGGTGCAATGAATTAACGTGTTACAACTAATTGTTACTATACGCTCAATTACGTTTCAATCAAAGCTCTGTTGTCGCAGTGTGTCCAAAGATTAAACGAACACAGCGAATCAGAGTAACACTCGTGCTGTGCTCAAACACTATTCTGTACATACATTATAATATTTACAGTAGAGTTAATTGACGTAACGATTTTCAGAATGGTCCTCGCATACGTGAAATACATTGATTGTTTCATATTGTTACCGCGTTATATTTATTACACGTGAGAGTCTCGTATGGTCTTCGTATTCGACTTCCGGGCGTACGTTCTCACTTCTCTAAGCGTTTATCATTTTTCGTACCTGTTATTCAAAGTTGGATCTCGATACCTCGTAAATCGCTTGGAGTTTCTGGAGTAAATCAATGTCTTCTGTGAGTTAACATAGTTGGTTGTAGAAAGTTCCTAGAAAAGTGTACAGAACGTGATTTATTATTTATTATTGTAATTATATATTTAGCACACTTAGCAGTGACATAGTACAAAGAAAGCCACAACGTAGTTATACGTAATGGCGTTGAACGAGTCAACCAGATTATAAGGATAGCGATGAAGAAACTTGAACGGTTGCATGATTCGTCTCGTTTAAACATGGCACGAGGAAGAAAAGACATTTTGTTTTTTTTTTTTTTCGCGTTAACTTGTGTCTCGAACTTTCCGATATTACATGTTACGGTTGATTTTACGAAACAAATCTGATTTACCGAGAAAAGTTTGTAGAAGTACAACGCGGTGAAATCATTCTTTATCCAATTGTTATCTTTCTTTAACAAAAGGTTCGAGAAGCCGCAAAAAGATTCAATCGACGTAAAATCAATTATTCTTTATCGTGTTTGCGTTTATGAAAGCACCTTGCCCATTGGACAACGATTATTCGTTTACGCCTTCGAAATTAAAATATTCAACGTACATGAAAACGAACAAAAACGATATTTGTTCGGTCGACACGCAGTCAATTTTCCAATTACGCAATGCAGTTACATAAACGATTCTTTGTCATGATATCGAAACGTTTCGAGCGCTAGCTTAATCAAATTTAATCGACCGATCGCGTATGTTTCAGTTTATTTTCGAATTTCTAAGGCCTAGAATCGTAGCTATAAGACAAGTAGTATGCATAAGTGAATAAAGTTGTAATTTGCCAGTTTTTGTTCCTTATAAGAGTATCTTTATCATTAATAATATCCTTCCCGTCCAACAAAAACTCAAACACTTGATATTTCTTCCTGTACATTTTAATACGATTATTCTAGTTTAATGCTTTATAATTTAAACCACCATAGTTATCTTTCACTCTTATTTTCTAGGGAAAATGTAAATTACATTCCATTGACGAACAGTGTACATACGATGAGTATAAATATTAAGGAAAATCGTGGGTACACGTATACCAAGAAATTTATCATTAACAACATTCCTCTACCCGTCTCCCCTCGTATAACGTTAAATCGACCATTTAAAATTTCTTCTTGACCATTTGGTCGTTCTAGTTCAATGCTTAATAATCTAAACCGTTATCGTCATCTTTCACTCTTGTTTTCCAAGGGAAATGTAAATTACATTCCATTGACGAACAAATACTGTACATGCTGTACGTGTAAATATTAAGAAAAATCGAGGGCACGCATATGTCAAGGAAATTGCTTTATTGCAGTTGCTTTTGCTATACAAGGATCACGTATTTTTAATAGAGTGAAAACAAAGTTTGAATGCCAGGTACGTCCCTATCGTTCGTTTTCGAGAAAGAAACTGTTAGAATCTAACCCGAAGCTGGTGCAGTTTCAGTTGTGGTGCTTTGCGTGTCCGATATTGGTTTCTCCTGTAGTTCCAGCCATGGTAATCGTTTCTGTAGTTCCAATCTGTTGCAAACAAATGCATCTTAGTTTGTTCTCGCGTTTGATTCTGAACGAAGATTCCGACGTCGTTACAATATCGTTATAACAAAATACGAAAATGCAATTTCCCACTAATGATCGTCAGAAAACACAAAATACTAACTGGATATCACTAATACTTTCAAGTCAGTCAAGTATCCGACAAAAATTTTTTACATCGAATTTACACTCAAATTTATACTCGCTTTAAAAGAGATTCCAAAAAATCATAACATAAATGGAATGTTTTAGTATTCGATATTCTCGAGTACATTGTTACTATTGAGTGCACAAATTTACCTGTACTTTGGATGACTTATGGCGTACACATATGGATCTAAACAAGCAACAGCTTTACACGTACATGCCGGTATCATCGTGACACCGGGAGTTAAAAGTGCTTTGTCACCAAATGCCCCTATCATCGCCATCACGCCGTAAGGGGTCCATGAGAGAATGTACAAGAAACAGATTGTGATGGCAGCCTTCGAACAAACACATATCGTACATTATTACTCGATGTAAATAAACACTTGGAATAACTTCATAAATTTTTACTAGAAATTCCCGTCCCACTGTATACTTAAGAGAGTATTTGTTTCAAAGAGATGCACAAAAATACGCGGAAGAAGTTACGAATCCATTCAAAGGAAACACCCTTTGATAGCATCGAGCAAAGCGTTGTCGACGTATTTCTTCTTTCTCTTCTTCGTCGTGTCTGAAGACATTCATTTCTTTCCACGAATTCTACGATAACTCAATATTCACCGATAACCGCGTAACGCGATTATGTAATATTTAAACTTCTGTAACATAAGAATGTGACAACTCTCGTGCTCTTTAGAAACATACACTATTACAGCTCTAGCCACGTAAAGACTCAAAACTTTATCGTTTAATTAAGAAACGAGGGAACGTCAAAATATTATCTTCGAAGAGGGAGTGGTATCGTGTCAAGTACCTTCGCTATTCGTATCTCGGCGCTTTGAGCGTTCGTGCTCGCGTTACTCCGTAAACTGTCAACGTTCATCTTCTTCGCTTGTTCGCGCAGCGCTTTCTCGTGATTCACGACGTGGCTGACGATCTGGCTATAGTAATAGATAATAAGCGTCATCGGAATCGCATAGGAGAAGATGAATATAGTAGTGACGAAGCTACGTATTTCGTTCGAGTCGGTCAGATAATCGAAGGAACAACTCGTAAGGAAGCCCTCGGGCACAAAACGTCCCCATACTCCCATCACCGGCATCAGACCCCAAGGTATGGTATAGGTCCAGATCAGCATGATGAAAAGTATCACTTGTCCACGGGATAGCTTGCCATCCAGAGGTCTTGCTATTGTACTAAAATGAAAATATATTATTAATAAGTATATACATCGCTAACTTCGTACCGACAAAAAAAAAAGAAAGTGATTTCTGTTTTCAAGCGAACTGTGCAAATTGAAGTATCCTCGAAAACGGTATTTTTATATTCCGTTTATTGCTGGACATTGGACAACAGACTGTTGTTGCAACGTCACTCTTAAGGAAGAAGAGAAGCTTTCCGGGAGTTAAATGAAATTAAACGATTTTCTTTCGAGCTAAGAAACCTGCTGCGTTAAATAATTTTCACGATATTTATATTTATTATTACTTCTCGTATACTTTATTAATGTTGACCGTTCCGATCGCGTTTTTCATACAAACGGAACTCCTGCGTTACGCGCCCAAGCAGTTTCTTAATTACTTCCGAACGGAAGTTTTCACTGTTCGTTTAAATATAAATGAAGTTTCCACATTACCTGTATCTATCATACGCTATTGCTGCATTCGTCATTCCCGCACCGATGCCAGTTAGGGAGCCGATGAATGCGAATATTTGACACCCAATGTGGCCTGTAGCGAAGCCAGTATTGAAGGCGTTGTATATAAAGATAGGTGCTTTGATCATCATGAAGAAATCGCAAATCGCCAGGTTCACGACAAACATATTCGAAGGTGTCCTTAGTGATTTGGCACTTGGGGCAAAAAAGAATAAAAGAAAAAACGAGAAACAATTAGTACGGTTCATCACGGTTGATGATTTAATTTTTAATTTCAAACTATTTAAACGTTCACAAGGAAAATCTAAAATTTTTATACATACATACACAATATCGAATAAATAACCAACCAATACGATGGTATACATGGTAAGAGAAATAAATTTATCGACAAAGATGACTTACGCGATAAAGATCCATATCACCAAACCATTCCCAAGTAAAGCAAGGAATGTAAAAAGGATGTACAAGAGGGCCAATAAATAATGAAGGGAGGGGTTCGGCTCGGGATAGACCAGCCAATGTTCGGGTATATGAACTATTTCTTCAGCGGGAACGTTCCATCCCAGCAAACGTGGTGGTCCTGCTGGTAGGTATCGTGCCTCCCAATGAACACTATCGTTGGACATGTTGGTCACTCCGTCTGCCAGCCCCTCTCCTTGATACAGTTGATCAGCCAGCTATTTTATACCGTTCTACCCCCTTGAACCGACGAAACCCTAATCCGTTAGCTTTGCTGGCTTCGTACGGAGATCAGCCGGGGATCATCCCCTGATTGCTCTTAGTCAGCAGAAACGTGCGTCAAAGTCATAGGAGTTAGTCGTGCAGATCATCAGTCGAGATTCCGATTCCAACAAGAGTGGAACATTTTTTTAAAAATTGGGATCCTTAATATCGTGTCACAATATTTTCGATATAGAATAAATTGA
The DNA here is from genome assembly GCF_051014685.1 of Ptiloglossa arizonensis. NCBI lineage: Eukaryota > Metazoa > Arthropoda > Insecta > Hymenoptera > Colletidae > Ptiloglossa > Ptiloglossa arizonensis. The sequence goes on along the minus strand of NC_135048.1, from coordinate 23,390,849 downwards.
TAAACGTTAATGGAACTTTTAGTTTTTAATGTATTTCATTTAGGAACAATATAGCAAAACTCTCATATTTTAAAATAAAATTCATTAAGCTTTACTCTCATAGATCTATGTTTCTGAACAAATGAGAATTATTAGCGCACAATTTTTAAATTACTCACCAGATTTTTATTATTTTCATATTTTTCTAATTACATTTTTTCTATAACGAAACAAAATAGCTACAGTCGTGAATAGTTTATTTAATTAATTAAATACTTGATTAATTTGATGTGGATTCTTTATTCGCAGAACTATATACTCTGCCTTGCCTCTCAGCAGACACATCAGTTAAAGTGTAAGCTGGAAAATAAGACGACGGATGATTAGGATCCTGTAATTGCGGATTTGGTATTGTAGTTGATTTCGTTCCTAAACTTGTATATCCTTTATCGTACAACGGACAATATGGTACGTTGTGTTTTAACAAAAATTTCCACACTTGATCATACGTCCAGTTTAAAATAGGATTTACACGAACTAAATTTGGCCACCCTTCACTGGTTTGTGTAAAAGGTTCCAAATTTTCTGAACCAGGATCACTCTTCCTCATTCCCATAAAGGTTCCTTTTAAGTTCTTTCTTTCATTTAAGAACGATTGTAATGCTGGCTGCATAGGATATTTTTTTTTCACTAATTTTAAACTATAATACTGAGTAGCTTTCTCCAAAAAAGAATCCACCTAAAAATATATTTGAAAATTATGTACATTTTGTACAATAAATATAATACAAACATTGCGTTTTTATTAAATATTTGAACTTATACAAATATTTAAAAATATTTTTTAACTTTCTATCATTTAAAATATTTTCTCTAGTTTTAGAATTATATACAAATGTTTGCTATGTATTTATATGACTTTGCGAAGAGCATTATCAAAAGATGAAAACAATTTCTTTTTGTTTAAAATGAAATTTTATAATTTGTTTGTCAATACTTCATAGAGTTTCTCTAACATGTTAATACTATAATATAGATATATGAATTTCAAATTCATTGTCTTAGTATGAAATAGTGTAAAAATATATTGATCACAATAACTTTTAATTTGTAGTTACCTCTGGAAATGGATCTGCCCTTACACATAAACATAATAACGATGGAATATTTTGTAATTTCGCAACAGAGGCAACCAAATGTAAAACCACTGTACAATCCTTCCCACCATTGTAACTTATAAAAGTATCTTCTGGTTTATATCTAAACATATACACACAAAAATATTGATTGAACTAGAATGTTCAATAACTCATTTTGTAAAATAAATAGTATTTTCTCTAAAAGCTACATACATTACCATTCATAACATATTACATAAACCCTTTAATCATTACAAATTTATGATTGTACTCAGTATGTACAAAATTTTAACATGTATAAAAGTTATGAATAACAACAAAACTTAACTTTTGTCTATACTGTTATCAGAGTTTGCTTTAAACAATATTAGGGTATAAGTATATTATTTTTGGAACTACTTTTCAAAATTCTTTTAGTCTTTTTGAAGTGTATCACATTCATTAACAGTGTAAAAAAGTATAAATTTTATTTTATCACATTTTTAGTGTAATAGGCTGTGCAGAAATAAAAATTTTTTATAAATATAATAAAATGAAAGTCTCAATGAAAACCATTTATTTAGAGATAAAGATTGGTAACAATTATTCCAAGCTCATAACTAATGAACATATACGGTTGCATAAAAAATAAATTATAAGCTTTACTTATCTTTTGGCCATAATTTTTACAATAACTAAAGCTTTAAAATATTAATATTACACATATTAATATTTTTTTAAAAATAAAATTTAAATGGGATAATAATTTTAAGTGATAATGTTTGTTATTCTCTGCTAGACTTAAATATAAAAAATACATAGTTTTATTTTAATACACTTACTTTTTGTAACATTCTTGTACAATTTGCAAAGCACATTTCACATGTGCTTGGTTATCAGCATCTTCAAGAACACGCCTTGCATGGTAATTGGTAAATCCATTTTCTAAATTTTGTATCTTTTGAATTGGTAAAGAATATAAAAGTTCTCCTTTTAATTCTAAAACATGTTCTTCCTTTCCCTCTAATGTAATTCTTGTCAAACATTCATCCGTTGTTTGAGGATAACTACCAATACTAACTTTATTTCTCCAACGTTCTGAATGTTCATCCAAAATTTTCACAATAGAAAATTCACATAAATTAATATCTACATACTCAAAGTGTAAAGGACTTGATCCTTTTAATTGAGATACTATTACATCAACAGCAGGCTCAAAATATTTTGGAGAGCCTGGTAATACAAACACATTTTTTACTGTTATAACAGCATATTTTTCTGAAAATTATTACTTTTATTACTTTTATTAGCCATACATTCATTAGTAAATATATAAATCAACATAAAATTGTTTTCTAAATTTGTTATTTAGTAGTTCACTTACTCTCTGAAGGAACGTAAATAAGTTCACAAGGGCTTGGTACAATAGCTAGACGTTGAGCTTCTTTTTCACCAGGAAAGGAATTTGTGAGAAACTCAACTAATTCTGGGTGTGGTTCAAGTTTTAGTCCTAAACCTTTAGCCACACCTTTATACGTTACATCATCATCTGTGGGTCCAACACCACCAGATGTAAATACAACAGAATATTCTTCAGAAGCAACAGATACAGTCTTTGCAATTTCATCTGCCTAACACAAAAAGCTACATTATGCATAATATAAAACCATATGAAACTTATACTTCCATATTATTACACTTTAAGAAATATATTTTTTAAATTTTGATATTGAAAATATACAGCTTGAAATTCTAAAATGTTTTTAAATTCGTGTAACTAAAACATAAAATATCAGAATATTAAATAGCATTTACTACCTTCAGTATTAGATTAAGTATTAAACTTTATACAATTTTTAAGTACAATAATTATAGTTAATTATGCTTTGTAGCGATATTTCAATTTTGGATATTTTATATAAAGATAATAATAAATTAATACGTACAATATCAGGAATCACTATTACTTTTAGAAGTTTAATACCAGAAGCTCGCAATTTTTTTGCCAAATAAGATGTATTTGTATCTATAATTTGTCCACGTAGAATTTCATCTCCTATAACAATCAAGCCTGCAGTATGGACCTCCATCATAGTTTTCCTAAGTGAATTGAAATAAATTTGTATAAATAATAATGTGATTAAATTTTCCTATATTTTTTAAACATATTTTGTATAATATAATTAATATAATTAAAGCTTCTCCCTCCACTTAGAACTTAATACTGAGCAGTGAGAGCAATAATGTAGTTATCATTAAATAAATAGTACTTTATTTTTAGATGCATGATTATACTTACAGGAAACACATTGAATTGATACCAAAATTGAACGGCTTTTTTTATACATATTGAAAGCATAAGTGACAAGGATTACGAAAACATAAATTAAAAATGCTATTGAGATCTGTTTTGTCTGTGAGTCACAAACAAAGAGCAAGAAAAGGCCTATTTAACAGTTGCGTAGCACGCTGCGACACGTGTTGCATGTCCTGACGTTTCGTGCCGCGACACTACTTACTTCATAAGCCCGCGAGATAAATTATAAAAACAATTGGTTCTCCGTAATAAAACACCAACAAGCGTTTAACTGCAAAGGCACCAATAGAGTTGGGTGAATAATCTCAATAAATGTACATCATTGCCCCACAAATAAAGAGGAAAATAAAATAAAAATAATAAAGCAAAAAGAATGTTAAGACTCGAAAAATCTCGTATAGGTAATGAATAATTGTACATTACACTTATGATAATTTTGTCCATCAGAGGGAATGAAAAAGTAATTAAAGCAAAAATAATTTCTTTTGCATCCTGTTTAGTAAGGTAGTTTAAACACTTGTTGCGCGGCAATGTCTTAAACAGAGTGGAGCTGAAGTTTTAAAAATCGAGATTTTTCAAGTCATAACATTATTTTCTTCTATCATTTTTATTTTATTTTCCTCTTTCTTTGTAAAACAATTATTAAAAGTACATTTATTGAATATCTATCTGAAATGTGTCAATGTGACACATGCCCCAGGATGCTACAAAACTAGGCCACAGGTGTAGCTTACTCTTTGTTTGCTTCTGTCCTGTATATAAAAAGTCATGAAATTTTGTCATCAATTAAATGTATTTCCTTCTTAAATAAGTAATTAGGATAAAAATTAGGTGATAAGAAGTGGCCCGTAAAACATTTTCATCTTTAATTATATTTATTTTATATTACAAGATCTATTTAATGAAAACTTACATAAAATAGTGCTTACAATATTTTTGTTATATCCCATGAAGTAAATTAGTATTTCTAGATAGCTTTATTCATAAATGATAATGATATATTAGAAACATCTTAGATACTATCTTAAAAGTGTTTATCAAATTTGCATTTGTTCAACCAGGGATGTTGTTACATCTGTTTGTATTGGTACTCTATTATGTTTTTTCTTCTTTTTTCCATGCTTTGTACTATCTATCTTCATATTTGATTTAGGCTGATATACTGCTTTCTGTAATTCCTGAAGTTGTTGATCTATTTGAGCTATTTTATCCTTGCAGCCTTTGATTGTTTTACTTCCTTTTAAATCCAACTATTGAAACGAAGAAGAATTGCATGAGAAATTGCACTATGTTCACACAATTATATATGATACAATATGAATCAACCTTATATATATTACACATCAATTGTATTTAAACATGTTATTATTAGTGCACTGTTTGTAAGAATTCACTTACTTTTTTCAAATTGGTCACCACCTTTTGTGCTTTTGCCTTTAATTTGACACTACGAACTGTTGCTACTTTGAATACATTCTTGTTCTTCTGATTCTTTTGTGGTCCCTTGTTCTTTCCCATTGTTTTCTACAATATTATCATTTACAGATATATTTGAATTATTTTCCATTTTCAATTTCTTCATTGCTGGCTCCTCGCCTTTTAAAATGCTTTGTGTTAATAGAAATGATACACGAATCATTTCTTTGTATGGAGAAACATTTCTAACATTGTGTAAATTAATCAAAGAATTATTGAGTGCACAATTTAATTTTTGTTCTACCAACAATTGTCCAAGTCTACAAGCATCTTCTCCTTTGTTTGCTTTTACAAAGCAGTATAAATGTATGATTGGCGGTTGGCAACACACTTTTTTTATTTCATCTTCATTAAAACAATCAAATAACACGTCTAAAAATTCAATAGCAAGACTTGGTAAATTCATTACTATGTGTTCAGAACCAATTTCGTTATTAACTCGTCTGTTTAAAATATCAGCTTTAACAATGTTTTTTATAAACTCTCTGCCATCCATGTTAAAAGATTTGAAATTAGTTTTAACTTTATTAGTAACAGCATTTTTTTGAAGCCATTTATAAGATGCAGGATTTAAATCATTTGCAAATACTTTAATTCCTATACGTGCAGCAGGAATAGCAAATGGTCCAACTCCAGCAAATACATCATATAAAGTATCATTACATTTCATAAGTTTTATTAAATTTGTATGCTCTGTAGATAATCGAGGATTCCAATAAACTTGAGAAAAGTCAAACTCATATGTATAACCATTTTCTTTTGTTACTGTAATAGTATCCTTGTCACCTGCAAGGATTTCCATAGTGAAGTGTCTAAATGTTGTATCAATAGTATTCATCTTGTTCACAACTGTTCGAGCAATTGAAATAGTATCAAGAAAAACCTGCCCAATAATAGTCTTGTATGGTAAATGCATATCGCGTAGATTTAAGTGCACAATATGACCTACTAAACTATATGAAGTCGGAACTTCAATTCCTTCAGGCAAAATAGCTTTCAATATATCATTAGAATGCCAATTATCATACTTCAGAGTTAAATTTGTTATTCCAAATTGTTCATATAATCCTGACAGTTTCTGTCTATCATTTTCTGAGAAGTCTTCAAAAGTTTTTATCAACATTGGATTCAAATACACAGTAGTTACATTATTTGTATTTTGAATCGCTTTGAAGTTTCTTATTTTAAACAAATATTTTTTCAGAATTGGAGTTATTTTTGATACTTTAATATCACAAAACTTTAAAAATGGTAATTTCACAGTAGTTGTGAATGCTGTACGATCCAAACATGTCATTCCTCGTACTGATTCTGCAGGAACCAGCAAAGAAGTCATTGTAGTGTTATAAAACCGATATTGAGTCCAAAAGCATTGCTTGACTAATATTTTTGGTATACGCTTATAAGTATACATATAATATCAGTTAATATCCTTTACTACAGTACCCTACAAAAAAGTCCTAGTTACCAAATTTTTATTAAATCTTAACGTTCTTCAATATACATGTTATATATGATTAATATAACCCATCATACTACGTTGAATTTGTTAAACACATGGACCTAAGAAAATATGAACAGTACATAAAATATTAACTTAAATAGCCAATTGTATAAATTTTAATGAGAAAAAAATTGTTACATTGTTTTCAGCATTATATTCATTAATACGAATTATTAAAAATATGTTTGAGCAAGATAAAATAATAGAAATATTTTATAAAAAACTGTAAGTTTATTTCTACCACTAATTTATATTTATGCAATCAGTTTTATGTTTGGCTCATGTACTTGTAGATCCATGCTTTAAATCTCTTATAAGAAAAGCTACGTATTAAATATTATTCATTATTGTTAAGTCGACAGTTGAAATAGCACAACAACTGAAGGAGTAAACGCTTCATTCCATTTATTCACACAATGCCATAAGCTTGGATTAATAAATGTGACCAATTTGGTTAATAGCGAAAATGCGTGTTTTGTTCAAATAGACAAATTTACTTTGTTATGATCAATCAAACCCACATTTCTTCCAACTGCTAACTTACCAACAGTAAATTCTACTTCAAAAGCGTATTAAAGAAAAACTTTCATATAGTTCACACATGACCAGTTGTTGCTATATGCTCACTTTCATTGGATGGTTAAATAAATATTAAATTAATATGAAAAATATTTTACAACTTTATCTTTTCTACTATCATACTTAGAAAATACATTAGTGGAATTAAAAATATAAAAAGACATAAATTTTCACTTATTAAGAAATGAATAGAAACAAAAAACATTTAATTACATTTAATTAAGTTACTATTATATTCATAACACTTTGAAGAATACTGTACAATTTTATTCACTATTATGAGTTTAATTTAAAGTGATACATAAAATATGTTAAGATACATGTATAAGCATTTGATACAAAATCTGTATTTATAATCATGCATATTTTATAGAATCATGTAGAAATATAACAAATTTTATTCTTCCTATAAATAATAAACAATATAGTTAAAAGAAACAAATTATTATTTACCTTTGTGTACCTTGTCTTTGTCTAAAACTAAAACTCTTTCTAGGTTGTTTTACAAAATTTGACAAACGTTAAGTATGGTTAACAACTTCACATGTTTGATTCTTACATTCATAAATGTTATGTCATAGAATACACAAATCAAGTAATCATACGCAAAAGTAGATTTATAACTGTTTGATAGGTAAAAATAATTTCATGGAAAGGTAATAATAAATCATATAATTTATAAAAATGTGTTATAATCCTAATAAACAAATAAAAAATATTTACCACTTATTTTGTAACAAATATGTAACATCAACTCAAATTATGAGCTTACTATTTAAGACTATAGGTATAATAACCAACATCTGACGGCGATTAAGCTAAAATGGAAATGAAGACAAATATGTATAATAATGAAATGATTTAATTATTTACGATTATTTTATATTCATTCTAACACATTTCTTATTTACTATTTTCAAAATATAAATTTATAGAACTTTAGATTCATAAGTTGTTTAATTATTTATATTATGTAGTATGACTGATAGCAAAATTATAAGTTTAGTATCCATAATGTAAATTATAATTATATATTATAAACAAAATAAAATGTATAAAGTACAAATAATCTCGCATTTAATATGATGTGTTACAAGGTCTGATGCAAAAAATGATTAAGTATGTGTAGTAATTGAAAATTTGTTTCATAAAATGTGTAAATCAAGTAAGCAAAATAAAGTTAACTTATACTATATGTACATCAATAATGCAATTGAAATTTTGTTCATAATAGCTAAATGAAACAAGACTTAGTGTTTATCGCGCAACTTTATTTATACAACGAATTTCTACCGTTTGAAAGAAGTACGGTGTAAGCTCGTTTTACGCTTCCCTTCTTCTTCACAACAAGCTTATTAGCTCTCACTTGATTTTATAGATACACGATGTATGCATAAACGAGATATAAAATAGACGATTCAGCTTATGGGAGTTGGTGGCACGCGATTTGAAGTAACGACATTGTAAAATATCAGTACTTTTCAAGTGATCACTTCGTTTAAGAAAGGTAATTCTAGGAACTGCCTTCAATCGAACCACAGGAGTCGGTGAAGATAATAAATGTAGAAAACTCGTCTTTGTATGTTATTCGTGTTTTTATCAAACGTATCAGTTTCAAAGAATATTTTAATAATAAATTCCATTCATTCTCACAAGTAGAACTTGAAACATTTTAGCGATATAAAACTAAAAATATTTTCAAAATTACACCTACCCTAACAAATAGGTAAAGGTAAGAAGTACGTTAAAAAGTACATTAAATTCTTAAGATATACGGAAAAACAGCACATTCAAAATATAAGACACTAAAAAAATATAAGAATAATAATAAATGCCCCCCAGTATTTTTGTATTTTTATTTTACAATCTTTCTATCAGAATTATTCTTAATCGCTGCGTATATGATGCATATTGTTTGAACTGCGAGGTCAAAATGTTTAATCCTTTTTTTAAAAAATACATGTATATTTCAATGTCAGGTGGATCCTTCTCTCACTGTTTAATTGGATACTCGACGACTTACCGTGATTTTTTCGTAATTTATTCTGTGGAAGTTGAAGAAATAATATATATTGAGAAATTCGTAAGCACTAAGATATGAATGCTCTTCTGTTGACATCTAATCGTTTCTAATCATTATTACTATTCTCGTTTATTTACTATCAGTGCTTTATCCAATTAATATATTTTTTAATAGAAATTCAATTGGCATCACATAAATATTATATCGATTTTGTATTTTGTTCTATTCTATTGTGTAATTTTATTCCAATCCGTATCAGTAACATTGAAAATAACGTGAATAATAAGGAGGCTCGCAGTCCCAACTTCGTGAAACACGCTAAAACATTATCTGCAATATGTATTCTACATCCCATCTGTGTTTGCACTTTCCATGCTTTTACTGGAATGTAGCTTTGATCAACAGACTCGAGGCTTATGATTGGTAGAATAACATCGGCACTTCACCTTCTACTAATCGAAAGCTTTCCTGTCTCCTTGATGTATACCTATACTAACAAGTTCACACCGCTTAATGTACTATTTATTTCTAGCCAGTGTTGTATTGATACGACACAGTAGACCACTAAAATTTTGATCATTCGAAGAGTTTTGTTTACATAATCTTATTATTTATGCAAGAGACGTCAAAGCCCATTAGTTTATGTCAAAAAACAATACAGAATAAAAATACAAAATTATATTAATGTAATGACGTAATTAATAATATTTAGCAACTGAAATTTGTTATTCATTAGCACGAAACCAAAATTGTGTAAATTAGTTTATAATCGAGGTTTTAGAATACACAGACAAATTAGCCAATTAGAATTGAGAACAATCTTTACGCGCCTCCTGGAAGTGTATATGCTAGACTACGCAAGCGTAAACAGTTTTTTCTAATTGGTTTAATCCACATTCAACAACGAATATTATAACACTATTAATTTTAAAAGTTCTACTGAAATATGAACGTCTCTGGAAAAATTTTTTACGATAAAGTTCAAAGTCTGCACCCAGAACTTACATGTGCCATTACGCCAGAGATACTAGACGAAATTTGCGACGAACCTTTCGTGCAACCGTTTTTAAAATGGTTCTGCGAAAATGTGAATTACATCAATGTTATTTCAAACGAGGAAGCTCAAATGTAAAGAAATTATTATCTATTAGTAAATCAAAATAATATTTTAATGCTATAATTATATTTACGTTAACATTCACTATTAAATGAATACATTAGAAATTTTAAATTAAAAAATTAATTTGTTGAGTACGTGAAAACAATTCTGACAGTTTGGTATTTTAGAAAAAATAGATTACAAGAGACAAACGAATGGTTGGAAGGTCCTGAATTAGATTATGCATTGGAAGAAGCGTCTAGAAATTGTCCAGGTTTACTAAAAATTATTTCTTTTGATGACATGGATATAAATGATTTATTTACAGAATTCGAAACATTAAAACATTCATACAAGGAAGATGAAAATTACATCCATACATTACAAAGTGGAATACAAAATTTAAAGTAATATAATTTTTCTACTTATTTTTATTTAAATGCATTCATCATTATTAATAACGAAATGTATTTGCAGTCAGTTAAAAACTAAATTAGACAAGGATATACAGAAAGAAAAAGAATCATTGGACAGAAAATTTATTGAAGCAGATAAAGCCTACAAAGATTGTTCTATAATTCTTCAAGAATTCAATAAAAATAATCGCCAATTTTTTAAAGAAATTAAATGTCTGTTAGATGTATATGGATATGCAGCTGAAAATGTAGGTAGTTGTAGATAATTTTCTTTGATTCAAAATAATATAATTATTTTATTTATAGAAAGGAATACCATTGCTATGGACTCAAATGCCTTTGGAACTTTTTATTAAAAAAATAGAACTATATAGTCACTACTTGGATGTTCACATAAAACGACAATTTGGAAATGCATACAAAGAAAATCAGGAAAAAGATTCTAATTATGTTTCTCTGATTAATGGGAGTAAAGAAAAACATATGGATAATGAAAAGTTGCAGGAATTAATGCTATGCAAAGTAAAGTACGTAATTTTTTATAATTATTATTAGTAGAAGTAAAATATGTATTATACACAATAATTTACAATAGTGTATACTTTATTTTATAGCTTATCTAATGCAAAAATAAAAGAAGTTACAGCTAAAATACAAGTAGAATCGTACATTGCAATGTTACAGTATGTAGAAGATATCTATAATTTAGGAAATTTAAAAATTCCAAGATACTTTAAATTGAGGTATTCAAAAGTTATTTAAATATAAAAAATTATTTATGTAAAGTTATTTATGTCTTGTTATATAAGTACTTCTTTTACATTTAAATTAGGACAGAAATTTCAGAATTAACTAGAAAGAGACATTCCTTAGAAGAAAATGTTTCTTTGTTGCAAGAACATCAATTAACAGAAGTCGTACAGCGATTTACTGAATTAGAAATAACTAAAATTTTAAAACAAAGTACTCAGTCGAAACTGAAACAAAAAAAAATTCGTTTAGAAGAACTTAAAAACTTCCAATTTCTCGTGCGTGAATGTGGACACGTGCGCGCTGATTTGTTAAGTATGCTAATGCAAATGCAGTATCATCGTCTTAGACTTGTTCCTGAATTTGTGGTTGATGCATGCCACTATTTAACAACAGAATATTCATTGTCTTCTGCAAGATGTGTTAGTAACAAAATACGAAAACTATTACTCATTAATTGTGGTTTATAACACCAATGTTTTTTATGTAGGAAAACATGCAGCAACAACAAGATGAATACTCTGTTCTCATGTCATCTCCATCAAAAATAAGTAATTCATTTAACAATCTTTTAGTTTCTATGATACAAAGTGGTGATAATATGCATGAATTAAATTCTGCATTAGACAAGTATAATCAGCTCACAGTTGAAAACGAAAACAAGAAACAATTTTTATTGGAAACAAATTTAAATTCCAAAATCCATAAATTGGAAACATTGTAAGTTTTATTGTTTTTGTATCAAAAATACATAATGATTAATATCATAAATTTTAATGTTATAATTTAGGGAAAATGAAGTAAACCTCCAATATTTGGAAGAAATTCAGAAGGGACCGACATACACTTTTAAACCAATTTCCCATGAAATCGAAACATGTTACAATGAAGCATTTGATAATTTACAAAAGATACAGGCAAGCTTAACAAAAGCAAGAAATCAATTGAAAGAACAAAGGGTAAATTGAAATATGTATAACATGATACAGACAGAAAGTATTATTTTTTATCTAATAATTGGAATCCTTTTTTTTTTAGAAGATCAACATAAGTTTGGAACAAGTAAAGAATGTACTTTGGCAACTATTTTTAGCTGATCCAGATACGTTAAAAAAAAAATACGATGAAATAAAACAAATGATAAATAAAACCTATTTTAAGAAAACTTTTGAAATTGAATGAATCATATAATTTTCTAAATTGTAATATATTTAAGATAAATGAAAATATCTATGTTGTATTAAAATATAAATAGAAAAATGGTTGTAATAAGTAAAATTGAATAATAACATTTTATCTAACAAAAAGAGATCATAATAACGAGGTTGTTGGTTTCAAACAATTATTTTTTTATTTTCAATTGTTATTAATAGAATACGATCTACATATATCGTAAAAACGTGAAGGTCGAAAATATTTTTCACAGAAATTCTTTTTTAAAACAAAGTTTTTTACAAATTTATTAGATGTCTTACACTTCTGTCATTTAATATGCATTCATAGTAGAAAACTAGTACCTCTTAAAGCACTTTCGATAAAACTAAAGTACATGTAAAATATACAGAATATTTCACATTCTAGAATGTTCTACATATTTTACATATTGTAATGTATCATACATATTAGTAATCATTCTGCTTATTTATTGTTTATTCATTCTATTACCTATTATACACTTCTATCATGTAAAATTTAAATAATAAAAACATGTAATGAGTTAATAATACTGGATTAATAAATAAATGTTTTTATACAAATTTTTATTTACAATAAAATTTACTTTATATTGCTCAAACTAAACAAATATATAAATAATTATTATCATGATCCATGTGCTTTTTTGTTAATATCAATCCTAGATATTATGCCATTGTAAATACTATCTTTTACACAAATACAAACATACTAAAAATATTGTAAAAGTATAATATACAGAGTTATGCACATATTTACAATATAATTCATGTATCTTTTACCATACCAAGTGGAATAAATAGTTAAAATCTAAATTTAATAATACATGTTAATTTATATTTAGAGCTGCCTTGTTGATAAGAGTTGTGATTAACAATTATTTTCTTTTTCTTAATACATTATTTTTCAGTAGCACTAAAGGTATTTATTTAAATTTAGAACAGTCTTTATGTTATCATTTAAGTTATATTGAAATAGCTGTAGCTCTAACAGCTGCACTAAGCAAAGGATTTGGGTCTGGTTCTTCTGTTAAAATATTAACTTTTACCCATTCTCGTCGTTTGTTACTCTGTCGCAATGCATCGATAACAGCTTGCACATATAAACCATCTTCAAAAGTTGAAGCTGAAAATACCGGTTCTTTTATCCAACCTTTTTTATCTTCAACAGATTGAAATGCTTCTCTTAGTGCAGCAATCATATTTCTCAGTCCTTTAACATATGGTCTTGGAATAGACTCAGTAATAGGAAATGATACATCTTGCAAATCATCTGTATCATGATATAACATTTCTTCTTGTCCCTTGCGGTAACCATACAAATCTCCACCACGTGCTAGGAGATGATTACCACCTCCACATATTAATACCTCTTGGGAAAGCTGACCTTGTAAATGATTGCTTAATGTTGCTGTTACCAATGTACCACTGCTCAATTCCATTTGAAAACTACAAAAATCTGGTGACGTAACGTGTCTTATTCCATTTATATGTTTTGTAGTTTGAGTGAAAGTACGAACTACAGCATGAACTCTTGAGGCACGTTGACCCATTAAGTGAAAAATTAAATCTATCACATGACTTCCTACTAATGCTAAAATTCCTCCTCCCATTGTATCATCACACAACCAATCATATCCTATAAAAATATCTAAAATTATGTATAAGAACTTTAAAATTAATGAAAAGTACTAACCATTGTGTAACAAACTACCCATATGTACTCTAACTTCTATAACAGTTACCAGACCATTTAAATATCCTTCTTCTAGAGCTTTTTTCATATGAACAAATGCTGGTAGGAATCTTAAGCTGTGATTGACAATACTTATTAGGGAAGGATAATATTGTGCAGCTCGTACCATTTTTAATGCTTCACTTTGGCTCAAACCTGCAGGTTTATCACATACAACGTGTTTTCCAATTCCTAAAGCTTTTACTGCAATTTGTGCATGTAAACTAGGAGAACACATAATAAATATTAAGTCAACATCTTTCCTAAGAAGTACATCATCTATTCGACTAGTATGAAATGGTATTTCAAGATCAGTTGCAACATCCAATACTTCTGCTAATGTACGTCCCCAAATAGCTTCAATTCTAAAGCCCTTTTCCCTCAGGAAAGGAATAATTATTCTGACAATACTTCCTGTACCAAATACTCCAATACCAGGTAATGTCATATTGTATTGTAATATTTATATTTTTTGATGACAGGTTGCAAATATTAATAACATTTATTCGTTTTAATTTTAATTGTAAAGCAATTTCTAATAACTTTATAGAATATCTATTTTATTTGTAATTTTTATCAATACCCTTTATATTTTAATTTTAGTTACCACAAACGCCAATAGAAGCATACGCTTCTTCTTCTCAACAAACTTCTAGTGTTGCACGGTTGAAACGCTAGATGGTGTAATTGCATCAGTACAACCTATTAGTGAACGGACCAAACTACTTTTAAAGCTAATTTAAAAGTAGACTATAGAAGAATAGTTTGGATGCTTCGCCACTAAATGACGATACGACTTTTTTAATTGTTTTCGAATGAATTTAATATTTATTTTTACATAAATAAACATAATGTAACTATTTAAGGAGCATTTACTTTATTTCATAATTATAATGTGTTTAACTCAATGTTATGTTTAACAAAATCACATTACTGTAAGAGAATCTCATTGGTCTCTTGTCTCTGATTAAGAATGTATCGTAGATTCAATACATACTGGAAGTAAAAAATTGATAACACTTCAGAAAAGAAATCTAATATAGTACATAATACGTTATTTCGATTTTGTTACAGTCCCATTGTTTTTGGACGATGTATAGATGTACTCCCTGTTTCAATTCGTATGCTGTATGAACATACTTTTTGAAGAGCATTATGAACGAAACATTAGTTTTCATTTAGTCCTTTTTTGTCATTGATTTTCCGAAAAGACTCGAAGTAAACCGAACATCAACGATGATTATACCCTGCGCTAACCTGTCATTTTGTCTTGCGCAAATATGATAGGTATCTGTCACGTCCGCTCTGTTCAATTAATTATTTAAACATGTAAATATGCAATTAAACCATACGAATCAGTGGTCACAGTGCTATTTTTTATTTTAAGTTTTCGTACGTGTATAAGTGTCGCAAATCTTTAACCGAGTAAAAAATGTCGGAGATTCGTAAAAGAGTAAATGTCAATGACGATCAGGTAAATAGACTTTTCCTATGTTTAAAAAACTTTTATTCGGCTATGTAACAATTCCTTGATTGAACTGATTTCCATTTCAATAATTAGAACATATTAATAGCGAATTGACCTTTGTCTTTCGCATTATTCATGTTAAGTAAATTAAATGATGGCTATGACAGCTACTAACACAAATCCACTTTACTATTACACTATACTACTAATATTATTTTTACAACATACTATAGTAATATTACATGTATATATTTTACTACACACTCTTTTATATGCTATATATTTTAGACTCTTAATTTTATATAGTATCAGATTTATTTTAATTTAATCTATTTTTTATTACCATTATCTATAGTTATATTGTTTTTATTAAGGAGCAATTTCCTTAAAAAAAGATTATTTTGTAAGAAAGAAAATATTCTGTGTTTAATTTTTTTATTTAATGTATAAACCATTACCTTATATTTTTTATCTCTCTTATTATGATAATTATATATTTTATAATAATCATCATTTTAAATGAATTTATTATATATAATTGTTATTTTTAGGAAGTATACATAACAAATGTACATAAACATTTATTTTGGCAATAATACCTTCTATGTGATTTTATTCTTTTAATTTATTCTGTTTGAATTAGAATAAATGTAAAGTTCCCGCTTATAAAATTATATCGTTAAAAAGTAGAATATTATATTTATTGTTAGAAGATAAATTAGAAACATTTTCCAATTATAATTTTATAAATTCAACAGTATAATTTATACTATTAATTTTAATTAACAGAAATAACAATATAAATTTATATAAAATCGAAATTATATTTACTACAGTTTTAATAATGAAAAATTTCAATAATATATTGTACAGAAAGATGTGGAGTCTGAAGATGATGCGAAATTGGAAGTTGAAGAGTTGGCTAAAACTTTACCGCAAGGAACAGATCATACTCCACATATTTTGGATGCAGCTCTTTCTGGATTACCTAATCGGTGAGATTTTTTGAATCAACAATAAGAATTATTTAAAAAGTTAAAATACAAATTTAAAATCTTAATGCAAATATAACAAATTATTAAATTTTTTATAGCTGGAAAAATTGGGTAATTAGAAGCATTTTTACCTTGTTTATGGTTGCTGGATTTTGTGGTATTATTTATATTGGACCATTAGCACTGATGGCTACAGTAAGTTTTGTATATTAACTTTTTAAAATTATAAAATAATATTATATACTTTTGTATGCTTTACTAGACACTGATCGTACAAGTAAAATGTTTTCAAGAAATTATTAATATTGGATACGCAGTTTATAGAATTCATGGTTTACCATGGTTTAGATCTTTATCATGGTATTTTTTAATTACTTCCAATTATTTTTTTTATGGAGAAAATTTGATGGACTATTTTGCTGTAGTGATTAATCGTACAGTAAGTATATTTACACAATTTTAATCTAATATAATATATACAAGATATTATAACATATGTTTATGTATAATTAAATTGATTCATGAAATATAGTTTTATGAATATATATCTAGTTCTGACATAAAATCAATTGATAAAGCTTCTCTAAGTACTATCTTTATGTACTATGTATGGCTTCCAGTTCTACTTTGAGAGGTTTCTATTAGATTGATAAATATGAAATGTTTCTTCAGTCAAATACCGAAAACGTAATTTTTACTCTTTTTCTAACAATTCACTATCTTAATGATAGTAGTTTAATGAAACTGAAGAATTTCAAAAGTCACTTAGTTTTTGTATGTAATTATTTACAACTTTCTCTGTTTATTATCTTGGTTCAACTTTTAAAACTATATTTTTAATTTGCAGATATGAAAACAAATATAGAACACTTCTCATATCAATGTAACCTTCTCTAAATGCTGGAATTTCTTTTCTTTACAGGAATATTTACGTGTACTTGTTACATACCATCGTTTTATTTCATTTTGTCTCTACATTGTTGGTTTTATATGGTTTGTACTATCTCTTGTAAAGAAATATTATATGAAACAATTTTCCCTATTTGCTTGGACACACGTTGCTTTACTTATTGTTGTAACGCAAAGTTATCTTATAATGAAAAATATTTTTGAAGGTTTGATATGGTATGACAATTATTTACGCAAATTAATATTCTTTAGGAATTATTTTATAATAATGTACATTTCTTGGTTCAGGTTTATTGTTCCAGTTAGTATGATAGTAACAAATGACGTAATGGCATATATGTTTGGTTTCTTCTTTGGTAAAACTCCTTTAATTAAATTGTCACCTAAAAAGACATGGGAAGGTTTTATAGGTGGTGGTATTTCAACAGTTATACTTGGCTTATTGGTAATATTATATTTTAATTTTTAAATGGATCATTGAACAGAAGTACATTCTTATAAGCACAGAAAGTCTAAGAGAAAATATATTTTAGATATCATCCATTATATGTCAGTATCGCTACTTTGTCTGTCCTATTGAATATAGTGAAGCTTTGGGACGAATGACTATGGATTGTGAACCATCCACTTTATTTCAACCTCAGGAATATACTTTGCCTAATAGCTTACAATTTCTGTGGAAAATGGTAACATATTTATTAATTCAGAAGTGCTATTTGCATATGATAAAAGTATCTAATAAAAAATTTAATTTTTCATTATTCTTCACAGATCAGTGGAAAGTCTACAATAACACTGTATCCATTTTTACTTCATTCATTATCAATGTCTATATTTAGTTCTGTAATCGGACCATTTGGAGGTTTTTTTGCTAGTGGTTTTAAGAGAGCATTCAAAATTAAGGTAATATCTTTATTTTATATACAAATTATATAGTGATATAATATATTTTATTTCATGTAATTGATATAGGATTTTGGAGATGTTATTCCTGGTCATGGAGGAATAATGGACAGATTTGATTGTCAATATTTAATGGCAACATTTGTAAATGTCTATATTTCTTCATTTATTCAAACTTCTTCACCACAGAAACTTTTACAGCAGGTAAAACATCACAAATTTTTGAATAAAATCGCGTGTTCTTTAAATATGTTTATAATGCAATTTTATAATTTTTATGAATAATATTGTAAGTTGCAAAATTATATTACAAAACTCTAAATTATGTAATTATGAATAGTATATATCAAAAGTCACTTAATATTTTAATTCAAAGTTTTAATTATAGCTATTAATATTTTGTACTATTCTCGCAAAGTCTGAAATGTTTTATTTATAAAAGAAGTTTTTACATAATTCAATAAATAGTGTAATACTATTGTGGAACACATAATACAAATTTAAGAGAATTTACTTTAATAATCTAATTCCAAATTTTTAAAATACTGAATTCACTTATTTAAAATTTTGTTATCTATTATGTAATATATAAAATTATTGTTTTCAATTTCATATCTCCATCATATTTATATACTACTTATATAATACAGGTGTATAGCTTAAAACCAGAGCAGCAGTTACAATTATTTCAAACATTAAAGGATTCTCTACAAAACAGGGGTTTGTTGAATGTCTATTGATATTTCAACATCTATTAAAATTATGAATGATAAGAATTTACTTTTAAGTAGCAGAATGTGTTAGAAAAGACTACTTGCTGTCATTTCTAACATCTGTCCAAATATTGTGTGCAATATTAATCACAACTACATGTTAAATTAAATTATGATAGTAAAAGTTTATTTTGTAATTAGAAAATTAAGGTACATGCCATGCAATAATTGCAGTTTTTTTTGCATTCCGCAACAAACAGTCCATTTTCTATTGAACAAAAATTTTTACTAAACAGTGATGACGATAGAAATTCAACTAAGAGTTTCTTTTGAATTGATTAAACCAAAGAATATCGAAAATATTGTGAGTTACAGAAAAAAAGACTTCCAACTACTCATAATTTTTTTTTGACAAATTATAATATAATGATAAATTTATCAATGAAAATAAACTTCATATAGTGTTTACTTCAAACCAGATGTATTTACTTAAATTAATCAGATCTCAATATATTTTTAAACTCTAATTATGCATTTAAGATTCATAGTAATAGAAACGAATCTCTTTCATAAAATCAATTTTATGCATATAATTTTAAATGAAAAACAACATTCAATAGTTAGTTTTATTTAAAAAATCAATAAACATCCATATTTTTTAACTATTAGAGTATTATGAATTACATAATATTAATTTTCATCTAATGAGTGTTTTCTTAGACTGCTACCATAGTTTACACATTATGTATCTATTGTCATATTCTACTTATACTTAATATGTATCAATTATCGTCGACAACAAAAATCAACAAAGTGAATTGTAACATTTTTTTTATAATTAGTGTCATATCAATATTTATGTTTCTTTGTGATATTAACTTTGAAATTTACATTTTTTTTTGAGAAAAAATTGCAAAATTAACAAAATATAGCATTGTAATAAATACAAGAAATGATGGCAGTTTTATTTTATTAACAATTGTAGTACTTATCTGCTTAACAAGTAGATGTTACTGAACACCATGACATTAAACATTACTATATTTTAATTGTACACACGAATATGTAAAGATAATAAGATGAAAAAAGGTAACTTCCACATGTGTTTAATTTTATTACAAACAAAAAAAAGAAAAAGATTGAAGTTTATATTAAATGAAAATGTAACTGTTTTTTACAGTAATTACCTTTTTACTGTAATATTTCTGATTTTTTTTATACAACGCATTACAACTATTTGTCTCATTATATAGGAATAAATGAAAAAGTAAAATAATTTTGAGATTTATTACAAGATTAAGAAACTTAATTAAAATTAAAATATTAAAAAATATTATTACAAAATATTGTGTTACAAGTTATTCCGTAGTTCTATTTAAAATTGTGCCAATTGTTTATAGAGGTAAGCCGATCTTTAAAAGTATGTTACATGATTATGAGAAAAATGTCAACATGGCACAACTAGTCATATTTTTGTGTGATTCTATTACATTTCCAATCGAAATTGTATAATTTATACAGTAAATTCACATATGTACTTAATTTCAAATTCAATATTTGTATTTTCCTTTATTATTAGATACTTATACATTATAATTAATATTTCAATGTTGAAAATATAACAATGAAGTAACTTATGTGTGAATACATTATGAAAGAGAACAGTAATAGATAAATAGATAAATATATGTATATTTATTTAATGGAGAAATTTATGAAAATTTATGAAATAACAAATATGTTATTACAACTATAGATTAGTAACTAAAAGTGACTCGTGTGTAAATATATAATTATATATTTATGTAATAGTACAAGGAAATAAAGAAAATTCTTGTGAATGTCACACTCTGTGTTTTAATATTTTACTGATTAATTTAGCTCGACCTAATGTTTATTTGATAAAAAATGTACATATTTTTACATAAACAGAACAGTACTCCCTTAAGGAAGCTGAACTTTCAATTTTATAATGCATTTTAAACAGTATTTCTCATTGATAGTTTCAACATATCTCAATACTACTTTTCTAACTGTTAAAAATATAAAGGTCATTAATTTTAATATACGGTTATTGTTTGTTCTTCAGATGCTACAAATTTTTTAAGTTTTTAAGTGTTACATACACACACACACATACATATACACCTGCGCATGCGTGTGGTTTTAAAAAATATATATATATATATAATTTAAATTTATCCACATATGTAATTATTTATCTTTTCTTATATATATTTCCCTATATTCTGTTATAATGTACTTGTATTTTTATTTTCTATATTTCTTTTCTTTAATATTTTTGTTAATTAGTACCATTTTCTCTTAACCGTGTATTTAATATATATATATATAACATTAAAAATACAAATTTGAATTCCACATATTTAATATTCATTGTAATATTATTGTCAGTTTAGTCATACAATATTTGTACTCAAAAATGGTTACCTCTTTCGAAAAATTCTGTAGCGCAACAAAACTAATGATTTAATCCGTTTTGTCTAAATAAAAACTTGACACGCTCTAGGTACTTTTTTTACCCTAAATTGTCATAAACATTTTTTTAATTTGAAATTTAAGTAAATACCTATGTTTAACGAATTAATAGAAAGTACTGTAAATTACACACGCACTTGTATTTAATATATACAATTGCATGGTGCACGCACACGATACGTGTAATGTATATATACGAGATAGTGTATATATATTGCAATGAACAATTGTTAGTACTCTGTAAGTTGGTATTCTGACTGTATTCACTCTATTAATATTTTGCTGTCGGCATTGTTAGAGAGTGTACGGTAATGTCTTAAATATAAGTAGATACATATAATAAATATTCGGTTAAGTTTTTCAAATTTGTGGTGTTTTATACAAATTTCATTTGATATGTCGATTGATCTTCATAGTGGAAAAGGTTACGCACCTTTACCACAAAGTATAAGTAACACGGATACCGAAGATGAGGATTGTTTGACTCAACAAAATGAAGCTCCTAAAGAACATACCGATGATGCATTAACAGTAAGTTGATATTGCACGAAATTCTCCTTTATAACAATGTACAATATTATAAATAAAAAATTCATTATGTGAAACAAGAAAGATTAATAACTAAGTTTTATTATTTTTAAAAGTGTACTTCTTTTTCGGTAATAGTTATAATTTGATCAATCTTATATTAATGGAAGAAACATAATCCTTAAATAATGAAAAATGATCAACAAAAATTGTACAAATCAAATTATGTGATACACATATAATATAAATTCAAAAATTATAGGAAACAACTACAATTCATGAAAATGGAGCATATTATCCATTAGATGAAACGAAAAATGTGGCAAATCGTATAAAAAATGGACAAAATATACTTAAATATTATAGAGATGATATACCCATAATGGTAGTTGATGGAAATGATCAAAATGATTTATGGAAACGACGTGATATGTCTCCTCTTCGGCGATTTTGTTTGGTGACTTCTATACTATTATGCATCGTAACAATAGTTATATTTTTGTATGTTTTACCTTGTGATAGTTCAATGGTATGTCCTTCAATCGTTAAACCTCAATCACCTATATCATGGGACAAGATTTTACAACGTGTAGGTAAGTTTGTTATATATATATAAAAATATAACATGTTTCAAATTATTAGATAAATTGAAAAATATGTAAATTTTTTATCTCTAAAAGAATTAAAATATCCTATATTATTATGTAATTTGAAGATTTCTTTTTAAGATGTAAATAGTCAAAAGTTAAAAGTCTGTTTTCCTGAGAATTATGTCTAAATATCAGTCATCTAATTGTCCAGTCGCACAAACACACACATTACACACCAGAAACACAAATCAGTACAGAACACATACATTGAACTACTCGCAAATTACTGCAAAATTATACATTTCTTCTATTTTTATGATTGTAAACATAGTTACATAATCACGTTAAACATGTCTACCAAACTTATGGAAAAGATATTTCTCTTCATCTTTGCACAATTAAATATGCTACAATAAGGATGTATTTAGTTTCTTTTATTGGTACAAAGTATCATTAATGATAAATAATTTGAAAATAGTAACTAATGATTTTAATACCAATAATAAAGCCAAATAAAATTACAATAATTAAGTATATGTACATATTTGGTAGTGACATAAACAATCCTCAGTTTTAATATATAATATTAATGGTTATTGGAAAACTTGTTTTAAATAATTTTATTTTATTACAGAAATGATTATGTATATTAATTAGATTTAAATAATTACCTTTATTAAGAGGAAATCAATTACAAAACTAAATATTTTCATATACCATTATTAAATAAAAATTTATACAAGAAGTAAAACAAATAAAATTAAATGATTATTGTGTATTCTAATTAGTCGTGATTTAAAACTGAAGTATAAAATAGTTCAAAAGTATTTATTTAAATGTTTTTAGAATTACAAGGTCCTATCTCTATTATTCATGGGAATCCATCAAATCTTATATTCCTTGTTCGTGGGCAACGGTATAGAGAAAATGATACAAGTGAAGATCAAGGACAAATATCAGCAGAAGGAGGTGGAATTATGTCAATGCAAGCAAATAGTGGTTTGCCGTTATGGCTGGTTTCTTTAAATAGACCACCTACCGAAATTGACTGTATTTCAGTTGATACTGATCACTCTGGAAAACCAGATTGTATAGTTGCTGGTGAACAAGGCCTTTTGGCTAGTATTGAACCTATTGCAGGCACTATACACTGGAGTTCAAAAATCCACACGTTTGAAAAACTACCTTTGATTTTACCAGATATTGATGCAGATGGAGTTAATGATTTCTTAAGTGTAGAAGTAGACATGAAAAATATGTCTAATCTTGTTCTTTTATCTGGAGGAACTGGTCATCTTTTAGGACGATATTCACCTGGAAATTGTTCATCAATCGATATATATAACCTTGTTCTTAATGATACCATATCTTACATCTGCAATGACAGTAATAGAAAAAGTAAGTATCGTGTATTTAGTACAAAATAGTTAAAAAATAAATTTAACCTTTAAAACATAACATCACTTGTATGTCTTGGAAAAAATCATTTTAAAAACATTTATCAACTATTACTATATATCAATATGATTTCTATTACAACTATTTTCATAATAAATCATTTCATTTTTTTTTGCAGGTTTTAGAACCATGACTTCTGTAAGGTTATTTCATGCCATGAAATTATCAGAAACATATAAGCAATTTGTAATGAAATCACTAACATTTCAAATGTTCAAAACATTAAAACTTAATGATGAAAATTATAGTTGGAGATCTATACCGTTTCATTATTTATCTACAGAAAATGAAGGAACATGTCCTGGAGAATTTTGCAAAGCTAGTGTAAATCTAACACTGCAAAAGTTTGGAAATCAATCAGTAACAATTTGGGATCATGTTAGTCCTAATTCTTTTGTGTCAAAACCAGCTCTTTTATCTATGTCTGGAAAGCCTTATACTTTTGGATTTGCCATTAAATTTTGGCAGTGGATGGACCCAATGTCTGAATATACAAAGAAAGTATCTGTTATTACAGAG
The DNA here is from genome assembly GCF_051014685.1 of Ptiloglossa arizonensis. Taxonomy (NCBI): domain Eukaryota; kingdom Metazoa; phylum Arthropoda; class Insecta; order Hymenoptera; family Colletidae; genus Ptiloglossa; species Ptiloglossa arizonensis. Next base: position 23,366,078 of record NC_135048.1, on the reverse strand, counting down.
AGAAGATTAATAGAGAGGGTACTAATAGTATTTGTAAATTATACAGATGTACAAATTAAGAACAAAAGTGAAAGTGATATTATTCAATTGTGTCACAGTTCAGATTGTCAACCGAATTTGAACTCGCGTGCTCATTTTAGTTCAATTGAAATTGATTATATCAGTGAAGACGGATTTCCAGAATTAATAACTTACTGGTCTTCGTATGATGTAGAATCACCAAAGGTCCTAATATCTAAGGTGCAAGTTGTAAAATTAGATTCAATTGTATCTAGCTCATTGCGTATAAATGTTTAATATTTTTTGTTTGTTTGTCTAGCAGCTACGTTTGTTTGTAGAAATACTAATTGTCCAATTTTACCACATAAAATTAATGAATATCTTAACAACGAAATGAAACGAAAACGTACGCGTTTTGTGGATATGTTTAAGTATACTTATTATCAATGGTGATTGGTCATAAATTTATTAGAACTAGTCAAAAACTTAGCAGTAATGAAGCAGTGATTTTTAAAGTCGCCTAATTTATTATAAAATAATTATTGAAACAATAATTTTCATAATAAGCGGCCATTGTTAATATCTACATATTTCAAATGAACTCTTAATGGTGCCTTGCAGAAGCTATATAGAAGAATCATGAGTTAATGAATAAAATTTAAACTTGCAGAAGTATTTGCAAGTTATTAGAGAATGTGCTAAGAATTTTATATGTTTAACAAAGTTCTGAAAGAGATAGCAAAGTTCCTTTTCTAACATTACTCAATGATCTGCATAAGACTTTTAAATGTAAATGTATTTAGCTATAATTCTGTTTTCCTAAAAAACAAAACAAAAAAAAAAAAAAGAGCTTATTGCACAGAAATGCAGTGTCATAGAAGTTCAATAGCAAATAAAAAACTTACTCTAGTCATATTTGTATTACTTTATTTTGGAAGTCAAGTATTTACACATTGTTGTAAATCAACTATTTATTCATTCCAAACTACAATATTAATTTTCTGCTTTATTTCTTGTACAATGTTTTATTTTCAAAATGAAAATATTTCAATCATAAAATAAAAAGTATTAATTATATATATTTTAATATATTTTGTTAAAAAACAAAATGTATAATTTTTTCTTGTAATAAAACATTTTATGAAAGTACAGTATTACTTCGTTGAGAACTAAATTTGGCTGCATATTGAGTACCACATGCTCTCCCTACCATTTCTATATTATAAGCGCAAGTCGGTCTCGTACACAAAGGACGGTGTATGAGGTGGATTTTTCCCGGCAACCATGCCACCCAATTGTAATTTTGCATTTAATATCCCAAATAAGTGGGCCCCCACTCTCTTCAAATTGTGTGACGATCGGTCACTAGTGCTTTTTGGAAGAATACTTTACTTGTAATAGAAAAAATAATTTATGTTCAACATTAATAATTCATGATAGTAGTGGAAATAGTTGACCCACTGGATGACAGAGCAAATCAGTACGATCGCATTTGTACAGTGTAAGTAGTACTATTTTGAATAACACATAACCTACATATACAGTACGTCTGCCTTTGTATATCTGTACCAGTTAATTCATACACCTAGTGTATAAAACGTGTTAACTGCACGTGAAATAAATAATACTCGTTGGAAGGGTATACAACGAGGTTAAAATTTAATCTCAATTGTGTAAAAGAGAATTATATGATATGTGACTACGTAACGTACTATTAATAATGTACGTGCAATAACCTTTGCACTGGCTGCATGATGGAAAAACGAAGACGTGTGCGTACGACCCTTGGCAATTCCACGATGTTTGGTTCAACAACAAATAATTTAAGGTCGAGTTGCCTAAACTTCCGTCCAAATTCAACTCAGGAAGACAGAGGTGGAACTCAACCAACCGCTGCACCGAGCTCTATCGGTCTTATTCTTGTAACGATGTTTTTACATGTTTGTAAGAAATCTTTACTATTTGATACAAGACTCAAGATCGCTATATACTGCGGTGCAATATTTATAATATCGCTCATAACAGACTTTACCACTATGCCAGGATCATATTTCTCGCGTTCTGACAATGCGCTTAATCGATACTTTGTAAAGTGGGGATGGGGCTGGCTGCTGACTATAACTGTTCCATGGGTTGCATTGACTGCGCACACAGTCGGCTGTGGTCGTAGACCGATTTTACTCAAACATCTTGCTAGATTGGTTTTAGCCACGATTGCATGGCTACTATGGATAAAAGTATTTAATTATGTAGAAACGAATTATGGTCGATGTCTTAACACGAAAGACATACAATTTCAGACCAAAACAAAATGTCTTCAATCTGGCAGATTTTGGAGTAGTATTGATATATCTGGGCATACGTTTATCTTGATATACTCAAGTTTAATTCTGGCAGAAGAAGGCTCTTCGTTAATTGGATGGGAAGGTATAAAGGATTTGATTATGCAGGAAGAACACTCACGAAGTACTCCAAACAAGCTTAGAACAGGACCGCTTCGGAATCTTTCAAATTCCGACTTGGAGTTCTTAAAGAAGGCGCATAAGGCGTTAACGCCTTATCTCAGAGGTCTTTTTGTCGCAATGACACTACAACAATTACTTTGGGACATTATGTTAATATCTACAATACTCTATTATCATACTATGATAGAAAAGTTTTTGGGAGGTGTAGCTGCCATTTTAACGTGGTATGTTACTTATCAATGGTGGTATAAGTCCACAAAAATTTCACTTCCCCCTCCTGGCGATGGTTTATTTAAATATAATGAGATAAAAGTTCATAACAACAGCTCAATTAGGTCGAGACGTAGTAATGGTCTTTTTATTCGCGTTAATCAATATTTTAAATAAATGAACGAACAAATTTGATTTTATGTTCACTTATTTGTGAATTTGTTATATTACGTTAATTGTAATATTTTTAATTTAATTTGTAATTACACTAAATAATGTAATTTATGTTTTTAATTTACGCAATTTTTGGAGATACGATGTTTGAAAACTTAGAATCTGCCAAATACAATTCTGGTTGATTTTAGGCGACGATTTGTTATGAGGATATTCTAGCGTGAAGCGTCTCTTTTTTCTTTTTAATTTTCTTTGGGAATCTTTTGCAAAGAAACTATAACACCTTTTGCAAAAAAATTCATAAGGTTTATTTATACGTGTTTGAATAACACTCCAAAATTTTTTTGCCAAAGAAAATTAAAATTGGTAGTACTAAATACTTTCAAACATAATTGCTTTTAAAAAGGTCGCCAACGGTGTCCATGATTGCGACCATTTTGTTTATCTGAAATGAAAAAACTTGTAAGATTCTTAATTAGTATAAGTTTCGCTATGACAGATATTAGGACAAAATAAAAAAAACTATTAATTAAACAAATGGCGATATTTTGAAATTTGATTACTGATTTTTCATGTTTATCTTTCAATTTCAGAAGTCTAAAAATATATAACAAATAAAAATAAAAATTGTGGATAAATTCTAGAACAGGCTATAGTCATACATATACTAAATGTGCACCTTTTCTTTTTTTACGTGCACCTAAATTTTTAAAGTATTTGGTTAAGTAAATTTTGAGATATCATGGACACCATATTAAAAAACATAGTTTCAAGAGAAACGCCTTTAAAGTTTTGTATATCAATAATGATCATTCATATAATGAAAATTATACTTATGGCTAATCTGTCAGCCTAGGGTTATAAAAGAAATCTTTTTTTTCCTCCTTAAATATTTTTGGAACCTTATTTTTTTTAGAAAATAAAAAAAAATCGAGATTTTCAAAGATTCACATTAGAATACCTTCTCAAATTTTTGGGTATTGGATATAGCACACTAAATATGTATTTAAAGTTCTGGATAAATTATACACATTGTTGGTGATATTTTGTTTAATCGAAACAATTACTTCCTTTAAAACAGCAGTTTTGATTAAATTTTGTAATTATTGTATCTACTTAAATAATACTTGATGTATTTCTGTATGATTAAACAAAGTATGTGTCTTTTTCTATGTCTATATGGATTGTTGAACCAAAGTCTGCCTATATAGTACAATCAACGTTGTAGATGTACCTTTTTGTGTGACCTTGTTTTGTAATTTATATATAATAAATTTTATTCTTAACAAAGTGTCCGTCTCATAAGTCAAAAAAGTGCTTGTAATACGAATTTAACATGATTTGTTGTTAAAAGTATAAAATACATTGTCACATGTGTTTGTTTTGTTATAAATTTATCAGATTTTGTATACTTTACTATTATTGTGTTTAAGATTAATTTACTACTCTACAAAAAATCGTATAGAAGAATACATTTTTCTTAATAACTTTTCGCGTTACTACGTTTATTCAACAAATTTATTTACCTTAGCATCTCAACTAATATTTTAAGTAGGTATAAAATTCAATAGTAGTTATTTATTTTATGTTTTATAGTGAAAGTGTTATGACTTTAATCTTTCATGGCCATACATATAATGTAAACAGCAGCAGTATACTATACGTACGCTTTGTCATATGTATATTTATTTTTTGTTATACTGAATTCAAACTTTTCCTTTGAACTGCTTTATTATTTATTTATTAATGAATTACTTATATTAGCGGTTATACACATTAATGTCTAATTGTAAATGTTTTTACTTTGCATGGATTATTTTTAAACCAATAATGTAAAGAATATAAACTTCATTCTGTAACAAAATAAAAAAGAAGGGATTACAGAATATTTGTACTGGTGCGACGTTTTATTGTCGTTTAATACCACCAATTTTGTTTGCATCAGTTAGAAATGTTAGATTCGTTATGATGTAGATATTTTGTGTATTTCAACAAAATCTTTACCGTTCATACATAAATAAATTACACGTTTGTTTTTATTTACGCGTGTTTGGCATTTTCACAACATTATTTTGTAGTTTATTTTTACTCTATTCTTACAGATCACTATTATTCTTTGATCCTTAAAAAACTTCAATGCTCAAGATTTTCATGCACGTGCGTGTGTGCATGGATGTGGCGCACATACTTTTTACTTCCAATAATGAAGATACTGTACAGTATGACATTTGCGCAACATTATATGTTTATATATTGATGAGAAAGAAAATTAAAGAATGAAATATTAATATCGCGAGTAGAATATATTTGTGAAATTAGAAACTCCTGTTTCTAACATGAAATCTTTTTTTCATATCACACATTATTTTATAGCAGCTAATTACATAATACATATAGGAAATATTTATGCGTGTACATACATATTTACCTCCAAGGTGACAAGCCGCATTATTAAACTTTTGATCTCTTACGCGCGATCGCGTCTTCCACTGCTTTAAGTTGTTTTAACAATTCTTCTCGTCGTGAACTCGCTTTCTTAGCCGCTTTAGCTGCAGCTGCAGCAACACTTGCTTTACTATCGATTAAAGGTGGTGATTCTAGTCCTCGCTTTTTTCCAGCCATTAAAGTAGAGCGATCAATCTTCTTCACAGTTGTAGTATTGCTTGTTGGCTTTAATGTAAGTTTGATTTGTTGTTTGGTACCACTAAGTTTTAAAGCATCAATACCCTTGGAATCTTTTCGCGTTATCGGTGGAGTTGAACCTTTTCTTCGACGAGTCTCGCTAGAAGAAGACGAATAACTTGATTCACTGGAATCAGTGCTACTGCCGCTACTCTCCGACCCTGAACTACTATGTGATGACCTAAAATCAAATTTTATTATACCTTACATTATACATATTCTAAAATGTTTATTGCTTTTATGAATTTAATAATATTAGGAACATTTCAACTTGATAGGAATTAACGTACATAATATGGAGTTGTATTTATATATTTTGCACGTTTTTACCTGGATCTTGATCGACTTTTGATAACTTTTGCCACTGCAGCTGCTGCTATAGCTGCTTTATCTCGTGTCTTCTCATGATGACGTTGATGAGAGGAAAGTGGACTCGGTGCAGGTGGGTTGAGTCCAGCACGTCGGTGAAGCGTGCCAGTTGTAGGAGAAATGGAACCTTTGGGTGGACGAGGAGAAGGAGCAGGAGGGTTCATCAACATAGCACCGCGTTGAGGTGCAGCAGCTGCCACCGTTGGAGGATTTGAGGGTGGCGATGTCACGACTGCTTTCCCTTTCCCAGCACCACGGGTTCTAGAGGGAGGGGATGGTGATCGGGACCTGGATAGGGAGTCGTAAGAACTGTAGCTAGAGCGGCTCGAGCTACGGCTAGAACTAAAAACAGCATACAGGACACTTGTACGTTTTTGTACATAAGAAATATTCGAAAAAAAAAATAAAAAAAAAAATAAAAAAGATTTGAGCACGAACTATTTATAAATATGTCTGAAGAGAGTAATTTACAGATTATAATTTATAAGTTGCATTACATTTGACAAATATTTAATTAACCTAATTAAATAAAACAAACCAAATAATTATAGTCATGATACAATAAAGTTTACCTTGTTGACGAATAAGAAGAGCCTGAAGAATACGATTGCCTTCGTGAACGTCGAGATGATGTATTTCGACGTACAGTGCTGGGGGACTTCCTCCGCATCCAAGGATCTGCCCATTCGTCTCCTCTACCTCTTTCCACTGGTGGCGGTTCCTCTTCTCGCCACGGTTTTGTCGGTGGAATACGTTCTACTATAACTTCCCTTGATGGACGTTTATGTTTCTTTTCGTATTTTTCATAATATTCTCGTTCCCTATCACGTTCACGTTCTCTTTCTCTTTCTCGATCTCTTGTGTGGGGTGGCGGAGAAACAGAATGGGGCGTACCACGAGGTACGGGATGATAATCGATACGCTCTCGATATTCAGTGGTAACTCGAGTATCTGCTTTATAATGTACTCTCCTATAAACCAAAAATTTAAATGAATGAATGAATTTTATAGACGAAGTAATAAAGTATCTAAATAAAATATTTTAAACCTGTTTTATAGATGATAAGTATTACCTATAATATTCTGGTGGTGCTGTTGGTGGTGCATAATAAGGATCAGGTTCTTCAATATATCTTTCTGGTGTAATCCTTGGTGGAGGCATTCTTCGAGGTGCTTCTCTGGGTGGCCACCTTTCAGCTGGTGGTTCTGGGCTAGCTGCTCTTACATAATATCCTGCTTCTCTATCTAATTCATCTTGCCCTAAGCTTAAATTCATCTTCTTTTCTTCAAAGTCCATATCTGATTCTTTACGTTTATTTGCCTTGCGCATCATCTATAAGAAAATAAGTAAATATTAATAAAAACATTTTGTACTAACCCTCTCACGAATAAATTTTCTTGAATACATTAGCTAATTGATTTTACCAGTACAACATAAAATTGTAATTTAATTTTAATTCTTTTATTAGAAGATACATGACATGTATAAAATGTAGAAAAATATAAAATAATGGATAAAATTGCTTTCTACTCTGTTTTAAAGCATAAGGAATTAAATGTGCTAAATATTTAGTAGGTCATAAGTGAGAGAGTTAAAACAAATAATATATAAAAATTCAATAATTTCATAGAAATATAAACTGACCTCTTTAGCATGACGTAATCCACGTTCCCATGCAGATTCAGTAGGAAGCTCTTCTACTTTGGGTGTATGAGATGGTGCTCCGTAACCAGGCAATGGTCGTACCATATTTGGCCTATCAATATGCGGTCTGAATTCATGTGGGGCTGCTGCGTGTGGTGGATATGCCATTGGCCTCACCATATCAAACATTGTATAATTACCCTTATCAGTTACACCTGGATGTAAGAATCTACAACTAACACCCCAGGTACATTGCCCTCTGTTATAAAAGCGGCAAACAGGTCTTGGCTCTGTTTCTTCTGGTCGAGCATCATCACCATCGCTGAGCTCGCCTTCCTCTAATTCAGATTCTACTTTCTCCCCATCTTCTTCTCCTTCTTCTTTGTCATTTCCTTCACCTCCTTCTTTTAATTTAACTTTTTCTTTCTCTTTATCTTTTCCATCTTTATCATCTTTATTTTCTTTAATAATTGGCCCTTCTGCTTCTCCTAAAAATGTAATAATTAATTATTCTTATTATAAATATATATAACATTTATTTCTTATTTGATGTAAATTTATGTTTAAATTTAAACAATTTATAAACTATTTACCTTCATCACGCTCATCTTTCCATTGACCATCAGCTTCAAAATCCAATTGTTCACTTTCTTCTGCTAATCCAACAGGTACACTTTTATCTTCTTTTTCTGTTTTATCATCATTGTTTATCATGTGTCTTTCCTCATTTTGTTGATTTTCTTGAAGCCTTGATTCATGTTCTGTAGTGCCATCAACCCCGTCCATACTTTCTAGATCAGAAACATCTGATAAATCTTCACCATGTGTAATTGGTACAGGTTTTGATTTAGCCATAGATTCAGGTTCATCTTCAATGTCTCCATCTGAAATTTGTTCTCCATCCAATTCATTAAATGAACCACTTTTTGTTGGTGGAAAAGAAGGTGGTGAGTGTTTGTCTGATTCTTGATCATCCATAGGAGATGCTGGATCTGATTTTGGAGAACTTCTTTCAGATATTAATGATTTTGCTGAACTATGTCCAGATCTTGGAGATTTTGGTGAACTTTGTCTTGACTCACTATTCTTGTATGAATATGATTTAGGAGAATTATCTCCAGATCTTTGTGCATCGACTTCAAGTTCAAATTGTTTGGGTTCAGTATCTTCCATGTGCAAAGATTTAGAATCATTAGGAGTAGATGGACATGATCTTTCATCTTGTATAGGAGAACGAGACAAGCTGCGATCGCTTCTTGGTGAATCCAAAGAATTATTTCTTGAATGATATGATTTTGGTGTAGTAGGTGGTGATTTTGACAAACTACGAGTGGATCTCGGAGAACCTTCTTCTTCACTCGGAGATGCTAATCCTGATCTCTGAGATTTTGGTGATATTGGGGTATATCTTGGAGATTTTGAATCTCTTTCAGATATACTAGATTCAGGTGACTTCCCTCTTGAAGAAATAGAACTTGCCCTAGATTTATGCCCTGATACAGATGAATGGTGTGAGAAGTTTGGCGATCCCACATTATCAGCAGATGTAACTGGATTTCTCCTTCCATCATAACCCTCTGAAGAGGAACTTTCTGAACCAGAGTCTGACATGATGAATTATTCTAGCCTGTAAACAAGTGATTTTCTTACAATACACATAGTGAAATTTAATGAACAAATGGGACCATCGTTCAAACAAATCATTAATTCCTCTTACTTGAGAAGTGAAATTTTTAGCCGTACCAACCGAATGTAGCACTGAAAAATCTGCATCAGTAGCATCGCAGGGGCTTACCTGTATCAATAAGAGCCTGTGCAGTACTCGCTCTTGAAGGCACAACGCGCGCGATCCATACCGTGTCGAACATACTTTTTATATCACGTTGATAACTTTTTTTACTAGCAACTTTTATACTTCTTACTTAAACTGAACTTTTTTCACATATACAATACATACTGTTATTTTTCAGGATTTCTTGCCCGGAACTTTTTTTGGTTTAAGTTTTAAACTTTCAACTCGAACACAACACAAACTAAGAAATACCGGTAAACCGTAAACAGTTTTGTACTGCACTAGAAACTATAACGAACGGACTTTCAACCTGTAAGAATGTCTTTTGGGCATATGGAAAAATAAAGAAAAAAGGGAAAGAGGAAAAATTTAGGAAAAGAGAAACTAAAGTATTGCTTTTATTATCATATATAAATAAAACTGTATAACATTAATATCAATCAGTGTATTTTCAAATAAAAAATAAACCAGAAAAATTAATGAGTCTCAGAAACATTAGTGATAAGCATATGAAAACTAATTTATTATTTTTATGTTAATAAATGAAATAATGGAAATTATATTTCATATTTGTGTAAATTTGTTAAATAAAAAATGTCTTACTATAACTAGAAAATAAAATAAAGATAATATTTAAAACATAACAAACATAATTATATTATTGAACTAATGGTATATGTGTATCACTTGTAGATCACATACAGTGTTGATTGCAGTAATAATGTTTTAAAAATTAATTATATAATTAAGTAGTTCATTAATTAATACTGATGTTATAGTTCCATAAATTATAATCATGAAAAATACTAGCAAACTAATCATCGATCTATTTCACATATTAATTTGATTTTATATCTTCAACCATTAATCTGATTTATGATTACAGATTATGTACCTCAAAAATGTTTATACCATTAGAAACCAAAGAATAAGCAATAACATTGGGAATATATATAGTTCTATATAATATAATAATTTACAAATTCAGGATTACTGTAATAGGTTGTTCAATAAGTTTTATCATTTGATCGTTTTATTGAATGATAAAACTTATTGAACAATACTTTTGTATTGTTCTGAACAAATCTTTTGAGATTGCTCAATAAATTTCATTGAACAACAAAACTTACTCAACAACCTAGTAAAACAAGTAAGTTCTAAGTATGTTGAAAACAATTTTTTCGATAGTAATTTATAGAATATAGACTCTCCATAACTAATTAAAAATTTCAGAACACTATATTAACATAATATTATAAATGTTTATCTAACCCGAAAATTAAAACATAATGTTTTGAAATAAGAACTTCTAATCGTTCGAAGAACTGATTACTATTCTATCTTGGTACGCGTTAATTATTACATTGATTACAATTTTTCACGGTTATATTGAGGTTAACACTGCAGCGATTTTAGATATTACTGCAAATCAACCTGTAAAATTCTGAACAGAGGATTTCAGAGAGTTTCATGTACCGTTTGGAAGAAATACATAATATTTGATGAATTCTGCTGAACATGTGTCGTGGGATTCTTACCTTGGTTGCGCGTATGCCTGTGGGCCTTTGGAGATTTTAAGACTCCGAGGCTTTAGGCGGACGGCGTCACCCAGATATAATGGTTAGATTTTGCGCTTCCTTCCTGTTTTCAAAGTTAACTCTACTGGGTAAAGTTTACCCCAAGATGAAACGTTAACTCCCCGACTAATTGACCACCGTAAAACCAATCTTTAAGAAGACAAAGCACAAACGAAAAATTCATGTAATGCAGGAACCGAAAGCCTTCATTACTGTAAACCATTGATTACCTTTAAGGTAGACGATTACGTTCTGAAATTGTACGTATCCTTTGTTCCTGTATATATTCGAAACTTTATAGTTGGTAGCCATGATATACCAAATGTATGGTCGTATAGTTCATGGTTAAAATGGCTTCTTTCAAATTATACAATATTTAAGTCCTTTTATATTCAAAATTATACGTCCAAACGCAATTCATATATTTTTAATACCCATATTAGTTTTTTTAAAGATAGATTCAATCATTTGAGGAGTTCAATTTATTTAAAATTACGATTTATGCTAATAAGAACGTAAGTTATAATATTCAACCAATCCTAATGTAGCCTAACTATACATTTTATATTTCAAATTTTTCTAACGGTTAAGAAATGTATCTGTTTTTAAAAACTCTATGTAGACTGTTATTATATTCTTTAACATTTCTATTATGATATACTACATTAATTTTGGAAAAAACAAAATTTTAAGGAAATGAAAAAAAGGTATATTAATAGTAATAAAACAACCTTTTGAACATCGCAGATTTATTAAATTATAATGTATAGCTAGAAATTGTGTACATCATTTGATCATTCAATAAAATACTTAAAATAGCCAGGTTCTTTCAGGATTAGAACGATCCACCATTGACATCAAATCAATCCGTTCATTCATTAATAACTGTGCTAATTTTGTAGCGAAAGTCGGATTTGTTTTTATTTGCTGAAGTAGCCACTCCACAGATATCCTAAAATTAAAATATTTTATAATAGTAAAAATTAAGATATTTATATTAATTTTAATCATATTTATAGTCTTTTTACTTATAAGAAAATAGTTCAATAGCAATAAGTAAAAAACCACTTGATAAATGTACAATATACGTACCCTTGTGGAAAAAATCGTAAAAGTGTAAATAAAATTTGTTCGTGTTTAGTCATTTTTGGAGGATCAACAATACTTTGTCTTTTTCCAAAATTAATTGATGTTCCTATGGCTGTAGGTTTAAAGGAATCTATTGCTTTCATTTTCCCACGAAGTTTTACAAAATGAGAATAATTACGAGTTCTAGGTGTCGCTACAATAATTCCGGCGGCGACGGCCAGAATAATGATTATACTCGCTCGCATGATTTTCTAATATTAATAAAATATACTGTTAGTTATGATTGCATAGTCGATGCATAATATAATAAGTAAATTGTCTAACATATATAATTTTTGTACAGTAGAAACAAATACATCTATTGAAAATACAATCGAAATATCTGGAAAATAGGTAATATTTTTTAAGTCAAGCATATGTCTTTTTTAAAAATTACGTTGAATTATTTCCTTTTTTAACAATTTGGTAAATAATATCCAGATGTTTCTGTATGTCTTCTTTTCTATATTTTGTCATATTAAGAAATTATCAGACGAAATAATAATTATGCGCTTTAAAACGATGACATATGGCAGTCGAAAAAATAAAAACTTTGTAATAGAAAATAGAAGTAATCATATTAATGTAATTTCGTTTTTATTAACTATTATTTATTGTATGGTACTACGAATATGATGAACTTCTTACGGGATTACAGAAGCTTCAAAAATTATATTTAAATTCAGATTTATACGTACATACATACATACCAGAGAAATAAAAAAATTAATCATAAATATAACATGACGGGTACTTACAATGTAACAGCAGATCTATTATAAGATGAATATTAATTATACTCACATAAAAACATTTCTACCTTTTTACATTAAATGTACAATAGTACTATAATAATTTAGAACTTCTAAATCAAGTAAAAAAAAAGAAATCTTAATATATTCGATATAATTATAAATTGAATAAGAAAAAAAAGGTAATCGATGGACTTGTTATTAAAAGCGACTGCAACATAAAAGTTCAATATTTTTTGAATATTATTAAAAATGCAATGTGCAGTATTAATATACATATTGCTGTCACAATGTTATTTGAAACTTCAAAAAAAATACAATTTAAATTTTGGGTAACTATGAACAAAATTCAGTGTTGTAATAGCACATCTAAGCAAGGAGAACTGAGCTTGGAATCTATCGCAGTCCCTTTTGTATTAGACCGCCGACACCGCTGTTGTTGGCGTCAACGGCGTCAATGGCGTCAACGGCGTCAACTGCGTCAACGGCGTCAACGGCGTCAACGGCGTTTTAACCGCCAATCGTGAGTCTTATCTAAACTTATTAATTTAATCTCTTACGTATAGCTTGAAGTAATTCAGAAAATAGTAAAAAAAAATGACTTTATTTTCAATTATAAAGACTTTAAAAGTTACCAGAATATATTGTTCAATATGTAAAACATTATTTTCTTATAGTTTGTAAGCAATAAGTGCGGCCGCTGGCGTCTTCAATATCCTCATAGCGGCCGTTTAGCCGACGAAAGCGCTTATGTTATTTACTTTATCATAAACGATAAAATGCAAGGTATAATAGAGTTTAAAGGATGTTGTAACGTTACATAGTCAAGATAATGCCCATAATTTATTTTGAGAATATTATTTTGATGTAATTCGAAATTATTGATGCTATAAAGTACGTTACAAAAGCGACGCACTCTCGCCGTTTGCGGTGAATAGCGCCGTTAGCCGCCAATGCGTATACAAATACCTACTGTAGATGCTGGTAATAAAGTCCCATTCCTTTAAGATTGCATTTTCACATATGAATATAATTATCACATATCATTAAGTAATAATTATACTAAGAAAGTATTTGTTCAATATTGTTAAAATGAATTAAAATTCTATTTATTTATTGTACGATTTTTAATTTATTTGCTAATAAAATAGTTCAATTTAACGAAACTTAAACGAAATATTTAATTCGTAACTAAGCAATACATTTATTTCAATAATAAACATATATTTTTATGGTAATAATAGAATTTTATTTTTTATGTTTAACAATAACTCGTATAATTAGTATCGTATATTTCAATACATGTATGTATAAAATACAGATTTATATGTGAACATATGTACAAAATAGAGAATATTCATTCTTTTATACTTCAATGCAATGTATGATTACTTAACAGTCTTCGCTTGGAAATGATCCATGATAATTACAGGAATTTCTTTAAGAATAAATGATTGTGGTATGCCAGAATATTTTGTAAATAATTCCAAAAAATGTAAGGTATTAGTTCCTTCAGAATCTCCATCAGTTCCCGTTTTTGCACTAGAAGTAGAATATTAACGTCAATGCATTTTATAGTAAGATTATATAGGGAAATATCTTTATACCTGTCTGGAGTCACACAGGAAAGAACATATGTACAAAGATATTTAACATAACGAATCATCGCGGAAAAAGTACACTGACGTAAAACAGTTTGTATTCCAATTACGAATATTACAGCATCAAGAGGATCTTGAGGTTTTTTACTTAAAAGACTTCCTACAACAAATTTTACTTATTATTATATTTCTTATATTAAAATATTTAATTATGTACATAATTGATTACCTGTATTTTTACAATAGTGCAATTTAGGTAATTGTGACACAGTAAGTAAAAATATAATAAGCGCAATATTATTTATATTTGGCGACTTAATATAAACATTATTATGAGGATTACTTATACCAGTCCAATTTAATCTGACACTAAGTTCGCGCAGTAATTTATTTTTGTTATCCTCATTTTGGTTATGACCTTTCTTCTCGATTTCAAATAAAATAGCTCTAAAAAACCATAAAAACATATAAAATTCATGTACTAATGAAAGAAAAATTTATCAAAATGTTAATATACATACGTATTTACAGTTTGAAGTGCTGCTTCCATATGCTTAGCTTCGAATTTACAAGCAGTGTTTAATTCATATGCTATTTTTTTTTTAAGAAGTTGATAATGTCCAATTTTTAATATCCACTCAAGTAGTTGAGGACAAAATTTATTAGAATAAGCACTAACAGAACTATGAAGTTTTGACACATTACCTATACATGTATATTAAATAAAGTAAATTTATTGAAATTTATTGATCATAATATTATAGTAAATTGTAAAACAATACCTTTAGGTTTGTCAATAGAATTTAATATCATTTCAAAGCAGTCAAGTGTAGACGTCCACGTTTTATTACGAATGTTCTTTTCTATATAATGACTCATATTATCTAATTCAGTAACAATATAAAATGAAATAAGTTTATCAAGTCCTGTTAAGCCGGGTGTACCTATTGCTTCTAATATCCTTGAAAAGATTTTATAATTTAATACTTCTGCTTGCGTTTTAAGATCATACCAGGCAAGGGAATGTTCAATATAAACAGTTGTCCTAAAAATGTATATATGAACATAAATAATGTGATAATAGAGTACAAAACAATGGAATAATGAAAATTAATATAATGTTACAAAGCATATATTTACAAAAAAAAACTATTTCTTTACTTAAGGATTTTGATGTAGATTATCTTTAAAACTAGATATTGGTAAATATACTTTTTTGATAGGAAGAAATTTACCTAGAATCAGTTATACGAATAAGTTCACGAGCAAGTCTACCAATAAATGTTACGGAACTATTATCCAGTACAGACATATGTTTATCTTCTTGAAGGTATCTCCACGATCTTTCTGGAGTCCAGGAAGAGCCTGTATATTCTTCTTCCACTGCATTATTTATAATATATGTTATCTACAATATAATTCCAAAATTGTGAATAGTAATTGTATATATTATAATATACTAACTTAATATTTATACAATTTAAAAGACTCATATTATACATCTATGGGTTTACTTACTTCTTCATGCCACATTTTTAAACTATTAATATTTATATAATCTTGAATATACTGAAACGATTTACGATAACCATCCATAATTGCAGCTAAATTATCAAGTTTTTGTATTAAAGATATCTAAAATAATTCAGTATTAACATAAAAGTAATTTTCAATAAAACATATAAAGTAGTAAACAAATTTAATATAAATCTTACTTTTGATTTTGGTTCAAAAACAAGACCACTATCCAAAGCTAATGTAACTTTCTTTACAAGTTCTTGTCGTATACCATCTTCCAAAAGGCGATGAGAATCAACTCTCAATACTCCTAGTGGAACACTTCTTAAAGATAATACTCCTTTTGTAAACACTGACACAGCATACGTCAATTTAGCCATCTAAAAAGAGTAAAATTTTTATACAATAATACAAATCTTAATGTCACTCAAATTTCCTTCAATTTAACTTTTTAAAAGAAGAGTTAAAAGTTAGGATGTACCTTCAATCTATTATCTAACTGTGCATAATCTTTCAATTTGTCTTTTGGTAATTTAGTAGGAATTTCCTTAAATGCATTAGTTTCAAGGTGTACTATCTGGGCAAGTAAACCAAATACAGTTTCAGGTATTATTTGCAAAACACGCCTTGCATATTTTTCTAACTCCCTGCTATAGTATTGTGATACAGATGACAAATCTGCACTTCGTGCTTGATTTACTCTTAGTAAAGGGGTTTCCAAAGCTGAAGCCATCTGAAAACATGATAAATATAAGTACCTGGATAATGAAATGTATATGGTTTAATAAGACATAAATATTCAAGCGTAGTCAAACTCAAATTGATATACAAAATACAAATTCGAGTAAAAGTTAAAATTTACTTTCAGAAAAAGGGCTTTTAATTTTATTACGGTTGGAGGACTTTCTTTTATACTAGCTTGCATTGTATCGATAAATGATTCCATTATGTTCCACGCGTAACAACAATCTGTCACTATATTTAAACTGATCATGGTGTCTTCTGTTATGCTTCCTGTGCGCAACATATTATGTAATATTTCACATGTATCAGCTAAATATTGTGATATATGTAAATTATTTTCCAACTGATGAAATTCTAAAATAATTGCAGTTAGAATAATTACTTATTGTAAATCAATGTAATAATATAAAGTTGAATTCTTGTGTATGCATTATGATTTATATTGTAGATACCTTGCACATGTTCTAAGGCCTGTAATAATTGTACTATTTTTCTTCCATCTTCTTGTTGTAATGAATCTATATGCTTACTCATCTGCATAAACCATGAATGTAGATCTTGAATTCTTTCAATACCATCAAGAGATTTATTACCACCAAAGATTTGAGCAAGATCTGTTATGCGTTCAACACATATTCCCTTATCCCTAACCCATTTAGTTTCTTTATCAAACAATACCTATATATAAAAAATTAAGTTTATAATACCTGTTTCATTGATTGTGAATACGATCACATAATTTAGGCAGTATTATTAGTCATACATCTTTGTATAATTGTTTGACATCTTGTTCAATCTGAGCAGTGTTTAATAACAATTGAAGACAATCAACTGTTGTATATTTACTTTCATTTATTATCAATTGCCTGAGCATACGTGAACGTTTTGAATCTTCTAGGGATATAGTTGACATTGCTGTATGTAAAAGTATCCAATGTAATGTTACATTACATTCTCTTACTAACTTTACCAATGATCCTATTGCACTTTCATCCAAAGTAACTGCTAATTGTACTTCTTCTGTTTCAGATATTAATTTCTAAAATAAATTTTTAATACAGCCAATAATGCATGTATGTTACTAATAAAATAAGCATTATAGAATTATTAATTTAAAGTGATATATTTAATATAATTTTAGTTTTAAAAGGTGCAAATATAATTACCTTCATTTTTTGACCATATTTTTGGGCAATTACTTTTACATTTGATGATTCAAGGGTATTATTAAGCGCTGTTTTTGCAGCTTTATATGGTGACCACCAATCACATAAATTTATTACTATTCCCATATAAATACTGATTACCCAGTTATCAGGAAAAAATCTGTCTACTATTTCTCTCATAATAGCTGTATGTGTATGTAACATGGTTGGCTTAAATGACAAAATTATAACCAACATCGATGCTTGATTAGAAAAAGCAGCACTACGATGTTCTGGATGTGGAAAGGCAAGACTTTGATTGTACACTTCATCTGAACGTAAACGTCCAATAATATGTTCTATCAAAGATTCATTTAATGGTACTCTCCTATAAAATAAATTTCTATAAATAGAATATCTAAAAATATTAAAAACTTGAAAAATCTTAAAAGACCTACTTAAAATATTCTTCAGGATAATTTGCAGGTCGCTTACTAGAAGTTTTAGAAAATCCTGTTGAACGAAGTAACCTACATATATCATCAACACGTGTAGAGGATGAACGTTGAGCATTATACCGATCATAAGATACAAGTAATCTTTCCCTTACACATCCTTCAAAATGGTAATCCACCAAGAGTAACATCACTCCGTATAAATATACTGCCTCACACTATTAATATAAATATTATTATTTATTTTTTAAAAGATTGAGTAGAATATTCTAAAAGGCTTTTAAAGTGGAAAATGCTATAATAATTTATACATTAAATGTATTTTAAAAGTTATCTTTACATCAAACAATATTTAATCAAAAATGAATTACTTAACTATCAAACATTGAAAATTATACAATAAAAAACTTAATGTTTAAAATAATGATATACAAGAGACTATAAAGACATGTTTAGTAAAGTTTATAATGAAAGTATCTTTATTTTCAATTATGAAGTAAATGTTTATAAACCATAAAGATACCATTAGTTGTCTTCCTTCCTCATTGAACATAATTGAATCTATAGATTGATGAATATATATTCCATCTTCTAGTTCATCAACGTAAAAGTTTAAGTCGGTAACATATTTGTGTATACTTTCAAAAGCCAAGTAAAACCTTGAAATTATATCAGAAAAGTTATTTCTCAATTCTTCATCTGTTTCTTGAAGAACCTATATAAAAATTACAAGTATTAGTTGAAATTTCAATTACTTTAGTTAAATATTTTGATCTATGCAATGAAAATTAATTGTCTTCATAAATTATTTATACATATATTGATAATTTTATTAATGTTAAAAGTAAAATGACAAAAATTATTTACATTTATTAATACATTTTTGTTACTTTTTATCTACTTACTGGATCATTTTCAATTTTCTGTTCGTAAACGCTAACCGATTTAAAATATGTAAAATCAATTATAATTGACCCATACTTTTGTACTATTTGTTTTGAATCCAAACTGCAAAATTGAAGAAAATTTATGTAAATTTTAAAACTAGAATTAAATAAAATAAAAATAGAATAACTTTTAGAATAATAGTATTTATTTTATTAATAGAACATGTGTAATACTTAAGGATATAAATAACCTAAATACTGGTGGCACATAATCCTTTAATCTCATCAATTCTGCTATAATGGCATTTCCTCGAGACACCAAACGTAATAAATTTTGGCCGCAAGTATTATTAGCTGCCAAAAAGTCACCCATTTTGAAGATTTTATTTTAACAAAGATAGCTGATAACCAATTGACATTGCAATAGGAACAAACGTCAATGGTCACGTTGAAAGACTGCAACAGAAAGAACCGTCAAGATGATATATCATATATTCAAAAATTAAACACAATATATTTTATATGATATGATATAAAATGTATAATACCGTTAAAATACTGATAAATATGTACTTAATACTTCATATCAGTTTTAAAACAAATATTTCGAAAAACAACTATTTACGTACATACGTAATATAAATTAAAAATGAATCAATATTTGTGCAAAAACTATTGAATTTCTGAAGTACACTTTTTATATTAACACTTTTAATTTTTTTCTTATCATAAAATGTGAATTTATTGTGCATAAGATTTTAGTACTTATTTTACATTATAATGCATTTAATAGAATATTTATTACTAACTATTAACAATAATTATATTATATGCATAATAAATTAGTTTAAATTTAATATTATTTTATTATTTATATTTTCACTACATCTCACACAAAAAAACTATAGTCAATTATTGCATATCAATTTCAATTTGAGATGCAAGCATAGTTGAACGATACAATAGTCTAATAACAGACATGTTATTCATGAATTGTATATACACAAAATTATGTGTGCATGCTAAGCTTCACTAATGTTCATATACATGTAATTGAAAATGCGTGCATATAAAATAAGAATAATATTCTATTAAAGCATATTATTTGCGGGATATTTAAAATTTGTAATACATCATTAATCCAAAAATTAAACTATTAGAAAATATAATAAGTGGTTCAATAAGTTTTGTCGTTCGATAAAACTTATTGAACAACCTAGTATATCATTGTATTCTAAAAATAAATTACGATACATCTAATCTACATAGATTAGTTCCATGAATCATTATGAAATAATAATACTCTGACAATTTATAATTATAATTAATATTTATAAAAGTTTATTGATTGTTAAATAAATTACTATTTGTTACATATTTTGCGTTTTGAAAATGAATGCCGGATGTATAATCTAGATATGACAGGTGTTACAAAATAAGATTCATTAGTAGTTCATAATTTACACTTTATAATAAATTATCGATCCACTAGCCAAATTTTTATGAAATATGTAAAGCATTTTCAAAATAAATTCTGATACATGTTACTAACCATTTTGTATATTTCATTTAAATGACGTATAAATAAATATATTAAAATGATATAGATTTAATAAACAATAATATATTCATTAGGTTGATAACTTTTTATAAAGTTTAAATAACTTCACCTAGCATTTCAGCCAGGCGACAATTAAATAGAACTTACCGAAAAGAAAAGGTACACACTTGACGCGTTGGTTCTTCTTAAACGGCAAGAGTTAATGAACATCAATATTGATGTTATTTATTTATCTGTTCACATACCTCACATTTTTCAAGATGTAAGTAAGGTTGAATAAAACATATTTTATTTTGTGAATTACATAACTAATTCTGAGTGAAATACGAAAGAAAAATAAACTACAGATTTCGATTGTGGTTAAACATAAAAGTTATATACTCAAAAAAGTATATATGATTATACTACAAAAATGTTTAATCTTTTACATTTGAAGAATATACTTATAAACATGAGTTTAATTAATAAAGTGAAATGTTTCTACCGACCGTTACCGAAGAATTTATACCTCTCTGTGTTTTGTAAATCATATCATACTTCCGTTAATCATGCATGTAAAATAAGAAGTACAAGGTAATGCATAATATTTTATGATTTCTAAGAAAAGTTTTTCTTCTTAAACTAGTGTTGATTTTGAAAATTGAATATTTTTATATGTACACAGAAAATCAAATGAAGAAATTAAATTACATACGTTGAATCCAGATATAAACGTACAAAACAATGTACTATTGTTTAAACATATCGATATAACTAAGTTTTTTGTAATGAAATTTTTTATATTTGGATGGTTGTTTTGTTGTACAGTATTATTTTACTACTGTTATGATCCAAAATACAAAACACATTTGCTAGAAAACATATCTTGGAAAGATTATATAAAACAATGTGGACTCAATTTAATTATATGTTTATATCTAAGTTTAACAGGTAATAATATATAATTTACAATTAATTCTTAAAAAATATACATACATAATAATAAAAGATATGATATATTTGTATATGAATTTTTAGAATTTATAGAGCTATCAACAATTGTAGGAAAGAATTGAAAATTATTTTTTGTACATTGAATACTGATAAGTTGCGGCTAACCCAAAATATGGTAATGGCAACTTTTCAGGAAAAGTAGATAAAGTTTGATCATTGTTATTTCTCTTGGTGTGGCTTTGCATATATTGAATTAAAATGAGAATAAGTAAGAAATAGAACAGCAAATAATACAGATACAGATAACATGAAGGAAATAATTGTGCTACAGCTTCTAAGGATTTGCTGTATAAAAGTAATTTATATTAGTAAATTCTTTAATCTTTTATAATTCATATAAAATATATTTATCAATTGTTATTGTATTTACATTTCTGAATTTTATTTGTGGCATATAATATTTAAATAATATAAATATTGACTATATAGATTTGAATCAAGTAGATTTATGTATATAATATTCAATGTGAGATAGCTTTATCATTTATAAATGAGATTCTTTTTCATATTTATATCTTTTTTATTTAGGGCCTCTCCTGGTTTTGACTTTTCATCTAGCATATAAGCGATGTGTAAAATACATTATTTTACACAAAGGTGGTGAAGAGATATCTATAATTACTTACCACTTATTTAAAAATGAAAGAATTTTAAAACTTCCTCTGAATACGGTGAGTAATAATAGTAAAAAATTCAGCTAACTTGAGTGTTTTTTTTAGATTTACTATTCATAAAAATAAGACTCAGTTACTAAATTAATGATTTTTATATTATTCTACAATATTTATATGCTTGTTAAACTTTTTATATGAGTTTTATACATTTTATAAAATATTTTATATAACATTATAGATTATCTTCTAAATTATATGATTCTATGCCAAGAATCATGTTAATAAGCTGTTTTATTAGAAAATAGTAGTTTCTTAATAGTTCTTATTTATCATTTTTAAGGTAAGCAGTATTTGTTCAAGGAGCGAAAAGAAAGTTTATATACCAATCAAGATTAAAGGTCATAGCTTCTATTTTCTAATAGATGGTTTGGGGAAATTTGTAAATGAAAATCTATTTGATAACACAATTGGAACTAAAAAATTTTGAAAATGATTGTTATCCAGTACATAAAGATTGACACATTAGGTAATGTGATCATAAAAGTGATGCATGACATAAATAATATTTATTATCAAGACTTTTACTTGTTAACCATTTCATTCATTACATAGAATATGTACATTTAAAAGATTTATAATTTACATCCAATACTTTATTGATTGTAAACATATGTGTATAAAATAAATAACTTAACGATTTTATACAAAATACAATTTTACATGTTATGTTATCAGTGAAATAATATTTCAATAACATAGATAGACATAACTTTTTTTTGTTTTAGTGAAAGTTAGTTCATCTATAGGTTTTAGGTTTTTTAATCCTTTATACTCTTCTAATAATTGTATATATAATATAAACATACTAAATATGCTCAAATTTTACAAAAAGTACATATTATTGTCAATATCTTTGACGATCATAATATTTATTTGAATATTTACTTAAACGATCACTGTATGCATCATCTTGATACTTATCTTCAGCCTTATAATATACTTCAGGTGCTGAACCTACATGTCTTTGCCAATATCTTGTCCAATAAAGATCCTCTGGATTAATGTCTTGTGGATGCTTTGCATTTCTAAATACATGTACACAGTATATGAGACTTCCCATCAAAGTTAAAAATCCAAATACAAGAAACACTATTCCTAAAATCCTGAAAGAAAATAGCAATTTAGTTAATTTCTACAATGTATAATACTACAATATATAGAATTAAGAAAGAGAATTAAGAGGCAAGTTATTTTTATTAACTATGTACTTACCAAACTATTAATGGTTGAAAAAATTGAATTACTATAACAAAACCTAATGTAACAAGAATTAAACCAAGATTAAGAAGCAACATAAGGCAGCAAACTCCCTTGGTATTTGGACAAAATGGATTGGGTGTTGACATAGTTTCTATAATAATACCATCTTTCCTAGATGCATGTGATTTTACTGATTTTGCAGAACCATAACTACAATGACTTGGTGCTCGATGACCCAGTCTTGAGCTTGGAGTTAAACTGTGATGCGACACATGGCTAATGATTAAATAACAATGTTTATAACATAATGGTACACAAATAATATTATAATTTGTTACTTTTACAACCTTATATCTGAAGTTGCTCTATATGCAGCACTTGTAACATATATGTCTGATCCATTATCACATATGCTACCATGTGACGCACTCTTACTAAGAGGATGGAGACTGTGCCTGGAAGATCCAGACAGTATAGAAACACGACTGTTGGGTGTGCTTCGTGATCGTCTTCCTTCCTCCTTTTCATATTTCTCTGGACGATCCTTTTTCATCGTTTTTACCTAGAATTTAAATGTGTATAACACATGAATCGTTCAAGTTTTTACTGTTACTATATATGAGTGACATAAATTTACAATTATAGATATGAATTACATGTATAATTGCAAATTACCATTGTTGTGTGGTCAGTGGGAACAATATATTCAGATATTGTGCGATCTGATGGAGCATGGTGACTCTCATCTCCATCAGTTAAATAGTCTCGATTTGTACTAGTATGATATCCCACATATCTTGAAGTATGAGTCATTGCAATAAATATGTTGGCACACTTTTTTTGCAAAAATTACAAGGTTGATGATTAATTTAAATTATATATTACTGACAAATATTTTATCTAAAAAAACAATGAACTAGAAATTAAAGATATATGATAAAATTCAAAAATATTTAAATAGCAGAAGTACACATTTAAAATTTTTCATATATTGGAAGAATGATAACTTTTAATAAAACTTACTCAATAAATATTGAATGATACAAAAGAACATTACTGTATCACAGATTTTAATAAATAATATTAATTTTACATATGAATATTATTTATAATATTGCCTGTAAGAAAATTATTATTTAATAAAAATAAGTAAATTTTTTTTGTATAATATAACGTTATTATAAATATAATTCATTATTATTAATAATAAATACTTATCGTGAAATACAAATATGGTATATCAACTATAGATGAAACGTTATTTATTGAATAAGATAAAATAGTGAATTAGATTTTTCAAAATGCTACGTAGGTAATAAAGTAGGAGTGGCATTCTTTGCAAGTGAATTATAAAACATGTAATTATCATAGAATTCTTCGATTGTATGGAGTGTGTCGTAATGCAGTTGCGCCGGTAAAGAAATCCTAATTTAGTATCGTGATGTCATTTGACAAGGTCGTGTGCATCTTCAATCGGTAACAACATTATTTTAAATGGCATGGTCACCATTGGTATGCAATTTTCATTTTCTTGCTTAGACGTTTAAATATTGTTCATGTATATTTTTAATAGTTTATATTAAAAGATGATATAACATAAGATATAACTTTATGTACAATGAAAATTTTGTTTTGCGTATATATCAATTAATATAATTTATAATGTAATCGGCGATGTAAAAAATACTGGAATTAAAATCATATGTTTGAGTATTTTGTTTAATTTTTATTACTTTCATTATTGCATAGAACTATGCAATATGTATATATACATATTCTGTATTTTTATTGTATAATAAATTGCAATAATATGAGAAGTTCAAATATATACACATGTACTACACTATGCGATAAGTACATATATATGCAGATATATATATTATATGCTATGAAAACTCGAAACGATAAGAATGAAGATTTTACGTGCGCAAGCGCCATAAGTCATGTCAATTTAGGACCAAACGTTATATTGTTTTTCATTTTTGTTGATTTCTTCGATATATTATCAAAATAAAATTTGCGTCTGACTAATAAAGATACATGAAGAAGCAAGATAGGAATTTCGATATGACTTCAGACTTTAACAAATGGCACAAATAATAAGATTAATCTTAAAATTGTCATACCTGAAATATCCATGTTGAAGAAGTGTGTCGAAAGTAAATTTGATCAATAAGCTATCGATCGAGATTTTGTATGAAAACTTCACAAGTTGTTATAAACTGTTGTTTATCCACAAAATGTCCTTTTTTCGCCGAAAAACGTTGGTCAAACATGTAATGATACCAAAACATATCGTGCATTTGCTTTTACACGTATTAGTATTAACGGTACACTATACATTGTATATTTTAACAAAACATTATATAGCTATATTTTGAAAGATATACACGAAATCATTCTAAGCACTATTTAGATGATATTGATTTATTCACGTTTGATCGATCAATGTAGGTAGAGCACAACTGTACAGGTTTCTGTGGCTTTCACGCTTTCTGCTAGAATGAAGATTCCGAGCGAAAGGTGCATTTATTGTAGCTTGCCGGACGAAAGCACATCATGAAGCCTTTAATAGGCAAGGCGAAGAGCTGCATTGTTTTTCTTTGATGCAACATTCTGTTATTAAATAAAATGTAACTTTTAAACTTTAATTGCTTGATTTATAGAGGTAGACACTTATTAAAATATCTTCATTACAATTATTAAAAATATTATAATAACTTTATTTTACTCATTCATATAAATTACTAAATATTTAAATATTCATATGTACTGCAATATTATAACATATTCAATAATATGTATTTAATAATTTCAAATATTTGCTATAATATTTACATCTTTTTATTATTAAAAAATTGAACTAATATTGTTTATAAAATACTCTATAGATTCTCATCTGTATATAAGTAAACATAATGTGAAATACTATATTCAACAAATGTAGATTGAATATTTGTTTTAAAGCATGTTTTGTGTAAGAAATACATACATTATACAACACATTAGAATTTAGAATTTTTGAAACATGCACTTCTAAGTGTATATTAAATATACTGTTATCATAAATAAATTATAATTATGATTTTTAAATTCTAACGAAAAATTTTATATTGACAATTGCGCATGCGTTGAAAGTAACTTCTTCTAAAGTTCGCGGTAAAACTGAAACGCTTGTTTGGTTGTATACTCTTATCTATTTGGAGTAAATTGTCAGTAAATTTTGTTAGTGGACAAAATTCTGTTTTTTTTTTTTGTTGTAGACATATTGTGATTATTATTTTGTGCATGGAGGGTTTGAAATGTCTCAGCACGGTGCGGCTTTACAAACATATAATCAAGAACTTGTAAAGTGTAAATGACTTCGATATAACCTATAATTTATATTTAGCAATTTATATTCATATTTATATTTAAATTTATATTCATCATTTTTATAATGAGTGAAAAATTTAATTTGACTGTTAGTCATTTTATTTTAAAACATAATTACAGAATGTGTATGACACACACATACTTATATAATTTATTGTTTTACTTATAAAATTGGTTGTTTTAGATTCATGTACTTTGAATATTATTTCACTAGTTTTTAATACTCTTTAGGTTTAGAAGAAATGAAATCGAGACGTACAGAATTGCAAACTCAAATTGAATTACAGGAGAAAGAAAAAAATAATTTGCAAAGAGAAATAGAAAAATTGTCTTATAAATTAACGCGCTTAAATAATAGTTTAACTAAAAGAATAGCTGTTAAAAATGAATATGACAGGACCATTGCTGACACAGAAGCAGCATATATAAAGGTATATTTATTTGTAATTAATACTTCTTTTTAGTTTCATAAATATTCTATACTTTTAAAATAAACACGTTTTCTACATTATTCTTACAAATTTTGAATTTAAATAATTTTAAAAGTAGCTTCATTATTATCTTATAAATATATAATAGTTAATATAAAACTTAATGTTATTGCAGATTTTGGAGGGTTCACAGCTGCTACTAAATATGCTTAAACGAGAAGCTTCAAATCTAGATCAAACATTAGGTAAAGCAAATATGGAGAAACAACAATATCAACCATAAATACACATTAAAGAGTGCATGGAATTAAAAAATATGAAGTACATAAATTTAAAAAATATATTTATAAATAAGAATATCAATAGAGACAAAGCTGTTAATAACAGTTTGAGAAGTACAAAATTGTAAATATTTCTTAAAATTCACAAATTCTTTTTTTTAATTCCTATCATATTTACATATTAACATATTTTACTATTTTGTTTTAATGTTTTCTTACAATATATTTATACCTTTACTCTTACAGTAGAATGGTCATTACTAAAGCAATGGTCATTTCTTACTTTTTAACAGTTTATAAGTAAATAATACCCATATCATGTATTGAATATTACATTGAATATATTCAATATATTGATATTTAACATCTTTTTAGTATTGACTGTAATAACTTGTACTAATATTAGTTTTCTGCTTTGTTATTTACATAAAAGTATTATAATAACCGAATTCTGTCTAATGTCTTGTTATGTACATAAAGACTGACTAATATATTTATATCTGTTTTAAGTATCAAAGTGTTTCTGAATCTATTTTTTTACATTAAATTAATTCTATATAAAAAATATTTAAAATATTTTTATATACTTCTTTATTAACTTGCATTCTATTATTTAAATATAACTTACATTTAATAAATAACACATTTACTATCTTTTTAATAATAACTTAAGGTAGTTGATAAATAAGTATTATAAATAAGAGCAACTACAATTATCAAAATATTGATTTGATAATATAAATGGTATGGAACCACAATAATGTTTCTTGTTTATTCTTATTTAAAAATTGTATATAATAATGTTTCCAGATAATAAATATTTATGCATTACCAAGAGCTTTTTGTTCATTCCATACATTCAGTAACTCATTTGGATTTTCATATCCATGAGAACTTATTACATACTTATAATTAAATTTTGTATAATCCTTCTTATAAAAATGAAATTCTTCACAATGAAAAAGCTCAATGTCTGCTTTCTTTGCAACTAAGCCCAAAAAAACATCATCAAATTTGAAATGTTTTGTATAAAAACTAGTATAATACATGTCCAAAAGAGCTTCTTTGGATAATATATATGCACCACCTGTAACATATGGTGGCCATAGGTGGTAAGGGTACTCATTAAGAGAAACATACCATTTAGAAGATTTATGACGATGGGGTGAAGCTACAACTACAAACCCTGCAAATAACCTAACATCTTCTGGAAGTTCAAAATCAAAAATTTGTCTTCTTCTTCTCTTCAATGTAAGTTCATTACTTACAAGTTTTGCTTGGGTAAATTTTACATTGTTCCTATATTTTATATACTTTTGTGTAAAATTATTGATAAGTCCAGAAATAGTATTTGAAGTCTTATTATGAACGTTTTGTTTTAATTTGGGAGTAATATTATCCATAGGAAGTGTTTCTTTTAAGTTTTTTGGTATAAATGAATATTTTTTATTCGAATTATAAACATTTTCCTGTGGAATTAAATTCATGATATCTGATTCTTCTGTTTCCTGAGAATCTTTAATTTCTCTTTTATGAGCTCCAAATTTTTTGGGTTCTTTCAAATAATCTGGATAGTTAGCTGGATTTCTTATGAATCTCAAAACATTTTTCACCGAAACATAGATATCATCATCAATAAACATATAAAACTTTGAATTTGAACAATGTTCTACTAACCACTTAAAACCCATCATGGTTTTAATAGTGTTATTGTAATATGTGTCTGTGAAATTTCCTTGTACAATATCTTTATATTTTGCAGCCTCTATCTCTACTTTTGCTTGAAGTACATTATCAGATGGATGTACACCTAATATAAAAATTGTTCTTGAAGGTACATCAAAGAATCTCTTTTCAAAACCCCAAGAGTTTCTAATTGCCAATCTTCTTTCAAAATGTTCTATGGCAGATTTTACTACGTATACAACACGAAAACTGCTATATGCTGCATCTATGCATTTTTGTTTATTATCTAGTACAAATGTATAATTGTACTTATTTATAGGATCAACAGTAGGTTTTTCATTATGTCGTAATGCATTTACAAATTCATGTGTACTGCCTTCATAAGGATAAACAAAATTTGAATCATATGTGACTTCAAGAAAATGTGTGAATGCTCCAAAAAAATCAAGGAGCATGATAAAGCCAATACAAATGCAAACATATTTTAATCTGATTTTTGAGGCAAGATGAAAACTTGTGTGGAAACAAGGACGTAATAAACAATACATCTTTGCAGTGTAAAATATTACATAATCATAGTCTTTTTAGTATTTATAGAATCTGTAAAACAATACGTATTTATTTTATATTTAAATACGTATTTTAAGATGTATCTAAATAAATACTTACACAGTTACCAAATGTATAATTTACAAGCAAAATTGCTTAAATACACTTTTTTCATATTAATATCTTAATTAAATTAATGTTTCTCTTTTAAAACGTTACTTTAAAATTGTATTTACAGTAAAATTTATTAAATATATTGCTTAAGTTTAAGATGATATGCGTTTATTCTTATTGCAATGACTAATATTTGTGTAACCAATTGAGATATACATGTATATATATATAAAAATAGTAATTTAAACCTATTAATTTATTTATGTATTAAAATTTGTTAAATGCTTAATGAAGCATATGTCATAATTATCAAATTTCTATAAATATTGTGATACTATTACGGTAAGAAGTCTACGGTAAGAAGTTGCATTTTCGTGTTACCAACCAAACGTAGTAAAATTATTTGTTTGGATTTTCAAAAATTGTCTGGCATTTTATAATGCTTTCAAAATCAAGTGTTAAGAGAAAGCATAGAGGAATATGATAAACATACATATCTGCAGTTATTACTGCTAATGCAGCATGTTCATATACCTATATAGTAATTATTTTAACCCTTTGAATCGTGATTACTCTTGGTCGAAGTAATTCGCATGAACGGCGCGTCCAGCGGTTGCGATCGCTGTAGACAGAATATTTTTTTACTAACGTGAATTTTGACGATTGAACGTACAAGGTACAACTAAATTATAATTGTAATTCTTTTATCCCGAATTAAATAATACGAGAAAGTTATTTTTGAACAGATGTATACGTGTTTACAGTTTGCACCAATAACTTTCTTTGGATGGATATATGCGCCCATAGTCCACATCAATAGCTTTCTCTACTCATATATGCATCCATAGCACTCAAAGAGTTAATACCAATGTCATGAACAATTTTTCAAGTTTTAATGATTTAAAATGTATTTCCCTTATAAGAACTTTAAATAATATTTGCACAAATATTTATTAACACGGATTATTATGAAAATTTAGTTTTCGCATGTTCTGTGCGTTTAAAAAGTGTTAATAAAATACGTTGGTAATCAATTTAACATTATTTATATTTGTATAGCAAAGCTATTGAACATGGACATTTGCTCTCTGAATATAGCTACAACACTTATGTACATATATCTATTAATTTCTTTTAGAGATGACGTTTCTGTAATGTTGGCAAACCTTTGTTCTGAAGTCAGTTGTTCACTTCAAAAGAATCGGAGCAAAGATGGACTCCTAAGAAATTTTTATACACAGCAGTCATTCGACTTTGGATTTTCTTCGTTAAATTTCCTTGAAACGTTTGAGATTATTCTTATATGACCGAGCTTGCCGTGTGAACGATGATCGTACAGGAGCCAGTGCAGGTAAAATCATTAGAGTTTAGAAGGAGACTGCCAGTGACGTGCGATTTTCTATCGGGGCGCATCCACACTTATTGATACTGACATCAGAAATTTAAACTGTTTGTGCGTATATTTCTTTCTCAACAAGAAATGGATTTCAAGATTTGCGCAGTATCCTATGATGTTGTATTTGTTTGGTGAAATTATACCTTTTAGCAAGTCATCAAGATTGTATCCAATATTCCAGTAAATGCATTTTTCCGTGAGGGTGTACTTCTTTAGGGTTGTTTGCTTTTACGAAATGGACGTAAATGGAAGGGGATAGGACTATAAATAAGTACAAACGTTTACGACGTTTATGAGTTTTTTCTCGTATTTTATATCTAAATTTATAAATTTGGATTACTTTGAATTTGTTATTTTGTAGACTATTAATTATATAGACACCATGTATGTATTTCGTGTTTTGTAGGAGCATAATAATTAATCACTTTCATTGTTGTATATTCACACATGTTTTGTCAGTATATTATGCTATATATAATTACAGGCAGCCATATGGCATTGTTTAAATCATTATGCTTATCCAGATGCAATATTTTTAGCAGAAAGGTTGTGTGCGGAAGGCAAGTTTTTGATCTTTTTTAGATATGACTTTTTAATTAATTAATTTATCTTTGTATCCTATAATTATAATATTATGTTACTAATTGAAGTATTTTATAGTTGACACTGAAGAAACTTTATTCCTTTTGGCAACATGTTATTATCGTTCAGGACGAGTTAGACAAGCTTATGCATTACTTTCTAAAAAATCCCCAAATTCTGCACAATGCAGATTTCTCTTGGCAAAATGTTGTTATGATTTAGAAAAGTAAGTGTAAAATTACTTTATTTTAATGTTTTTTTTATGTTACTATGTCCCAATATTTAAATTTTTAGATATGCAGAAGCAGAAGCAGCGATAATAGGAGGATACTACAAACAATTGAAAAATTTAGAAGAAATCATAACTCAGTTTGGTGAACATGCATGTTTTTCACTTCAGATTATAGCTAAGATTTATTACAAAATGATGCGCACTGCAAAGGGAAATGATGCACATAAATTGGCTTTAAAGTTGAATCCGTTTCTTTGGCATTCGTTTGAAGAATTGTGTAATGTTGGTGAAGTAGTAGATCCTGCAAAAATTTTTCAGTTAGATAAGTTAGACAATTTTGCAATGTGCCATGGTAGTATATCTACTCCCATATATGCCACTGAATCTGATCTCATTGTACCTACTAATAATTCAAATGGTACACCTACTACAAATGGCACCAGTGTGTATGTACACATTTATTGTGGCAATGTATATATGTTTATATCATGTTACTGCATTATTTACATCTTTTAGTACTCCTGCACAAATGACAACAGCATCAACTATAATGAATGGTATAGGACCTGCTATACGGTTATATTCTTCTGCAGATGAGAGCCCACAAAACTTACCTACACATTATAGTAATTGTTCTTCGATATCGCCAAGAGCTAAACTTCCACGATACCGTAGTATGTTTAATAATACTATGAGCCCTCTTACACCAAGTTTTGGTATCTTACCTTTGGAAAGTAATACACCCGAACCAACAGTTCTACCTTCACATACTACTCTTACAGAAACTAATGATCAGAAAAGTTTAGTAAAACGTGTCACTAGTTTAAGGGCCCATGTGGGGGTAAGATTTAAATATCAATTATCATATTTTTAAATATGCAACACATATCGTATTGTGCAATGTGTTATATAATGTTTTATTCCACAGCAATTAATGTCAAGAAAAGAAACACCTTTGCAGCAAGGAAAACCAGTATTTTCACAGTCGGGAAATACAAGTAATAGCGCTAATATTGTAACAGTAACGCCTACTACTCCAACACCTGCAGCACCAACACTACAAGGTACCAATGTTAGGCGTTCATCAAGACTCTTTAGTCACAGCTATTCAGTGAAGGTAATTACTTCTTTTTTTTTAATTTTCATTTCTGAATATATTTAAATATTATTTGTATATCATTTAGAAGTACAACTGATATATTTCTTTATTAGGAAAATAATAAATCTCCTAATAGAACTAAATTTGCTACACCTAAATCACCATCTCGAAAAACGAAGGCTAGACTTTCAAAGACTAATTTAAATAAAGCCAGTTTTAACGAGTTAAATGAGAGAAATCGAAATGAAAAGGAAAAAACGGAAACTATCACATCAGAAAAGGCTGTAGCTAATGTAAATGCATTGAACAATCAAAGTAGTATCAATTTCTGTGCAGTAACACTTCAGAAACAATGTGCTGGTATGTTGTAACATCATATATTTGATTTAAAAAATATATTAATTGTCTTTTTAAACATAATTATGTTTTTCTTATGTTTTTAGAGGGTTTAATGTCACTGCTACGTGAATTAGGATTGGCATATCAACATTTAAGTCAATTTAATTGTACCCAAGCCGATGAAATATTAAGTATTCTCCCAGCACGACATTATAACACAGGATGGGTGTTATCAATGTTAGCTCGTGCACATTTTGAGATGATAGATTATAAAAAAGCTGCTAGGTAAAAGTCCAGTAAACTTGTATTTATTAATTTAAATTTAAATAAATTGATTTCTATGAAATTATAATTTAACATTCGTTGGTATATAGTTATTTTGCAGAAGTGAGACAACTGGAACCTCAAAGGACTGAACTTATGGAAATTTATAGTACCGTTTTATGGCATTTGCATGCTGAAGTACAGCTCTCTACTCTTGCACAAGAACTTGTTTCCGAAGATCGCAATTCCCCAGCTGCTTGGTGCGCTACTGGAAACCTATTTTCTGCACAAACAGAACATGAAACAGCAATTAAATTCTTTCAAAGAGCTATTCAGGTATGTTGGGTATTTATTCTAATCTTCACTTTATTAAATTTATCTATAACTAGAATGAAAGTTGCATGTTTGAAAAATTTATAGGTAGATCCCAATTTTCCATATGCCTATACACTTCTTGGTCATGAATATGTTATGACAGAAGAATTGGATAAGGCCATCACTGCATTTCGTAACGCCATTAGGCTTGATTCTAGGCATTATAATGCATGGTAAGTCTTTTTAAACCAAATGTATAGATTTTATTAGAGTTTTAAAGAAATATTGACCACAGCCATCTAAAATATTAAAAACTCAGAAATGAATCTATTGGTTTGAGTAGCACAATTGATTGGGATAATTACAATTTATGATTTTTGTTTTGTAGGTTTGGTTTAGGAACAATATTCTCCAAGCAGGAGCAATATAGCCTGGCGGAATTGCATTTCAAACGTGCATTGCAAATTAATCCGCAGAATTCTGCGATAATGTGTCATATCGGTGTTGTGCAACATGCACTAAAGAAAACTGATCAAGCTTTAAAGACTTTAAATACTGCGATCGCAAACGATCACAACAATACATTATGCAAATTTCATCGTGCAAGTATTAATTTCTCAATTGGTCGACACGCAGAAGCGCTTAGGGAATTCGAGGAGTTGAAAAATATTGTACCCAAAGAGTCTCTAGTCTATTATTCGATAGGAAAAGTAAAAATTATTATTATTTATTTACATCATGTTGCATGTTTGGCATTTCTTTATTTATGTTCATTTTTTGTTTAGGTGCATAAAAAGTTGGGTAATACACATCTTGCGCTAATGTACTTTAGTTGGGCGACAGATCTAGATCCAAAGGGTGTAAACAGTCAAATTAAAGAAGCTATATTGAGTCCAGGTCAAGGAGACGAAGAATCTCCGGCAACTCAATCAGGTAATTAATCTAGGATATGCAAGAGGAGATTACGACCGAAGTCCGCTTTTTGGACGAAGTTCAACGGAAAATGTAGGGGTCGATGGTATACGCAATCCTAGAATATTAGCCGTTAATGGTCATCAATTTTGATAACAAATGTTTTTAAAGAGAATCTTTTCATCTTCGCTGAAATTTTAATGTTTTCCATAATTGCTCTCTTATATAATCTCGAACTAGAATCCTGAAGACCGATGTTCGAGTCTTGCAGATGCGATTCTGATTCTGTTACATAATTTTTTTCGCTAAAGATCCCTGGTTTCAAATTGGATATAGTTATAGTTATACTAGATATAAATTATGTCATATTAACTCATTTTTAACTAGAGTGTATAAGTAAGAGGTAAATATACAAAGCAATAGCTTACAAAGTATCATGGCATCTGAATATTAATCAGGGTAACTGTATACGTACAGGGAGCGTTTTTGGCATAAAAATTATACAGTCGACGAGTTAATCTCAGTTCCATTTTAAAAACGCTCGATCAGATCACGACTTCTGTTTGATAATTTAATTTTCAAACATTTATTAACATTGTTTACGGAATCTTTTATTTCTGTTTTATGCATACAGACGAACCACAAGCGCAGAATAATTCGATGGAACAGGAGATTGAAAGCAACAGAGAAGGAAGTGCTCCAGGTTTGGCCGCGAATGTCTCAGTCGAAGCTCATGCTGATGACAGCGATGATAGTTTATGAAGATAACCTGTTGTGTGCAAGATTGCTGTGGAATGAAGCATTATTGCGCGTCACTATTTATCTTTTCTATTGGTCCGATCGATCAATTTTTCAAAACCAACTTAGCTCATTCTGAATTCATACTTTCGCGCGCACTCGTCAATTTCATCTAAACAGTGCTTTGTTATTAGACATTTAATATTTATAATATTCTTCTTAGTCTCGTAGTACTGCGTCCCTTGGGTAACTGATACAGACACTGTCTTTCCATATTCTGGATCGTACATTTACTTTTCTTTTTGTATCGGCCCGTAAATGAATACGTTACGAATAATCGATATCCTCCGCGAAAGAGAGAAATTCCACAATATCATCCATTTTATCGATTTGTACATTACGCGTTTCTCTGTATATTTTTTACGATTACTCGTCTTATTTTTATATATATATATATGTATACGTTCGAGCGTTTGATCACTTTCGTTAAGGATTTACGGTTGAGTACAGACTGTATTGCGTTTGAAGGATGGGCGAGTGTAAACGTAAGCATGCCGTAAGTAGATAGGGAATATAATTAATTAACTGAGTAAATAAGTACGAGGAAGTGTAAATGTAAATTATTATTACTGTATTATCAATATTATTATTACCATTAGTGCTATCAGTACTATTATCCATATAATTACCACTGTTGATTTAGTGATCACGGAAATATTTTTTTGGCCATGTCGATGGCCATTGAACGATCGTGCAATTCTCGTCGTGAAACGGTGTCGTTGATCTGAATCGATCATCTCAGAACTTGTACACTGTTCGTGGTTGTCATTGAGTAGACGATTTCGATGACCGTGGGACGAGTCAAATCTGTCCGTACTCGCAAATGTTTATTTATCGGGCATCTCGAAAGTCTATTGCACATATTTATTGATAAGCCGCACCCATTGTTCGAAATAAAATACATTCTATCAATACAAATTTCTCTGTTCACACTGATTAACAATTACGTTCTGGCGCGCCTTAAAAATATCCAAAACTTTCGTTTAATATCACACGATCTTCAACTTATTATACAAATTTAATAACGTACTTCAATTATTATTATTTTGACCCTCGCATTGCGATATCAATATTTTACAAGGAAACTCCGGACAATCCAATAAATTTCTGTTTTAGACTTTCCTGAGGGCCCACGAACTATCCGATTATTTAATTATATGCAGCGGAATCTTTATCGTGGTGTGATTATCGCACGACGATATTCTGGCGATTCGCGTTTGCCGAAGCATGCTTGTATACCACACGGAACGATGTATTAACGTGTCTCGTCGGATTTAAAAAACGTAGAGGTGTATACTTGAATGACAAAGTGATATACTTACGCGAACGCTGCAAGAATCATTTGCTCGGAAGGAAGTCGTAGCATTTTATATTGTATACATTCGAAGGGAAGAGAGACGTAAATGAGACAAATAGACGAATTGCCGACTAAGACGTGTATATATATAATATATAAGTATACATTTATGTGATACGGCATCTCGTCCCCTTTATTTTTTCAATTAAAGCGTATCCCAATTTTGTCAAGCCTTGCAGCTCGACTTGTTTGTTGGTAACATTCTCTGTACGGTGTATTGTTATACATACTGGTTGAAATAACGTCTAAACCACCGAGTATGTGATCATAATCGTAGAGGGAAGATTGTTTTTCCTTACTGTCGTCTAGAATCCAACGGAATAGAAATTTTATTTTTATTTCTTCGAGTTTCTTGCAAGGTCGTTTTAATTTTTCAAATCAACGATTTCTAACACCGTGACGTTCCAAGTCACGCAAGGTCACGATCCACTTTTGAAAATTCGTTTTCATGTCC
Organism: Ptiloglossa arizonensis; assembly: GCF_051014685.1. NCBI lineage: Eukaryota > Metazoa > Arthropoda > Insecta > Hymenoptera > Colletidae > Ptiloglossa > Ptiloglossa arizonensis. The sequence continues at coordinate 23,328,322 of NC_135048.1, read as the reverse complement.
AACCTCGTGTGATCTTGAACATTATTTTATATCCATGTATCGTTGAATTCGTTCTTCCCTTTTATCTAATCCAATTATTAACGAAAAAGTGTAACATGTTAAAAAGAAAGAAAGAAAAAAAAAAAGAATCATGTTTACTTGGAACCAATTTCGAAAGAAACGAAGATTAAAAATACTATTTTTACAATGTTTGATTTTACACGAAAAATATACTACCTCTGATATTATTTTATAAACTCGCCAATTTCGGCGCTATTTCAAACGGTGTTTGCGCAACAAACACGTTTCAAGCAACAATTAATTATAATTTGCGTACGAGGCTTAGAAAAATAATAGTGCTAAAATTGAAGAAATTCAAGTTCTATTAGTTTCGCTTTAATCCTTCGGGTATGCCTTGGGATAAGCATTTCTCATTGTGTGAGACCTAGACAAGTAAAATGAGATTCCCAGGAAGGAAATTCATTGAAAATGCACTTCGATTTACGTTTATCTCGCGGATCGTTTCTATTTCGTTTTTAAGATAAGGTTGATACGTGTATATACATACATTACATCCTGTTTAGGGTTTCAAAGCTCTGTGAGCCGTGAATTGAGATACGCTTTTCTATTTCATTTTTCATTGCTAACATTTTTTTTGTTTTTCATTTTTATTTAGTTCTTCCTCTTTCTTCCTTTTTCTTTTTTTTTTTTTCGTTTAACTTTATTTATTTATTCCGTTTATTATTCGTTTTATTTCATTTCGCACTCGGTTAATGATGGTAACACGACTGAGAGGAGGTTGAGAAATTGGTATTTTCTTTGTTATCCGTTCGATTGTGTTTATAATACGAACGTCACCTGTGACTGTTGCCTACGAGTTCAATACGCTTTTTAGTTGTAAGAAAGGAAGCGAAATCACCGTGTTACACGGTTCGAACAGGAAATGTTTACATTTTTGCGATGCATGATACATTCGAATAAAACAGATTCTATGGAATGTCTTTTTAACTTTCGCGAGCAATCAGGGGAGGAATATGCAATGTTTTTGCTTCATCTGTCTGATTCTTGTAATAGTAATTAAACAAAATCAAGTTCAAGCAACTTAAGGAGCGTTGTCGTGTTACTCGTTACAAACAGATGTACGTGCAAAAATAAAGGCCTGCACTTTGTATGATACACTACCATTCTTCTTATTCTTTTATACAAAATTTACTCGTCTCTTTCAAAAGGTTTCTATGTTCATAGCGTGCCCTATTTGCAATAACTTTTTTCTTTTTTTTTTTCGCGACAACGGTTATCACCGATCAACTTTGACACGAATCTTTGTTTATACAAAGTAAGTGACGAAGAAAAAACGATATGAATCCGTATTTGGGATTTAACGACACAAATAAAACAAAACACCATCCTAATGTCCTGAGAATACGTAAAAAACACTTAATTTCTAAAAGAAACTTTTTGATAAAATTTATAAACGATTAAAACCAAACTGAGTTTAGTGGAGATTAAAACCACATTGATTTTCTTCTTTTACATAATCCATTGTAAGTTTTCATTTCTTGTATATATATAGTATATACACAATTATCGTGAATTCATTGCGTACAAGAAATACGTCCAATGAGTTTTTGCACACACTATCCGTCAATTTTGAAGGAAAATTTCGGAAGAAAATATCGACAAAAAATCGATCACTTTGACCCCTGTCGAATCGTGAATGGCCCCAAATAAAAAGCGTCTCTCCTTTACGATAAGAGACGCGAGTCGTTGGTAATAACTAAAAGTGGAAAGTGGAACATCTTGGCGAGCTTACAAGAAATACGTCCAATGAGTTTTTGTACACTCTGTCCGCAATTTTGAAGAAAAATTTCGGAAGAAAATATCGACAAAATATCGATCACTTTGACCCCTGTCGAATCGTGAATGGCCCCAAATAAAAAGCGTCTCTCCTTTACGATAAGAGACGCGAGTCGTTGGTAATAACTAAAAGTGGAAAGTGGAACATCTTGGCGTGCTTACAAGAAATACGTCCAATGAGTTTTTGCACACACTGTCCGTCAATTTTGAAGGAAAATTTCGGAAGAAAATATCGACAAAAATAGATCACTTTGACCCCTGTCGAATCGTGAATGGCCCCAAATAAAAAGCGTCTCTCCTTTACGATAAGAGACGCGAGTCATTGGTAATAACTAAAAGTGGAAAGTGGAACATCTTGGCGTGCTTACAAGAAATACGTCCAATGAGTTTTTGCACACACTGTCCGTCAATTTTGAAGGAAAATTTCGGAAGAAAATATCGACAAAAAATAGATCACTTTGACCCCTGTCGAATCGTGAATGGCCCCAAATAAAAAGCGTCTCTCCTTTACGATAAGAGACGCGAGTCATTGGTAATAACTAAAAGTGGAAAGTGGAACATCTTGGCGTGCTTACAAGAAATACGTCCAATGAGTTTTTGCATACACTGTCCGTCAATTTTGAAGAAAAATTTCGGAAGAAAGTATCGACAAAAAATCGATCACTTTGACCCCTGTCGAATCGTGAATGGCCCCAAATAAAAAGCGTCTCTCCTTTGCGATAAGAGACGCGGGTCGTTGGTAATCGCGCGTCGTCACGTGGAAAGTGAGATATCTGGGGGGGCTTAACGAAAACTTTGCACCGCGTTAAAGTGACAGCATCTTTCGTTTCACATTTTTGTTATGCAACGCGTAACGATAGCCGATCTGAGGCATCAGTGTGCGATCGGTCGACCGTGAAGACAGACGTTCTCCGTTGAAACGAAAACTGCGCTCACCTAACTTGGAGATCGTCGTAGATCGGTTTCTCGCAGGTATGTATTGCGGGGGCCTACGAAGAACGCACCCAATCGACGTTTCCGACGTTAATAAGAGAAATCCGTCGTTTCTTACGCGCGACACGTAATCCCGACATGGAAATAATTTTTTTCGAAAATTCATATCTAAATCAACAAAATTCCATCCCGAGGGACATTCAAGTCTTCGGTGTAGTGTTTTGCTAATTTATTACGTCGTTTCGTCGTGAATTGCACAACCGTTGCATTTAATATTAACGAATAGATACTCTTCTGCATTCCTTCTTTCGCTATTGGTACTTGTTTCGTTGTTTCAGGTGTTTGACGATCGGTAGCAGCGGAGGAAGATGGAGCGTGTCTATGTGCAAACTGGTAAGTATGTTTAATCGAGATTTGGAAAATGTAATTTTCTTGAAAATTTCTTGTAACGTAAGTTTTACAAAATAGAGTGAAATAATACGCGATTTGGTTACCACCTTGGTGACGCTGTCAAATTTTTTCGCGTATCGCTTTAACGTGTATTGTCTTTGGTAATCGTATTAATAATATTTCGACGAACGACCACCTGGTCGACACGAAGTGTGAACAAATTATTTTTTACACTATTTTGTTTATTGTGTTATTTTATTTGCGAAGAGAACCACTCTATTTATATATACACTGCAGCTCGAAAGTATTCAGAGAACGAAATAAAACGTAACATGGTTGATTATTATTTTTTACGTTTAAATAATAATTAGACCAGTCATCGTTCGAGCATTCTTTTTGTCCCGAATCGAGTACTTTTGAAGTACATTGTATGTATACACAGATAGGTAACGTGAAACGTTATAAACCGTTTCCTCGAAAATGTTTTAGATAAAATTTTTGTCAAGAGCTTTAAATATAGCGATACGATATCTTAACCCTTAACCACACTAACACGGACAAGGAGTCTGTCGAACTTCGATGAGAACGTATTAAATTTTTATAAAATCGATGACATTAATTGTCACATGAAAACGAAACATTTATTAGGAAATATTTCATTGTTGGGTGAGTAGGATGTAAAAGACCACAAAGAATAGAAAATATGTTATTGTTTAAATGTTATGGAATGTATCACGTGGAGTCTTGCGGACTCAGTGTCCGTAGTTAAGGGTTATGGGGGTTCCCCGGTGTCTGTGTGTCACGCAAAATGAATTGTTACGAATACGACTCGTTCGTTCAGTACTCGGAGAAACGGATCCAAACGATCTTGGTAGAACCCTCACGCACGAGCACCTGGCTTTGTTATTTGACACCTTTTACGTCCCTCCACCGAATCACTTGAAGCGTTTTCTGGACGAGAAGATCGAGCTTCGAAATTATGGATATCTGAAGCAATACCCGTGAGTCCAAAAAGTTTTACAGCTTGTAGTAGAATTTTTTCAATTATCTACGTATCGTATAACTTTATAAATTAATAATAATTTATAATGCGGATTATAAATTCAGCAAGCAATACCCGTGAGTCCAGAAGGTTTTTTAGTTTCGAACGATAGAATTCTTTCAATTGTCTTCGTATTGTGTAACTTTATCAATTAATAATAATTTAGAAATAATTTATAATGCGGATTATAAATTCTGCAGACAATATCCGTGAGTCCAGAAGGTTTTTTAGTTTCGAACGATAGAATTCTTTCAATTGTCTTCGTATTGTGTAACTTTATAAATTAATAATAATTTATAATGTGGATTATAAATTCAGCAAGCAATACTCGTGAGTCCAGAAGGTTTTTTAGTTTGGAACGATAGAATTTTTTCAATTGTTTTCGTATTGTGTAACTTTATCAATTAATAATAATTTAGAAATAATTTATAATGCGGATTATAAATTCTGCAAGCAATACCCGTGAGTCCAGAAGGTTTTTTTAGTTTGGAACGATAGAATTTTTTCAATTGTTTTCGTATTGTGTAACTTTATAAATTAATAATAATTCAGAAGTAAGGAGATCTCTATTCTGGACGATTCTTTTTCTTTGCACTTTCTCGAAGTTTTGCGCCGGGTTTCTTAACGAATAAGTTGTTCGAATCGGTAGAATCGATTCGAAAAAATTGATGATGACATCTGCGAACTTCTATTTACAGTTACAGTAATTTGTACAATTTAACGTACAACGATGAGGACACGATGGATGCTGTATTGGAGGACGTGAAATTCTTCCGCGAGTGCAACGGTGGCACCATCGTGGAGAATAGTAATTACGGTTTGAAACGTGACATTCCGTTGATGAAAAGAGTCAGTGAAGAGACTGGTGTCAATATTGTCGCTGGAACAGGTATATATACTCTTCAATTGTATCGATTTCTATCGGGTGTTTCTCGTATTATTGATCTAAGATTTCATCGACGACTCTCTTTGTCTATTGCTTTCAAGTCATCGGTATTTTTCAAAAACTCTTGTGAAATATCTAGCATTAATATACAATACACTATCGTTACTTTATAATCTCCTTGTCTATTGTTTTCAAGTTATCGGTATTTTGAAAAATTAACTGGAGTATTTAACGTTTGCGCATGACGTGAAATATTTAATAATACACGGTACAATATCGTTAATTTATAATTTTCAAAATTGAAGGCGCGATTTCTAAAGGAAGATGAGGTGTCTTACCGATCGTTTATGAATACCATTGTTCACGACACTGACAGGAGAATATTACCATATTCTTGTATAATTTTTTTAAGAATGTATCAACGTGTTAAAAGAAATTGTCTATCGGAATCGTACGTAACACAAGAAAGCGTGTAATTGAAAATTAAGGTCACGTCAGATAACGTTTGCGTAAATCTCTGTTTGTTGTCGTTGGGTCTTAAATTTATCTCTGTTGTACTTGCCGCGTATTAAGAAACGTATCTTGTACGTTCGATGGCTGTGTAATGTATTATATTGTATTGTTCTATTTTCGGGTACACCTTGATTCTTGTTGTTAATCATCCGGAGGCTATTACGTTGCTGCCACTCAAAACGCGAGCGACCTCCGATTGTCTCGGGAAGAAATGTACAATGTGATGTTGAAAGAGATGACCATTGGTTGCGAGGAGTCCCCTGACATGAGAACAGGATTCATCGGGGAAGTTGGTAGTACTTGGCCAATCGAAGGCGCGTATATTATTTTGCAAATCGTTGCTTCGAACAATTTAAATAGAAAAAATTCAATTCGATTCTTTATTTACCACATTTCGATCGTAAGGTTGTATCATTCCTTTCGGAAATCTGTGAATATAATCGCGATTGATTATTGTTTCGTTGTAATGTAATTACGAAGAAAAATGTGTCACCGATGAAAGAATAAATAAATAAATGACAGAATTGTAGAAAAAATCAATTTTGAATTTATAGAATACGGTGAATCGATCGCGGGAATAATTTAAAAGTGTCTCGATAAGACGGGGTGTATAATGATTGAACATAATAAAAGAAATCTGAAACCGAAGAAAAATGGCGGGTGGTTACTTGTCGAGTAGCGAGATACGAAGGATACTAGGTTGCTCGAAAAGTTTTATCGTTCGATAAAACTTATTGAACAGTACTACATTGAACAGTACTACTTTGAACAGTACTACATTTAATATTACTGTATTGAACAGTACTGCATTGAACATTACTGCATTGAACAGTACTGCATTGAACAGTACTATATTGAATAGTACTGCATTGAACAGTACTACATTGAACAGTACTGCATCGTACAGTACTACATTAAAGAGTACTACATTGAACAGTACTACATTGAACAGTACTACATTGAACAGTACTACATTGAACAGTACTGCATTGAACAGTGCTACATTGTACAGTACTACATTAAATAGTACTACATTGAACAGTACTACTTTGAACAGTACTACATTTAATATTACTGTATTGAACAGTACTGCATTGAACATTACTGCATTGAACAGTACTGCATTGAACAGTACTACATTGAACAGTACTGCATCGTACAGTACTACATTAAAGAGTACTACATTGAACAGTACTACTTTGAACAGTACTACATTGAACAGTACTGCATTGAACAGTGCTACATTGTACAGTACTATATTAAATAGTACTACATTGAACAGTACTACATTAAACAGTACTACATTAAACAGTACTGCATTGAACAATACTACATTGAATAGTACTACACTGAACGATAAAACTCATCGAACAACCTATTACAAGAAAACGATAAAATAATACCTGTGTCGTATAACGATACAGAAACGATCGAAATTAAAATAGTCGTAAATAAAGAACGGTTTGCTCGTTGTAATCGAATTAATAAGGAAAAGTAACTCTACTCAGTTTTAAGCGACGTTGTTAATTAATTTTACTTCGAACAGATTTCGAAAGACGGGCTATTCTAGCAACTGGAGAACTCCAGGCGCAACTGAAGTGTCCTGTTAGCTTTCATCCTGGACGAAATTCTGAGGCACCGTTTGAAATAATGAGACTGTATCAAGAAGCTGGCGGTGACGCGCAAAAAGCTATTCTCTCTCATCTCGATCGTACGTTTAATCGATTATTAAATTTCATCTATCAATTTATCAGGCCGTTGCGAAACCTCTGTTCGAAATTATACAGATACCATTTAATTTCTAACATTTTTCTCACTCAATAATTTTATTCAAAGGAATGTATACCGCTGAAAAAAAAACAAAGAGAAAGTAATTTTTCTAGATGTTCGTAATAATTTGATCCATAAGATGAGTTCAAGATACGTGTATTTACTCGTTGGTAACCTTTAAAGGTGTATTGTCAATCAATTTTTAAAGAATACTTTCTCGTTGTAAGATTCTCAATCGTTTATAAACGTTTCGACCTTTGGTTCGTGTCTTCTTTGATATAACGCATTATCGATCTGAAAAAGAACAATACAGAAGTGAAGCATCGCGTGCAAAGAAGATCGAAATCAAAGGTCGAAATGTTTATAAATAATAATACGCTTGCATCCACCGACTCGGTAAGATTGCGTATAGAGGGGGAGACGAGAAATGAATTGTTTTCGTGGATTTAGTAAATTCTAGTAAAATGTAGATTTGTTAATAATTAAAAGTGGTTTTTCGGTACTGTATTTTATTTCGACCAATTTTATAATGCAATTCTAGTAGAATGGAAATATACTATTATTATGTTGTTATAATTACTATTATCGTTATAATAATAATAATAATAATAATAATAATAATAATAATAATAATAATAATAACAACAACAACAATAATAACATTAATAATAATAATAATAATAATAATAATAGTAATAATAATAGTAATAATAATAATAATAATAACATTAGTAATAATAATAATAATAATAATAATAATAATAATAATTATTATTATTATTATTATTATTATTAATATAATTATTATTACTCGGACCATACTAGGTTGTTCAATAAGTTTTGTCGTTCGATAAAATTTATTGAGTAACCTAGTACTATACTGTTCAATTAGTTTTATCGAACGACAAAACTTATCGAACAAACTATTATTTCAACAGGAACCATACCCGATGAATTGGGACTTTTGGAATTTTCCGACGAGACGAAATGCTACTGCCAATTCGATCTATTTGGAATTGAATGCTCTTTTTATCAGTTGAATCCGTCAGTGGACATGCTGTCCGACGCGCAGCGCATGGATCGCGTCAAACTACTTCGGGATGATAAAAAATTGAACCGTGTCCTTTTGAGTCACGACATTCACACAAAGCACAGATTAGTACGTATCAATGAATCCATTAATTACTTTAACGAATGCTTTTTTTTAATAAACATGCACGCACTACGAGGGGCTGCGTGACACAGAGGCCATCAATTCGACCGATATCGTTTCGTATTATAATTTTGTATACAGGGCGTCCCCAAACGAGAGTACTCCAATTCTGGGTGAAATCTCAAGTTGGAATTTTTTCGTTCGTGGACACCGTGTACACGAGATACGCGTCAATAGACACTCGAACTTCGACCAACAATAACAGTCAAATAAATTGGAAATATATATTTTATCAAAGACCAACAATGCTTTCGCGATACGTAAACGAAATACCATCTGGTTTAGAAATTCCTTAACGTCGCTACGAATTTTATTTACATTAGTTTCAAGTCACTCTTTGTGTAAATAATATTTCACTACAATGTTCTGTTTTATTTTCTCGGAAAAGATGAAATTCGGCGGGCACGGATTCTCTCATATCCTGAACAACGTGCTGCCAAAAATGTTGCTGAAGGGTTTCACTTCCGAAGAAGTCGATGTCCTGACTATTGACAATCCGAGAACTTGGCTGTCGTCTTAATTATCTTTATTTTATAAAAGGTATCACGAACGAACGGAGACATTTTTGTAATCTCGAGAGGGCGTGTGTATTGTGAAATGTTCACTCTACGAATAAACTTCCGTTTGTCGCAATTGTTGTCGTTTATAATTTTGATCTTCTCAACAGAAACGGCCAGTTATCTCGAAAGCGGGGCAGGTAGCGATTTTCATTTCGAGCGGAAGCTGCGCGGGAGAAGTGAGTGGGATGCGCGGAGAGCGAGAGAGACAAAGCAACAGCGAACGAGACTCGCATTACATGCGCTCGGTGGCGTTTCTTTGACGTTAACTGTTAATACAAAGTAGAAATTTTTATATTTGTCACTGTATCTTCGGAAGATCATACTAAGTTGTTCGATAAGTTTTGTCGTTTTTTTCACTGTAAAAAAATAGTATGACACTTCAACTTTGAACAACTGTAAATATACGAACGACTTGTCAGATCTACGCAAAACTTCACACATGTTTGTTAAACGGTAGTACTATATTTAGAAAAATAGAACGACAAAAACGACAAAACTTATCGAGCAACTTATTATATATTGGGAGATTTACTCGATGGAAATGAATCGATAAAAAAATGGACTTTACTTTTCACTTTTGTTTCACCATTATTTTTTGTTCTTCATATCGCTTTTCGATCAACAAAGAAACGATACCGTTCGAAGATAATTACCGTTATGGAATTTGAATTTTTCCCGCGTCAACAATGTTCTCTATCTTCGCTCAGTGTGTCCCACTTTCTAGAATCATCCTATACGCTTAAAGAGACTTACGAACAGGGAATGAATAAGTAGACGTTGTATTGTGTAAAGTATGCTTAACGGTGGATAACAACCCTTCGAAAAAAATTTAACTTATCGCGACAGGCATTAACATTCTCACGCATACGATTTATACAATTGGATTTGCCGTAAATCGTTCCAAAGGTCTCGATCTATTCTTAAACGGTCTTGAGCGTGGAAAATTAGTAACAGAAGTTCACAAGACGGGGATTTACTCGTTATCGGTGAGCCACGATTAAACTCGATCTGTAAATCAATTTATATAATTTCGAATCTGACTCATAGCGCACGACGTGGACCAAGACTCATCAATAGACTCGTAGTTGTCGATCCTAGACAATCTTCGATCATAGTTTCCAATCGTACATCTCGATCGAAAAATATTACGCTTGTAATATTAAGTTGATAATAAAAAGGTTTCAAAAAATTACTCAACGTTACAGTTGACGCAACGTTACATCTTGCGAACCTCGACGTAAAACGTTACAAAAGATTACTCAACGTTACAGTTAATTTTGTGAACACCGAACCTTGTTCCAAATCGACCAACGTTACAACTCGTCCACGCGAACAATTAAAAAGTTCAAACGAATCGAGTCCCCGACGAACGGAACGGAGACTTTGTATTTGGAGCACACGTGGCCAGCCTGGAACGCGGACGTGCACGGTCATCTGTAATAATTGTCTCTCGAGGAGACGAATAACATTGTCTGCGCAACCGGCTGGCAACCTTGGCATTACAAAAGCGTGTAAAATAATTCATAGCAGTATCGCGTTCGTCGTTAATAGCATCGGGTACACTTGCGTACCAGAGACAGATTAAGTTAATATTAAACGGTACCACGGACATACAAAGGCAGATAAAGTCTCGCATACGCGCGATCCGTGGGCCGCGTGGAGGGGGAATGGACAAGGGACTCTCCGTGAAGAGTTCTCTCAGTTATCCGAAACGAGGTTCACGAGAATACTGATCTCGGGTGTTTACAGCGAGCACCGTAGGATAGAGGCGATAGCGCGCGCCACTGTGACGATAGACGTGGGGTGGGAGACGCAGGAAAGCGTACGACCCCTGAGGTCGAGCATTTTCGTTTCCCTGCGGTTCGCGCAATTAGTCTACAACTGACGTGCGAGAACGCGGCCCACGCTACGCGACCTGTGCTCCTGGACGATTCCTCCGATCGTTCGGACCGCGAACGAACATCCGAACGCGGGACACGGAATGAACGCGCGAAAACCTAGACGTGACTCGGACGTTCTGTTGTCGAAGTTCGGTCACAAGGAGTTCCTCTTCAAGTTCCTCGTTATCGGCGACTATGGCGTCGGTGCGTTGTCGCCTAACGAGACACGGGATTCGGTTTCGAATCGTCGCGAGAAATCGTGGCCCAGAGAGCTGCGAACGAACGCCCCTTCGATGGAATTTAGCGATCGGTGTTCTCGGAAATTATCTGTTTCCATCGATCTTTAATCGAAATTTTAAATCGACTTTTTCTGATAATTAAGGGCGCGATCGATCGCACGGATGAAGATTTCTTACGCTGCGTGCACGCGTCAGAGGCAATCGTTGCAGCTCCGAGGGGTAGATTGTGCGCTTAACGCAATGTTGCACTTCTTGCGGATACGTTTCGAGAAATGTTTCGGAAATATTCTAGCAACGTTTTCAATGTATTCTGAGATATTTCGTAAGATATTGAAGCAATTGTTTTCATCGTTGGCGAAATTTTTTAAATATTGCGGTAACGTTTCTTCGCGGTACGATGACTCAAGTTAGACCTTTTCGGTTTCGAGTTGTTGTTTTCTGTCAATCGACGCGACAAATGTACATCTGACCGATCGATCACAATATGTCGTGCTCGATAATATCGGTGTACAGGTATTATCGAGGACACTTTTTCAAAATTGTACATTGCTTTCTATCGGTTGATATATTTGAAATGTATATCAATTTAATTTACATTTGTATCGTATGTACATGTGTGTATTTATATTTCGAATGTATAGAGAGTTTGATAAGAAAAAGAAAACAAAATATGTACACACAGTTTCGTGTACAATGTTTCTTATTAATGTACATTTCGAAGTCGTGGTTGCTTTACAATATTGCTGGAATATTTTCGAAACATTGTACCGAACCCGGACTCCATTTTCATAAATATATTATTCTAGTCTCAGAGTTGAACATCAAAATCGAACGCGTTTTATAACGAAAATTTGCATTCTAATAAAGGAGAATCTTGTAAAATAACAATTTCGTGTTAATTCGTTTCAGGGAAAACTGCGCTCGTTAGAAGATACACAGAAGGTAACGAAAATTATACTTGTTTATGATAATCTACTATTTACGTAGAATTATTGAACACCTGTTCGTGTATGGTAGCTCGAAGTGCTCGTTAAAAACAAATATTACGTTTAATATAACCCGAGCGAGCATAATTCGTACTGTACAAACGTTACGAAATCCCAAATTGGGACCTTTTATAAATAAAAATAATTTATTACGAAAATTAAGATACTTACTATCGTAGGTTTTGTATCCCTTTTAGTATTATTAAAAAAGTCTATTTTACATAAACGGGGTTATTGCACTAACGAAACTGCTTTGTCTATTCTTAAGATGCAAATCACCTTGCGTTGCACCTGCAATTTCCAACGGATATAAATAATCATTCCGCTATTTTTCTTCCTAACTGTATTTACTTAATCTCCTTTTAATTAACATCTCGTATAATCACGGTGCAAGGTGCTGGACAATGTGAACAGTTCGAAAGAATTATCATCTATCATTTCTATCTATACAAGACAAATAAGAATTGTTTATTTCTGTTTAATTCGTAATATCGACGAACGAATCCACGACCATAGTTGTCTGCAATTATTTTTTGCAGGAAGGTTCACGTCGAATTACAAGATTACTATAGGGGCTGATTTTGCGATAAAAGCTCTCGATTGGGATCCTCACACTAAAATAAACTTGCAATTATGGTACTGTCAATGCGTTTATTCGTCCGGATGCTGCTCTGTGCGTTCACTCGACACTGAAGTTAGAATATGTACTGCACGGACCTGGAAAGAATGCATCCGAGCGATATCGCGAGATGAATACATTTTTTTCAGCAATAAATTGCGTCTTCACGGTATCAATGTTATTAGTTGTTACTTTACGAGATACAAAATCCCGATCACTAATAAAATAACAATTTTCGAAAATTATGATCGTTAAATTTGAATTCCATCGAGTAACGTTCAACCAACACTGCGAGAAATAAAAAATTTCTTTTTTTTCTTTCTCCTTTTAAAATATAATTTTCCCAGATCTGGTACGAAACGATCAATAAATTAAAAGCATCTTTCTGGTTCAGTGGAAGTGCAGACCAGTTTCCAATATTTGCAGGTACAGTGTGACATATCTGTTTTACGATTTCGACTTTCATTTTCAGGGACGTCGCTGGTCATGAAAGGTTTGGATACATGACCAGAGTTTATTACAAGTATGCGTAAGTATATTTGCGTTTTCAAAGCTCTCTTACGTTCACAAGATGACTCTAAAAACTGACCTTGGTCGTGCTTTCTTTTCTTTTGATCGCGATAGAAAAATATTGTTACATAATGCACGTGTATACGATCAATATAATACTACTTTGTACTTTGATTCGTTGATTTGTAAAAGTGAGTATAAAATATGATACAAATTGTATCAATAATTTAAAATTTCCACCTTAAGACACTGTCAAAGTTGTTCCAACAAACTCCAAAGAAGACTACGACTATTCGTAAAAGAAGCGAACCGACAATGTCGATAAGACGTTTATCATAATTTTATAGTTTATCGTTGTCTCTTCCAGAGTGGCTGCAGCATTGGTTTTCGATATTTCGCGAGTTGCAACGTTCCAGTCGATAAAAAAATGGCTGTCTGATCTGAGGGAGAAGGTCACGCTACCAGATGACACAAATATACCGGTAGTTCTTTTGGCTAACAAGTGCGATATCCCGTGTCCCGTGGTCCCTATCGAGCAAATTGCGAAATTTTGCAAGGAGAATAATATAGGCGCCTGGTACGTAACTTCTGCGAAAGAAAATACGAATATTGGTAAGTATAGTTATTACTAAGTCGTGACAACGTATGATACGTCCGTTTTTCAGGTTGAACTAAAAACATGTCCTCTTAACCAATAACTTCAACGAAGTTGACTGTTAAAATACCGATATATCGTTGTCGAAGTTTAAAATTATTTCAGTTTTTAACCCTTGAGTCGTCACCTGAATTTGCTTCATAAAATAAAAAATACTCATATTTAAATAAGAACACTTGATAAGTATATTATTTGTATACTCTTATTTAAATATAAAACTAGATATTTCACGTACAACGAGACTACGGTTCCAAATTAGTCACGTTAGTCTTAAATTTGCTCACTATTTTCAATTTTTTTTTTTTAAATCGAGTCGGTGTTTTAAATTCACACTGTATTGTCTCGAAAATACAGAACGATAATGAAAATATTTTCCATTCGTTCGTCAGTAAAATATTAGAATTTATGAAACATTGAAAGTCGAAACGTTCGAGTAGAATATTATTATTTAAATTATACTTACGCGAACCATTGTCATTTTCCTATTGACACGACGAACTGTTTGAAAATTGTTGATCTATCATTCGGGCATTTCATACGTTGTAATTCAACAATTCTAGCGTGGACACGAAACGTATCAATTCCCTTCTTACAGACGTGGCGATGCGTTATTTAGTGGAAAACGTGCTCAAAACGAAAATTGACATAGGAATGCGCAATTCCGTGAAATTGCGCGACAGGTCCTCGATCCATGAAAAGAGCGGATGTTGCAACTCATAATCGACGTTCAGCGAGCGGAGACATTTATGGTGCACCATCGCATTCGTCCCAAACGGTCACGTTATCCTTTGCACGAATTTTTATTCGCGAAACATCTCGTAAGCATGTAATACGTGTTCTTTATTTTTTATTTTTTTTTTTTTTTAAATCGAACAAAATTGAAAATATTTATTTCGAAGCAGGCTCGTAAGTTATCGCGTTGCATTGTCGTATTCGAAGCAACCGGTTTCGTTTATTGTATCCGAGGATCGAGAAAAGGAAACAATCTCGCGGGAACAGTTCGTTTGTCACGCAATATTGTTACATATTTCTTTTTTTTTTTAAACGAAACCTGACTTTCACGTATCATTCGTTCGAGCACGAGGTGTAAAGAAAAGGTAGATCGTGTACGATAAAACAAGTATTTAATTTGTACTTCTTCGGTAACCTCGTTACATGTCTCACATTGTTCGGATGGCGCGACGATGAACGGCGAATAAACACGATTGTCATTTCGTAACATTGAATCCACGATCGTTTTCGAAAATTTTTATATTTACCTCGTTCTTACATTGTACCGAATAGAAATTTACGTGCGCATGTTTTATGTACAAAATTTTAATATACGTGTGCAACCTTTGGCAAAAGTTCGACACTTGTTTCCGAGCGTCTCGTTGATTAAATACACGCGGTATATTTATTTATTCTTTTTTTTTTTTTCTTCTAATACGTTTCGTTCGTCGATCGACGATAAATAACTTATTTTACTCTCTATTGTACAACACTGGCCATTGTTTCGATCACGGTGTTACCTCGTTAATCGATCGTATCTTTCCCTCGATAATTGAGTCAGTTACTTCTGTCTCGTTGCGTTCCTCGTGCCGAGTGATACTGTTGGTAACCGAAAAAAATTCCGCTGGAAGGAATGCAGACCCTATTGGTCGGAATGTTTACCCCTCCTTTGTAACATACCCGTTTGAACGATACCTACAGAGGCTGATTGGCCAGTGTCGAATTTTAGACTTTTTCCTTACGCGCAACTATCGAGTTCGAACAACGAAACGCACTTTCTTCAGTTTCCAACAGTACACGCAAGGTTTGCTTTCGGCTCGAGAGAATTTAAAGTGGATTCCTGGAAAAGAATACCGTTCACCTCGGTTACTGAACAGTAGCCGATCAATTAACGAGGTAACACCGTTCTAAGATCCAAGTATATTCGAGAACAGCTCCGCTGTATCTTTGCACTCTCTTCGATTCTTCTCTGTACTTCCATTGATCCTCCAAGAGACAGTATTCTTTTTTTCTATGTACAATTCACGTTCCTTTGAACGTTGACGATTTTTCCGATCGTTATATCTCCTTTCGGTCGAATATTTTCCAACGCATTACAATTACATTGTCAATGTAAAATACACGTTTCGTTCCGTGCCCTCGGAGGATTGGCCAAGTACGTACGATTTCCTCTTCCCCCTCCCCCCTCTCCCCCACCCCCTCAATTCTTGCAGTTCGATCCCGAGTTCAGGGATCCTCGTCGAACTGAGAATTCCTCACCGAGTTCATAGCGATGGAGACCGTGGACACCATCGTCTTGCTGAAGTCCTTCGAGTAGTCTGGAAAAGAAAATCGTGCGGATGGAGATCAATTCGTAATACCGGTTCTCCTTCGAACGCGTGCTTGAACAATCGACGGAAGGCGTAGCGGCAAGCGGGAAACTGTTAATGAGGAAAATCGACGAAACGGATGACTCATGGTTGCGTGGTTCGACCGATACCGAAGTGTTTCAACGCGCCGAGAGTTTGGTCTTTCTCGCGACAACCACGTCGATTTTTCGTATCCGAGAAGAACATTTGTTCGAACTGTAGGACCATTCGATGCTTGTTCGAATACTTGTCACTTTGTAGCAACAACGGTAACATTGTTTGAAAGTTTACGAGTATCGAGGTTCGTTCCTTCGAAACGCAACGCCGGTCACCGGTGACCACCGGGCGATACAATTCCATGATACGATATAAGAGATTATACGAAACTATAAATAAAAAATACGGTGACAATTTCGACTCGAGTTTACGTTATTCAAAATTCTAACGCTGATTCCAAAATTATGTATCGATCTATCCTTTTTTTCAACGATTCTGTTTTGGTAGACTCAGTGAGCCCGTAATGTGTAATACATTCAGGATTTGGGAAAATTTGAAACGGTACGAAATGCGTTTGGTTTGAACTGTGTTTCGAAGAGTAGTCTTTTCGAGAGAGGATCGAATCTGTACGTTATTGCGTTGGTTACGATTTTAAGTACACGTACATGTATGGAGGAACGCGAACGGGGACAAGGTACGAGCGACATGCACAGAATTGGACAAATTTGCGATCTTAGAAAGCAGCGGAATTTGTGCCCTTGACTTACGAAGTGAGCGAAGTGTGGTCGCTTAGCTCGCGTTCGGTCAGAGCTTGGTGAGCGTTACCACGCGACGGTGCTCGAAGTTACCTTGGCCGTAGTCCTGCTGGTGATGGTGACCTGGCGCGCTGCTGCCGTAAGGTGTCAGACTAGCCCTGATTCGCGAACAGCCGATCACCCCCGCATACGCCTGTCTGTACTGCTTGTTCATGATCACGTATATTATCGGATTCACGCAGGAGGCAAAGTACAGAAGAAGGTAGCCCAAAACGTGAAATTCTGAGGGAAGAAGGGACACACGTTACATCTATGCGGGGTAAACAATTATTTAGGATTTACATAGGAGGCAAGGTATAGAAGAAGGTAGCCCAAAACGTGAAATTCTGAGGGAAGAAGGAACACACGTTACATCTATGCGGGGTAAACAATTATTTTGGATTCACATAGGAGGCAAGGTACAGAAGAAGGTAGCCCAAGACTTAACATTCTGAGAGAAGAAGGAACACGCGTTACATGTATGCGGGGTAAACAATCGTTTGCTAATCACGTAGGAGGTAAGGTACAGAAGAAGATAGTTCAAGATTTAAAATTCTGAGGGAAGAAGAAACACGCGTTACATGTATGCGGGGTAAACAATCGTTTGCTAGTCACGTAGGAGGCAAGGTACAGAAGAAGATAGCTCAAGATTTAAAATTCTGAGGGAAGAAGAAACACGCGTTACATGTATGCGGGGTAAACAATTATTTAGGATTCACATAGGAGGCAAGGTATAGAAGAAGGTAGCTCAAGACTTAAAATTCTGAGGGAAGAAGGAATACGTGTTACATTTATGCGGGGTAAACAATCGTTTGCTAATCACGTAGGAGGTAAGGTACAGAAGAAGATAGCTGAGGATTTAAAATTCTGAGGGAAGAAGTAACACGTGTCACATCTATGCGGGGTAAACAATCGTTTATGAGTCATGTAGAAGCCATGGTACAGAAGAAGATAGCTCAAGATTTAAAATTCTGAGGGAAGAAGGAACACGCGTTACATGTATGCGGGGTAAACAATCGTTTATGAGTCACGCAGAAGGCAAGGTACAGAAGAAGATAGTTCGAGATTTAAAATTCTGAGGGAAGAAGGAACATGCGTTACATGTATGCGGGGTAAACAATTGTTTAAAATTCAAGAAGGTAGCCCAAAAGGTGAAATTCTAGGGGAAGAAAGAACACACGTTACATCTATGCGGGGTAAACAATCGTTTACGAGTCACGTAGAAGGCAAGGTAGAGAACAAGATAACTCAAGACTTAAATTTCTAAGGGAAGAAAGAACACACGTTACATGTATGCGGGGTAAACAATTGTTCATTATATTATAAGATTCAGGCAGGATGTAAAGTACAGAAAAAGAAATTATCTCTATGCATACTTTACCTGGATATCGAACTTCAACGTCAGCGACTTTGACGATGGTAATCGGAAGGTAACAAGCGACGAAACTGAGAAAAATGGCGAGGACCATTTTCGTGATCCTCCATTCGCTGCGTCTCTGTTTGATCTCTCTGGTGTCCCTTCCAGGTGTATGGGGTGACTTTATCGTTGGTGTTGCGTGTTTTCGCATTCTTGACTCGGAGCTGCGCACCGAAGTAGAGAACGAACGATTGTTTATGTTATTTGAAATTTACGTTTCGTAAAATTGCGTTCGTACAATTTTACGTTTAAATAGGAACGTACAGTCTTTGTCATTCTTTAATGTTTTTATTTTTATTAGACAGTATCGCATATGTCACCCGCTAGGTAGACACATGCCAAGACGATAACCTAATCGTTTGGTCTCATTTCCATTGTTCGCTCTACAAAGCCGTTACCTCACGGATGTTATTAAACCTTTTGACTCATACGTGTAAAAGTTTTCAAACATTTACATTTTTCATTCGATGCTGGATAAAAATTCCGATAACGATAATAGAATTAATACAAGCAACGTTCGAATTGTATATTTAAGCGTTTCTATTACAAAGTTCCGGGTTCTCTTCGATACGAAAATATTTATAAAAATTGAAAGAAATAAAGTTACACGTCTCGTTCTGCTCTGGAAAGTAGAAAGTCAACTAATCGCAGCACAACTAAATTTTTTCCTTTTTAAGATTTATATCTCTCTTATCATTTTTTATTTTGTGGGAAACAAAAGAGATGGAATAAATTAACGATAAAAATCCTTACAAGATTATCTTTTCTTTTCCCACTTGTTCTGAGATTTTTTTAACAAGGATGTGACCAGAAACGAAAACTTTTTTAATTTGTCGTGAATCATATTATGGTTTTTTGTATTTATAACAATCTTTCGTATATTTGTTTTTCTTGTACTATTTTTCTTAAAACCAAATCATCGATGGTACTCGAAAAAGAAATATCTCAAAAATTGTATTCATTTTATTATTTGTCAAATTCACCAACACGTTTTTCGGTTCGTTGAAAAAAAAATTTATTTCTGACTCTTTCTTCGTTAGAGAAGAATATTGATATATTTACCTGTGCACCACCCAAAATATTTTCGTGTAACATCCAACGATTACCAAGCAGGGTATCACGAAACCCATAACGAAAAGAAACGTTTTCGATGTGCGACCTGCGCTGTCTCTGACGATCGAGCAGGTTTCTAAATTCGTATCGTAATCGAATCTACCTAAGGGACAGGGTAGAAAAGTAAAATTAAAAAAAAATTAATCGATAACCCGATATTCGCGTAACTGTTTGAACGAAAACATACTCTATCTTACCCCAAATTCCTAGCAGGGTAGGCACCAGCATTCCGTAAGAGAAAAGCCAACAGAAGACAATCATAAATGCGATCCAATATTTCTTGTAGACCTTGCTATACAAACCATGATGAGCTATCATGATGTATCTGAAACAAACACTCCTTATGAACTGGCATGAACCAACATTCAATCGATCCTTGTGAAACACATTGTCCTTCAGTATGCTTTCAATTAAAATACAATGCACATTTGGGAAAATTTTTGCGAATTTCCGAAAAAGAAGCAATTGTCCAAAACGATCTGTCAATCGCTTTATCTTTTTCATACCTGGTCGTTTCTTAATTCGATTTGAATTAACGAGATCGATATTTGTGAATTTTGAATTTGGACAATTTTTTGTACGAAATTTAGTTAATTTTCCGAATAATTTTTCCAGTTTGTTCGATAGGTCATTTTGAATCAAAGAGGTCGTATACACCAAGGGTCTTGGTTGGTTCGTTTTCGAGATAATCGTTGTTTACTTTACACCAGTGTCGCGGGAAATACAAGTGCAAGGCGAGCTGCACATTATTGCAAGTGACGGTGTTGGTAATGAAATTACTACAATAGAGTAGCAACGATTAACTATTCGATGGTTAAAACTTCGAATAGATTTACGTTTACTGGAGAGAAGTCGTTGTTTCGAAAATTTTGTTTAACCTGCACCAGAAAAAAAAGATAAGTAATGTATTAAAAGAGATCTATTTCTCTGTATCGATTGCGTACACGTAGAATCTATTTTTTTTAAATGAATTAAAATATCATACATAGCGTATACGACTTCTTTCGATTCAGTATCATCCACCAAACACATACTGGTAAAGTTATTTCTTTATTAAGTTTCCTCTTAGGACACCTTTTATTTTTGGAAATTAATAAGACTTTAGAACGGTACAAAGAACGTGCTGTTGCATATGGATGTACGTGTACAATACCTGTTGATTGTTATGGCTGCAACGGAGAGGAGACTGACGCCAACGTTTCCATACCTTAGAAAGGGTACAAGGACGCAAAGGAATCGTACTTCCGCCCAACTTGCATTGACGAATCTGATGGAATCGAACGGCAACACCAGAAGACAGAACACGAAGTCTGCCACGCACAGGCTGCAAGGATTTCGATGAAAATTATGTTGTTTAGTATCTCGTGTATCTCGAGACTCGATTGTTTTTTTTTCTTTTTCTTTTTCGAAATAAATAATTCCTCGACCTCAAGGGTACCTTATGATAAAAGCCGCCGCAACGTTGCGTACTTTCGGATACTTGCACAACGCGATGATTGTCAACAGATTGCCAGTCAGACCGACGATCATTATCAAAATGGCGACCACGGCTGCGAAGGTTCTCAGCGGTGTCGAAAACCTGTACACAGAATATTTGAAGTCCGCTTTAGGGTTCGTTCGTGATCAAATTACGACGACCCATTTTAATTTTCGATAAAACAATCTTTATGCACATTGTGAGCCAAAATTTGTGATACAAACAGGATCAGGAAGATTCTATGGCTCGAAATAAGAGAAAAATATAGAATAACGAAATAAGAGAAAAATGCATAGTATGTGAATACCTGAACGATTCACTCTTCGAGTTAATTTGACTCGAAATTGAACTTAGATATTGAATAATTTTTGGACAAAAAAATTCAATTTATACCCAAATTATTTGACCCGAAATTGAACTTAGATATTGAATAATTTTTGGACAAAAAAATTCAACTTATACTTAAGTTCAATTTCGGGTCAAATAATTTTTTGATAAGAGAATTCTATTTATACCAATTTTCCTTTTTTTAATATTATTCGATGAATCAGTTAAGGAAAGATGCATTTAACATTCTTTTCTGATAGATATCCATATTTGTTACCTTGGTATTTTTTTTTTAAGATGAAACACAAAAAAAAAACTTTTGTCCCGATTGGACCGGAAACCAGAAGTTATTACACACTATAATTCTATTAAATGTCATGTGAATCAATTGAATCATACGGTAGGAACGTAACACCTGTCGTCGCGCAAATCATTGGCCAATCATTTACTTTTAGCATATGCTCGATTTTTCGCGTATATACTGCATGGACGGAGATAAATCCAAATTGAAATAATGCAAACATATACAAACGTCGTTCACTTTTTTATTTCGAGCCACAGTATCTCCCCACCAACGTGTATCGAATTAACATGTATGTTAATTTTGTATAGAAAGTCTAGTCACCTCGATAGCTGGCCATCGATTATCGCGCTTTCCGTATTGTTTTCAGAAACACGGAGCAACCTGGCTAAATTGTTCATTTCGACGATGACGAGTTTCCGTTTCGTTTCGAGTGATGCATTCGACTTCGATTCACCTCCGAGGCCTGGAAATAGACGAGCAAATAGAAGGAAATTAAACACAGCGTTTATCTTGAACCGATTCGTCTACTTTTTGTAAAATAAGCTGCAAATAATACATGGAACGAATTGATTCAATTAATTTAAGAAAAAATTGTTACATCGATGGGTAAGCATAATGTTGATGATATTGAAGGTAATTGTAAATAATGTATCTATATTTTTTTTACACAAAAGTAAATTGTTATAGAATGAAAATTGTATATCATTTATTCACACCGGTCAATTTTCAAATCCTACAATTACAAAATATACAAATCAATAGTAACTATTTTATTCTTTTATTAAAGAAATATTTTTACAATGTATCGGAATGCAAGGTCGTTTTGTATGATTAATTAAATTTTAGAATAACACCGACAATATTAATACAAGGAGGATAAAAATAGTGCTTGGGAAATCGCGGTGATTTTAATGTTAATATTATCCGAACAGGAACAAGTATTCCCACGAAAAGAAAACCACGGTCGGGGATCCTGGCGTAATCTATCGCGCGTGACGTAAAGCGGAAGTCACGTTGTTGTTTGGAAACGGTTTCCTGAAGTTAATAGAACCCTGGTTAACGAAACGCTTTGATTCGATTTTCAACAGTTGGGTGCAATCGTTAATTTACGAATTATTCCATTGATTTATCATTTCAATCATTTCTACCATTGATTCTATGAACCACGTAGCAGTACTGCTAGTAAATAAATAAATTTCAAGAACTATATTCCTAACAAACTTAGTTCCCGTTACAATCTTCTATCTTTGATAACAATCAATTATAAAATAAGAATTTATAAAATCCACGAAGTGATTACAAATGTTGACGTAACTACTAACTTTTCAATTGCACAATATCTTTTATTTTATTTCCAATCTAGACGTGTTTCGTATTTTACTGTAATAAAGAGAACATTAGTCGACTCAAAAGCAAGAACGGAAATCAAAATTATTATAGCGTTCTCATGATGCTCGAGGGAAAATTTCGACGATGTTAATAGTCTGTTTCCGTGTAATACAGGCCCAGGAAACACCGATGACCTGAAAGAGAAAAACAGGAAAACTGAAACACCGCCACCGTAAAATTATAACAATTCAGCAACGCGATGGCGGGACATCAATCATCAAAAGTGACTCGAGGGAATTCATTATTATTTATGGGGTCGTCAAAAGGGTATCTTTATTCGACGGAAGTAGGTCGTCTGGAGTTTTTACAAAGGACAATCTAAGATGTTTGCGGTGCATCATCCCTACCAAACGTTTCTTTCCAAGCTTATTATTTCTGTTAAAGCGGTGGATCTCGACAGCTTCGAAACTATGAATCAATTTACGATCGTGTGGAGTTCGACTATCTTATGTGGGAGTGAATTATAAAATATTAGAGTTTCTGAGATTTTGGACGTAATTTTAAAATCACGGGAAAACCATTATTTCGCGAAATAAATACCAAAAGTATGGGGTAAACCTGGAACTATTTGTTTTTACAAAGTGTGTACAATATTTTTATATTTTTTGGGATCGTAGGTTCTTTTTGCAGCCACTATGTTTTCAGCTGCAGAGAAGACTTCTTCAATGGGAGAAGCGATGATATTCGAATACTCGAATATTCGAAGCTTGTTCGTAACATTCGAATACTCGAATATTCGAAGTTTATTCGTAAAATTTAAATACTCGAATATTTGAAATTTATTCGTAACATTCGAATACTCGAATATTCGAAACTTATTCGTAACATTCGAATACTCAAATATTCGAAGCTTGTTAGTAAAATTCGAGTACTCGAATATTCGAAGTTTATTCATAAAATTCGAGTACTCGAATATTCGAAGTTTATTCGTAACATTCGAATACAAAATATTCCGAAGTCTCAGCTCTAGTTTAAAGTAAAACACCCCTTCGATATCAGCACTATGTTTTCTGCTGTAGAAAAGACTCATTCAGCGGAAGAAACAACGATATTGGAAGTTCATTCGTAGCATTCGTGTACGTAGAAAATATTGTAAAGTCCTCTAGCTCTAGTCTAAAGTGGAGCATCCCCTTAATACTTGAGCAATACCGCAAAGAAAAAGCAAACATCAGCGATATCGATGAAGAAACTATACACACGTTCAAGCTTCTGTTGGATTTGGTAAACTAGGGTCAAGCTGCAGTGCATTAACCTCGATTGAGCTTAATTAAGAGAAATTAACGGACACCCAGTACTAGGCGTCCCCTCGTGACAAAAAACTCGTCGAAACTTATGGAAGACATGGGAACCGGCGGATGATGTCCTCTCGTTCCTCTATCGCTTCTTTTGACAGTAAACCCTTTGTTATCTCTTTGGATGTGCCTCGTGAGATTGATCCTACTCTATCCGTTCCCATCGCGAAGTAACGTTTATCTTTCCAGTGTAATATCGATAATATCTTTTTTATCTTTACGATCCTTCGGAGGAAATTGTTCATCTAACTTCGAGTATACTTCATTGTTTCGCAACGACTAGACTCGCGTCGATAATTACGAAAGTGGTTCGAGTCGATAAGTTTTTTTAAATATTTTCGTCCCTACAAATCACAAAATATGTTACAAAATATATTACAAAATATACCTATGCAACAGGAAGTAATGAGCCATGAATAAAGTTAATTTTAAACGATTCAAAAATTTGTTCATTTGTTTTGATGTACATACTACCTACATGCCCTTAGAAATCAAATTTTTGTAAGATACATCGAATAAAATGAATCACTGTTAATTAAATTATAAAAACTTGGAAAAAGTGTAGGAATGGTGTTAGATTTTCGATCGTGTCGGTGAATATTTTTAATATGTAACAATGAACGTTCGAACAACGAACATGTTTAATTGTGATTCAATTTTCATCGTAACTGTTACTGTTTTAAAATTTACGAGTTCTGGTCGGTCGAAAACTCTTCGATCTCGAGCGTACGAAATTCTCGAATGTGTGCCACGGTGATGTCGTTAAACGAACTGAAAAAAGGCTTTAATTGGCTAACTGGATCACTTACAGCTGGCTGGATGAATACCGAATAATACCGACCCACGATCGCATTAACGCCACCTAAGCCGTGAAGGGTGAATTTAATCATGTTCTAGTAGCAACGAAATAAATTAACATTGAAAGAGTTCGACCAAGCAGACATCGTGAAGTCGTGGCTCAATATTCTAGTCACCAAAACCATCTACGATAGTTGGCACCAAAACCATTCGATAGTTGGTACTTGAAATTAATCGATACGACCAAACTATACGCAACGCATACGTAACTCTTCGTTCAAGAAGACTCGAGATCCAAGGAGTTTCGAAAATTTTACATAAAGTGTTCTTGAAACAAATGAACGAAGCACGTTTTACGAACGCAAGGACCACAAACTGTTACGAATAAGTTAGCCTATGGTCCGTAATGTGAGCAGTTCTGATTCATATGTCTGGTGTTGGAACAGCAGGTTCGTAACTCCTTGGTGATTCAATTGGTCCCAACCATGACACACTAGTCACACGGTCCAAGTGGGATCCACGATCCCCTGCTAGCTCGAATTAGAGATCTATGACGTCCTCCGTGTTCATCTATGAGCTCCTGATGCACGAATAGTGCAACCGCATACCCGTGATCCTCTAATGGCCCAACTAGGGGCCAGTGACCCCTTAGTGGCTCAATTATGGATCTATAGCCCCCTAGATACTCAACTATGGACCCCTAAACAATAAAGTGGTCCAATTAAGGACGCGTGAGCCTCCGTGTCGATTATTCGAATATTATTGTACGAATATCAAAGAATTCGATTCACAGTCCACGTGACCAGTTTATAAAATATTCAAACAGTATTCGACTTAAAGTAAGAAAAATTCGACAGGTCAAATCGAAGTGTTATTCTGTGAAATTAGTTTAGTAATAAATCTAAATTTGATTAACTTTTGTCTAAAAGTTTTTCCATTTCGATAAATAAAATTTGTTCGGATGGAAATACGATCGTTTCAATCTTTCGAATAGTTCGTTGGCAAAGAAACGATAAAATGTACTAGAGAGAGAAAGAGAGTGGTCCCTCGTCGTTAGAAGATCGAATCTGATCTTCTTTTGCATCGAGGTGCAATTAGACACGTGACAAAACCAGCGGAGGACGTCACGCCATGTTCCGTAGAATCCTTCGCGATCGCCTGACGTCATCGAATGATTTCCGAGTTAATCACGCGGCGAATGGCAATGAATGAGTCAAGTTGACTCACGGTGAAAGTGCACTGACAATAAGCAACGCCGCGAGACGATCGGCACGCGTGCGCATGGCATGGCTGTTTTGTTGAAACGACGAGATCGGCTCCATTCATGGGAACGACAACGATACATTTACAAAGAAATAAGCTGCGCGAAAGGATAATCGGGAACGTAATATACGAAGCACGGAGTCTACTCTAAGCAAACCGTGGAACAGGGTTTCAGAACGTGGGGGCGCGAACCCGCTGGGGAGACGCCAATGAAAATGTTTAACGTGGAAAAGTAAGAGCAATTAGAATACAGTTTTCTATTAATAATATTGATAAGAATTTGACAAACTAGTGTTTTCCAATGTAGGAATCGTGATCTTAGAGAGGGTGTAACCTCTAGAGGGTGTATGACACCTAGAGGGCACGTGACCTCTAGAGGGCATGTGACTTCTAGAGGGCATGTGACCCCTAGAAGTCATGTGACTCCTAGAAGGCACGTGACTCCTAAAGGGAGCATCTTAAAACCCAAAAGAAGCGCGAAAAAAAATGTTTAATGTAGAAGAATGTAGATTAAATATCTTTTTCCATTAATAATATCGATCGTGGGAATTTAATATAGTTTTTTTGTTTTTAAGGGAACGCGTTTCAAAAGATTTAAGAACCAATGGTTGAGAATGTATTGAGAGCATGAACGAGAGGAACCGATAGTAATAATATTAACTGTAAATTGTTAATGGAGTAAGCGAGACATTAACGTCGAGTCCTCGTTAATTGTACCACTTGTATTTGTTGAACGTATTTTCCAAATGTTCAAAGAAAAGGGAGTTTAAAACAGTGAAATTGGTTCTAATGTAAGTAATTGTAATATTTACATTTGTCGTTGAATGGTATTGGTAGGAGTCTAGTATCAATTCAGATTGATCTGATTACATTGTTTGTGTAAAGGTAATACGAGTCGACGTTCTGCTAAGAAATCTGATCAAACTTGTTACTAAACCTAATAAACTAATGGTGATTGAAGAAAACAAGGAAACCGCGATTAAAATTAGATTTTCCTTGAGGGATAAATAAAACTTCAAGTTCAAGTCGACTCAGGCGATCCCTTGTTTGTCGATTATTTATTCAAAATGTTCTCGATCGTTGGTCATTCTCAGTAACGTGAAAACATCTATAAATAAGTAAACAAAATTACATAATTCCAATCACGATGATTAATCAAAAACAAGCAATGTTAAAAAAAAAATATATATTTTGAACGTTTTGATCCTTAAGCGTAAATATTTATAAAAATCAAATATGTGAAATTGAATCGTAAGGAATATATACGCAAGAGTAGCAAAGGAAAACTTTTTTAAAGATACTCGAATTATACAATTGTCGAGAAAGGGATAGAACATACGCTAACGATTTTCAATTGATGCGTTTAATCCAGCAGAGGGTCGAAAAAGGTTTTCAATAAATATTCGATAAATGTCTCTCGAAAGGATTGAAAATTCAAGGAGAGCTCGAGAGAGTTCGAATTAGAACAAAAATGGCGGAGCGGTGAGAACAGTACGATAATACGAATGCAGTGTGTGCAAACAAGTTCAAAGTCAGACAGCATAAACACAATGGTGTCGAGGAAAACGCACAAACGGAATAATGCTTCAGTGCGTAAGTACCGCGATGCGGATTGTATTCTTAGCTGTTAATGCTGTTCAAGCATCATCGAAGAATGCGCACTAAAATTTACAGCCGCTCGTATTTCGTGAGCGACAACACGTGGACGCTGCACGCACGTGCATCGAGTTCAGGGAAAGCACACCGACGCGAGCGAAAAACGGGTAAACAGTGTATCTGGACCGATGTCGAATCGCAATCGTGTAAAAGTTGCTCGGAATGACAGTATTCGATATTTTAATTAACCGTGGTAAGGTCAACGAAAGCATCGAGCCGAGTGGCAGAAGATGTTCCAAGAACGAGACCACTCACGGCCATACTCTTATCGTTCCAGACACTTGTAGCGGGGTATTCGAAATATTTTACGATTACTGGCTACTTGCTTTGGCGAACAAGATCGGTACCGATTTTAACCGAATTGTCGTCAATGGTATTTAATATTACTGTTCCATATTATTACTATTTTTAGAGTAACTCCTGCTTTCAAGGGACAACTCATATTTCGAATTCTATGGAATTTCATTTACTAATGAAAATTTCTATTTTGATATCTGTTATTATATCTTCGTGACAGTGTTATCAATGAATCGGTGAAGCTTTCTCGAAGAAAATTAGTTAAAACGAGTATAACTTTACCGAGGATTATTTTTACTCATCGATTGAAGTCTAATAGAATATTTAGAGTCCCAAGTATATAATCCCTAAATATTAGAATACTCGAGTGTTCGAATAGTAGTCGAATTATAGTACCCGAAAATTCGAGTACTCGTATTCGAATAGTAGTAGAATTATAGTACCCGATTATTCGAGTACTCGTATTCGAATAGTAGTCGAATTATAGCACCCGAATATTCGAGTACTCGAGTATTCGGATGGTACTGGAAATATAGTCGCCGAGTACTTGAATCGCTAAGGTATTTGGATAGAGAAGAATTCGATAAATAGTCGTGGTCATAATTTTAAATGGTAACGAGTTGCAAATATTAAGCTACGAAACATGATGCTGCTGCAACCGCAAAGGGTTAATGTATGAGACAATGAAGGATGGGTTCGAAAATGGAACACACGCTTGTTGCAATTGAAGATTCACGCTAGTTTCCGAGAATTCTAGATTGCTTTTAATTAAGCGCTACTTGCTGGTAACTAGGGTGTCGGCTAAAATTTTTCACGTCTACATCGATAACTATTAGCGAGAAGAAAACTTTCTGAAAGAATAACACGAGTGTATATAAGCTTGTCAGTCTCTTCGTTGCTATAAATATTTCACCATGAATTTACACGAATAAGACAGACTTATGCAAATCGACAGATGATGAATAAATTGGGGAGGAATCGAGAAGAATAAACGATATCTATGAATGATAACAACAATACACACGGTAAAGCTTTGCCGAGCTGTGAAATGAAAGCTTACGAAGAAGGTGAGTAAATAATTAGTTAATGTAAATACGTCGAAAAGTTAACTCTCTGAAAATTGAAATCGATTTTCGGTTTTAACGATTCAAATGATTTTTCCGTTTTTATTTTTACACGCACCGTGTAGTGTATAAACAAATTATTATTTCGATTTCGATTTTTACAAACGGCGTTTTAACGTGTCGAGTTACTACTAGTGTTATTTGATAATATATATAGATATTTATGCGTGTAATTTTATATTATTCCATCTCTAGGTTCACTTTTTGGAAAATTGTATTATTTTGTATAATTGCTATTAACAAATTAATGCTCAAATCTTTTTGTACGGTTAAGCACCGTTTCGTATTATCTATTAGATTGTTCGTAAAGTCATTTCGTTTTTTTTTTTTTTTTTTTGGTGAAAATGAAACACGATTTTTTAGAGTGTATAAATATTTTATTAAATTATATATTCTCCATTTTGGAAAACGAAATTACTTTCTGAACAACTCAATGTATCCTTGGATACTAGTTGGCACACTACTTAATCCCAACTTAATGTAATAATAATATCGTCGTTTTGTAATATCTCTCTGTTATTTTATATTTCTGTATTTTTAGCGTCACTATACGAACAGCTGCTGTAATTGATTAAACACCAAATAATTGTTGTTTCGAAATTGAAATTTAATTTCTATTTAAAATAGTTGGTTCGACAGGAAAAATAACGATTTCACGAAAGAAATTTTTGTTTTAAACTTACCACGCAGCTTATAAATAGTATACTGGCACCTAAAAGTATCTAATAATATCGAGAAACTGTAACATATACTGTAAAACAACAAACAGTAATGTAAGCTGCTAGAAACTCCAACAATTCGGTAAATTATTATCGATGAATTTTACAACCGATTAAAGATGTGTTTCTGAATATCCTCTAAGCGGGACGCTGATGCATAATTAATCATATCCAACATATATATCTTCATAAAAGTAATAATTGAAAATAAATCGTATACAGATACATTTATTAAGAAAGATAATTTCTCCAACAGTATATAGCAATTTTTGATCAATTTTAAATCTAAACGGAAGTATTTATTTCGTATCGTAAATTTTTAAATTTTTGAACATTTTTCGTATAAAAAGTTTAATCGGTTACCAGATAGCCCGATACTCGATTAAATACCAGGTTCTCAAGATCTCTAGTTCGAATCCCGCCTGTAACACCACGTGCTACAGCAGACTATATGGTCGTCTGCACTTACGGAACTGCAGAGTGCGCGCGCGATTAAGAAAGAGAGAGTGAGTGAGTGAGTGAGAGAGAGAGAGAGAGAGAAAGAGAGAGAGAGCGACAGGTACAAAGAAGAGCAAAGAAAAGAAGGGAAAATACATGGACGTCATTCGTGTTGCGTATTGTAGCTGTCTTTTTTTGTGTCCGAAACGTTCGTCGTTGTACGAAACACATACGCGCGTTTTTTGCCTCGATCTTGGCATTGGTCCTCGAAACGGCGCATATGCCTCGCCACCAATTGTGCAGTTCGCTTGGTTGAAGCTTGACAAACTATCGCAGTCCTCGGATCGAACCGATGAAACGTTTAACACGCAGCCAACGTTCAGTTTGGTTAACCCCACGTTACATTTGTAGTAATTTTATCTAACGCGCTTTCAATCCTTCTGTGGGGTCTCGCTTATCCCCTAACGCATTTAATTTGACCAAACCAGCTATCACACCTTACAAATTACCACACTTGCGGTAATTTTATTCAACGATTCGTACTTTCAACCCTACCGGTTGGCTCTCACGTATACCGTCGCGTTCAATGTTACTATCGTCGATATATACTTTTTCTATTTTCTTTTCTCTTTTCCATTACCTGTTCTTCTTATTTCTCTATTTGCGAAAAATTTCCGTTTCGAAATGATTCCACGCAACGAAATCGTACCCGTTTCGTACCCAGTCGAGTAGATTTAATATTTGCAATTGCGCGGATAAAATGAAACGCGCAATGCAAAAATGGGAATTCCATCGTCGTAGCGCGTGACGTTACGATCCTTCCTTCCGTCGTCGCGTCGCGTTATTTGCGACGCGCGGTAGCGATGCGCGTTCGTCTAACATTTTTCGAATCGCGCGTAGCGCAACGTTCGCGCGTGAAAGAGCGCGCAAAAGATAAATGAACTGTCGACGGAATAACGAACCGTGCGAATTCCAATTCTGACTCACCGCATTAATTCTTTTCACGAATCATCCGTCATAGCGATTCGTGACCGGCGGGACATCCGCGACGCCGGGGAACACGTCCGGTTACTTCTTGACTCACGGATGACGCGCCAAAAACGAAAGCGCGTTCGGTGTAACGTGCGCGCACGCCCGGTCTCTCGTTACCTCCGATAGAAATCCACCGATATATAGCGCGTCGAGGACCGCGTGGAACGGTGGCTCACTGCGACACGGTCGAACGATCAAGTGACTGTTGCTAGTTCGTTTGCCGCGCGAATTTTCGCGCGACGATATCCACGCGACGAATGCAATCCGTTGGAAAAATGGGGTTCGATGGACGTCGGTTACCGATCGATTCTGGTCCTTCGATCGATGATCCACGAATCCGAAACACCGATTCGGTCACGAGCGTAGCGAAACGTGCGTACAGCGATACACGAACGACCTATCCGTCACCGTCACCGCGGATGGACTGCTTGCCGCGCTAGATACGGGCCCAGCAGTCGGCCGAGGGGTGGGGGAGTACAGACTTAGGAGAACGACGACGCACGTAAACGCAGGCCTGCGTGTGACGTCTACGCGATTGCCACCCGAGCGGAGGACCCAAACGCGCTTTTTTCTTCTCTTTTTTTTCGCGTCTCTTTCTCGTCTTCGCGAAGACAGTGTCGTTAATAGCTGAGCTTTGAAAATCAGATAAAAACACTCGAACTTTACTCCCTGTTTAGCAATTAGTAGAAATAAGGCGTAAACGAAGACGGTGTCTTTAATAGCGGAATTTTGAAGACGAAATAAAAATACTCAAACTTTACTCCCTGTTTGACAATTATTGGAAATGGGGCGGTAAAGAGGCGTAAACGAAGACGGTGCCACTAATAGAGGAATTTTGAAGACGAGATAAAAATACTCGAATTTTATTCCGTGTTTGACAATTATTGAGAATAGAGCGACAAGAAAGCGTAAACCGAAATTTTCGTTTCGTAATGAAATTACTGTGTCTCGTAGCTCGATTTTATCAAATGCGTTGTAATAGAGACGAGATACTGCGCTAGCGGTAACAATAAATTAGAAACGGTAGGCTTAATCGTGCACCATGCGCTATTTACTTTTCGCGGTGTTAAGATTACGAATGATAAATCGGATCTTATCTTTCTCTCGCTCTAGGTACGAAATAATTAGTTTTGTCGGTATCGGGGTTCCTGGGCCCTAACGTTGAAGGGCCCAGTAGGGCAGTCTGTTACGTGTAATTAATAATATGGGAATATTCGTGGAAATTTGTGTAATAATTAAATATACGAAAGGAGGGATGAACGAAAATAAAGAAAATCGAGGGAAATATTTCAAAATGAACGAAGGGAAGAAAGAAGAAATAACAAGTAACAAATTATTTTGGTGTCGATCGACACGAATTGATTCCAGTTTAAAAATAAATAATATATTTTTCTCGCGACATATAACCCGATTTCCACGAAGCCCGCATCCGGGCACCGTCAACCAAGGCTCTATTAATCCATCGGAGATCGAAACGCAAGATTTGTCTTATCCAAGAATCCCTTCTTACACCGGTCGAACAATTTTTCAACGGCACTTCTGAACATTGTTTGCCCCGTGTACGAGCACAACGCGCCGTTAAACCGATTTAGGTCGAAGTTTTTCTAGAAAGGGGACCGGGTAAACGGCCCCTTGACGATAAATCGTCGAACGCTTGCTTTTTATTAGAGATGGGGGTGTAACTCTAGGCTTAATCTAGGGCAATATATACCCAACGCAACAGGCAATGGCTGACAACACTTCAATGATGACAGCGGTTTAACTGATCGTACTTCAAACGATCACCGATTGGAACTACAGTTTCCACGAAACTTGGGTTTAAATCAACCAATGTTTAATTTCGTTCGAATATCTGCTAATTCGTGCAATAATTCTAAACGAAAGAATAAGAAATCGTTTACTCCAATGATTCGATCTCAATGGTTGTCGAGAAAGTTTATTCAACCCCTCCAATTTATTTTATCTTTCGAAAGAGAAACTTATTTCACGATTATTTATACTCGAAACAATAAATCAGGTCCCAGAAAACTTCAATCTTTAAATCAACGTACATTTAATTCCCTTCAATTGCAAACCACTGTCTTCTATTTCGTGCAACAATTCTAATAAAAAAAATAAGAAACCATTTACTCCAATGGTCTCGAGAAAGTTTATTCAGCCCTCCGATTTATTTTATCTTCCAAAAGAGAAAATTACGTCACGATTATTTATACTCGAAACAATAAATTGCCTCCCAGCAAGCTTCTTCGAGCAAACTCGAGTAGGATTGTTTTCATTGGGGTTTTCCTCTTATGGAAAGGGTTGAAATTTGATCAAAAATAGTTCAACAGGGGAGAGAAAGTCCAAGGAAGTGTATTCACCCGAAACTGTCGTTCTTTGCGACGAAGATCGAAGAACACGAATTTACGAGCGAACTGTGCCCGTGTCGGGAGACATCCGACATTACGCACAGTTACAAATCGGGCGATGCTTATCTGCGTGGAGGTATCATCGAGTTTTATGCGCATGTAGGTGTGCGTCGCGATTACACACGGGGAATGATTTATAGAAACGCAACATCGAGCTATCCTCCGATGCTTACTCTCGAAGCACCTACGCTCGATTCGAACCACGCGTTCCGTCCGCTGAAAACACCGACGGTCCCTACATCCTTTTTAAAAATAATTACATTTGGTTACCAGGGTACGGTGGAACCGCGCGAAGGGGGAGAGACCAGCTGGATACGAGCGTGCACAACGGAAGAGTGTGTACACCGCGCCCCTAATAAATCGGAAGTGGCACCGTTCCTCTTTTTTTTTCTTTTGCTCGCCTCCTTCGCAAGGAGGAAACGCCATTTACGCGGTCACTCAGCGATCGAGTGGTAAATATAATTAATTAAAACGGAAGGCTCGACGTACCGGGCAACAAGTGACTCCACGAAGGGGGTTGATTTAAATCGTACGTAGTCCACGTGGGTTACACTAAGATCTCTTTTCATTGTTTTCGGGGCCACTACGAATTGGAAAACGTTGATTCTTTTTGACACTGGTTGTCAAAGGTAGCTCGGTCAATTGTGTCGGTTGTCAATTTTTAAGTTTTAAACTTCTTTTTAAAATTACTTATTTATTAATAGTGTCTCTGATTATAATCGTGGACAATTATCGAAATAGACAACTAATGGTACTAGTGAATTAATTTGTCTGTTTAAATTCGAAGATACTTATGTGGTTTGATACAAATAGGAATAAGTTCATCGTTGGTAGTTCTAGTGTTAATAATTGATATTCACTGTGGAGTGTATTTTAACTAAACGTGTAAAAGTGAAATAAGTCGACGCGAGTTGCAAGGTGAGTCAACAAATTTTTCTACCTTTTTGATAGTCGATGTTCGTGGTGGAATATTTAAAAAAAAATTGAAATAAGGCGACACGAGTTGCACGGTGGGTCAACAAATTTTCTACCTTCTTGATATTTGATGTATAAAGTGGAATATTTAAAAACAAATCGAAATAAGTCAACAGGAGTTACACGGTGTGATATCTTTCAATTCGTCGTAGAAGAATTAAAATAAATTGACATAAGTTGCACCGTGTGATATTTTTCAACTGTGAACAATTACTGCACGAGAGGATTATTAATACTTCACCGCGTAATTAAATATCTGATTAATCTGTTCTTTAATTTGGGTCATTTTGTATCATTTTACGCGTTTAACAACTGTGCCTCGAGGAGTTTTAACGATCGTAATAACGTTACTAACGATCAATTAACCCTTTTTACCCTCACGAGGATAGGGATAGTAGCGGTCGACGTAGATTTTAATGAAATTGGGATCGTGTGTCTGTACCTGGGAAAACTTGTACAATATTGGTGGAACAGGTACGTAATATTTTGAGAACAGGGAGGTCAAAATTTATTTACCGACTGGTGACTGTACTACGCTATTTCGACACAAGTAGACGTGACGCAATAGTCGTGTAGTTACGCACTGATTCCAAATTAACTTGTAGTAATAAAATGTTGATGTGTACAATTTTGAGAGGAGAAATATTTCTATGTGTGTCGCCAATTTGGAATAGGGCAGCTGTAAGGGATTTTATCGCAGTCCAAACATTTCAAGGTCACTGGTTTCGACTAATTTTAAATGTAGAAAATTTTATTCGATGAATTTATTGAAAATATGAAAAATTATTTCGATTATGCAACGATTGAGAATAAGAATAAAATGTATGCATTATTGTGCTCTGTAACAAATTCACTTAATTAAAATATTCACTTCATCGAATCGATTAATTTTGGTTCAACGATGGAAAAATGTTAATAGATCTTTCGAAGTTCTTGCGAGCAATAATATTCATTGTTGTGCATATTAAGCTACGTGTGGTTTCTGTTACTCATAGGGTATTTAATGGAGAATACTAAGAATTCGGTGATTCCGATCGATTTTGAAATTCTAGAAATACAATTAGTCACGAGAAACAGATCGAACAAATCGATTCGTTGGAACTAGGCAATTAAAATCGTGCGATTATTCGATACTAATTGTGATAACGGTCATTTAATCTAAAATTTTTTAAAAGAAATTTCGAATAAGACTCCAATACTATTTTTACTTTTTTGTTTGCATCTTCTAGTCTAGCAAACCACCCGGACAATTCGTGTGGAAGGAGCATTGATAAATTAATTTAGCGATGGAACAAAAATGATACAAAAACACCCGTGAAAATACACAAAGTTTCATAAAATGACGCAATACAATCAATAAGATACGATTTTTGAGCTGGCACGCCTTCGATTAAGGTAGATACACATATAGCATAAATGATCGCCCAATAAAATAATTGTGTAATAATTTCAGCACGAAATAAATCATTTTCCCTACGTGTTCCAACTAGGAACTACTTGTTAAAATTATCTTCATTCAAATACCTATCAAGAATTCGAATATTAAATTATTCAAATATCTACAAAGAATTCGAACCCTAAATTATTCGAATATCTGTAAAGTAGTCGAATATAAAATTTTCGAATATTAAATTATTCAAATACCTACGAAGAATTCGAATATTAAATTATTCAAATATCTACAAAGAATTCGAACCCTAAATTATTCGAATATCTGTAAAGTAGTCGAATATAAAATTTTCGAATATTAAATTATTCAAATACCTACGAAGAATTCGAATATTAAATTATTCGAATGTCTATAAAATATTCGAATAATCCCAAGCTTAGTTCCCACCACTGATGTCTCCCATAGAAATTTTCTGGCCGAATATAGAAATACAGCATAGTTGCATAATTGTAGCTGCAAAGGCTTGTAATGTACTTTATTAAGCATCGACGCCTCCGCGCTGTGGCACGTTAAACATCGTTCATCCAACGAGTTCACTGATTTCATCGTTAATGTCTTACCGCCCTCGGATCTGTTAACGACAACTGGAGATTGAAAGAGACCGCTGCAATTTACGAGGAAATCTCGTTGATAGATACTGTGCACTGATTACAACTTGGTCAGTTTTCCAGAAAATGAAATGAAATACTTCTCTCTCTTTCTAGGTGACGTTTAGAACGTTTAAAAGTCTTTATCACCTTCTTAGCTGATAAAGACTATTCTCCTACTAGTTGGAACAATTCGAATAATGTAGTAGTATACAGATATTCGAGTACTACGAATAAATTACGAATACACGAGTATACTTGAGTGTACTCGAATACTACGAATAAATTACGAATACACGAGTATACTTGAGTGTACTCGAGTACTACGAATAAATTACGAATACACGAGTATACTTGAGTGTACTCGAGTACTACGAATAAATTACGAATACACGAGTATACTTGAGTGTACTCGAGTATTCGAATAGCATTCGAATTATATTCGCCGAATACTCGAATCATCGAAATGCTCGAACACTTGAATACAAAAATATCAGATAAGTAATCACACACGTTTAAAAATATTTGAAATATTTTTGAAAGAAACAAAACTATTTTAATTTTTATAATCTTCCGACTTTTTAAACATCGTAAGTTACTTTACCGTACTTTATACTTTACTATAATATTTCCTTATACGTACTATATCGATCAGATAACACTAGGTTGCGAGTGATCTTCTCAAAAATTAATTCTTTTCTCTCTCAACGATATAGAAAAACTTGCACTTTAAAAATTGACACAAAAAAATAGGAAAAAACATAATTTGGTTCGTTCTCGAAAATGTTTTCGTACTTTTGTTAAAATGTAACTCATCACCACGTTAAGAAGCGTAATCGTTTCGCGATCAATAAGATCAATAAGTTCAGTCTCGTTTGTTAGAGTCGCGTTCACTTTTCCTATTATTCGTGGTCGTAATCGTTAACCTTTCGATTACAATTCAACCTCCGGTGAATATTCGGTCGCACGATGTAAGAAAGTTCTCTCGAAATCGATAAAATAGATTTCTCCTGTTCCTTCTGTTCGTGAAGGACACTCACCCCACGCCTGCGCTCTATTAGGATCCAGAACGCATCTGAGACTGGCGAGTTCGGTGGTCCAGTTGGCGGATCGGTTTAGTCGTTTCGCGAATTACCCGAAACCAGGTTTCCGTGAAAATTTCCACGCGATCGTTCATTTTACATCCTTTTAGATTCTGCGTCAGGACCTTCGATCCTATTCAAGTGCAGTGAAATTTTCAACGAAGCTGGTGCACGCGACATTTACAAAATTTCACAGTAGTAAACATTTTTCCAAACGCGTGAAAAGTGACGTACCGAGTACAACATTGAAAATGATCCGTAGATTCGTTGACAATTGATAGAAACTCGAGACGAAAGACGAAAGAATTAACGTTTATTTAATACAGTAGTTAC
Organism: Ptiloglossa arizonensis; assembly: GCF_051014685.1. NCBI lineage: Eukaryota > Metazoa > Arthropoda > Insecta > Hymenoptera > Colletidae > Ptiloglossa > Ptiloglossa arizonensis. The sequence goes on along the minus strand of NC_135048.1, from coordinate 23,289,679 downwards.
GTCGAAAGTGGTGATATTGAAAATAGTTATTCGATTCCTCGATAACTGTTAAAAGTTCAAGGATGTAGATTAAAGATGAAAGAATTATCGTTTATTTAATGTAGCGGTTACGTCGAAAGTGACGTACCAAATATGATGTTGAAAATAGTTACTAGATTCCTCGATGATTGTTAAAAATTCGAGGATGTAGATCAAAGATGAGAGAATTATCGTTTATTTAATAGAGCAGTTACGTTGAAAGTGACATTACAAATATGATATTGAAAATAGTTACTAGATTCCTCGATAATTGTTAAAAATTCAAGAATGTAGATCAAAGATGAAACAATTAACCTTTATTTAATATAACAATTACGTCGAAAATGCTGTACCAAATATGATATTGAAAATAGTTACTAGATTCCTCGATAATTGTTAAAAATTCAAGAATGTAGATCAAAGATGAAACAATTAACCTTTATTTAATACAACAATTACGTCGAAAATGATGTACCAAATATGATATTGAAAACAGTTACTAGATTCCTCGATAATTAAAAATTCAAGGAAAAATTCATCTTTGCATCAAAGATGAGGAAAGAATTAAGGTTTACTTGACGTAGTAGTATCTCCAAAGATTTGGATTCTTGGAGAGCGTGTTTGGAATATTTCGAGTAAGTTTCGTTGATGTTTGCGATCACGACGATGACGTTCGAAGCGTAGAACTCGAAAAACGTGCGTCTTTTCGTTCGCGAGGTCACTGTCGGTGTATTAAAGGTGAGAGTGGAAAGGAGGCGAGACCGTGTTGAAAATGTGATTCGCTTGTTAAGGCGATCCGAATGTATCGCGCAGGAAAGTTTACACGTGTTCTCTTGCCGACGAAGTCTCATAAATGGTCCGCATCAATGAACACATCGCCGACAGCGTTTGCTTCTCACGAAGGTGAGTGCTCCTCCATTCATTTCTAGGTAAGGATTGGTGTGAATGGTCTGGTTGTGCTGACGATAACAGCAGACACCGGTTGAAACCGACGATAAAACGTGCTTTCGCTTTCGTTCGTACGCTCCGACTGAAATTTTGCACCTGGTTTGGAGAACGAGACACTGAACCGGGTTACTCGTGCTAGGTCGAAAGATGATACGATTCTTTGTAAGCTGATTTCACAATTTGCCGATTACCTGACAAATTGGATTACAAATAATTTGATGATAAACACTTGTAGCTTTGTATCGATGTAAACTGAGATATTTGAAGATACTTGATCTGGAGTAGAATATGTACAGGATCGTCTACAATTGGCTGATTGTTTAAAAAATTAGATTACGAATAATTTGCAAATCCTTGTAGCTTTGTGTTCAATAATCAATCACAATTGATTGATTATTTAAAAGATTAGATACAGATAATTATATATAGGTATAGATAACTTTTTTTTAATTTTGTTTAATTTATGATTAATACAATGTTTCATGAACAAACTGTGCTCGTTCGGTTAGGAATTCTTGGATTAATTGTTAAATGTTTTTATCGCGCATAGATGAATCAATTATATATATAATTTGATTGTGTATAATAATAAAGTGTAACTATAAGTACAGGCATGAGAAGCGAAGCACAGCTACAAATCTCGTTTTAGAACATAATCTCAAGTGAGAAGATCTTTGAATTGTTATGTAAATATAGCTCGGTAAATGCTGTCCTAAAAATTTATAATATAAATATGAAATACGATGGAAACGACGCCAATCGTACTCCAAGCGCGATAAGAGCGAGGTGAAAATAGATAAACGATGTTTACGTTATCTGTTGATACTATGTTTACTGTTTTGCAACGGATCAATGCGACGTTAAATTGCAGATTTTACTAACAATTTACATACAGCTGACGTTTATCTATCTCGATCGTTCTCGTTGTAAATTAAGCGTAATTGACGCGATAAACACAGTGTTGCGATCGACAAGATTGCCATTACCGCATTTTTATAGTTTTAACATTATCGAGTTAGATACAAAATATCGTCGAACCGTATTAGAAATGTTAGACGCGTATCCAGGAAACGGATCGAAGTGATTCCGAGAATATTATGAAAGCGTTTGTAGCCAGTGAGGTCGCAAATAAGGTAAAAAAAAACATTGACAGTGGACAACTGACTGGAATTAATCGCGCTAGTTTCTAACCAGAAGTGTTTAACTGCAAAAATCCTTGTAACTCGAAACCAAGGTCAAATAGAACAAACGTATTTATTATTTTCAAACGACGAATCCACCTACAAAGATTCACAAGTTTCGGTGCACGAAATACACAATGACTGATTACTGTTGCACTAATTACTAATCAATCACCGAGAAGCTAAAATAAATTTTACTCGACAATTTTGTTCCCGATCGTGAATCCTCGTGCAACATTTACACCCAGTATGTCTCGATTTTAAATCATTCTTATACCTTCTCGAATATTTTACATTCTTTATTATTCTACAAATTCCATATTATTTAGGAGATCCGGCTTATTTTATCCCTCCAAGTTCTATAAATACACCGTACGATATTATTTTCGTTTCGTTTGGTAAATTTGACGCGGTAAATAAATCAAGGGTATCAATACCGTTCACAACGATCTTTATTCATCGAATTAAAGATCGAACGAAAGAAATATTGTCCTAAAAACTGATCGATATTTTGTATATTTTATATTCATTTTACAATAGCAATCGGGAGGTTCTCGTCGCTCGTCTTCGTCAGGAAGATTGCAATTTGTTTTCATCGGTGTTCCAGCGTTCGTTTCACGTGAACTTTTGCACGTAGAATCTGTATACGGTCTCTTCTGGTCGTCCAAATGAAATTTGAAAAAGTTCTCCCGACATTGCGGTTTCTGGAGAACACAAAGTAGAATCACTCGGTAAAGTTTACTCTCGCTTGAAAGAGTTTATCGTCTCGAGTGGCGAAAATAGATTTCTCTCTTTCTCTTCGACGCCCCATGGGTCGAGGGAGGGCAGGGGTGATGGTGGTGGTGGTGGTGGTGAAAAAAAGGTTTCTCATTGTCAGTGCATTTTCTAGATGTGCGAGAAATACCAAACGCGAAACGGGCAATGGTAGGAAGGAAAACAAATGAACGGATAAACGTACGCAGTGGCGTGGAACGGAAAATGGAAAGATGGAGTATAGAAAGAGACCAAGGCCAGTTTTATTTACGCGCTTACAATAAATAAACATTGGAGAATTTTTATTTTCAGAAATATTATAGTGAAATTTCGAGTTTCCTTCGTTTTCAAGGACGGTGAAGTTTGTTTGGAACGTTTGAACATTTGTCTACAAAATGTTCGAAGTGTTGGTCGTAATTTTTTTTTTCTTCGTTGACAAATATTGTAATTTTGGGGCACGTTTCGATCGTGGAATTTACTTCGATCGATACTGCGATTGTTTCTTTCGTTTGATTCTTTTTTTTGAATGATTATTGGTGCCTGATAATCGTATAGCGATAATAACGGAAACAATGTCGAAATACCGGAATTGAGATATTTTTCGAGATTATTCAGTATACTTGGCACAGCGTAACAAGAAGAAAATAACATTTTCTATTGCACGGTTAAAGTCGAACGTAAACGTCGTGAGTTTCTGGCGAGTAGATAATTATGCAAAATAGTTCACAGTACCGGTGTACTCCATATAAAGACGTACTAAATTCTAGTCGAATGAAAAATCACGAACAGAATCAACGTACATAACGATTCGATCGTCACGTTTATACCATTCGATTGTATTTCTTCGTTGCGAAATACTTCGTTCCATTTGTAATTTTTATCCAACGAATAACGGATCGAAAATTCGCCCCTTATTCGTTATTTGAAAATTCTCTCTCTGATATTTATTATTCGTATAATGGAGGATAGTGCAAATACTATGAAAAGTGGCACCGGACGCAGGGTTGAATATTTTGTTTATATAGAAATTTTTGTTCCAAAGAAATTTTCAAATGCATTGAACCTACACGAGTGTTATATTTTCTTCTAGAATTAAATATATTGTTCACGTCGTGTAAATTGTTCCAAAGAAAATTTCAAATGCATTATACCTACACGAGTGCTACATTTTCTTCTAGAATTAAATATTTTGTTTATATCGTGTAAATCGTTCTAAAGAAAATTATAAAGGCATCGTACCTACACGAGTGCTACATTTTCTACTAGAATTAAATATTTTGTTCAAATCGTGTAAATCGTTCCAGAGAAAATTTCAAATGCATTATACCTACACGAGTGCTACATTTTCTTCTAGAATGAAATATTTTGTTCAAATCGTGTAAATCGTTCCAGAGAAATTTTCAAATGCATTATACCTACACGAGTGCTACATTTTCTACTAGAATTAAATATTTTGTTCAAATCGTGTAAATCGTTCCAGAGAAAATTTACAAATCCATCGTATCTAGATAAATGCAACGCGTTCTCGTACGATTCGATATTTCGTTCGCACACCGGTAAGAATAAAATAATTCTTCGTTCCGTAAAAACGTTCGAACGCATCGTATATGCGCACGTGCGTGCTAGCTACGTTCTCTCGTGGTCGTCTCGGTCGCGAACGAGCCTCCAGGTTTTACGGCCCTGTGCAAAACGACACCTGTACACCATGCTGTCCGCAGATGGAGTACTGGATGGCGAGCAACGAGACCGGCCAGAATGGCAGAGCGGAGGCACTCGAGGTGGTCCTTCAGGATCCAGGATCTGCGGTACTGTTCGTCGGGTATCCGCGATGGCTTTTACACTTCGCCGCCAGCTGCTGCGTCCTCTTCATGCTCGTCGGCATCCCTGGGAACCTTTTCACCATTATTGCCCTTTACCGTACCAAAAAGGTCAGCGTTCGATTAACACACTTTTACGACTGTTTCAAATCTGCCTACCACCCGGGCTGCACGCTTCGCGCGTAAAGTCCAGTTAGTTTCGCGATAAACGAGTTGGCTGGTGTCGGTGTAAAATATAGAAAACCTCGACGCGTTTCCAACATTGAGAAAAAAAAAAAAAAGGAAACAATCACGATACAATGTAACCAACGAAAAGATCTCGAATCGTTTCCGGGGACCTGGTCAGAATTTAGAAACAATATCAACGCGAAAGGAACTTGAATCGAGAAAGTTTCCGGAACTCTCGTTGAAATTTCGAAACAGAGAATATTCATAACGAGATTCGCACTCGCGTACGATTTTATTGCTAAATAATTTCAACGTACCTAGTAAGTAGATTCTAATATTACAATCGAGACCCTTCTGTGTGTTCTACGGCGATCATTTGTTCGCATCGTGTTCCTAGGACTTGTTATTACGATCTGACCCGTTTCTCGGATCTATTGCAGTGAAAATAAATCTGGAAATTTTGTACCGGGCTCGTGGCGAAGCGTCGAAATGTAAATCCGTGTTGTATTTCACTCACGGTACCAGCATCTGGATTTGCGAAAATTGCGCGTCTCGTTTTGTTTTTTTTTGTTTTTTCCGTTAGTTCGCCAACGATGTATCGTAAATAAGTCGCGGAGAAATGTATTTGCTCGTCGCGCACCTGTCGTTATTAATTTACGCGCCATTTATCGGAACAAGCATCGGAATTAACGCGTACAATATTATCATCGTTGTCGTGGACTCGTGTTTCGCGTGGTGACGACGCGCGGCGTGTTCGATCGCGAAGGAATTCGTATAATTTTCAATTTCACGCTCGATGTTCTGTGAACTGTGCGCAATAAACGGGAAGATGGGCGTGTAGATATGATAAAGCTTGGAATCCCGAATGACGAATTTCTTACCCGCAACGAGGTAGATTACGCGTCGCGGTTGCTCGAGTTTCTAGTATACCTTGTCGCTATTAAATCCCAGACAGGCCGGGTCTAGAAGCGGTTCGCCTCGGATCTCGTTTTAGAAGACAATGGCTAAGCATAATGAGATTTCACTGAACGCTCGTAATTCAATTTTAATTAAATTACGCGAACGTCGATCGCGAGATATTGAAAACTGTAACGAAATTCTGATACGGGTAAAAATTCGTTACGGTTATAAAAAGCACAGGCGAGAAAATTGGTGAAATTTAAAGAAATCTCGATATTCGTTGTCAGTTATCAAATGTTTACTTTGAAGAGAAAAAAATTGTAAAAGAAATTACAAAATGTATGAGGGTTGATTTTAATTAAACGCCAATGTCGATCTCGAAATTGAAAATTGTAACGAAATTTTTATCCGAGTAAAAATTCGTTACGGTTATAAAAAGTATACGCTTGAAAATGGGTGAAATTTAAAGAAATCTCGATATTTGTTGTAAGTTATCAAATGTTTACTTTGAAGAGAAAAATATTGTAAAAGAAATTACAAAATGTATGAGGGTTGATTTTAATTAAACGCCAATGTCGATCTCGAAATTGAAAATTGTAACGAAATTTTTATCCGAGTAAAAATTCTTTACGGTTATAAAAAGTATACGCGCGAAAGTCGGTGAAATTTAAAGAAATCTCGATATTGTAAGTTATCAAATATTTACTTTGAAGACAAAAACAATTGTAGAAGAAATTACCAAATGTAAAAATATTATCAAACACACAATTATCAAACACTCCGATAGTGTGATAATAATTTAATAATATTTCGTTAAAAAATTTTGATTAAAATATTTGCAAAGTGTAAAAATAGAGTGGCTAATTACCAAGTACTTTGACAAAGATAATAATTCAATGACACTTTGTTGTTTTAACATTGAACATTTCGACCGGTTTGTTTTTCATCTTCTTCGGCAATAATTTTATTTTTGTTAATTGAAACACAAGATAACAACGTTTTAGAAATTTTGTTTCTATTAAATATCGTGCTCGAACCTTTTCACGAATTATGTCTGTAAAAAAAGTTCACAAAATCGTGATAATTTACAGATTTCGAAAATGTTTCGAAATTCGTGAGATTGTACAAAATGAAGAACCTTGTGGAAATTTATAGTTGGTCGGGTTCGTGACATTTTACGAAATTCTACCGTTCCGATGATATTCAAGCTCGTCGAGTCACGAACATTTTACGCGGTTTTGCGCACGATTTATAAAATGCATGGTTGTTTATCTGTTAAAATAGTCTATTTACCGAGCAGCTTCGATCGTCAGATAAGACGTCCCGACGCCACGATAACTCCTCGCCTCGCATATAAACGTTTTCCTTTCTTCGAGTTCTCTGGATTTATGTAGGAGACGATTTTACAACGCGCGATGCATGCACGATTTATTTTAAGTCGATGGCAAGCCTTGAAATGGTCATAAAACTCTTCTGTCGATTGTATTCCACCTGGAAAATCTATAATTCGAGTTCTGAACATTGTTCGCAATCGCGAGAAACAAAAACAACGACAAGAGATCACTGCCTTCGATCGAAGAATATAATTTCGTTAAAAGTATTCCTACAGGACGAACATCATCGTCGAAACCAATTATAATATCCAAACGAATGGTATTCGTTAAATATTAAGAGCTAATTACACCAAGTTTCGACGAACAAACTTACGAAAGTAGAGTTCCTTAACTAATTAACTTCGGTGAAAGTTTCGGTTCATACCGAAAAGAAAGTTGTAGTCAAATCTCGGTAAATTGACCGTAAACAAATTCTGTCATAAATAATGTTTTCTTATCGTGAAACCACCATCGAACGTTTCTTCGATTTCTTCACTGATTACAAACACTGACTACTAATGGGTTAAGTGACTCACGCGTGTATTGTTCCACGCTTTGTTCGAAATCTTTTTCAAACGTTCTTTCTCTCGCGATATGGTGTTTCCATGACTATCGAATTTCCATCAGAAATGCTCGATACGATCGAAGAAATTATTACAAAGTATACTACGGGTCCTATGGAATTCATTATCCTTCTTATGATCCTCTTTGTGCGGTAGGTTCGAACCTCGATCTTGTTGAAAATAATACGTTCTTCCTGTATCCAAAATTTCAAGGTACATCCGCACACGCGTGTTCGTAAATTTCTCGTCACCTTGGCATTATTAGCACGACGATCTAACCGAGTTAATAGTCCGATACGTAAATGTTATTGGACCATACATCTTCATGCTGTAACACTTCCTCGTTCGTGTTCAATAATATCTTGCCGTGCATTACGATTCCAATTTCGTCTGTTGGTTCTGTACAAATTGTCGTTAGTTTTTTACAAGCATACGATTGAAAATTAGTATCATTTTGGTAGATTGAATCGCGGTCTAGATATTTCTTCGAGAATTCTTCTGTTCGTTAACTCGTACACTTCGTACAGGTTCTTTCTCTTTCGTTCATTGTTTCTAGTGGTAATGACCATACATTTCTATAAATAGCGGCAACGTAATAACGAAACGAGCCAATGATCGGAAGGTCGACGACACCGTTTGTTATGAAACGAGCTTTTCGATTTACGTTTTCATCGTTGCGAAGTTAAGTTTGGGAACGACGTGTACACAGAACCGGAATTATTGGTCGAATTTTTCTGTATTCGAATATGCGAACAGTCGAGCGATTCGAATATAATTCGAGTACTATTCGAACACTTGGGTGAATACAGTTCGAATAGTATTCGAATACTTAGATGAATATAATTCGAATAGTATTCGAATACTTGGATGAATATAATTCGAATAGTATTCGAATACTTGGGTGAATACAGTTCGAATACTATTCGTTATGCTTGGATGAATATAATTCGAATAGTATTCGAATACTTGGGTGAATACAGTTCGAATACTATTCGTTATGCTTGGATGAATATAATTCGAATAGTATTCGAATACTTGGGTGAATATAATTCGAATAGTATTTGAATACCTGGGTGAATATAATTCGAATACTATTCGAATACTTAGGTGATTCGAATATTGGTTGAATATAGTTTGAATACCATTTCGAATATTTTCCACACCGATCGTGTATCTGAATGTTCGAATAATATTGAAGTAATGATATTCGAAGGATAGTATTCGATTAATGATATTCGAATTTTCGAATATTCGAGAACAATTCGAATATCGATATTTAATATTTTATATAATATATTTGAATATTGTTTGACTACTCCTAGCCCTAGTACGTAGATGCTTATATACGTACGTTCGCATACGTAATGCACGCAATAGTATGTTTTGATCAATGTCACTAGGTGTGTCTGTGCCAATTTCGATACTTGATCGATGAACTAGAAGTAAACCGAGAAGAAACATAATACTTCAATCTTTTATTGCCCAATGCCAAGTTTTGTTTACCATTTCAAAATACCAAAGGTATTGGAGTTACATCAAAAGATACCTTGGTTTTCGTCTTGCAGTCTCGAACAAATTTGTACGATTTATCAAACGTAGAGAAACGTGGAAAATTTAACACATGGTTTTACGTAGCTTATAAAATTTACGAAACTCCATTTTCACAGTCTTCTCGATTGCAGTTGTATTTCAAACGGTTAATGACGCGCAAGAATGTAATTTTACATGTAGATAATAGTGTCTAGATTGAAATTAGTTTTTAACGTCGGAAAATTATTTTCACGTGAAAATAATTCGATTATGCGTTACATTCGATTCTCATAATTGTACATGAAAGTACTATTCGTGAACCTAATATCAGGCAACCAACCTCGCACGTCTGTATGCACGCGAAACCATTGCCGGTTGAAAGTGTTCAAATTAAAAAAGTATCAAATTTTCTTTTTCATTACTGTTTTTATAGGTGTATTAGTCATAGACGAAGGTATAGTACTAGATTGCTCAATAAATTTTGTCGTTCGATAAAACTTATTGAACAGTACTACACTGAACAGTACTACATTGAACAATACTACACTGAACAGTACTACACTGAACAGTACTACATTGAACAATACTACATTGAACAATACTACATTGAACAGTACTACACTGAACAGTACTACATTGAACAATACTACATTGAACATTACTGCATTGAACAATACTACATTGAACATTACTACATTGAACAGTACTACATTGAACAGTACTACATTGAACAATACTACATTGAACAGTAATACATTAAACAGAACAATATTGAACAATACTACATTGAACAGTACTACATTGAACAATACTACATCGAACAGTACTATATCGAACAGTACTACATTGAACAGAACTATATTGAACAATACCACATTGAACAGTACTGTTCGATAAGTTTTATCGAACGACAAAACTTATTGAACAACCTATATTATATCTACAAGAGATTACAGTTTCACTCACACTGTTTTTTTTTCTTTTGTTGACAGTTGAGAAACGCCACTACGATCTTCATAATGAATCTTTCGGTCTCGGATCTAATGTTCTGTTGCTTCAATCTACCCCTTGCTACATCGACCTTCTGGTACAGTTCCTGGCGTCACGGAGCACTCTTATGTCGACTGTTCCCTTTGCTGAGATACGGTTTGGTCGCAGTGAGCCTCTTCACAATACTGGCGATCACGATCAATCGTTATGTCATGATAGGTCACCCCGGGTTGTACCCTACGTAAGTGAACATTCCAATATTGCAATTGCAGGATCTCTATAACGTCCAAAGAATCTAAATTACTATGATCGTAACAGTACTTTGTAACTCTTGAAAACATTTGGCAATCCCTAATTGGACATCGAACGATCTGATCGAATAAATTGGAAATTTTGTAATTTATCTATTACGTGAGTAAAGAATCTAGTATGTACATTTCCTTGTTGTAACAACATACATTCTTGAGTGTAATTATTTTATTTATTTCCAAAGGTTTTTGAAAATTAAAAATTATAACACAATTCCCTAGGTAAATGTTCAAATATTCGTCTATAAATATTGAAAGATCTGGAGTACAAAATTTTATTACAATTGCAGACTTGTTAGAACCCATAGAAACTTTAACGTATTTTATAATACAAATGGAATTCAAAGCTTGCAAAAGTGTTTCGATTTGAATTGTAAATACTATATCGATATCGTCGGTAAATAAAAAATACAAACACGATTGATAAACGATGATAAAAGAATCCTGGTTTCTGTTTATCGATCCAAAAACAATTTACAACCTCACGGTGTAACAGATTCTTGCGAATAAACGTTTCAGTCGCAATATCAGGAGACTGTGTTTCGTTTTTAGATTGTATAAGCCAAAATATTTGATACCTATGGTTCTGGGTATCTGGATCGTCGCATTCGGGGTACTGGTTGTAACATGGTTCGAAAGTTGGGGTCGTTTCGGACTGGATACAGCGATTGGTTCCTGCTCGATCCTTCCGGACGTGCATGGTCGAAGCCCCAAAGAATTCCTTTTCGTCGTTGCATTCTTAACACCTTGCGTGGCGATCGTCGTTTGTTACGCGAGAATCTTCTACATTGTTCGTAAGACAGCCTGCAAAAGCAGAAGAAGGAACCCAGCTGCTAAAACGGGCGCTGTTAAAATCAATCACGAGGTAAGAATTATTCTGTAACGAATATTCTGTGTATTTATTTTATTGCACTTTGGTAACGAGAAGTTTAATATTAATAAGAAGTATTAATGAAAAAATTTAATATTAATATTATTAAAGAAATGTAATATTAATGCTATTAAAGAAGTTCAATATTAATATTATTAAAGAAATTTAATATTAATGTTATTATTTCGTAGAAGTTTAATATTAATATTATTATTTGATAAGATAGTTAATATTAATATTATTATCTCATAAGAAATTAAATATTAATGTTACTATTTCATAAGAAATTTAATATTAATGTTATTATTTCATAAGAAATTTGATATTAATATTATTATTTGATAACAAAGTTAATATTAATGTTACTATTTCATAAGAAATTTAATATTAATATTATTATTTGATAACAAAGTTAATATTAATGTTACTATTTCATAAGAAATTTAATATTAATCTTATTATTTAATAAGAAATTCAATATTAATATTACTATTAAATATTGATAAATACGAAACCATTTAAATCGAATAAAAAGAATTTGACCACGATTACATTTTTGTGCGAAACGGTTGTAAGGTATATTTAAAAAATAAGACTCGATTCGATTCTAACACCTAACGATCTAATCTCACGTTCGTTCGTATTTGTCGCAGCGTCGCTCCGCGTCGCCGAGAAATCAAGAGGAAGAGCTCTCGGTATTAGGATCCAGTTGCACAGCGAGCGTTCTCTGCGCGAACTTCTCATCGAAACGCGCGATCACCCCGCCAAATCGGTTCACCAGTTCGCGGACACCGTCGAGATCGGCGATCGAGGAAACGTCGGAATTGCAGCCCTCGTGGCAGCAAGAAGAAGACGAGGACGAAGAGGAGGAAGAAGAAGAGGAGGAGGAAGAGAAAGAGGAAGAGAAAGCAACCGGGACCGATGGAGCGAAAAAATCGCGAGAGAGGAGCAAACAACGTTCGAGCAATCGTGACATCAAGCTGTCGCGCGTGGAGATCGTCGAGGTTTACGAAAAAGTAAATTCCGGTCTGGGAATAAAAATAGACGACATACCGTACGTCGACGAACGCGACGATCTGGACGCGACGAACGATATTTACCCAAACAACGATCGCGCCACGATCAAAGAATCACCGGCGAGGAGTTCCACGAATTCTCGGAACAAGTTGGAAAGAATGACCAGCAGAGCCTCGTTCATCATCGAGTCGGCCCTCTGCGTCCAAAGATCGAGCTCGAAAGCTTCCGAGAGCGATCGTTTCGAGAGCTTGAGCTCGAACTCCCAAGAACGATCCACGACGAGGCAACTGACCACACTTGACCGCCGCGAATCGCGACTCAAGAGCGTCAGGAGATCGAGGAACGCCTCAGGCCCGCCCAGAATGAGCAAGAAAGACAAGAAGCTGCTGAAAATGATTCTGGTGATATTCTCGTCGTTCCTCATTTGCTACCTGCCCATCACCGTTACGAAAACCTTCAGGAACGCAATCGACTGGCGAGGACTCAACATCGCGGGATACATTTTGATTTATCTGACCACTTGCATAAATCCTGTGGTATACGTGGTCATGAGTTCCGAGTACAGAAGTGCCTATAAGAATGTGTTACTGTGCAGAAATAGCTCTACCGGGGACAGGATCAGGAGACCGTAGTAAATCTTTGCATTTCGTAGATCCTTTTTCAACGTATGGAAATCACGAAAGTGTAAATTGATATGGGAATCGTATTGTACGTGTAATTACAAACAACCATTTGTGGTAATTGTAGGTTGAAATGGGTGAGAAAATTTACTGCGAGTCTTCGTGAAAATGGGTGTAATGAAAAATTGTTTTCCATTTTACAATCTGAGGCTGATAGTCTTATATGGTACGCGTATATATATATATAACGTTACAAAGAATTGCATTACTCGTTGATGCGCATCGTTATTAATTATTCGTTGGAGCAGATGCAGAAGCTTTATTAGAAAATATCGTTTATTTATTAAGTACACTTTAATGTATACGTACTTACGATTATAATGTTCATTAACACTTAACGATGGATAGTAACGAACTAATAGGACAGAATGTAACCGTGATGAATTTGCAGGAGAGAATTCGTTGCAGTCAAGTTTGAAATATCGAAACGGTACGAATCTTTATTCCAGTGTGCCACGAATCGTACATAAACATTTAAAATGTTCGTCAACACCGATTTTCTTCTAAAACAATCCCTTAACTACAAGAGGTAGTGTTCCTATGGCGACACTTCCTCGACGAATACGCAAAGAATTGTTTAAGTAAACGTAGGTTTACAAGCGCAAAATTGAACACTCGCGAATTGAAAATTATTTATAAAATATACAACTTGTTGGAAATAGAGGAAAATATATATTTCGATCGTGGATCGTTTTCTTCGATCACCGTGACTGTAATCTAAAATTGTTTTATTTTAATAGATTCGTGAAAAATGAACGGAATTTTATAAATTCACTAATTTTTTAGTTACAAATTTCTAACGACGCAGTTGCGGTTATTCGTATAAAAACAATTCTGTTCTTCATTTTTTATTTATTTCCTCGAAAGAGATTGTCTAGGCGTACCGCGTAGTTTGAGACACTCGGTATATGGTCGATGTTGTATCGATAGGAGCTCAAGAGATCGGTCTTGAAATGAACGCGGTTCCTATTGGTTAGAATTTGTCGCTCCGCCTACGTGAGTCACGAATCACAATGCATAGCGACTGGACCGATCGAACGATATGCTTATTAAATACCGATATGTATCAATTCCCACGTATTGTATCGAGGCATCAAACGGGTGTCAAATTAAATCGTCATTGACATTAATAATTCGCACAAGTATTATTGCAACCTCGACAAGACAACGATGTCCGCCAAGAGAAATAAATCATTAGCTACACGATCGTTTGAATATTTTTAATCATTTTTCACCGAGAATTTTTCTTTCGCCTCCATCTCGATTGAAGCTGGTGTAATTATCGATAAATAAAACAATGATAAAATAGTGAGAAAAATTATTTTCTGGAGTGATTACTACAAAATTGAAGATGAATATATAATACAGATGGAAGTGTACCATAGTAATTAATTTAAACTTAAATCCAAAGGGTCCAACTATGGAAAATTTATTCGGATTCTAACCTTAAAAAATTGCTAATTACGTTTCATGTTCAGAGATTGATTGTCGAGTGTTACCATCGCTTCTTTTATTTCCAGTGAATTCGGAATTGACACGAGAGTATCAATTTCAAACGTGACACGTGTCAATTCCATCGCTGCGCATAACTCAGCGAAGTGTACAGTGATTGCCATCTATCGGTCGGTGTTAAATTTAAAATGCTATCTAACCTACAAGTGCTAAGCAAGACGTACGATAATCAAATCACAGTACCCAATTGGAATCGAGAATCGTTCTCGATATCTCGTGGTACACCACGGGACCCATTTCTTCAGCTCCGTATACTACTTTGCAATCGAAGAAACGCACTGTATCCGTTTTTTTTCTGAATATAATTGATACTTGGAAGTATCCTTGAAAAAAATGACCATAAGTGTACTTATGTGTGAATACTTCTCGTATAACCCCTTCATGCCCAGCGTATATTTAATTACACGTAAACTATAACCACGTAAAAGTAACAATTAAAAATAAACCAATACATATTTCTTTACAGATTATGTACAGAATTTACAAAAAAATTTTTTCTAAGTTGTTACCCAACTAGTAATCCTGGCCGTGTGTTTTTATTTAGACAGATGCATTTGCATCACTCGTAAATTTTATTAATTTTTTTAAATTTCAAATATGATTGGGTTAAGATGATTCTGTGTATAGTATTCACACGAAGAGATGGCGTTTGGATCTTATTCGTTCAGGGGCTACTACTCGAGGCATGACAAAGATAGCCCTTGAACGAATAGGACCAGCCAGTTTCATGTGTAATTTTTCCACGTTCGTACTATAGATCATCGAAGCTTATTTAGAGAACGGTCCACGCGCTGTATAATACTTCAGGTGTTACAAAACGTGTGGACATCAGGTTCATTCTCCCTTCGATTTTTCAATTCTTCGCCACTACTCGTGATAATTCTACGAACTTGTTATTTCTCGGTTCTTTAATCAACACTAACTGATATACTATTTCTTATCGCACGATAGAACGTTAAAACGTGTCCTTAGTTCGTATATAGCAATTTCCATTGAACTCCTTTTACTTAAAATTTTTCGATAAATTAACGTATTATAATTTCAATGTTTGTACACCGCTGAACCGATCCTATTAAATAAAATCGAAATAGAATTGTACGTAGATCTATTCTCGACACAGTCGTCACAGATAAGATAAACATCGCGTCAATCGTCCTTTGAACATCAATTATTGCACTCTGAGGTTTCGTACGATGTACGAATTGCAGAATGTTGAATAAAATTAAAATCGAACGAAAAAATATTTAATTCCTATCGAGATTCGGGGGTACCGCTGCGCTCTGTATCGTGCTGATGTTCATTTCTAGCGGCCATTTTTTCTCCTCGTTATCTTTTCCGTTTTTCGACTGAGGCGACACCTTTGTGATGTCCAGTTTATTCTTGTCTTTGTTCTTGAAATATAACGCAGCAGCTCCTCCGATCAAACCGGCACCAGCGACACTCGTAAGCCACTTCAAGACCCTGTTTGGCAAACGTGTTAATTACTCGTCGTGTGAGACGATTCGCAAAGGGTGAGAGTTAAATTAAAATCATCGCTCAAGATCATCGTGCAACTATCCCCACCACATCACTACTCCGTCCCCAGCCACTTTGCTCCGCCCACTTACTATCAAAATCGTAACACGATAGTAATTGCATCTTTCTCTGTGCAAGGTGACTCGTAAAATAAAAACAAAAAAAAACATAAATAAGTAGTGTAGTTTCGAAACTGTTAAAAAAATATACTAGACATCGTATCTTCGGTCATTTTTGACATCCCCTGAGTGGATCACCCTGTAACACACGCTGTAAGAAGAAAACTCGAGTAAAATATTTACCCGACAATTTTAATCGCTATGAACACGGTTTTCAATTTCTTCACAAACTGATCGTCGAGCAAAATCCCTTCCTCGATCCAGAAGATGGGGAACAAACACTCCGGGAACTTCTTCATTAGCTTGAACTTCTCAATCGGATGCAGAAACATACTGAACTGCAGTCTCTTGTGCGCGCTCAACGGAGTAGCTGTCATTGGTTCGAAGTCCATAGAGATATCGTGTTCCTCCTGCAATTTTACATTTTATTTCCTTTATACGTACAACAATTACCAGGACACTTGTCTCGATTCGACAGGGCCGTGGCTATGCGTAACCAACGCCAATGGAGAGATTCAATGAACCATTCACTTTCTAACAATAATGTTCAACTTTTTTTTTTAATACTTCAGGGTTCTGTCCTTCTTTCTCGTATATTTCTGTGGTTACCAATCACCAAAGTGTAATGTACATCTTGATCAATTTCAATTAACAGAAATTTCAATGATGTAATATTCTAAATGCGCAGCCAATTAGCTCGGTACTACCCGCGACGAAGAATTATCGTTCGTCGCGAGTAATACCGATTACCAGGTCTCACCACGTGGAGGTTGCTGCGAGCGGAGACCCGGAGAAAGATAGATGGAATCAAAGTTCCATCGATCTCCCTCGACACGCGATACAAACGAAGATACTAAACCAAAGAGATGGAAGGAATCAATGTTCTTTCGATCTCCTCGTTTAGTTCTGCCAAGCAATTACATTATGGAAAAATTAGGCAAAATTGGGAAAGACGCGACACGAACCGTGCAGTTGGTTCTACTAGGTCTATCCCGTTTCCCCTCCGTGGTTCCGACTCCAGAGAAAACGAGCGACGCCTACGACTCCCCTAGAGGAGTGCCCCGTTTCTCCATCTTTACGACGAGAGGGTCTTATTTTGGAGGCTTTCGCAGGGACCGGCAAAAATGCCTGCTCCTGTGCTCGCAACATGCCCCCTCTGGAAGCGGACACACCGGAAGAGACGGCGATAGACCGTTCGGACTACTTACACGGCCGGCCACTTGCTTGTACAAGAAGCAGTGGTGACCGGATCGAGGAACGAGGAAGCGAGCAAAATTAAGCTAAAGATTGGATAATTGCTTGGCAGATCACAGCCTTAAAACTAACTTATTCTAACTGCAGAGATAGAAGGAATCAATGTTCCTTCGATCTCCTCGTTTAATTCTGCCGAGCAATTACATTATGGAAAAATTAGGCAAAATTGGGAAGTACGCGACACGAACCGTGGAGTTGTTCCTACTAGGTCGGTCCCGTTTCCCCTCAGTGGGCCCGATTCTCAAGGACATGCGCGACGCCGTCCACTCCTCTAGAGGAGTGCCCCGTTTCTCCCTACTCCGCAGCCAGGAGCCACGCAGAGCGTGGACCTGACTCACGGAGGATGACGAAGAGAGGGTCTTATGATGGATCAAGGGCTTCCGCAGGGACCGGTGCGAACACCTGCCCCTGTGTTCGCAGCATATTCTCTCTCAAAGCGGACGCACCAGAAGAGACGGCGATCGAGCGTTCGGTCCACCTCCACGGCCGGTCACTTGCTTATGCAACAAGCAGAGGTGGCCGGACTGAGATACGAGCAAGCGAGCAAAAAGAAGCTAAAGATTGGATAATTGCTCGGCAGATCACAGATATTCGTACATGGTGACCTTAAAACTAACTTAGTCTATACTTGGAATTAACAGTCCCGCGAAGGATGCAATACATCAGTCCCCTTCGTTCTTCGTTTTTCGTTTTCCGATACATCTAAGAGAGTGTATCTAAGAGAAACCTAAAGTCAAGACATAATAGAAAATAGAAATGAAGTTGGTTAGTGGAAAAAAATAAACATGGAAAACAAGTAGAAATTAAAATCAGAGAACAAATGAAATGAATTAGACAAAGAAACAATTAAAAAAAAAAGAAAGGATTGAGAGAGTGGTCGCCAGTACTGACCACCGCCTACCGGCGGCCAGTACCGGTTACCAAGGTGGGGGGTCCGCCTTCCATAAACCTAAAACGAAGAGATCCGTCCACCTCGGAGGCTCCAGGAACGATGAAATTTTAAACAACCGGGGCTCCTTATATACCCATCGCAAGGTCACTTACCCCTACTTCGATTGTCTTTGTTCGATCTAACCGAATATTTCAAGAAATTGATCGCTTTTAGGCCATTATTTATACTAGGACATTCTTAATAATTGTTTAAACTATGTTCCCACCACGGTTGTTAATAATTATGATAAATAAACATCAAGATATAGCGAAATCTGTAAAGGGAAACGGTTTCGGTGAATGTTTGTGCACTCACGCGATTGTTATTAACATTTACGCATATTCCCAATATTAATCGAACAATGTGCATCTTATTTATACATTACAAATGATTAAGTAACTTATAGAAATTGATTTTGATCGAGGCTCGATGTTAAAACGTGTTTCGTAAAGTTTTAAAGCATGGAAAGTAACAATTGTTCATTAGATACATTAATTTAACATTTGTTTAATTCTTATACTTTACACAATACGCATAAAAGTTGTATTTTTTACTTAAAAGCGCCGAAATTCAATTAATCGCTTTTCTAGATAGAAAAATCATCGCGATGAATAATTGTGAATCGATAATATTTATGTGTAGCCTTGAGAATGTCAGTTGGATCTCAACGAAAAATTCCTTCGTGAACAAAGAATATTTTCAACGAAATGATATTTTAAGCCATTATTTATACTAGGATAGTGTTAATAATTGTTTAGACTATGGTCCTACGACGGTTGTTAATAATTATGATAAACAAACATCAAGATATTGCGAAATCTGCGAAGGCGAACGGTTTCGGTGAATGTTTGTTCATTTCCGCGATTGTTACTAACATTTATATGTGTTCCCAATATTAATCGAACAATGTGCATATTATTTATGCATTAAAAATGATCGATTCGCCAACAACAATTAATGTTGATCGAGTTTCGAGGTATAAACGTTTTTCTTAATGTTTCAAAGCATTGAAAGTAACAATTGATAATTAGATACATTAATTTAACATTTGTTTAATTCTTATAATTTATACAATACTCGTAGAAGTTGCATTTTTTACATAAATGTGCCGAAATTCAATTAATGGCTTTTCTAGATAGAAAAATCATCGCGATGAATAATTGTGAATCGATAATATTTATGTGTAGCCTTGAGAATGTCAGTTGGATCTCAACGAAAAATTCCTTCGTGAACAAAGAATATTTCAACGAAATGATATTTTAAGCCATTATTTATACTAGGATAGTGTTAATAATTGTTTAGACTATGGTCCTACGACGGTTGTTAATAATTATGATAAACAAACATCAAGATATTGCGAAATCTGCGAAGGCGAACGGTTTCGGTGAATGTTTGTTCATTTCCGCGATTGTTACTAACATTTATATGTGTTCCCAATATTAATCGAAGAATGTGCATATTATTTATGCATTAAAAATGATCGATTCGCCAACAACAATTAATGTTGATCGAGTTTCGAGGTATAAACGTTTTTCTTAATGTTTCAAAGCATTGAAAGTAACAATTGATAATTAGATACATTAATTTAACATTTGTTTAATTCTTATAATTTATACAATACTCGTAGAAGTTGCATTTTTTACATAAATGTGCCGAAATTCAATTAATGGCTTTTCTAGATAGAAAAATCATCGCGATGAATAATTGTGAATCGATAATATTTATGTGTAGCCTTGAGAATGTCAGTTGGATCTCAACGAAAAATTCCTTCGTGAACAAAGAATATTTCAACGAAATGATATTTTAAGCCATTATTTATACTAGGATAGTGTTAATAATTGTTTAGACTATGGTCCTACGACGGTTGTTAATAATTATGATAAACAAACATCAAGATATTGCGAAATCTGCGAAGGCGAACGGTTTCGGTGAATGTTTGTTCATTTCCGCGATTGTTACTAACATTTATATGTGTTCCCAATATTAATCGAACAATGTGCATATTATTTATGCATTAAAAATGATCGATTCGCCAACAACAATTAATGTTGATCGAGTTTCGAGGTATAAACGTTTTTCTTAATGTTTCAAAGCATTGAAAGTAACAATTGATAATTAGATACATTAATTTAACATTTGTTTAATTCTTATAATTTATACAATACTCGTAGAAGTTGCATTTTTTACATAAAAGTGCCGAAATTCAATTAATGGCTTTTCTAGATAGAAAAATCATCGCGATGAATAATTGTGAATCGATAATATTTATGTGTAGCCTTGAGAATGTCAGTTGGATCTCAACGAAAAATTCCTTCGTGAATAAAGAATATTTCAACGAAATGATATTTTAAGCCATTATTTATACTAGGACAGTGTTAATAATTGTTTAAACTATGGTCCTACGACGGTTGTTAATGATTATGATAAATAAACATCAAGATATTGCAAAATCTACGAAGGGGAACGGTTTTGGTAAATGTTTTTTCATTTCCGTGATTGTTATTAACATTTACGCACGTTCCGAATATTAACATTACAATGTGCATCTTATTTGTGCATTATAAATCATTAATTACTTTACAAATATTAATTTTTATCGAAAATCGAGAAACATATTAATACCACGTTTTACTTCAATTCTCGATCAAATTTAATTTCTATAGGCAAATCAATCATTTACAATGTATAATTAAGATGCATTCTCTAACATAAATGTTCGAAAAATGTATAAATGTCAATAACAATTGCGTGGATGAACAACAATTCACTGAAACCGTTCCCCTTCGCAGATTTCGCAATATCTTGATGTTCATTTATCAGAATTATTAACAACCGTCGTAGCACCATGGTTTAAAAAATTATTAACAATGTCCTGGTATAAATAATGGATTAAAACATTATTTCGTTGAAGTATTTTTCGTTCGCGATGTAATTGTTATCATTGAGGTCCAACCGACATTGTCAAGGCTACACATATCGAATATCGATTCACAAGCGTTCATCGCGATGATTTTTCTATTTAGAAAAGCAATTAATTGAATTTCGGCACTTTTAAGTAAAAAATACACCTTGTACGCGTATTGTGTAAATTATAAGAATTGAACAAATGTTAAATTAGTGTTGCAAATAGACAATTATTACTTTCCATGTTTTAAAAACTTTACGATGCACGTTTTTACTTCGAATCTCGATCAAAATCAACTTCTGTAAGTTTCTTAATTAATTGCAATACATAAATAAGATGCACATTGTTCGATCAATATTGAGTACGTGCAAAAATGTTTATAACAATCGCCTAGAGACATAAACATTCGCTAAAGCCATTCGCCTTCGTAGATTTTGCAATATCTTGATGTTTATTTATCATAATTATTAACAACCGTCGTAGGACCATAGTTTAAACAATTATTAACACTGTCCTAGTATAAATAATAGCTTAAAATATCATTTCGTTAAAATATTCTTTGTTCACGAAGGAATTTTTCGTTGAGATCCAACTGACATTCTCAAGGCTACACATAAATATTATCGATTCACAATTATTCATCGCGATGATTTTTCTATCTAGAAAAGCCATTAATTGAATTTCGGCACATTTATGTAAAAAATGCAACTTCTACGAGTATTGTATAAATTATAAGAATTAAACAAATGTTAAATTAATGTATCTAATTATCAATTGTTACTTTCAATGCTTTGAAACATTAAGAAAAACGTTTATACCTCGAAACTCGATCAACATTAATTGTTGTTGGCGAATCGATCATTTTTAATGCATAAATAATATGCACATTCTTCGATTAATATTGGGAACACATATAAATGTTAGTAACAATCGCGGAAATGAACAAACATTCACCGAAACCGTTCGCCTTCGCAGATTTTGCAATATCTTGATGTTTGTTTATCATAATTATTAACAACCGTCGTAGGACCATAGTCTAAACAATTATTAACACTATCCTAGTATAAATAATGGCTTAAAATATCATTTCGTTGAAATATTCTTTGTTCACGAAGGAATTTTTCGTTGAGATCCAACTGACATTCTCAAGGCTACACATAAATATTATCGATTCACAATTATTCATCGCGATGATTTTTCTATCTAGAAAAGCCATTAATTGAATTTCGGCACTTTTATGTAAAAAATGCAACTTCTACGAGTATTGTATAAATTATAAGAATTAAACAAATGTTAAATTAATGTATCTAATTATCAATTGTTACTTTCAATGCTTTGAAACATTAAGAAAAACGTTTATACCTCGAAACTCGATCAACATTAATTGTTGTTGGCGAATCGATCATTTTTAATGCATAAATAATATGCACATTGTTCGATTAATATTGGGAACACATATAAATGTTAGTAACAATCGCGGAAATGAACAAACATTCACCGAAACCGTTCGCCTTCGCAGATTTCGCAATATCTTGATGTTTGTTTATCATAATTATTAACAACCGTCGTAGGACCATAGTCTAAACAATTATTAACACTATCCTAGTATAAATAATGGCTTAAAATATCATTTCGTTGAAATATTCTTTGTTCACGAAGGAATTTTTCGTTGAGATCCAACTGACATTCTCAAGGCTACACATAAATATTATCGATTCACAATTATTCATCGCGATGATTTTTCTATCTAGAAAAGCCATTAATTGAATTTCGGCACATTTATGTAAAAAATGCAACTTCTACGAGTATTGTATAAATTATAAGAATTAAACAAATGTTAAATTAATGTATCTAATTATCAATTGTTACTTTCAATGCTTTGAAACATTAAGAAAAACGTTTATACCTCGAAACTCGATCAACATTAATTGTTGTTGGCGAATCGATCATTTTTAATGCATAAATAATATGCACATTGTTCGATTAATATTGGGAACACATATAAATGTTAGTAACAATCGCGGAAATGAACAAACATTCACCGAAACCGTTCGCCTTCGCAGATTTCGCAATATCTTGATGTTTGTTTATCATAATTATTAACAACCGTCGTAGGACCATAGTCTAAACAATTATTAACACTATCCTAGTATAAATAATGGCTTAAAATATCATTTCGTTGAAATATTCTTTGTTCACGAAGGAATTTTTCGTTGAGATCCAACTGACATTCTCAAGGCTACACATAAATATTATCGATTCACAATTATTCATCGCGATGATTTTTCTATCTAGAAAAGCCATTAATTGAATTTCGGCACATTTATGTAAAAAATGCAACTTCTACGAGTATTGTATAAATTATAAGAATTAAACAAATGTTAAATTAATGTATCTAATTATCAATTGTTACTTTCAATGCTTTGAAACATTAAGAAAAACGTTTATACCTCGAAACTCGATCAACATTAATTGTTGTTGGCGAATCGATCATTTTTAATGCATAAATAATATGCACATTGTTCGATTAATATTGGGAACACATATAAATGTTAGTAACAATCGCGGAAATGAACAAACATTCACCGAAACCGTTCGCCTTCGCAGATTTCGCAATATCTTGATGTTTGTTTATCATAATTATTAACAACCGTCGTAGGACCATAGTCTAAACAATTATTAACACTATCCTAGTATAAATAATGGCTTAAAATATCATTTCGTTGAAAATATTCTTTGTTCACGAAGGAATTTTTCGTTGAGATCCAACTGACATTCTCAAGGCTACACATAAATATTATCGATTCACAATTATTCATCGCGATGATTTTTCTATCTAGAAAAGCGATTAATTGAATTTCGGCGCTTTTAAGTAAAAAATACAACTTTTATGCGTATTGTGTAAAGTATAAGAATTAAACAAATGTTAAATTAATGTATCTAATGAACAATTGTTACTTTCCATGCTTTAAAACTTTACGAAACACGTTTTAACATCGAGCCTCGATCAAAATCAATTTCTATAAGTTACTTAATCATTTGTAATGCATAAATAAGATGCACATTGTTCGATTAATATTGGGAATATGCGTAAATGTTAATAACAATCGCGTGAGTGCACAAACATTCACCGAAACCGTTTCCCTTTACAGATTTCGCTATATCTTGATGTTTATTTATCATAATTATTAACAACCGTGGTGGGAACATAGTTTAAACAATTATTAAGAATGTCCTAGTATAAATAATGGCCTAAAAGCGATCAATTTCTTGAAATATTCGGTTAGATCGAACAAAGACAATCGAAGTAGGGGTAAGTGACCTTGCGATGGGTATATAAGGAGCCCCGGTTGTTTAAAATTTCATCGTTCCTGGAGCCTCCGAGGTGGACGGATCTCTTCGTTTTAGGTTTATGGAAGGCGGACCCCCCACCTTGGTAACCGGTACTGGCCGCCGGTAGGCGGTGGTCAGTACTGGCGACCACTCTCTCAATCCTTTCTTTTTTTTTTAATTGTTTCTTTGTCTAATTCATTTCATTAGTTCTCTGATTTTAATTTCTACTTGTTTTCCATGTTTATTTTTTTCCACTAACCAACTTCATTTCTATTTTCTATTATGTCTTGACTTTAGGTTTCTCTTAGATACACTCTCTTAGATGTATCGGAAAACGAAAAACGAAGAACGAAGGGGACTGATGTATTGCATCCTTCGCGGGACTGTTAATTCCAAGTATAGACTAAGTTAGTTTTAAGGTCACCATGTACGAATATCTGTGATCTGCCGAGCAATTATCCAATCTTTAGCTTCTTTTTGCTCGCTTGCTCGTATCTCAGTCCGGCCACCTCTGCTTGTTGCATAAGCAAGTGACCGGCCGTGGAGGTGGACCGAACGCTCGATCGCCGTCTCTTCTGGTGCGTCCGCTTTGAGAGAGAATATGCTGCGAACACAGGGGCAGGTGTTCGCACCGGTCCCTGCGGAAGCCCTTGATCCATCATAAGACCCTCTCTTCGTCATCCTCCGTGAGTCAGGTCCACGCTCTGCGTGGCTCCTGGCTGCGGAGTTGGGAGAAACGGGGCACTCCTCTAGAGGAGTGGACGGCGTCGCGCATATCCTTGAGAATCGGGCCCACTGAGGGGAAACGGGACCGACCTAGTAGGAACAACTCCACGGTTCGTGTCGCGTACTTCCCAATTTTGCCTAATTTTTCCATAATGTAATTGCTCGGCAGAATTAAACGAGGAGATCGAAGGAACATTGATTCCTTCTATCTCTGCAGTTAGAATAAGTTAGTTTTAAGGCTGTGATCTGCCAAGCAATTATCCAATCTTTAGCTTAATTTTGCTCGCTTCCTCGTTCCTCGATCCGGTCACCACTGCTTCTTGTACAAGCAAGTGGCCGGCCGTGTAAGTAGTCCGAACGGTCTATCGCCGTCTCTTCCGGTGTGTCCGCTTCCAGAGGGGGCATGTTGCGAGCACAGGAGCAGGCATTTTTGCCGGTCCCTGCGAAAGCCTCCAAAATAAGACCCTCTCGTCGTAAAGATGGAGAAACGGGGCACTCCTCTAGGGGAGTGGTAGGCGTCGCTCGTTTTCTCTGGAGTCGGAACCACGGAGGGGAAACGGGATAAACCTAGTAGAACCAACTGCACGGTTCGTGTCGCGTCTTTCCCAATTTTGCCTAATTTTTCCATAATGTAATTGCTTGGCAGAACTAAACGAGGAGATCGAAAGAACATTGATTCCTTCCATCTCTTTAATTTAGTATCTTCGTTTGTATCGCGTGTCGAGGGAGATCGATGGAACTTTGATTCCATCTATCTCTCTCCGGGTCTCCGCTCGCAGCAACCTCCACGTGGTGAGACCTGGTAATCGGTATTACTCGCGACGAACGATAATTCTTCGTCGCGAGTAGTACCGAGCTAATTGGCTGCGCATTTAGAATATTGCATCATTAAAATTTCTGTTATTTGAAATTGATCAAGAAGTACATTATACTTTGGTGATTGGTAATCATAGAAATATACGAGAAAGAAGGACAGAACCCTGAAGTATTAAAAAGAAAGTTGAACATTGTTTGTACAAAGTGAAACACATGCCTCATTGAACCCCTCTATCGGTGTTACTTCTATCGGAAAGTTTCTTCTTCAAAAATGTCTATAGAATCCGATCTTAGGTACAGTTTTCGTTCTTGGTAGAGAACTTTTCGTAAAAATACAAAAATAGTACAGAGGAACTACACGTATCGGTACGTTTTTAAACTTTGACGCTAATTTATAATCAAAAACAATTAACAAATTATGTACCGCTGTATTCGAGAAACTATCCTCTATTTTTCGAAGAGCAATTAAAACTTTCCAACTTGTTTACTTTTCATGTAATACTTGATTATTGACAAAATGAAAAACTAACCTCGTTTGGATTGAGTCCATCGACCAGTTGCAGATACTTCTCTTCCGACCCGAGAAAGTGAGGCAAAGAACCGATAAACGGCGCGCCTAAACATTTGTACATATCGTACAAATTTTTCGTCAAACAGGTGTCCGATGTAGGACAGAAACACTTCTCCATGGAATTCGTGCTCATGTCTCCGAAATTAGCCGTGTAATGCAACGTGTTGACGCCTAGGAAAAAATTGAAAATAATTTTTATAATTTTTCTACGATTCAAGTAACATTAATTTTTATTTTAAATGTTTAATTAACATTTGTTCGTTGTCGTTACAACTTTCTCGCAAAACATTTCGCGATAAATATATCCACGCGGTACTAGTCGTACCTTTAACTTTGCTCTTGTGCTGATAATGCGCGGACAGGCTTCTGCAAATATCTGGATTGAAGGAGACGATGTCGTCGTTTTCGGTGAGCAACGGTGGAAAGATTGTCGAATCTGTCCCGTTGAACTCGTTACAATGATCCTCCGGCCAGATCGTCAACGCTGGTTTGCCATCGAACTCTGTCACACGACCGACGTCCTTGTAATTTTTCAGTCCACGTAACACGCGTATACGTTCGGGCATAATGCTGTCATTTTTCTAAGCGGAACACGAAACTCGATTAATTTCGCGAAAGTGAAAAATTTGAGTTGGAAAAAAAATACAACTTATAAAACAACCCAATACGACGTAACTTGAAATAATTCGAACTGATCATCGGTAGCCCAACTATTGTATAAAAGAGGTATTAGGGAAGACAAGAGAGCAATTGTACAAATTCCTCCCTCCCTGTATCTAATAATTTTTATTTCGATATTACGTAGATATATGAAAAAATCTTGGATCTGGTATTGTAGAAATTCTTATTTTATGTGAAAACACATCCCCACCAATCGGTTACTCCCTCCCCACCAATCGTAATTTCTGATCACTGACAATTACACCTGATCGATGACGAAAAATATGGATACCTACCGGGCCGAACAAGGAGAACATAAAATGTCCCTGGCCGTCGGGTAGCAAAACATCAGTTTTTTCCTTCAGAGCGCTACAAATCGCGGACCCAGCAAAATCTTTCACCGTGCAGTCGATGATCAGACCGTCGAAAAGTATATCCCTCGCTTTGGCTCTCACGAAGACCGAGCTTGGCTTTTTAAAAATGCTGTCCATACCTTTGTCTGGAAACGGAACACCGAGAACGTGAGGAAACTCTACGATCTTACGATAAACGGTTACGCAGCGGGAGCGAGAGAGACGGAGTAACAGCGAGCGAGACTCGCATTACACGACTTCTGCGTGCTTGTCCCGATGAAAACGAGCCGGAACGCGAGACCCAATTGTAAAAATAATTTTCCACGAAACTCGATTTTCTCGATCGATGTAACGTGTGTAACGTTTGATAAAACTTGCAAAAAAATTTTCAACAAATTTTGAAATAACTCGATCCTCTCAGTCGATGTAACGTGTGTAACGTTTGATAAAACTTGCAAAAATATTTTCAACAAATTTTGAAATAACTCGATCCTCTCGGTCGATGTAACGTGTGTAACGTTTGATAAAACTTGCAAAAAAATTTTCAACAAATTTTGAAATAACTCGATCCTCTCGGTCGATGTAACGTGTGTAACGTTTGATAAAACTTGCAAAAAAATTTTCAATAAATTTTTAAATAACTCGATCCTCTCGGTCGATGTAACGTGTGTAACGTTTGATAAAACTTGCAAAAATATTTTCAACAAATTTTGAAATAACTCGATCCTCTCGGTCAATGTAACGTGTGCAATGTTTGATAAAATTTTCAAAAAAATTTTCCACAAATTTTGGTATCCAATTCTTATCTCGAAAACCGACTCATGGCGAACAAGAGAGCTAACGAGAATTTTTAAATTACTAGATTATCGTTCAGCTTCAAGTGTATTATAATTGAAGATAAAAACGCAAATGAACGAGTTTGAAGGATGCGCGAAGAAATGGTGAAAAAGAGTAGAAAACCGTATAAAAGTTAAAGAACGCGTTACAGTGACCAATTGATTGTGTCCCCCAAGGCGAGGTGCAAGTAGCTCGTCAGCTATAAGTAAAACGTTTCTCTCGTCCCACCTTAGAATCCTTAGGTATTCTTGGGTAAGGTAAAGTCGACCTTCGCTTGTGATCGAATACGAGAATATATTCGATGTGCTTGGAGAATCGAAACGTGACGAAGATAATGCACACTCACTGATGATCCCCATTGCCCCGGGTTGTTCCATCAGAGCGATTTTCACCACGCTGAGAATGAGAACGTGAGGCACGACGAGCTCCTCTTCACCGGTTAGGCCGTTGCTTCGCGCAGGATTGAAGTACCAAGTGGCTTTTAAATTATACTCGACGCTGTCGTCCTCCTCTCGATCGATCAGATTCACTTTCTGCTTGTACTCGCTGGAAATATCAATTGCGTCCAGATACAAACAATAGTTACCGTGAGAACCGTTTATCCATCGATTTCTATTACATTTCTCTTCTTAGTCTCTATCTTCTAATACCACGCGTGACGCAATGGCCATCAACCCTTTCACTATGGACCACTTGACGCGAAACCTACCCTGCGTGCGGAACATCTTCTCGCGTATCGAGAATGCGTACTCGTTGAACGCCTATAGGCGTTTGACGCACGCGATCAATTGACTGAACACTTATAGACACTGATCGTAGCGAAAAGGTTAAAGGCCTATAGGCACCGATCGTAGGCAAAGGGTTAGGGCCCTATAGGCACCGATTATAATCAAAGAAGGTATTCCTATTCGAAGAGGTAAAAATATTAATCTCTTTTTACCACATTTTCTCAAAATACAATTCCTTACGAAAGATCGCTCTAAACACGGTGGCTCGTTGTAAAGGTTGTTAAATAGAGAATAATTGAATAAACGAATCTTTAAATAGTAACTGTTCCATCGAAGTATCCAAATCGAAAAACACTTACTCGTAAAAAAATGGCCCCACTTCTTGAAGTATCGGTTTCTCTCCTGCTGTGATTTCGGCTGGATTCGTCACGTTGAAGAGATAAATTTTGAAGTCGAGCGGAAGGGGAAAATTCGACCATAATTCGCGCATCTCGGAACCATCTTTCAACGCGACTTGCTGGAATTTCAAATCTCTCAGTTTGGAATTCCATTTTATTGTGACATTATGGTCAGTCGACGAACAGTAAAAATATATACACGTACACTTACAATAACTTAACCAGGACAGAGAACAGAAAGATAAATTCTCCCCACCCCCGTACCTCTAATTTTCTCCAAAATGATTGACAGCAAAAAGCTCGAAAATTTAATAAAATTGAATCGACGAGTCAGAGAACGATACAGGTTAAAAATTAACCATTTCTAAATAATCTTTAGGTTGTATCTAAAAAAGTATACCTACACATTGGGATCGAGAACAGTGCGAAAGAAGTATCCTATACTAGTTTTTCAGGTTGTCCCTTGAGTGTAACGAACGCATCTGTTCTTTCAAATATCACGAAATGTTGTTTTTCGACTCGTCGATTCAGTCATAAACGGAAACGCGATGTCGTGTCATCGTTTTTACGTTTTTGTCATCGTGTCATCGGTGTCCTTGGAACACGTAATTTCGCGATTCGTTGGTCGAAAACCGCGATTTATCGAAATGACGCGTTACCGTGTCATAAATGATCACTTTATCGATGTGCCTTACAAAAATGTCTATTATTTTTATATCTCGTCGTTTTCTGAATCGCGGAAAAAAGTCGCTGACGTGCGAGAGTCCAGTGTTGACACGATGATAAGCAATAGGAACATTCACGAAAAGTTGAAAGCAAATGAAAAACACAATGGACACGACATGAAGCGACAATTACAGAAAGAAAAGTACTGCTCTGCTACCGAGATAATGGCGGGTTAGAGACGATTGTGAAAAAATTGAAAGTAATGCTAATGGCGTTCGCAGGTGTTTATCGCGAAGATGATTACAATTGCACGTGAGAACGTATGTAACATCTTGATTGCACTACCGGCTATTAAATATTCGAGTAAAAAAATTGCATTACATGTTGCGAATTAAAGGGAACCCACATATATACATATATGCAATTAGTATTTTAGAATTCAATGTTAATGGTTACACCTTATTCTCCTTTGTTCTTTCGGTAATGGTTTCCGAGGATTGGAATAATGACAAAAATGGTAATTTTTACACGCGTGGGCCAATAGTAGACAGCTCAGAGTTATAATGTTTCTAATGGTAAGTAATAAGTTGTTCGATAAGTTTTGTCGTTTGATAAAAACGACATTGAATAGTACTACATTGAACAGTACTACATTGAACAGTACTACATTGAACAGTACTACACTGAATAGTACTACATTGAACAGTACTACATTGAACAGTACTACATTGAACAGTACTTCACTGAACAGTACTACATTGAACAATACTACATTGAACATTACTATATTGAACAGTACTACATCGAACAGTACTACACTGAATAGTACTACATTGAACAGTACTACATTGAACAGTACTACATTGAACAGTACTGCATCGTACAGTACTACATTAAAGAGTACTACATTGAACATTACTACATTGAACAGGACTGCATTGAACAGTACTATATCGAACAGTACTACATTGAACAGTACTACATTGAACAGTACTACATTGAACAATACTACATTGAACAATACTACATTGAATAGTACTACTTTGAACAGTACTGCTTTGAACAGTACTACTTTGAACAGTACTACATTAAACAATACTACATTGAACAGTACTACATTGAACAGTACTGTTCGATAAGTTTTGTCGTTCGATAAAACCTAATGTATAGATTTCTGCTCACCTTTTTGATCTGCGACCTGAGAAACGGAGGAAAAATCACCGCACAGAATAGAACGCCAAAAGCGAGCATACAGCCACCGATGATTCCTAATTTCATGGGCTTCATCATTGTAATGCACTAGGAAAATCACAAAACGTATTCATAACGTGTTCGGGATTTACAACGTGCTCGGTAAATTGGGAGAAAGAAATCGAAAATACATCGAGCCTCGAAACAAAGGGGGAAATATTTTTTCATATACCCGGTGAAAAGTTTGTAAAGTCCATTCGATCGATTTCGCGATTCTTCGAATGTCTCGAGTGGAAGTCGTTCCGATAAATCGATTCTGTTCCCGTGCAAAACACATAACTGGTTCTTTGGCATTTCCTTCGTGGACAATGTAAAACCAAATGCGCAGATTCGTCGGTTTAAAGAGCGCAATTACGAGATTCGGTATAACACTCGTGAGAACTATTTACGATCTTCTCGTCCGTGAAAAATTCATTTTTGCATACACCTTTCTGGACGAATCAATTTTTCACTTATCGAAGAAAACCTAGAATCGAGGTCGAAACGTGTAAATAATATGCTCGAGTAGGTTCGTTTCGACTATCGTCGTGTATTATTCGTTATAAGTAACACGGATTTTAACGTATAGTATAATATGCAAAATTATAAGACAGAACGTAAAGGAACCATTAAATCATTTTTTTTCTCTCAAGATGTTTTTTCAAGTCTTATTTAGTTTACATCGTATTGTATTCTAAACGAGGATCGGTAAATGGCCGACACATTGAGGAACAAATGAAATAAATAATTATGGTAAAAGAATCTATGCCTCGACTCCGTTTACCCACATTTTGAGCAAAAGAAATACAGAAATTACCGGTTCCTTCGAGATCGTTCAAAATATCGTACAGTGGACCGAGTAGATTTCGTAAAACTTGTAACGCCGAATCGAACTCGTGATCCGCCGAACGCGACAAAAATAAACTGCACACGTGGTAAAAACAATCACATTTCGTATTTCTCCTAAATTCACAATCTTCTTCGAAGAAATTAATTTTCCAAATTTTCTCGTCGCGAAAAGAACTCGGATATCGAATAGATGCGATTGATAATCTCTCCGTCGAGCTCTTAAGGTGTAGCTACGCGAGAAATTCGATAACCTGCCATAGAACTCGCGAATTGAATCTCGAAACGAAGAATCGACGAGTATCAAACGATAGAAGAAGAATTTCTTCGCGACGAGGTTAGGAAAACTCGTAGATACGCGATAAGAGCTCGCGAGCACACATCGAGAAAACGATCGCGAGGTTCCGTTCTCTTACG
Source organism: Ptiloglossa arizonensis (assembly GCF_051014685.1). NCBI lineage: Eukaryota > Metazoa > Arthropoda > Insecta > Hymenoptera > Colletidae > Ptiloglossa > Ptiloglossa arizonensis. The sequence continues at coordinate 23,256,745 of NC_135048.1, read as the reverse complement.
AAATTCTGGAAACCTTGCATTTGCTCGTAGCACGCAGCGTTTGTATTTTTCGTCCGGTATTTAGAAACGAGAGAAGACCAAAAATCGACGAGTAGAGTGTCAGGTTGACGCTTCGATGTAAGATACGACCGGCTAGGTCGCGCGCGATTCGCTTCAAGTACATTCTTCGAGATCGTCCCTCGACTTGTCGCGTTCTCCGCTCCCCTCCCCTCTAAAAGCACGCTGAATTCACGAATCGAATTCTAATTTCTACGATACGGTTCTTTTTTACTTTTCGTCGTTTATTTCTTTTCTTCTTTCCTCTTATTTTCACACTTTTTCGAGAGTACGTATTTACACGTAACCGTTTCGCGCGCACCTTGTGAACAACGTCGATAGCCGGCTCTCTCTCGCACGTCCTGGGCCGTCAATCTTCGTGTGCTCCCGCCAGAGGACTGCGCGTTTCGAATGTCCAGCGTCGCGACGCGACGACACCCCTGCGTACGCCGCCACTCCTGCATCACCACGTATCTGGCCGATTTTCGCAACGATCGCGATCGAACGAACGTGACAGAAGAATTGCCGCGTTTTTTTACCAATTTCGCGTTCGATTTCCGGCCCGGAGTACTACAACTAGCGGAATATTTTACGGGTATTTGATTTCTACGAACTTCGAGTAATCGAGTATTCGAGTATTCGAGTATTCGAATATCGTTACTCGAGTATTTGATATTGGTATTTGAATGTTACTGTTCGAGTATTCGAATATCGTTACTCGGGTATTTAATATTGGTATTTGAATGTTACTGTTCGAGTATTCGAATATCGTTACTCGAGTATTTAATATTGGTATTTGAATGTTACTGTTCGAGTATTCGAATATCGTTACTCGAGTATTTAATATTGGTATTTGAATGTTACTGTTCGAGTATTCGAATATCGTTACTCGAGTATTTAATATTGGTATTTGAATGTTACTGTTCGAGTATTCGAATATCGTTACTCGAATATTTTACAGGTATATGAATCTTATTGTTCGAATATTCGAATATCGTTACTCGAATATTTTACAGGTATATGAATCTTATTGTTCGAATATTCGAATATCGTTACTCGAATATTTTACAGGTATATGAATCTTATTGTTCGAATATTCGAGTATTGGAATACCGTTATTGAAATATCTAGATTTTAGAGTAGCTGGGTACTCGAACATTTGTGTATTCTAGTATCATTATACAAGTATTCAAATATTCAAATATTCAAATATTTGGATATTTGAGTATTCAGATATTTGGCTACTTGAATACTTGATGAGTATTTGAATATCATCGGTCGAATATTATTACTCGAATAATTCATCACACGTGCACACCATATCACATTGATTGGATGCTATGAATATTCAGTCACTTGGACGTATATGAACATATGAATATTTGAATATACTCAAGTGATGGATTATTTTGCACACTGATCAAGTATTTGGATATTGTGTGTGTATGTGTATTACATCTTGAAGGAAACAGAAACAAAATCGATCGGGAAAGTTTCAAATTTTGTACGTTTCCCAACCGATTTTTTAAGAAATATAACTTGTTTGTTTTCACGTATAGAATAATGCTTTTCTCTCAAGTTTGAACTGTTATGGATTTATTCTTGAGACAGTGTGCCTTTCTTTGGTGTCAAGTGTAACGCCTATCGAACGCAAAGGTGCTGAAGAATGTATTAAATATGAGGTTACTATAGATATGTCTTACTGAAACACGTTCGAATCGGGAACTTTTACGCTATTAACCATACTTACAACGCGGTTAAGAACTACAAAATTTATATGCCTAGATACTATCGAATTACACGAGTGTAAAATAGCGGCGAATAATGTTTGGAATATATAAAATTCAACAAGTTCGTAAAAAAGAAAAAAACTCCACTATATAATCAATGTGTAACGTCATCCGAAATATCTATCAATTTTTATTCAAAACATTTTTTATTAAATTTAAAAACGAGGAATCTTTAAAAATCTGTAACGTCTTTCCAAACATTTTCAGCTGAATCGTACGTAAATAAATTGCTCGAAAAGATTATATCACGTTTCTAAAGAATTCCTGGAAAATTACTTTACATGAAGAATGAAAGCAATCGTACTATGCATTTAATACAGAATTATTTTTATCCAACTTATATACTACTGGAGTATAGTTACATTTTTATCCGCCTCCTTAATTATACTCCGAGCAAAAAAAAACTGGATATCTCATTATCTCAAATAGAGTATAATTACGTTGTATCGTTAAAGTAATAACGTGTCTCTAGCGTTCGTTTATGGAAAATTGATGAACCCGATAGAGTAAAAAGTGGAAAATCAACGACTCGTGAACGATCAATTTGTAATGACAATGATAGTTACGATTCACGATTACGTCGATAATAATTGAAATTTGTACGTAAATATAATACATATCGATAGGATAATTGTTTGCTCGTGGAGAACTATAAAAATTCATTGTAATTTCTGTAAGTGTAATAACTATTATAATATTTTGTTTAATATATATGGCACGATTATATTAATAGATTACAATATTGTGTATCATAGGGGACAAAAATTACAGGTGAAAACGTTACAATAAATTTCGATTAAATAAATAAGATACGGATAAAATTCACCCAAAGTTTTTCATATTAAAGATCTTTGCATTTCATTTGTCTGAAATAAAAAAATAAAAGACACGATAAGGTCGAATGTTTGGACCTTACAAAGTGGAAAATGGCATCCAGTTACGACTGATACCGTTAAAAATGCAAGGCGACCGATATGTTGTAAAGTTGACCTTTACGCTTCAATTGACGTAAGTGTTTTCCACATGAGACACTTCCAAGTGTGACGATCTATTTACGTGAATTATACGTGCACCAGTGATATATCGCCACCAAGGGCGTACTGTGACACTATTGGGGTACTCTAGTCTATAGGATCCAAGAAATCGATTTTTGGATTGTTATACAAATTGACGACCATCAAAATTCGTCACCGAAATATTAAGACGAAATTCGTCTGAAAATTGACCTACGAAACTATACTATAATTAGACAAAAAATTTCATACAAAGGTATGTGCGAAATTAATTTATTAAATTCATTAGTATAAAACTCTCGGTTGGTAGACACAACCTTACATAACTTCTACAATAAGTATTTCTAACAGAGACTCGTCCACCCACTCTTCACGATCCAGTTATCAAAAAATGATCAAGTAGCCATCACGTGCGACAGACCAGCGGAAAAGTCTCCTTAATAAAACAGACTAGTATCGAAATCTGTAGAGAAACGTTTAACTCTTCGAGGCACGGTTGTTAAACACTTAAAATCAGACAAAATAACCGACACGAAAAGAAACGGATCGTTTAGATACTTAATTACGAGGTGAAATATTAACAGTCCCACCGTGCAACTTGTGTTATTTTAATAGTCCATGGTGAGTTGAAAATTATTTCAACGTGCAACTTGTGCTACTTTAATCTTTCATCGTGAATTGAAAAATATCCCACCGGGTAATTTGCGTTAGTGTAATTTTTCACGGTGAATTGAAAAATATCCCAACGTGCAACTTGTGTTACTTTAATTTTTCACGATAGGTTGAAAACGACCCTACCGTAATCTTCCATTACGTTAATTGAAAATTATTTCGTTATGCAACTCGCGTTATTTTTTTTTCTTCGACGTGAAAAATATTCCATCGTGCAAATTACGTTGCTTCAATTTTCCATTATGTACCGAAAAATATCTCGTTATGCAACTCGCGTTACTTTGATTCTTCGACGTGAAAAATATTCCATCGTGCAAATTACGTTACTTCAATTTTCCATTATGTACCAAAAAATATCTCGCTATGCAACTCGCGTTACTTTTTTTTCTTCGACGTGAAAAATACTATATTCCACCGTGCAAATTACGTTACTTCAATTTTCCATTATGTACCAAAAAATATCTCATTATGCAACTCGCGTTACTTTTTTTTCTTCGACGTGAAAAATATTCCACCGTGCAACTTATGTTACTTCAATTTTCCATTATGTACCAAAAACTATCTCGTTATGCAACTCGCGTTACTTTGATTCTTCGACTTGAAAAATATTCCACCGTGAGACTCACGTTACTTTGATTCCTCGACCCACCGTATAAAATATCCCACGGCCCGTACCCGTGTATTAAAAATCTAAGGACATTTTTCAACTCACTGTACCTCGAAGAGTCGAGCGAAAACACGTGAACGAAGCAGCGTCTAGAGAAGGGGACCGTACGATCGAAATCGATGTTCACCACTTGAACCAACCGTGCGATTTGTGGGCGTGGATAGCGACCGGTACGGGGTAAGGTTTAGGCACGTGATAGGGCACGGCCACGTGAACGGGATACGGTCTGTCCACGTGAACCAACTTCTCGAACGGGACCGCGTACGGTTTCGGTACTGGAACTGGAACCGCCACTGGACGGTCCACTGGAATATGAACCGGCCTGTCGACCGGTACAGCGACTGGTCTGTCGATGTGCACTAATCTCTCCACGTGGACGGGATAGGGCTTAGGGACTGGAACCGCTACCGGCACCGGAACCAAACGGTCCACAGGCACTGGAACCGCGCGATCGACCGGCACTGGAATCGGCACTGGTTTCGCCACGGGGACCGCCACTGGAACCGGGTGCGGTATAGGCTGTGGCACTGGCACCGGATGGGGCACGGGATGAGCCACTGGCACGGGATGAGCCACTGGCACGGGATGAGCCACTGGCACGGGATGAGCCACTGGCAACGGATGAGCCACTGGCAACGGATGGGCCAGCGGTTGAGGCACTGGTACTGCTAAAGCTGTGAAACACGAGTACCATGGTTAACGCACCGTAGGTTTTGATTATTCTGAACTTTGATTGTTGGAACTATCAGCCAAAATAGAAGAAAGCGAGTAGAAGTACCGTATGTGTAATGGTTAGATACGGGTAGAAGTTAGTTATGAGCTTGATATTTTGGGTTTAAGAATTGTACCAAAGATATATGAGAATGGTTAGATATGGATAGAAGTTAGTTATGAGCTTGATATTTTGGATTTAAGAATTGTACCAAAGATATATGAGAATGGTTAGATATGGATAGAAATTAGTTATGAGCTTGATACTTTGGGTTTGAAAATTTGACCAACGATACATGAGAATAGTTAAATATGGATAGAAATTAGTTATGAGCTTGATATTTTGGGTTTAAGAATTGAAACAGGAACTCTTGCGCTGAAAGTACGTAAAGAGAGACGAAGGTGGTAATTCCGCGTCTTTCCGTGGATAACGTTGGATAATTCGGATAATATAGTGGAAAAATATACTAACGTGCTGGATGCGCTATAGCTGGAGGAGGCAGTGGTGGTCCCACACCGTGCACTGCATCGTGAACATGAGTTTCGTAGATAGGTGCTGGTTCAGGTGCACCGTACAGGTGTTCAGGGGGCAGACCGTACCCCAAATGGAGACCCCTCTTATCGTGCTTCTTCTCAATGGATTTGTCCTTTTCGCGCTTGTTGATTGTGATTGCTGTACTGGCTACCACGAGTAGTGACAAAATCTACAAATGAATCGATAAGTATTTTTTTTTTCTTCGCACTTGAACGTTTACGTAGTTAATATACCAGTTAATAACTTCGTTGCAACGTAAATATACTTTTCTCTCGACAAAATTGAAAAGTTTGTTTATTTTTCGACCTTCGTAGCAACCCCTTAACAGTAATGGACGTTCGATCGATCGAACGACGATGAACGAAGATTGTGCTGTGGTATCAAACACGTATTGGAACGAGTTACGATTGTTATAAGTATGGTGTGCTTGTCAATATTTCTTGTGGTATCCACACAGTTCGAACACGAAATAATAATACAATCTCAACGTAACAACGATAAAGTTATAATTGTGTAAAAATAGAATCGTGGATTATTTCGACTAGAAATTTTTATCTAGATAAATTATTTTTCGTACGGTAGATTTGCATTATTTTTCATTTTCTCTATCCAAATTTTATACAAATTCTTTTTCAGTCTTTTTATTCTTCTTTAGATTTCTATTACCATCACATTAAAAATGAAATATACAAATCTAAATGCATCGTGATAATTAATTTTCAAAATATCGAATTACTATAAAATTCATTTACTAAGAAACATTCGTTAGATCCTAACTTTAAAAACACTTTACTGATACTGATCAGTACTTGTACAAACTATCATCAAATGCACTTCAAACCGTCTCGAATCACTCCTGCTACGCTTACCGAATACTCGTTGCAAGAATATTTATAAAAAATGAATAAAACATCGAATACAAATTGCACTGTAACTCGTAACCGAGCAGAAGACTCGACCAACACTTCACCGACGTGAAACAAACAATGTCTGTTTACGTATCACAAATCCTCCAACGACTCGAACAAACCACAATTGTGTCGATCTCTGATCGATCAGATTCTACTATCACATTGTACATGGATTCAACAAATCGAATAAGATCCCCGATGGTTGCAATTCTCCCATAATCTTACTTCGTTCAATCAACATCGAACAACGTTCACTGTCCAAACCCCGAGCTAATAACCGAACTTGGTCAGGTTCTACACGTTAAAAGCACTCTTTTCGGGGATCTTATCGAACTCGTCGATACTCGAACGGTGTTATTTTATTCCGTGATTAATAAAATGAACGAAATTGTTAGAAATCAACGTAACGTTATCTACCAAAAGAAACTTCATGATCGCTTTGAGGGAGGCTCCCCAAAGTCCTAGCTGCCACTGGACAGCGTCGAAGGAAAACTGCGTTTGCTCGCTATCGGTGACCCCCATAAGTATTTATAGGGCATCGGCCGGTGACACATCACAGTGGGAAGAAGCGTATCGTCGTTGTCTTGGTCGAGCTCAATGGACTTTCGCTGCTTCCAATCCTGGGCGATGGCCAAATAGCGGTCACGACCGCTTTTCCTTCGTCCCCCAACAGGGAAGACACCTATCCCGTAACGGAGGACGAGAACGCGAGACAATGAGGAGCATCCACGGGGTCTATCGAAGATCGAGGAGATAAGGTAGGTGCGCTGGCCGAGTGAAAATTGCCTACGTGAAGATTCAAATTAATAGGAACAACGATGCACGGCTTCGTGACGGGGGTCCGTATAAGGCGATCGTTATGTGACGCTGTTGACGTTCTCGTTATTTTCTATATCCCGACGGGAAGCCAGCCTGTAACAATGCGAGGGAATACTAATGCCGCGGTTTGCGTAAGCGTGGAACGTATAGCGAGGAGCGTGACGCGGAGGGTTCTCGATTTAAGGGGGAAGGGAGTGATTTGGTAAGTTTGAATTGGAAAATTTAATTTTAGGGAGAGGGAGTCGTTTGGTGATTCTTGGGGAATTAAATTTTAGGGGAAGAGAGTGGTCTGGTAATTTTTGGAAAATTAAATTTTAAGGAGAGAGAGTGATCGGGTAATTTTTGGAAAATTAAATTTTGGGGGAAGAGAATGGTCTGGTGATTCTTGGGAAATTAAATTTTAGGGGGAGAGAGTGGTCTGGTAATTTTTGGAAAATTAAATTTTAAGGGGAGAGAGTGATCGGGTAATTTTTGGAAAATTAAATTTTAGGGGAAGAGAATGGTCTGGTGATTCTTGGGAAATTAAATTTGAAAGGGAGAGAGTGGTCTGGTAATTTTTGGAAAATTAAATTTTAAGGAGAGAGAGTGATCGGGTAATTTTTGGAAAATTAAATTTTAGGGGAAGAGAATGGTCTGGTGATTCTTGGGAAATTAAATTTGAAAGGGAGAGAGTGGTCTGGTGATTCTTAGAAAATTAAATTTTAGGGGGAGAGAGTGGTCTTGGGAAATTAAATTTTAAGGAGAGAGAGTGATCGAGTAATTTTTAGAAAATTAAATTTCAGGAGGAGAGAGTGGTCTAGTAATTCTTGGAAAATTCAATTTTAAAGGGAGAGAGTGGTCGGGTAATTCTTGGGAAATTGAATTTTAGTGGAAATAGAATGGTCTAGTAATTCTTACAAAATTATATTTTAGAAGAAGGTGGTGATCTGGTAATTCTTGGGAAATTCAATTTTAAGGGGGAGAGAGTGATCTGGTAATTTCGGAGGAAGTGATCTGATCATTCCGGATTGTAAATATAATGGTAACATGGGATTATTCTAAAATGATAACACTTGAATAACGAATGATTGGAGCAGAAGGGTCCCCTTTAAGCCCCCTTTAAACCCCCTTGAGTTCTCGAATCGACGAAAAAAATTCGTGCCTTATGTATATATAGGGTCTTTATATATATATGCATGTGTTTTTAAACATCAACTGAAGTACCCACGAGTACCTATGAGAAGGAGACTTCCAATTCAAGAGGGGTAAGACAAATTTTTAACCTCACTAAATACGAACACATTAAGTGGAGTATTTTATAATGTTTTTTTTTTGTATATAAAATTGATTTATTTCAACAATTATATATAAATATATACGAATATAATCATTAACGATAACAAATATCTAAAATGTAACACAACTTGTTGTGTTCCCCAAAAGAATATTAACCTATTCCCATCGAAAATTGATACATTTGGAAAATATATCAATCTCGATCTTCCAAAGTTTATTATCATAATAATAAAGCACAATCGAACACCCAATCTGCCGTATCGTTTCGGGTATTACTTAACCGTTGAATTTATCGAATGAAACACCGAAAGCAATAAATTCTCTCGTATGTTCGTTTGTTAAAATCAAACACCCTGTAGATATCGTTTCTCGATACCAACGTCGACTCCCACCTAAAGGGACGAAGAAACGATGGATGGTCGAAAGCCACCAAACGAATAAAGAGTCTCGGTCGTTTCGATCGAGAGATACGTTCGATTATGTAGAAAGCGAAATAAACGAACGTTTTTAGAGCGACTATCGAAGGAAACCGGGCGAGGAAAATCGTTTAGAATGAATTCGAGCCTGCTGGTCTAACTTGACCCTCATATTTCGTAATTGTGGGCACGGGATACGTGCGTACACACGCGTCTCGAGCGTGTTATGGAATCACCGGGGAGCATAACGATGAATAATGAATGGCGGGTAGTGGCCGGTATTAGAAGTAGCTCGTACGTATTAGAAAATGAAAGTTAGGAAAGTTCGCGGATGCGGCCAACGCGGAAACCTACCGGTGTCCCTGGTGCAAGAAACGTCGCGACCGGTTTCGTTGATCTCGTTAGCCGAGTAAAGAACTGTACGTCGACGTTACATATACGAAGAATGCGCCGCGTTCGCTAGGTCTAGATCGTGACACGAATCGTGTTTAATTGGTCGAAGAGTAGCTGTCCATTTTGTCCCGAGCACGAGCTTCATCGTGCAAGTTTAATCGTAGACGTAAATATTTCCCTGATTCCTAAGACCAACGGTGGTGTATATATACGTATAGATAATTAAATGTAATAACAGGAACAATTCTCATTGAGTCGTGACTTTTTCTCTTTTAATTTAGTTAACGTAAGAGTTACGTTTCACGGAGTACAGCGTGTACTATTTGGTAATAGGAGACGTGTACGGTGTTTCTTTTCTTTTTATCTGTGTAATCCGAATACACGGTTATTCTCCTCGAGATATCTAATCGAAGATACAAAATTTGAGAAATAATTAACGGTACAACGAAAGGTGATTATACTAGGAATCGTATGTTCGTAATAGTTTAATGGTTCTCACACCTTTTGAGGGAAGTTTACGATTCTAAAGGGTTCGCGACTCTCTGGAGAATATTAGGGTTTGAATTGTAACTTGGAAATACATTAATGTATATTTAAAAACTTTGTTACTATGTATTTATTAACTCGTTTAATTTCGTTCGTAGGTAACTCGATGCGTATAGAATTACAATGATCTCGTTACTTGTATAAATTTTTTAAGAAAAATCATCGTACAATTGTATAAAATAATATCCGATATTCAATTGCCGACCGACTACCTGCTTTCGAATCATCTTCAGAGTTACGTCATTAACCCTAACGTATATGTGGTTACTTTTTATTATTAATGTTAAAAGTAAACACTATATTATACTATTAAATTAATAATAAAAGTGACCACTATATTATACTATTAAATTAGTAATAAAAGTGACCACTATATTATACTATTAAATTAATAATAAAAATAACCACTATATTATACCATTAAATTAATAATAAAAGTAACCACTATATTATACTATTAAATTAATATTAAAAGTAACCACTATATTATACCATTACATTAATAATAAAAGTAACCACTATATTATACTATTAAATTAATATTAAAAGTAACCACTATATTATACTAATCATTTGCTATTAACATATGGGGAATATATACTTATATAGATGAACACTACAAACTCGGAACATTTCAAGTGTTTCTTAATTAGAATCTTTTCCTTTTCTTCGATCGTTTCCTTAAGTTGTGCAATTCATTAGTTGAGTAAGAGTAAGTGCGACAACTTTAATTCGTGGAATTTCTCAGAAGTGACGTCACAACTCCAGGAATCCGCGACATTTCGAAAGGTGTCGGGAGAGGCGGAAAAACATGGAGAATAAACAAGATGGATTCTATTTAACAGTAAATATATTTATTTTTATTAAAACGTTTCATCTCGTTCGCGATTCTTTTCAAAAAAATTTGCGCAATCTACGTAATCTCAACGAACAAACTATCCACGGTTGATAATATTAAAGTATCGGTTAATAATATTAAAAATTGACAATGAACGAAACGAGTAAACATTTCACGCGGAAACATTTGTTTCGCGCTACGTGCTCCGTGCGACGAGAGAGTAATTAAAACGAAAATAGGTAAGTGGTACGCGTGCCTGTCCAAATTTATGAAACATCGAATCGAGTAATCTCGTTTAAACGATACACCAAGTTCCAAAAACACAAGTTCGAATTACATCCCCGATATTATTCACACTTTAGAAACTATAACAAATTTCCACTCGATTTATGTCCTCAAGACGCTTCACAAAGGTATGCGTCATACTTTCTCAAACACGTCCACCGACAACTACGAGTGTTCATGTTTGAAGCCTGGAAGTGAGAATAAAATATTCTTTTCAAGTTAAAATTTAACTAGTAGAAAATTATCGTTACGAATTGCGTAAGAACGTTTTTTTTTTTCTTTTCAATTTTCAATCGAATCGTTGGGAAATGACTTTCTACCGGAGGACAGTAGTCCCTTCGTGTATTTCAAACTTACACAAAATGGCGACGCCATTTTGGAGAACTTGTACCGGGAACTCGAAACAATAACGAAGATTGTTGAATATCTATCGAGAAGCAATGTTGAGCGAGGTCCAAGTGTCACACTTGGAGAATTTCCTCGGGAACCAAATACATATCGATTCACCATCCACTTTGAAAACCTTGAGAAGACACGGTGACAGCGAAACACGCGTGCGCGCATGCGCACAAACGCACGGAATAATTACCGACGCGTCTTCGCCGATTTCGCGTTACTCGTTCCCGCTCGATCGATATTTTGTTTACACGGAAATGCAATTTTTCGCTCGACAAATGACGTTACAATGCGTCACATCAGGCCCGAAGTATATGACCTTGAACTTCGATAAAAATTACTACTTTGGTAATCTATGTAGTTAATAGTAGTATAATAAATACTACTTTGGTAATCTATGTAGTTAATAGTAGTATAATAAATACTACTTTGGTCATTTATGTAGTTAATAGTAGTTTAATAAGTACTACTTTGGTAATCTATGTAGTTAGTAGTAGTTTAATAAGTACTACTTTGGTAATCTATGTAGTTAATAGTAGTATAATAAATACTACTTTGGTAATCTATGTAGTTAATTGTAGTATAATAAATACTACTTTGGTAATCTATGTAGTTAATAGTAGTATAATAAATACTACTTTGGTAATCTATGTAGTTAATAATAATAATAATAAACTGAATAACCGTTTCGAATATCAATATTAGAAATACAATTTTATATTTAGGAATAAACTAAAAATAAAAATACACGTATTAGAATTTTATTCAAATATGCAAATTTATTAACAATTACTAATTTTCCACGGGAAACACCGACGCGGAAGAAAAGTAACTAGTAAGTAACTAGGGGGTTCGTTGTAATTATTATCACGATTACGTCGTGCTAAATAAGTCTAATAGAAGCATAACAATCGATCAAAAATCCACCCCGTCTCGAACTGGAGACGCAAGAGGATTGCATGTGCATCCCCTTGTATGGTATGAACATGAACCAGATTCGTAGCGGTTCTTGATCACTTTCTTCTCCGGAAACGACACGACCGCCGATTTACCAGGCCCAGTTCCTGATCCCATCAAAGACGGGAACCTGATCCGGACCTCCGTCCAGATTCGTCGGTCTGTCCACCGTACCGGACAGCAAATATATAAAAGCTACCGTTTTCTCGATCATGCGAACAGTTCCTCCGCAACGAGAGAACAATGTCTATGATCCCGGTAAGAGATCGCTGGCTACACGGAGAATCACTTCGTTCGTCGTGAAGTGCTTTTCGTTCCACGTGACAGTTCTTCGTCTAATTATTCCACACCTCGTTCTCCCGTTTCGAGAATTTCCGGTATCACAGACGTACACTCTGGTGAACACGAAATTGTGATCCGCGCACGGTAGAACGACAACACCTACAACACATCGTCGAATACAGAAACGTAAATTTCATCGATGATTAATGGCAGTGAGTTTAAGAAGAGTTTAATTTTAGTTGTTCCTGATACTATTCTGTGGTTCCGTGTTGTCCGCGGAAACGGAGGAAACGAAGCAAACTAAACGAGGCATTATCGATACCGGTGGTTGGATCGGCATACCAAATCCGTATGGATACGGACATGGGCATCCGTGGGGAGTTGCTCATGCTTGGAAAGGACTCAAGTATCCTTCGTTTGATCTAGGCCACGGAGGGTAATGATACATCTCGAACTTCGTTTATTTTTCATTCGTCTGTACACGAAATCTCGAAAATTAATCAAAATTACTTACAGCTGAAATAAATTCTTCTGTTCGGATGTTAACAAGGATTAGAAAGATTTAATGCGGTCGGGAAGAATAATTTTTTTTTTATACAAATATTTGTGGATACAGTATATATGATTATCACGAAGTTATATTTTAGATATGATTGATTATATGTCTCGATACAGTATACTTTGTTTATTGCACGAGAGCATCACAGATTGCATTGCGTTGACAAATGGTAAGGATGGCTAGTTAAGTACCACTGAAGTTGGAAAAGGAACTAACTGGTAATAGTGACCACAGATAGTCGAGATATTGATTTTAACAATATACAAAAATGTTTAATTTAGGAAAATAATGTATGAACATTTTTTCGTCTTTTTTTACAATCCAAGTATCTCTCAAGTAGGGTTTTGTTCGTTTAATTCTGTTTTTATCTAAAGTTACTAAGGGACCATCTTTTCCGTTCGTCAACACGTTGCAACGAACGAGGTTTGTTTGTAAGTATCAACGTTTACATCTATCAAGGTTTGTGACCACGAATCAACGTTACGTCTATCGAGGTTCTACCATGCAGGCTCGAAATACAAAAACAATTTAACCGTTATTCCATCTAGTAACAATATTTCATTGTAAGGTCCAAAAACAATAATTTTTCTAATGTATTTATGTTCGGTAGATTATATGGCGATATACCGTATGGTAGATCACCGGCTTTCTCGGTCGGAAGGGCCGATTTGTTGAAGACGGTTCCAGTGTATATAACGAAACACGTGGTCGTAGAGAAGCCAATATATATCGAAAAACCATATCACGTGCCCGTGGAAAAGGTGATCCCTGTCCCGATCGAGAAGATCATACATAAACCGATTCCGGTACCTGTTCCCGTACCTGAGGTAAACAATCGTCCCACATTTATCTCCTACGCGTCCTCTTCAAAATAAGTAATTCAAAACCTAAGATTAGAAAAGTATTTCGCACAACAAAAAAATTACATAGAATTACACTTAACAACCGCTACATTAATTACACTAGTTACTTTTGGTTATTGAGGTAAGTATATAGACAAAAAAACAATGTTCCGCCACGTTCCACCAATTCTACATTACTCTGTTACCTACTCTTATCTCTAAGTAATCTAAAATCTCTAGATTTTGGATTACTTATTTCCAAAGAAAATCTAAGAAAAAAAGGATCGAAAACGTTGAAATATTACATCGACTGATCTAATATTTAAGTCTCGTTACACCCAATTAAAACATCCACAGTCAACGAACTCGACCAACCAAATTACAAACTATCCGGTTGACACTCGATAAAACAGATTTCTTTTGATTTCATTCTAACCTCTTTGGGCTAAACGACGAAAAAACGGAAGAGTTCCCTCTCGTGGCGATCAAAACGCTTCGAGCGCCGAACGTTTTCTCAAATCGCTTTCATACGCGGAATGCGATACATCGAAAGTTGTTAATGATCGAATTCACTCGTCCTTCAGGCGATTCCTGTACCGGTGGAACGTCCGGTGCCAATTGCAGTGAAGCACCCTGTGCCAGTGCCAGTACCGGTACACCAACCGTATCCAGTCCCGGTGAAGCAAGGATTTCCAGTACCGGTTCCGATACCAGTTCCAATTCCAGTGGGTCCCCCGGTTCCTGTCTACGGACCGGGTCCGCTTCCTGGACCTTACTACGGTCGAGGTTATGGCGCCGGTCATTTTTATCCGCCGTTCCACGGTCCCGCATTTTCGGGGCACTTAGTTCACGGATTTGGCCCGGGTTTCGAACACGGATTTGGCCACAACTTCGGTCATGGCCACAGTTACGGCCATTCACAGATACAAGTGCATATACAGGGACAGGGACACGGACACGCACACGGATTGGGACAAGAATACGGACACGGATACGGCTATGGTCAAGGGTACGGGTATCCAGTCGCCACGTACGTTGCCAGCAATGGCCACGGACACGGGCACGGACACGGACACGATCACAAGAAACGAAGTAAAAATTGGAAGGAGGACCAGCAAGAAGAAAATTCGACCTCCCCAAAAGAAGGAGAACCTGAACTTTGAACGACTCAATCCTGAAGCATCGCGTGAACATTGAACTTTAACCTGTTGCCTGCGATTCTTTTAAGGACCGCGTACGCCAGAAACGGGCGGAGAAATATTTACAGATTTGTCCTCTGCAAACCGCTAGCACAGTTAAACTCGCAAACGTAAACTCGGCCAACCATTCGTTTAAGGAAAAAACAATGGTTCACGATTTAACCGTTTTAGTATCGTGACAGACGAAAAATTTCCATCCAATTACGCTCAATTTCTCTTTAATAATTGACTGGAATTCGACGAAGATGTGACAAGAAAGAATAATGTATAATTTGGTGACATTCTAGATCAGACGCGTCACATTTATTTCGTGACGGCTATTCTGGACTGACAACGATTTTTACACTTTAATAGCAAATACATTTCCATAACACAATAACTCGCAGGCTTGCAGAGCGCAACTAAGAATTTGGGGATTCGCGCGATAGGTGGGAGCCCCATAGTCTTTTACCACCTCTCCCTTCGCGAAGGATCGGCATCTATCGGATGTCGAGGCAAATACAATTGCAATTCTTAGACCATATTTTTGAAAAGTTCGCGAAAAGAAGACTCGAATGGTACATCCATTTTAAACGCCAAACCAAACATTTTCAAAATTGAACTTAATGTTCAATATCTCCATACTATGGACAACTCGTGTAATGAATGGAATGAATGTAGTATTAGATATATAAAAAGCCACAAAATTTATTGTTGCTTTGTTAGAACATGCAGAAACTAAATTCGATTTGTTTCCATTATATTTAACATATATTAACATGAATTTAATAGAATCTGTTACTGTTCAAATAAGAGTACAACTTACTGTTATCGAAGATTAAGACATTATTAGATTCTACAACTACAAATTCTTAAACTACTGTTTAAAGTATCATCGTTTTTTTTTAGTTTCGATACATTTTAACATATCCTTCATCGTTTTCCTGCATAAAAGATGGCTACTGTTGCTCGTACAAGCGTCCTTTCCCAAGAAAGTATTTAAGGATCATTTGTTATCCTAAAGAACTTTAAAAATACTTAATTTTCTCTAAAATAAAAAATAGAATACTATTAAATATATGTGAATTTGCTAAACTATATGTACGCCCAATCTCTGCATAGATTGAAGACTAGTGATAATAAAACAATACTTATACTACTATGCGCAACGAGTACGACTCGTTTGTCACAGTTGAACCATAACCTGCTCAACGCATGTAACTCAATATTAGAAGGAAACGTGTTTTCAGATAAAAACCGAGAGTTCGATTACCAATTCTTGTTCAATTTTGCGTGAGTTTTCAAATACTCGATTTTTAAACAAATTAACGAACGAATTAGAAAATAGTGCCACACTTAGTGATACTCTAGGAACAGTGCAATTCATATTGTTAATTCGTTCAGTGACAAATACATAACATTATTGTACGAAACCGTGCGTAAAAAAAGACGCTTTAATTTTTTATTGATGTAACTAATGTTGCATAAAAATTTATTATTAATTCATTGCAATAGTCATTAATGTCAACAAAGAAACATAATGCGGATATTAGTAAGTATATGGATATAAAAATGATTTGTAATTGATTTGTATTTCTATAAATATGTGAAGCGCAAAAAATTAACAAAAATAAATCGGTTGTTTAACATAAAATCGAATGCTTGAAATCTGTTGTTACCAGTATTGTTTGTTTAGTAATCTCTATGTCAAGTTTTGTATAATGTATTAAGTTATATATATTAAGTTTTATATATACTATCTTTTTTATTCGAAAATATAAAATATGTATGCACATTTATCATAAAAATAAAAATATTTAAAACAGTGATCTCGTGTATCGATTTCACATTTATATTTTACAAAACTTCATCGCAAGTACTACAAATACCTTAATTATGCATACGCGTTCTAATAAATCGCTGAATCCCCCTATGGTTCTGTATATGTATACAGTTATACACCTTGTTCCTGTGAAAGTGCTTCTCAACCTTATATTAAACGCGTAAAACAGTGGTAGGCTTTCGTATCATATTTCATCGTAACATGATATAATGTACTCTATTTTAAAAAGAATAAGCTGCACAGACACAAATAATTGTTGACTTATAAATCAATTTAAAGAGTAGTCTAATGTATCTCTGTTATCACGACCAAATTATACAGGTAAATTAGAGAAATTCATAATCAAGAAGTTGAGAGATACTTTTCATGTCACCGGAGGCAGGTCATCGGTTGGACGCGCACCGAAACGTCCTGTCAATTTCGTGTAATCAGAAAACAGCTGATCAAAGTTATTCAAGTGTGATTAATAATGGGTACTTTGAAGATGGTGAATTTCTTGCGATATTTAGGGCACTGAATGACGAATCCTTGTCTTCACATATATTTTTTTTTGTCTATCTACCGATGCGTCTTTAAAGAATTCCAAGCAGATACAAATCGATGTTTGCACCGCGAAGAGCATCGTAAGGAGGAGCCAAATTAAATGTCCACATGTAAGTATACTTTATTTGCTATATCACAGGCATCAATCATTCAAGGATTTAGTGTAACTATCGTTTATATATGATCGAGTGTGACAAACGAAGAAGATGTGATGAACAAGTGAAAGCGAGGTTATGTTTCATCCTTTAGAACTTTCCGTGTAAACATTCTGTAGTCATTGTAACATTCAATCTTCTATGTTACAGTAATCATTTGA
Source organism: Ptiloglossa arizonensis (assembly GCF_051014685.1). Taxonomy (NCBI): domain Eukaryota; kingdom Metazoa; phylum Arthropoda; class Insecta; order Hymenoptera; family Colletidae; genus Ptiloglossa; species Ptiloglossa arizonensis. The sequence continues at coordinate 23,238,922 of NC_135048.1, read as the reverse complement.
ACAGGGCATAGGACTTCTATAGAATATAAAATGTTAACGTTAGAAGACGTGGAATGCAAAGACTTTTCAAAGGACACAATGGAAAATGTGGAAACTAGTAAGGAAAGAAATGACGAAGAAAGTTATGAAAAGGATAAATATCCAATAACAAATGAACGAATATTGAGGACAGCTCTGCTTTCCCCAGAGGATGATGATGATGATGATATTGAATCTCAGGAAGATGATGCATCCTCTGAACTTTTATCTATGGAAAATGACTCCGAAATTAGTAGTGAGGCCACTATCAGCGATTGGGATGACATGAAACCTGAATCACCTCTTTCATACGTTACTTCCGTACCTGATAGTAAAGAATTTATAATAATAACTCAGTTGCAATCGGACAATGAATTAATGACAGAGAAATTAACCAATGAACGTACACTATCTAATAAAAAATCGAAATCCCGACATCATTCTGAACGACGTAACAAAGTAATATTACTAAGGAAACTCATAGCCAAGCACGAGCCAATAATTGAAATAAAAGAGGAAGAGCATTCGATCATTTCTACCGATGTGGATGAACATATGCCAACCATGGAAGAAATTGATTATGAGGAATCATCTATGGACGAACAAAACATTACAGATTCTACAGATAATGTTGGCTGGTTACAAAGTTTTAGATCTTTGCCATTATTTTACACAGAAGAGGGTAAACCTTACCTCAAATGTTCAGCATGTGGTGCAATGTTTTTTACTTCGAACTCATTCCAAAAACATTTGTACTCTCATATGTACCAGGACGAGGATTCTTTTGTATGTTCATTTTGTAATTATACAAATACTGAACCTGGAATGTTATTCACTCACTTATCCAAACATCAAAATCAATGTGAATTTTGTAATGAAAATTTATTACTCAAAAATAATTTTGAGAAACATTGGAATACACGGGCATCGAACTTTAGTATGAAGAGAGATCGTCAAGGAAGATTCATATGTTCTCTCTGCAAATTAGTATTTGATCTTGTGCCACAATTGGAGAAACATTGGTTTAAACATGCTTGTAACAGAGAAAGAACTTACCAATGTAAGGAATGTAGCGGATTATATGAAAGCATAGAGACACTGAATAATCATAAATGCATGAAGTGTCCCGTTTGTGGTAAAGTTTATGATAGTTTACATAGATTAAAAACACATACAGTGTGGGCAAAGCACAATTTGAAATGTCCAATTTGTTCTTACGAATTCATTCTTGCCATAGATCATGAAAAGCATGTAGCATTACACAGACAAACATACAGTTCTATACAAGATCATCAACACTGCTTGCAGGCAGCAGACGGAAAGACATTCCAGTGCAATCTCTGTGACAAAATATTTTATGCCTTACCTTCTCTCGTGTTGCATCTTCAAGGAGATCATGACATTAAAAATGTTAAAAAAAACAATGGAGAGCAAAAAGAAGAGTCTATCAGTGAAGTAATACTTCGTAAACTAAAAGAGGGATCCGCAAATTATGCTAGTGGAAACAGTAACATAAATCTATCAAATGATAAAATCGAATTCCAAAATACGTTATAATTTAAGATAATATTCCAGAAGATAATTCCAGCTGAAGTAGAAAAACTAAATAAAAATGAAATGTAAAAGATCTAAAACTAATCGTTAAAAATTACTCGTAACAATGAAACGTGCCGTTGCTAATGAACAGTCTTTTTGTAGTATATATTAAGTACAATTAAACATGACTGGCGACAAACAACATAAATTATTGGTAAGAATATGTATTAAACATTATCTGATCAAAAAGTTCTGAAATAAACTGTATTACAGTTTGACCTCACTTAACACAAGGATGAACATATACATGTATATTTTTTTAGCAATTATATAAGATACAGAATATCGCTCATTCATCCGGTTACTAATATTGTCACAAAGTCGATAGTATCACTTTAAGAATATAACTAAGAATCTCATACAATTCCTCTACTTATAGAACTTTTTGGATCAGATAGAAATAAGATAATTTTTTAGCGTTTCGTCAAAGTAATGTAACCATGTCATACATTTTCTGTGTTTTATATTAGGGGAAATTGTAATGTTAAGTTAACGTAACATTTGTATTTAACTGTATCATGTCTGCCCCAATGTATTAAAAAAGCAATACATAGAGCTATCAGTCCTGCTGTAGCGTCATCTAATTTATTGTTCTAGTTATTATTCTTTATTATACGCGATTGAAACAATTTATATGTTTTTGTGTAGATACATCATTATAATTTTATATAGTTATCATATTCATATAAGCGCATTATATTTTTAAATCACTGCATACAATTTTGTGGGTAAACATGATACAATACAATTTTAATGGCTGGGAAATATCTGGAACTTGCTGCTTGTCTTATTTTTATGTGTACTATTAGAATTCGATAGATATATTGGTAAATCTTACGGCGTATAATTGTTTGTAAGTCTGATTTCGTAGGCCTGTGTAATACCGCACAATAGCTTACATAAAGAATTAGATCTCTTAACTATTCTCTTTGAAAAATAAATATTCATGAATAATAACATTTCTTTTGTACATTTTTTTTTTATCAAAGCCGAAATAAATGTATTGTGTTTGTCAAGTCTTGCAATCAGAGATTAGAACTTGATTAGCACACTGACTAGAAGTACAGTTCGACAAGAAACATTAATGTGATAGTTAAACACGATTTATATTTTTTAAAGTTCTCATCTCTTGAAAACAAGAATCGAGATATTTTGGAACATGCAATTATTTTACATTGCATTGTATAGTTGTTAATACACATACATATACATATATATATATACCTGTTACGTGCATATCTATATATATATATATATATGTATATACATATAGTCTATTCAATGTTTATACATTGCAGTGTACTTCATACCATTGCTCCCTTTTCTGACCATGATTTGCTTGCCTCATACTATTTCATATATACGTTTAATCGTTCAAAGAATGTTCTTCGTTAAATTTTTGTTTATCTTAATATTCACATCAAATTAGATTGAGAAAAATCACATTCTGTTGGAACATTTTTTTACCACTAAGAAAACAAAAGCTTGCTTCCATAGATATAATAAAATTTGCTCGTGAATTTCTTATTAAGCCTTGATCCATTGCTCCACGTAATCAAGCGCAGCCAGAAGAATTTTTTTCTCCGTTACTCTCAGCTGAATAGCTAACTTTTTAATTTGCGGCAGCGACGTTTCAAGCAGCTGAAGATCTTCCTGTAGAAAAATACATTTAAACGTATATAACGATTACAATTTTAACTCTGATATAACGTCGCTTTGTGTTACAAACAGTATTTTCGTTTCACTTTCACCTTCAGAGTCGTCGGGTAATTAGCAATTAAGAGCTGTAGTCTGGTAAGTAAAAATTTCCTGACGTTCTCCTCGACGACAGTCTCCAAAGCGCAATCCATATGCTTCAAATCATAAACCCGATCCGATCGGAGCCAATGCGTAAGTTCCGGTTTGCGCATACTGAATACCCTTAAGAACGCCAACAATAAGTCGGAAATTGGTTCTGTTCCTGGTTTCAACAAGAATTCTCCCACTGAGGGTAGGTGCAGTCTGTCCAATAATTCTATGCGTTCCTTTTGCAGAGAATCAGCTTTACTAATACCAAGGCGCAGTTTGAAACCATCCTAAAAAAACAGGAATAGTAAATCTCGCACATAAACGTAGTAACACAGTATATACAGTAAAACCTCTATTATCCGAATGTTTTTATCAGATCAGCGTATAGGAAATTCCGCAATAAATGATAGAACAGCGCAGTAACATGTACTACACGTTTACAACTTATTTTTACATGTGGAATCATCTGTGTTTCAGTTATACCATTCTAACTCTTAACTCCTGCAACCAGGCACTTACTATATCCATTTTTAAATATTATTAATAATACTTTTTATTATTCTTATTTTATTTTTGTTTCTTTCTACTTTTATTTCTTTTTTCTCTACTTTTTTTTAATTCTATGTTCATAGTAACATTTTCGAAGCAAAAAAACTCATGTTTCTCTATTATGTTGGATAATAGAGCTTGTACACGTAATTCGGAATAACTTCGAGGCACGATATACTTCTTTGTTGTCCATGTAAACGAATCCTGAATGTACGAAAAAGTCGGAATTCGTTCTAAGTCCGTAACTAATGAATATTTGCTCTCCTTTCTTGAAGTCTCTCAGAGCGTAACACTCGCAACAATCTGATGTTTCGTTGAAATCCGTGAAAATCTAAAATAAAAAGAAACGGATATAACGACAGTCGTTGTTGTGCATAGAATGTAGATGAGCAAACTCACTCTCCCGTTCTCGTGATTGCACATGTCCCACATCGGGATCAAAGCGTGGATCATGCGTGAGCCGTCCTCGCTCGGAATTAGATTCTGTCTCGTCATTATCGTAGAAACTGCCCAGCTGAAACAGTAATTTTGTTGCGAAAATAAAATTTACTACGCTCTCCTCGCTTTATTAATAGAAAAAATAAGCACAAAACGATTTGTAATATTCCGCTTTCGTTGTAATTGTATTGATTTTCCTTCGAATTCCAAATTTACTTCGATTTTAACGTTAGTGTATAAATAATCGTGAATTTCAAATAGGGGTTTTTAATTTGTTCAGATTTCCTTTCGATACGAAAGTAATCAGAGACTGAACAGATCATAGTTATTTGAGAATTTCCACAAAATAGAGAAAATCCTACATATCGTACCCATGTAGGGATTTGATGGGAAAACAGACACGGAGTTGGTATTAATCATTCGGATATCACAGTAGAAAAAGGTGGAAGTGACTTTCGCCTTCGAAAGAGGCACGCTGAAGAATCGTTGGACAGCAGCTGTATCTGCTTTTCGGGCAAGAACTTGACCTACAATTCCGGAAATGGTAGGAAAAGAAGATTCATTGCCATCATCGCCGGCGTCGTCGTTGTCAGGACTTTCTCTCTCTCCGGGGAGACATTCGCGTTTCACGACTTTTGCCGCGAACAAAGTCGAATAAAAATAGCGTGTACGGGGGAAGGGGGCAACGAACACTATACGTACGCCCGAATTCGAAACAAAGACTCGTAAAATCTTAGAAAGAAAACAAAACCACTTAATGTTCACTGACTTTCTAAAATACCTGAAAAATTCACTGGTGCGAAACTCCGAGCTACAAGGTATTATTATTTTTATGGGTTTTCGAACAAAGTTTCTACGATCGAATTGATAAAAGAAAAGTGAATTCCACAAATAAAAAAGGCAATCTTACGAACTGGCGATTGGTTGTATTTTCAGCTCCAATTGCAACTTAAGATTTGTAAAATTACATTTTCTTAATAATGGTTACTATTGAAAACGAAAGTAACAAAAAATGTTTATGAATGATGAACATTCAACGGTGAAATGGCGAACTACGTAAAGATTCGATGTTTCACGATTAACTATAGTTAGTTTGCAAAACAACAATTTACCTCGCTTTTATACTTTTCTGTATCTACCGCTATGTATCAAGTTTTCATGTACTTAAATTTGTATTTTAATAAACGAGTATTTATTTTAAAAAATTAACTTTTACTATTTTCTCCTTCTATCGTTATCTCGAAGCACCAATCTGTATGAACACGCGTCCTGTGTAGATACATACTTTCTTTCGCAGCCTCGACTAGATCGTCGTAGCAGGACAACAGTGGACAAACGAAAGCCCCGATCGTATTGTCGAGATCGTTCTGGTTGTCGCTTGGCTATTAGATTACTTCCTCTTACGCAAAGACGGAAATCTGTCTCCAAACGCAGAACTCACAATCGACGATAATACGATAGAGATATAATTCACGCGTAACCATTACTACAGTGATACTTAACCTTATTGAGCTCACGGTACGGTTTAGAACACGATTTTCTTAATGGTTTTGCTCTCTCTGCATACTTTAGAACAAAAATTTAGCACAGTTGTTAATCATGAATCATTATCTATGAATTATATGTTAGTGCATTATAATGTACGCCAGGCACTGTGTCTAAGAATCACTGCTTCTATGTCTAAATAAAATTAGCTGCAAGAGAGATCAAGCGGTACATCTTTAAGAGATTTCGCGCGTATATATTTCATCAGTAATGCGAGTGTACAACGAAATACACAGAGTGAGCGTCACAAAATTTGCAGGTGTATTCTGTCATCTCAAAACTTTTCAAACGCACATGGGTGAAAAACCTTCTGATCTTAAGATAGAGTCACGTTAAGCCGTTATTGCATTACTTCATACTAATCAACGCTTCCGGTTGATTTCTAATTGTATTGCATACACTGTCTATTCGTTTTTGCAATTACTGAAGAGTCTGCATTAAGAGAGGATTAAACTAGCATGCTGATACGGTTTCTTGGCATTCGTTTTAATAGCTTCCCTGACTACTTCAAAATTACTAAGCGTAAAACTGTGGATATTCGGTACAAATATTATATTATGTATTAAAAATTTCGTTAAAATCCGAACGTTACACTTCGTGTGGATCCCTTTTGTACCATGCACGAGACGTGCGTATTGCGCATCTACCTTGCGCATCACGAACCTAGCATAAACCTTTCTCACGCGACATGTTTCGTGCATCTGCAGTGACGGAACGATATTTCTGCATTCGGTATCCGAATGTTTCTATCGTTACTATCGCCAACTTGCAAGTTTATTCGAATCGTAATTGAATCCTTCCAAGCTGTTACACAGGAAACATTAATCTATACTTCCATCAATAATCGTGGAATTGAAAACGTTAAATTTATCTTTCACAATACAAATTGATACCGTGACAAATGTCAATACGATTTCAAAAGAGAAATGACGGTTTACACGCCGACGGCTTGATTTCATTTACGACATTCTGGTAATAATAAATAATGCATTACAAACAACCCAAAGGAAAGAAGGGTAATGCGATTCAACAAATCAGCTGGGAAACTGGAAGCGAGCTCGCAATGTTTACGCGATAATAGAAAATTATATTCCGTGAAAAAGAACGGGAAAAGGGAACATTCGCCTGCTCTCCTGCGTGTTACTACATACGGATAAACCGTATGAAAGTTCGGCCTCGTGTGAAAGTGCGCGCGTCCTCTCTTGCTTGCGATTCGAGCACTCTTGCGAGCCTCTTCGACCGACGATCTCAGGCAACGGAAGAGGAGATATCGTCAAGAAGAGTAACGCACGTTTAACTGTTTTTGTCCGAGAGAGCACGTTTTTTTCCTGTACATTTCTTCCCCATTAGCCGTTTCCACTCTCACAACGCTTCGCTTCCATTCATCTTGATACGAAGTTATCTTCATCGTATTAGAGAAACTATTTCATTACATGTATGTCTAAATAAAATATTACAATAGTATATTCACTTATTCAGTTCCCAAGATATACTACCTGTTAGTTTAAATTATTAATATTATGCAAAAAATAATAAAGAAATGATATTATATAACATTTTTCTTTTTAAAATAACCGTATGCTCTTTTTGAGTAGAATGATGAGTTTAGAATTACTTAAGTGTGAGCTTATGTAATCATTTACTGCTCACTCTAAAATTCCTTTATATTTATTTGATAAATATATTTTTGCTATTAGACGTGCAATCGAAAATTGGTTGACATCAAATTGAAAATTAAATGGAAAATGTAGGATAATTATTTTTCCGTATCAAACTCGGAACAGATAGATCAGTTTCGTTGATCTAGAAATGATCTAGTTTCGTATCTAGAAACTTGCAATTATTTAAAGAGGATTAATGATTTTTTTTTAGATTTATCAAGTATGATCATAAAGCAATTAAATATAAAAAAATTCAATGTATCGAATTCGAAAATAAATATTTGGTTCAAACAAACATTCCGTATGCAAACATCCAATCCAATGACACAGATTGATCATGTTACGGCAAAACGAGCAGTATGTACGTGCACAGTATACCAACTACGACTGATAAAATCGCATTACAAGAGAAGGACAACACTATTTGACTACTTAATTTTTTCAATTATCTTTATATAGATACTCTGACTGTTCTTCAAACACCATTCAGCTCCGTTGCTTTACTTTGCAAGTTGTACATTATGCGTGTCAAAATACTATCTTTAAATATTGAAAAGACAATATAAAGTGAATAATCGTGGACGCGTATATTTAAGTACAAATATGTGATTTCCATAAAATGGTATTTTCTGTGAAAAAGTGTCAAACAACTTTAAAAAATTTTCTGCTTAAAATTATTCTTCCGAAAATACAAAAAGAGAAGAACAAATATTCAAAGCGTAAAGTATTCAAATTTGCATTCATTAATATTCGATATTGTGAAAATCGTAAGCAAAAAGATATCAAAGTCACGTGTCATACGGAAAAACGTTGAAATAATTTGTAACGCATACATGTACTAGTCACGTATAACAATAATAAACTTTCCATTCCGCATAGAGTCACGTAAGTATTCGCACGTTCTGAACACTGGGCAGAATGCGCTTACCTAAAAATATTTACTACCTCGGACACCAAAATTTTAAAGAAAGCGCGATACAAAGCATCAAAATATAATATTCAAGTTACAAAACTATTAAAAAGGAATAATTATGCGAACAAGAAATCTGATCAAACGATTGTAACCCCGAAAGATAGAATTTTGTACATTCGTATAATTTTAATTCAATCTTCCCACGAGTGAACACTCTGATATTCTGACCATTTGTTTCGAACACATCCTGCATACGACCAATAAATCGTATGCGTAAACAACTATCACAATTTGTGGGAATTATTTTCATTATTCATCGAACGTTATTACGGATTATTAAACGATCTCAATCGTCGGTTCGATCGCGTTTTGCGTCAATGGATTAAGCGTCGGTTAATTAGGGAGGAAAGTGCTTCCGAAAGAGCGTGGCTAACAAGCGTCGGGGAAACAGCTGCGACGACGCGACGACGCTGGGAACAAAAGAAACGACGGAATAAAAACGATGGCGCTGGTTTCGCAACGGATCGCGGGGCTGCGGATAAGAATCGGGAGACGAGCGCGCAGCGTAAACCGCTTGAACCGTGGGGATGGATGCACAGTCCACTGCACGTGGGAAGGTCGTGCTATGAATCGAAGATCGTGAGATCTCCATCGTGCGCACTTTCTACAGGATAGCTTCGCCGCGACGACCATCGCTGGCAAGCAATCGGGAAACTGTCGCTAGCTAGGCCTGCAGACACAGGTCGAGAATTATAACAATTACGATCGTTGAAGTAATTTCACCGACAACCATTGATCTTTGTCGCGTAACCCAACATTACTCTGTAACCACCCGACAGACCCGTAAAACGGTACGATGAAACCGAGAATAGCCAACTATTTTATGATTCTCTTCTCCCGATTTATCTGAATAAAAACGAGCGAATAAACAATAGGGCTTAAACAGGAATAAAACTTTTGACGATAAAATCGATAATTTCGCGATGGAAGTACAATTTGGTTGAACATTTTCGACGGGGAATTACAATTTTTGTTTTTTTTTAATTTGAACACTTTCATGTTAGAAAAATGGCTATAACTTTGGGATTTCGGGTATATTTTTGTTCGAACTTTTTTCGTTTTGTTTTTGTATTCCCGGCTCAACAATCAAATGTGTATCGGTACACTCCGCATAATGTATTTTATACGTGAGCGAGAGTGACGAAGGATTTCCAGGACAAGTGACCTGTGTGTCGTGTGAATATGTAAACCATCGCTTTAGAATGTCATGAATACGTACATAGTCTATATTGAAATTCAGAATCATGCTTATAAAATACCTTGTACCCGACCGATGATACTGATAATCGGGGTTGGAACTGTTTGTTGAATTTAGTTCTATATTTGGACACTTCGACGAATTAAACATTGACGAATCTAATTCGAATACTTTTCGAAGACTATCCGAATACTTAACCATTCAAGTACCCCAGTATTCGAATACTATTCGAACGCTTAACCATTCGAGTACTTCGAGTATTCGAACACTACTCGAATACTTAGTCGACCAAGTACTCGGGTATTTAAATACTACTCGAATACCTAGTCGAACGAATACTCAGATATTCAAAGACCAATCGAAAACTTAACTATTCCCCTAATTACTCTATTAAAATACCGTACGAGTACTTAACTGACCTAATACCGAAGTATTCGAATATTTTACACACTGATCGAGCACCTGGATATTCGAAGTATACGAACACTACGAGAATAAAATCGAGTTAAGTTCATCGTTAATAATATTCGGACACTCGAATAATCCAATAATAATATTGAAACGCTCAAATATTCTAACAATAATATTCGAAACTTGCCCGTAGCGTTTAAACGTTAAATTATTCGAACGGTTTCAATCCCGCATACAATCAACGACCGAAGCGGGTAAAAGGAAATGAACGAAATTCGATACACGCCGCGTGAGCGAACATCTCGTCCGATCTTCGAACACGCGAACACAACGTTCGCGTAAAATACACGATTGGCCGCGAACCAGCATCCTTCCGCTTCCGAGACAGGACCTATCGAAGCGTGTCGCGGCGCACGCAGATGTTTCGTTCTCCGTTTCGTGCACGGGACTTATTTATCTCGCAACATCGACCAACGTTGCCATGAAATTCATCTCCGATGATCCGGCAGTGGTTGTTGGGAAGCAAGAGAGCGTCTCCCCTGGCCGAGCAAACGTTTAGAGCAGAATACTGCTCTCGAGTTTCACCGACTTACTTAGGATCGTGCACGGAGAAAACCGACGTCAGTCCGCGTAGAAGAGTGTGCCGCTTCGAAAGTAACGAGTGTCGCGCGCAGTATCCAGCCTCGTGCGCGTGAATTAAAAAATGGTGAACGAAGCTCGTTCGTAGCAGTGATCAATCGCGTGGTGACCGGACAAATTTACGAAACGAGAAAATATCAAACGCCGTAAATCGTGGAACCATTACGGGGATGTTTCGCGAAATCGTGACGAACGGAACGAAACGTTTTCGTTAAATATTTGAAAGATTCGTCGTCGAACGTTGTATCGCGACTGTCGAATCGTACGGTGATTATTTTTTTTTCCTTTTTATTCGAGATCCTCGCCCGTCGAATAAGCGGGAACGAAACAACTGGCATCGCGGAAGGAAATCAACCGCGCTGAAGCGTCGTCGCGCTTGTAATTAGGTACGAGAAGACACAAAAGAGCGGTTCTGCATGAACCCTGAGGAAATCTTCGGCCTGTGCAACAGGAAGAACGCAATTTTCGTTATCCTGTGCGCGTTGGTGATCTACGTGCACCTGTTTACCGACAACGACACCGTCAACGACCAGGCCACCAACTTCAACGTGGAGGAGCAACGCGAGACACGGTGCATCGACGACGAGGAGTTCTCGGTGTTCCGATCGCACTGCAACGATGTGGAGAACATTCTATCTGCTCTCGCTGATGCTTTTCACGTTCAATTTCCCTCGCGATAGATTCGCTCGGGCTGAACCTATTCGAGCGAACATCGAGCTCCACGCTCGGGACGAGAATCAAAGCCATCGGGTAAGAAACGAAAGAGAAATTCACGAATATTGCTCGGCTAATTATCGCGAACGAGCGTCTCCCCACTCCCCCCAAACCCCTTCTCTCCCTCGGGGAAATACATCGTTGATCAACGGATTAATCTCACGTTTCGAGCTAATTTGACTGCGCTCGTTTTAGTCGATCGAATATTTTCTCCGTGCACGATGCAGTCGATCGCAGAAGTGCACTCTATAAACACGCATTATTGAAATTGAGAATTTCGATATCGACATCGCAGTTGGGAAAATTTTCAACGAATATTTCGAACATTTTTAAACAACGTTTTACGGTTAATATTGTTCGGGCTTGTTTAAAATATTTGTATCGTCATTATACAATTAGAAGAAAATAATAAATTAATAAGACACTGTATCTAGACCGTTGTATTTTCGATCCAGTGATTCGTTTTTGTTACCTCTTCTCAATTTATAAATTTCCAACGTTGAATTTCGATTCGAGGCAAGATCGCAATTTATAAATTTCTTCTCAATTTATACATTTCTAAGCTTGTGTATCGGAGAAGAGAAAACGTGCAACTTTAACAATTAAAGCGGAGAATTAAAACAAAAGTTAGCCGGTTAAGACAAACGCATGTACATAGATAAGTTAAAAGTGAAACAACGTAATTAAATATTTAAAAAGAAAATGAATTTTGTAACGTGAACAAATAACTTGCAGCTTTCCAAAAGCAAAGGAGAAGCTCTTTTATTATACAGGATGGCCAAGAATATATGGTACAACCCGAACGAAAATTTCTCGCGAAAAAGTAAATTGAGAATTATTTCAATTTCGAAATACATTCGACACCTCTGTTTGATTATACATTAATATTTCTATATATTATACACAAATACGGTAGATGTTTGTAACGAGATTATGCATTAATCCAAATTTAGATCGAATATTTACAAAATCGATTGTTTTTAAAACGAGGATTTGTGTAAAAAATTATATTCCAAATTTTCAACTTATTTCGATCGAGAAACCACCTTCTGTCATACGCATGATGAATTATGGGACACCCTGTATGACGTTGCGCTCACCTTTCGGTGCTCAACGCTTTCACGAGAGCTAATAGAAACAAAAAGTGATTTGCAACCGCGGCACTGAGTTAAAAAAAATTCACACAGTAATCCATCAAACCTTTCGTCGATTAACTATTCAAATTCTAAACGAATTTAATTGACTTCGTTCGGAATGTGTCTGACGTACATACGAAGGGGTGAACGTCCCTTACACGAAAGCGGACTCCGCTGTTTTAACCGGTCGCGATTTTACCTCTTTCTTTTATTTTTTTTTTTTATTTTTTCTCGCGAGAACAGGTACGTTGTGAAATGCTCGGGACATTTCATCGACGCGTTCGCACGTTCAACAATCGTACAAGAGTCAAATAATAATACGCTGTTCCGGACAATTAAATGATCGAGTTCCTTGACAATTCTGAAGAACGAATCAGACACCAATTGACGAAAGGAACAATGCATATTTACTGCAATAATATTTCCACTAAACATCTAACTCAGTGTGTTCACAAATTCACACGTTACAAACTTGACACAAGTATAGTACTCACTCGAAATAAAACAAACTCTCTCCAAGTTGAAAAATAAAAATGCTAGCATAGATCGAAGAATATCAAGATTTTCATGGTTTCAATTCATGGAAAGTACGAGGCAACGTAGAGTATACTAAACTTGCACTTGTTCTCGAAAACGATATAAAAAGAACCGATTACCAATTGGGAAAACATAACCAAATATCGTATAAATTGGAAACTGTCGTTATTTGGACACAAGTTTTTCAAAACAAGGATAAGGTTCATCGAAGAGAAAAATTATGGCAGGCAACGAACTGAAGAAGTACGATGAAAATTACGAACGTACGAAAATTCGTATCGTTATTTTCTATGTTTTTATTTTAATGACAGACGTTGACTTTTCTCGCGAGGACGAACGATCGTGTAATTACAAGTAGCGCGTCTGTGTAATTCCATTAAACGATGTCAATTATTAACTCGATCTAAAATTAATCCGAGTGTTGTCGATCTCGTGGTCAAAGGAACTTTCGAGTCATTACAAGAACGTTATAACGCATCACGGATACTAATCGTTTATAATCCCCATACGCTTTTTATCGACTAATGAGCGATCGAAACAACCTCTGGGAGAGCTACCGTAAAAAATTGTGTCGCGCTCGTTACTACCGCTGAAACGGTTCTGGCGGCGGCAAATGTCAAAATGCACGTTGAGGTTGTTGGAACGAAAAAAAAAACTAGCTGCACGGTAGCACATAAACCGCGAGAGAAAGAGAAAGCTGACACCGAAGAGCGGAAAGTTCGAAACTTTGTGAGCATTTCGTCTCATATTTCGCGTTCTTCGACGAATTTCGTCGAACGCTTCTCACTGCACGGACAATTCGAGGAAGTAGATCGACGACTGTGAGAATAAGGGGCGCGTACAGTGTGTTCCTAAAATAACGAAGCAATCTTTAGGGCTGTTACAATTACAGAAATGCCTACAACCTTTTCATGCCCAATGTAATACAACTTCCCAAGAGTAATAATTAAAAAAATATTTCTCTTTACAGATTATGTATATGTAGTTTATCCAGAAAAATAATTATATAATATAGCAACTTTTAATATTTAGAGAAGATTATTATACAGAAAGAAGTATTTATTTCAATCGTATCGCGAATTTTACCAATTTTTTAAATTTCGAGTACGAATGGGTTATTGCAAGTGGAAATATCGCAACAAGTTTGCGTAAATAAGTACGGTTCTTGTGTCATTATAACGTGCAAGTGCGCCAATGTTGCAAAAAATAATACGAGAAAAAATTACCGAATTGTTTCCACATTAAAGGAGAGTATTTCAAATTTAGCTGTTCATATTCAGTAGACAGTCATGAGACAGTATTAAAGGTGACTGCGACGTCTTTTTGCGTCGTCTTTTTGCATTCTTAATTGCATAAATTACATTTAGATATTGAACTTTCCTTTTTTATAGTCACTGAACTTCGGTCAATTTGCTGACTTTGTTTACTCGGAAATCGATTGAATTTTAATGAACGATATTTCCGTATTTTCAACACAGATCGAAAAATATGGTGCTATTAATGCAATAAAATATTTTTACTTTCATGTTCGCAAAATATTTTGACTCCCCTTGAATCTTGATAAAAAATTTTTAAATCCCAGATCTGGGACAATACCAATTTGTGAAAGTTTTGTCTTGTTTCACCTATGCCATACCTATTATGTATGCATGTACTTGTTTGTATATTACAAATGTATTATTAAAATCGTTTTTAAGTAAAAGTAAAGCATTGCTAAATTTACATATATATTATATAAAACTATACGAGCATACCATATGTACATATGAACATACTTTATCTCTCATTTGCATTAAGAAGTAAAATTAAATATTAATGGGTTATCATCAATATCGTCGAGTTGCGGAATTATCCATCATCAATATTCGATCGACGATTTTTAGAATTTTAAGATTTCATTACTATTTCGACTGGCAGATTATACAAATTTTTCAAGATGAATAAATCTATAAAGTGAAATTCTTTTCTTGTCTCAAATAATCTAAACTCTATTTCCAATGCTACAAACGTTTCGAAAATTTTTAATAAGGACATTTTTCGTGCTAGTCGGATCAAATACAATTGGTTGCTCAAGGTCACTATCTCTCTAATATGAGTCATACCAGTTCGTCACGTCTTTCACTTCTATGTCGGATAAACTTCTCTCGAGCAAACGATATAGTGGGGATAACCAGTCAATGATCTTTTAATTATTTTGAGCAATGTCTTACTATAAACGTACTACTACATACTAAAACATTGGTCTATCGTTCAAAGATATGTATCTTTTTTTTGTGCAATAAGAGCATTAAACAGAAATACCCATAAGTGAAAATTTACGTGTAGTTTATTTCTTTGATAAATTTTTCTATCTTTTTTCTAATATATTTATTTTTTAATTTAAGTTGATATATTATATATTCCTCTCCCTGTATAACGTAATTCACAATGTAGAATTTTAATCGAAGATTCCGTTCTTTAGTTATAAATTTCTACATCCTAAAGAAAATGTTAAAGGCCAAAACATTGATGAAAATAGTAAACTACACATGTATTTCCGTTTTCGTTAGTGCCCTTACTATAAAAATAAAAAGAATATGTACTTTTAAACAGTAAAACAACAAAAGCAAACAAAAATACACTTCTAACTAAAAAAAATTGAAATATAGGTCAGCTGTATGATACAAGTGAAAGTGACTAAATGTTTTTGATCTAATCAGAACGAAAGAATCTCCATCGATCCATATGCGTAGATTCCCCCACGAGAACCGTAACAAATATTCTTAATAATTTGTTTCACAACCTGTACTTCGACTTATTTAGTTTTCCATTACAATTAGTATCGAAGAAATTTGTTCGGGAAACTAATCGATCGGTCTTCGGGCATATTTAGTATTCCATCGTGTGGTACACATTTATCGAGATTAAACTATTTTTAGGAAGCAACGCGAGGACGAACGGACAAGAATGGCCTACCACGTCGCGCGATTTACGACGACGAGGAAAACTCGAGCGAGCGCATCGGCAAATGGCGGAACAACGGCGAGGCTCTTGAACCGAAATGGAGGGACGGTGACACGGTGCCTTTGTTCCCGTTTTCCCAATTGACTCGATACACCGGCGACAAAGTGGACAGCAGCGAGGAAGAGGTCGATTACACCCATCGAGAAGTAAAATATCGTCGAAACAATGGACGAGAGGAACCTCGTCGAGGAGTCAACAAAGAACGAGAAGAACAATCACGAAAGAAAGATTCGCCGCAAAATCCAGCCAACACCAAGGAAACGAGCAACAGAAAGGAAGAGACTCGAAACACTACGGAGAACAAAGAAACAACCTCGACGAGGTATCGAGAAGCCTTTCAAATACGTCCCAACGACTACGAGCACGAGCTCGACGACGAAGAGTATCTGAAACCTCGTCCAAGGAAACGAAGACCGCCACAAAATTACGAATTCGCTCTAACAGAGAACGAGACGTCCTTGAACGAACGAAAACCGGAAATCAACTCCGGATCCCGACTGCACGCGCAGAGTTCTTCGGAACCGGTGTCCAGAAATCAATTCGTACGGAACGCCATGGAGCTCAAGTCTCTTCTGAAGATGCAGCAGGAGGAGGGCATGAGTCTCTCGGAGCTCCTTCAGCGAAGAAATCTAACCCTCGAGGATCTCCTGAAAGGTAAAGCGGACGTGATAAATGCCTTGAAATCGAAAGACGTCGAGACCGAGGATTACATCGAGGAAGCGTCTAGAATGATGTACAACTCCCTGACGAAATCGTCGACCACGAAGAAACCGCAATGGGTAACCGATACGGAAGCCATGGGAGCGAAGAATACTCAGAAAGTCGATGGTCCGATGATTTCGATGATGGACGATCACCTCTGGCTCAAGAATCTCACGACTTCCGCGGGCTCTTCTTCCAATACCGTGGACCGTCCAATGTATTCTGGAGACGAGAGCTCAACCACTGGAAAATCGATTCTCGTCACTCTTGATCCAAGGCGAGTCGAAGTTACGCCTCTCGCGAGCGTACCGGCGACGATTACGACATCGATGCCGCTGCCAGTTACAACGAATTCCATGGAGTTCTTGCGGAGTAACGGTGCCGTGAAATTGCGGAACGGTGGCGAAATCAAACCGGAGAGCCTGGACGAAGACGAGATCATGGAATTCTCGGATTTCACCGATTATAAGAACGGACGAAACAGCATGTCCCCGGTTTGGCTAATGGTAAAGGACGACGAGGAACCTCCGGACAAGAGTAATGAGGACAGAGGCTCGACGTTGAGCATCGAGCAGATCTTGAACCCCACGGAACGCACACAGTCGATGAAGGATCTATCAGCTTCCGAGAACGACGAATACGTGGACGCAACCAAGGTGAACGCGAACGATGATCAACGCACGGTCGAGCATCAAGAACGGGAGTACACCACGTATTCGGAGCAAGAGTACCAAGAGGATGCACCGTTACTGTACCACGATCTAGAACAGAACACTCAGATTAACATATCCGCTGACGAAGAGAATACGAACAAAAGTGTAATAGGAAACATAGAATCCGTACTGGATGCAGCATTTGATGGTAACATCACCAAGGAGGATCAACACACGTTGGATAATAACGTCAACTATTCTCTCAAGAATCATCAAACTAGTGTAAACACTACCGAGAAGCAAAGCTACGATGAGGTGGTGTCGGAAATGGAGCCGGAAGCACGAGCTGAAATCTTCGAATTGTTCGCGTCCGGGTCCGCGGGTAAAAGATTAGAGCGTCTTCTTAAGTCAAGGAACATGAGCTTGGAGGAGCTGATCGCTTTGAGACAACGAGGTTCCAGTAGAGTTCACCTGGCCGAAGTATCGCGATTCAAAGCACAAAAACCGACCAATGAAAACAAAGCGGAGGGTAAAAGTAACTCGGAACTAACCACCTTGCGATCGTCCGAAGAAAATGTTTATGAATTTGGAGAGAAGAACGTAATGACCGACGGCGGGAAAACAATTGCCAATGACGCGAGAAAGTACAAAGACGAAGTTAAAGATTTCTCGCCACTGTCGTACGAAAATATGACCAACGGTGATACAATATTGAATTTGATGGATTTCGTTCATCCGGAGGAAAGTATCACGAAATTACCGAATTTTAAGTTGGGAATCAAGAACGAAGATCCAGACTTCGACGAGAAACAAGATATCGCGGAGCATCATCGTACGGTACAGATCGTTGATCTGTTAACGACCTTCGGTTCTCTTCCATTTGCAAAAGATTTTCAGCGAAACTACGCGGAGAAAAATAAGTTGCCCGAGCAGAGCAGCGATCTCGGCGTCATGTTTACCAACAACGAAGAAACGATACGTAACGATACTGCGAACGTCATCCAATCGGGTTACGTGAAAGAGATTGTTAAGCAAGAACCGAATTCTATCGATATCCAAACGGTGTACAGGGAAACGAGCGCCGTTAACGAGGACGAAGACGAGGACAAGAACGATAAGGGGAAGACCCTTTCGAAAGTGAAGCCAAGTATAATAGCGAGTGGCGCAATCCTTGGTGTGACGATCGTGGTTTTCTTAGCGATTTTTATAGTATGCAGGATTCGACAGAAACAAAAGTACAGATACAGGAACACTTTTTCCAGAGCGGTGTTTCAAGGTCCTGTATTAGCAGCCAGGAAATTGTCGAATTCAAGCAGCTTGAGCACCGTAATGGTTAACGTGGTCGCCACATCGACAGCAAAGAGACCAGAGAGAAATGAAACTCAGGAACCTGTGGCAGAGATGGATTGTAAAAGTGATATCGATAACGATTCTCTGGATGCTAACGATAGCTGGGAAACTATACCTGATTACATGAAATAACGGCAGACCGATGTAAACGCATTTACAATATTTTTGGACCTTGGACAACATCAATAATTTCTTGTCTATGTTAGGTTAAACCCTAAATATACGTATATATTGAAGGCTGATTGTATACCTTGAATTTAGCAATGATATAAAGTGATGCCTACACAAATCGACCCACTGAATTGATGACTGCAATGTTTCTATTGGTCTGTGGACTGATTTCGCAAACATAGACGTTTGTACATACGACTGTATAGAATTTCCGATCAACTTTAACCGATAAAATTTAATGTAATTTAGAATATTGGAATTAGCGTAATTTTCTTATGTAAAGTCTTGTTTCGCAACTTGTCTCGATATCGGAAAGTATATGCGTTACTTTGATGTAAACTTACTTTTCCAAACTTGGAAATATATTTATTTATATCCAGATTAATAAAGGTATTTTATTAATCCGGAAGTATTACTTTAATATCTGAATAGAGTATTGTTTTATTACACTCACCAGTATCTTTCATATGTAAAAACATCCCTAAGTATTGTGGACACAGCATTATTGTTATTTTGAAATACCTTAGTGAAGTAGGAATACTGTCTTGCAATATTTCTGCACTGTTTTAATGCCGCCTCTGCAAGAAAGGAAAACGATCATGAAATTTTATTACCACTTTTTAATTCTTAAAATTAAATTAAAATCAATTTAAATCATTGTCATGTTAAATTTACATAAAATTTTTCAGTCCATGGATTTGAATTGTTACTATTGACAAATATTTAACTAATTTTTAAAATAAATGTATACCTAAAGTAGGACTGCCTTTAAGTTCAATCATATCGGCAGCAGTCATATATAACACAGTGGTGTAACTGGTAGGGAGAACATCTAAATATGGCTTCCATTTTGAATTTTCTTTGTGTCTTTCGATAAGAAGTGCAATTGACAGTGCCACCTGTGGCATGTGCTGTATTAGCGGATCATTTTGGAGAACAGTTAATTCTAATGCTGCATTATGTATACTGAAAATAAGTCCTCTTGGTATCCTTAACATCAACTCATTCTTAAGAAAATTACGTTCCGCTTTTAAGCCCAAATCATATCCTGGAAACTCGGCTATGCTTGCTCCATCTATATTTGCACCATTCTCTTTCAGCCAATTCATAAATTGTCCAATCCCCTGGGATCGCTTTGACGACTCAGTCTTCATCTCCTCCAACCGTTTAACCTTCTCCAAAACTGATGATATCTCTATGTAATTGTCCCATAATTGCGTTACGTATGCTGAATTACTGCTAACTGTTTCAAAAAATTAAAATTATTAGTTTTTATACATGCTTTAATGAAATCATTACATTCGAAAATTTTGTATAAAAAATGATAAATTAAAAGTTTTTTCAATTCCTGGAACTGTGTTAAACAAACATTTATCATGCATTTTAGATTTAAATAATTTGAAACTTACAAGATTATTTTAACTATAATAATAAAATCGTTTTGTGCATTTTTTAATGAAATTGGTCAAATTTCTATTCGTGTCTAATTTAATATTTTACAATCCCTTTGAACGAGCACGATACGAGTACAACGATATAGTTGTACAGTACATGTGCAAAAATATTTCCAGGAAAAATGTACTTACGATGAAATAATTTCTCGCACAAAGCATTTATCTCGTTTCTTTTCGTTAAGGATAATTGCCTTTGATGTGGAACGTGTTGTTTACTTTTAGACGATCCCTGAGATTTTCTTCTGCCCATGTTTGTACTATCTCACAGAACTTTCGTTACTTCTCTTCACATTTAGATGCATTATAATGTGTGACGCGCGCCTACGACTGGCAAGAATAAACACTTCACCGAAACAAAAATAGAACGTTCAACGCTCCGTGCCTTCTGAAACTTTACCGACATAACCTCGAAACGGCAGAATGGAGCTACTTTCCTTTCCTGCGTATTGTACCATGGACTCCACTGCACTTTATTGATTTTCAATTTCCATCATAGGTCACCTACTTTTGCAATTACGCTAAACTTCTTGTTGAAACTGTTTTCTTTTTTTTTTAATTATTTCACTTCATGTCGATCACACCTTGTTGAACAAATTTGCTATATGAATAACATTAAAATCAATTTTATCATTGTATTAACACTATAAAATTATTTTATTTTACGATTGCACACATGTCGAAATTTGTGCGACATGACTCAATACTCTGTCAATGATATAAGTGTATGTATATCTACAATTATTTTCCCTCATTTTTTACACTCCTTTAAAATTACTTATTACATGTATATACAAAATAAAAATATTATATAAAACACGAATGAAACAAATTTTTCTTTTGTATAAGATCTATATTGTACAAAGTAATAAACAGATGATTGATATATTTTCATAAATTTTTTTAAGAATAAATTTATATTGCCTTTTATTCTATTTATAAAGTTACATTAAAGGGGATCTAAAAAAAAAAAAATGGGTCAATCATCAAATAATTATCTACATAAGGTAAAAATTTAGTATTCTATTTCACACATAAGACCTTGTATAAATATACAGATACATGATTATAACACACATAATAAAAAATTGAATTAGAATGTCTTGTGTATTTGAAAAAACAAGAACATTAAATTGAATCAATGAAATTGTTAAGGACCAATGCATTCTTGTTTGGAATTGTACATTAAAAAAAAAAATCAACAAATGCAATGAATTAAAAATCTTCAAAATATGTATTGTAAACTAAAAAGCAAAAGAACAAAATAAAAATTTGGAGAAATATTGAGAGATCATTTTTTAAAAATCCTCTATTAGTTATTCAACATTTATTACTTTGATATAAAAGTATTTGTAATACTTATATCAAGGCTAAGAGCCATGAAAATGTAATATTTATCCTTAAATTTAATTCAGTAGTGTTCACAGCTCGTATTTAACATAAAAAATATTTTCTTTTCTGTATTTAACTTGTTAACTAGGAGAGTGTATCTATAGATCCCCCTTAATGTTTATAAATTATACAGTTTGTGTACAACTAAAAGTAATATAATAAAACAATTACTTGAATTTTCACGCTGCAAAGTAAGGTAACTAATTGTAAAACATTCTTACAAAGAACAAATTCAAATGTAGGCAAAAAGTACGACGATACAACAGATAATATCATTTAATTGAAAAATTAATTTATGTAATACTATCCGCAAAATAATTATTAGAACGTGTTATTTTAAAATTATATATGTAATACATTCACGCTAAAAATTTGTAATACTCTTTTTTATCATTATTTCAGTATAAAATCTAATTTTGTATCATATCAATATACTACCCGTCAAAAGAGTATCAGAAAAATAAAATAAATGAAAGGAAGGAAGGAAAAAAGTAAATATAATATCTGAAAATGAATATAAACACCCTATTTGGGAAATTTATCGTAATTGCGTAATTTGTACCAAGTACAGATAAATCACTACGTTTTTATAATATTATATTTGATTACGAATTATGTAGAATTGTAAATATATTACACATTCTACAACATTACCCATAAACATCTCCGTAATTTCTTTGCAGCGGAAAACTCATATCTTAAATATTAAAGATACACATACAATTATAGTAATATATACCGTTATTTATACAGCCTAACCTCTAAATAGAGCCTTATAGACCACATGATTTCGTTTCTTTTTTCACTGCTACATCAATAGAAATCCGTCGAAATCTGTCGTATGTCACGAAATTAAAAGTACAATCTATCTTGACTCGACATCTTGTGTAAGATGTCATACAAGTTCTACACATTTGTAAAAACCGAAAATTGTATAGTTCATTTATCAATCCCCTTTTAATTAATGTGTGCGGAACTTTCATAAATCTTAATTTCATACCGTCATTATTCTAAACATGTACATCTTTTTTGAAATTCAGACATTTCTCTTTACGCGGATACACAGTACAGTATACCAAATAATCTGTGGACCATACATGTATTAAAAATATTGCAGCCTAAAAAATGTAAATCTTTCATTGTTTAAATGAATTAACACAAGGATACCAGCCTCTCAAAATTTTGCTCAGCAGCCAACACAGCATGCGATGCACTTATGGTCCCCTGTTTTTATCATTAAAAACTTTAATGAGAACATTATTTGCGATTACTGTAGGGTGTATCAATACACTATTCAAGGGGAATTGAAAACTATAACACATAGTACATAAATATTAAATTACTTTTCATCCAATTCACAATTATTGGAATAAGTTGTGCAGACACTGTGGAGTCAAATTTACAAAATTTCTAATTTTCTTATATCAGGTAATTTTCTTTCGTCGTAATATATGTATTTGTACAGTTTATTTCATTTTCTCTATTGCGTAGCAGTATCTGAAATGCTTTGCCGCCATGTAGCATGGAAAGGAATCTTCAAAATTTTAACTCGCGTTTTAGGCAATGCAGTTAGTAAAAGTTTTTGAAGTTGTGGCAACGGTAATATATCCACTTGAGGATTTGTTAAATTTGGTTGTTGTTTATCATCACCTGAAAAATATAAGAATCGTTGAAAAATAATTTCGTACATACTATACAATACAAAAATATTATACATATAGTTATTTATTTAAAAAATACCTTTCTGATTGTCATTTTCATCCTCAACATCCCCGATTAATTTTAAACAGGGTACTGGTTTCAAAACTGGTATCGAATCACCGGTAACTTGTTTATTCATTAAGTTACACTGATCAACAAATAGTTCTGTAACCCTAAGTAATTCGAGGGTAACGCCCCATACAAAATGTGTCAAATTATTCGACAATTCAGTAACGCCACCGAGCACCATATTGTTGGACGTCGCCGATTGAGATATGTATGTTGGTATAATTAACAACCTTTTAATGTTCTTACAATTTGCAAGACATTTATCAAAGCCATTTTTCACATCAAAATTGACCAATTCCATTTGACTCAAGTTTTGTAATTTTGATACACCATCCAAAATATCAAATGTGCAACACGAGCCTTGTCCCTTTTCAAGCCTAAGTCGTTCTAATTTTTGTAATTTTATTAAAACTGTAGTACCAAATTTATCTGGAAAATCGGAACACTCTCCCAATTCTAATGTTTCCAAGTTTATTAAAGTTTGTATAATATCGATTCTCTTCTTCCCAAGTTCCTTAACTGATGTTAAACTCTGTAATAGAGATTTTTTAAATATGAAAATCATAATACCATAATTGATATTGAAGAATATTTTTAACAAAAATGATTAGACTTACAAGTTGTGTTAACTGTGTTAATTCTTGTAAAGGTGTGAGATCTTCTTGTAGGGACATCCCACTTATTGCTTTAAGCCTCAATTCTTGACAACGTTTAAGATTTCCAACTGATTCCAAATTCAAGGAATCACATTTTATTGACATTGCACTCAGTACCTCTAACTGAGGACAGCTCTTAATAACTTCTTCGACTACCAACACAGGACATCTACATAACTCTAGCTTGACGAGGCTAGTTACGCGTGGTATTACAAATAAGAACTTTTTCCAAATGCTATCAGATTCACCAGCTACAAGCATTTTTCGGAGATCTAAGTGTTGAGTACCGCGCCTTTGTAACGTATCTGCTAAACCATCCCAGTCTGTAACTTGGCTATTTTTCATTCGTACGGTCTTCCACAAAGAAGGATGCGCAGCTAAGTCCCGCCACATTTTACATACTCTAGCAGCTCGAAGTAATTCTTGAACCTTAAGATATTGGAAAATACGTAGCAAAGCATGATAACCAGCACAGACTGAATCCATAAAATGCTGTTGTTGTTCTGTTTCCTGCTGATGTTGTTTCCTTCTGAAAGTATCAGAATAAAAAATAGTTTTTGACAATTGTCTTTTCAGAAATGATAGCCTAAAATATATAATAAGGATATCATTTATTATAATACGTATAACTGGTTTTCTTAAATAAAAGAGTATGTTTACACTAATATCTGAACTATTCATAATTTTCCTTAATATTAATGAGAGAATGTTAATTTTTGAAGAGGCTTTGAAAGGACCAATGATGTACAACAATAATGCTGACAATTTCATACTATATTGAACAAGAAATAAGTAAAAGCCTCTGAAAAAAATTCCAAAGGTTGAAAATGTAATGTTTCCAAATCAGAATAAAAGTACAGAAATAAAAAACAAACAAACAGGAGGTATAAATAATGAGGAGCAAGGATATTAGGATGTTTGTGGGAAAACGCACTAAGAGATTTTTGTGTTTCAGCTCGCACATGTCTTTATATCTGTAAATATAAAAAGTAAAAATGAATTAGATTTTTTACACTGAAGCACTTATCAGTAGCTGTATTTGTAATTGTAGCATGAATGTAAATAAAATATGCAAAGATTGTCCAATTTTCGGTTTTTTTTTTAAACAAAGGTTAAATTTATTGGAGAATAAATTTTTACTTTGATACTACAATTACAGAATACCTGCAAGAACCAACGATATGTGATTGTTTTGTTCATTTTTCACACGTCTCAAAAATTTGGCCGCATTTCTAAGAAGCTAAGGCAGTGTGCTTCGATCACAAGATAAAATCAAATTCATTTTTCACGTCGAACATTTATATTTCCAAATATAATAAACATCAGTATATATTGCATTTACAATACTATTTATGTAAATTTTGTATAAAAGAATATGAATATATTGCTATAGATTTCTATTCTTTCTCTTCAATATTTCAACAAAATTATAAAAACAGCCTGGCACAATTCACAAAAATGATTAAATAAAAATTTGTAATGCTTTTTCATATAAATAATATAAAAGTAATCATCATAGAAACAGCACACATATCTTGTAAATACAATATGTACAAAGCAACTGCCAAAACCTCAAAAGAGAGTTGCCTTAACTTATCTGGAGATTGTTTAAAAAAAGGAAGTAAAAGAAATATACAGGCGTGTTTGAGAAACAAACACTTACTTGCTACTTATTTTAATAGTACCCAAACTACTTGTCACAGATTGACGTGAATCTAGTTTAAGCAGATCATTATTTGTACTAGTTGTGTTTAAATTATTTATTACAGCAATCCGTTCAGGTGATTTATTACTCATCATTGATTTTGTGCTTTCTAAAGCAAGTTCTGTCCTTAAATTGGACGAATCATTTTCTGATCTGTTAGCAGTTAACATATCTGTTCTATTGCTGTTATTGCACGTTCCTTCTGTTTCCTCCTCTACGGGGCCTAAAGTACGTTCTGCGTGTAATACATCTTTCTCAGTTGATTCATCAAGAGCATCTTTACCCAAAATTTTTGTTGATAAAGGAATACGTGATTTGGTAATTATAGAATTGTCGACAGTATTTGATATATCAGTAAGGGAACCATCCTGAAGTATGGGAGGTTTATCACCAATTTTATCAGGTTTCACTGTTATAGCTGGCTGAACAGCCATAGCATTATTTTTTGGTACAACAATATATCTTTTGCCTCCCATTAAAGCAATATTTTGAGCTGGTTTGGGTAAAATTCCATCATGACTTTGTAAAAATTCATGTTCTGCTTGTGCAAACCAATTGCTTTCTTTTTTATCTGAATTTGAGGGAGAATATGATGCCAAGGGTGTTCTTGTAACTTTAGCAGTATTTCGAGATTGTAAGTCTGCACTGTCAGATTTTGGAATTCTTTGAAGTTTTGGTGGAGTCAAATTCACTTGATGTTTTAATTTTGCACTTTGCGCGCCTAACATACTAATTGGTATTAATGGAGGAGGTGTCAAAGACGGATTCGTTTGAGGTTGCTGAGATTCGCTAGTATCCTGCTGACAATTCTACAACAAAAGCAACGTCATTTATTTAAAATTTATATATTATCATTAATTAAATTGTACTAAATACTTTGTATTCAAAACTTAAACATATATCTTGTAAAATAAAAATACTTGTATATCATTCAATTGACAAACTTCTTAAAATGCAAAAACATAAGCTATATTTTTAATCAGATTATTGTAAAAGATACTTCAAATATTGAACTCATATTATGAAAAAAATTTAATTGCTTAAAATATCAGGAGTGAATACTTTATGATTATAAATGAAACATACCTTACAAACATAATTGTCACTTCCCGCAAATTCCAAACCATCAACACATTCAGGATGATATAAACAGAGACACACACTACATTGTAAGCTTGGTATCAACCCCATACTTGTTGAGCATCTTATACTGCATGGTTCTTGAACTTTGGGCCTGTAAGATGTGCGTTGATTGGGGAAAGGGATTAAGGAATAAAACACAAAATTTAAATACAGGATGTAAGGATCAAAAGGATAAAGAAGGATACAGTTATGAAAAATATAGAAGGAAAAGTTTGAACTGTTTCAGAATAAAATCTCGAACTCTATAATTACGTATACTTATTATCAGCATGCATTTTAATATTAATCAAATAAAGTATACTTTAATATACTTTTGTAATGCAAATTCTAATTTTTACGCGCCTACTGAAGCAAAATTTATGTAAAAAATTATTAGAACAAATTTTGTATAAAAAAAACATAATACAAAATTCAACTAGCAATATAAAACAAATATTTCTGTACTAGTATAATAACTACTACGAAGTTATGTATAGAATTTTGTAAAATGAGGAATTTACAATGATATGAACTAATATATTTCTTTTTTATATTTCCATTTGCTTGATACATCTTGAGATGTTAACATACAAGAATTTTGAAAAGGTATATTCATTTTTCAAAAAAATGTAATCAATGCACATGCTGTAAATCCTTCATTGGACCTTTTAAAAGCATGTTAAACATGATTGTTAATTATTGTTAATCATATTTAACTAGTAAGCAATTGAATACCCTCAAAAATTGCAAATTAACTGCGATTATATCATAGAATAAATACAATAATTAAAATAATCTGCTACTTACGTTAATTTTCTTTTAGGTTTAGGAGGTGGTGGTTTTTCTATCAATGGCTGACTTCGTCTTGTGCTTGTAGTTCGTAGTGGTGGAAGCATCTCACTTTCTTCAAGAGCTGACTTTATTTCTGCTATGCATATGCAAATAAAAATTCTCATAAAAATAGAGGTTTTACCATTTGTAAACTACAAATAAAGAAATTCGTTTGTAAATAAGTGAATTTAATTTATTTGCTAATATTAACTTTTAATTAACATATAGAGCATGCTACATAATTGTTATCACTTAAAACAGATTTTCTATTTTTAAAAATTTATAACGATATAACAAAAATTACATGATTTTGTAAAGATAATTTATGAAACACTGTGCTACAAAATCAATGAAAGCCAAAATTATTTTACCAACTTATAGAGTTATTAAAATATATAAAATTTTCCTCTATCAAAAATCGTACAATTTTTAATGATTTAGAGATACTTGAACTGTATAGAAAATATTTCAAACATTGAAGATAAATGAATTATTTTATGGATATACATACATAAGAGAAAAGTATCATTTGGTTAATTATTGTACAGTGGTTCAACAAACTCTAATTGAATTGATTAGAACAGTAACTAGAAGCTACAGGAAATAACAATTTCACATTGATATAAATGCATACTTATTTGTGGAGTTCTCTTTGCAGGTACTTTAACTTTAAATCCTGTTGACGCAGCTTTCGATGATTTAGTAACTTTTGTAGGCACAGGTACAGGCACTGGAGCAGGTGATTCAACCACTGCCCTCCTTCCAGGCGTACCTTTTTTATATGGAAAACTTTTTCTTGATGTAGTAGTTGACCCTACTGATCCCTGTTGTACAATAAAAATTAATATTGAGCTGAACATTAATGTATTTTTTATGAACCAAGAAAGAAAATAACATACTCTCATTCTTTTTGCATCTCGAATAATTTCTTTTTCAGGATCATCGACACCAATTGGTTCTTTGAAAAATGTAAAATTATCAATAGTTAACTCCTTTGTATTAACTAAAAAAGAAAAAAAAATAATATTATATTTCTTTCCAAATTATGTCACTGATGATATATCATTATAATAAATTACACTTACGAAATTCTGCAACTTCTCTAAAACTTCTAACTTTCTTGCCCTTTGGTGTATAGTAATAAATATCAGCCATTCTTTTAAGGGTTGAATCAGTGCTTGCTCTAAATACTAATTCTCGTTTCCAACCATATTTAAATGGTTCTTTGAATGCAGGATTTGTCATATCGACAATGGCTTTTTGTTTCAAAGTACTTCCTGGACTGACTCCACGGGACATTCGACTACTTTTAGATTTCTGAGATGTTGCTGGACTACTAGCAGCTGATGAATTTGTTGACTTAAGTGACGTTTCTTCTGTTTTGTGTACTTCTGATTCATACTCAATAGTATTTGGTATTCCGATTGAATCTGTTTCTGATTTATCGGATTCTTTTTCTTTTTTTATTTTGTCTACATCTAAAATACGTTCTGTATCATAATGATGCATTCTACTGTCATCTGAATCTCGTTCATAATCTTTCTTTAAACTAAATCTAAACCGCTTTGCCAATTCAGCATCTGCTGCTTCTGCCATTTCAGCCTCAGCTATAATAAATTATATAAACATGTAAAAAAAACCCTGTGTATTATATAATTATATTTATACAAGGTGATTCAAAGTGTTAGAAACTATTTTCTTAAGAACTATTAAAGATTGTAAAAAAATTATTTTTCAACACTTTAAGATTTAAAAAGGTTTATTATATGATACATGGAATATTGCCGCTACTTATATTTGAAAAGTATACCGTCTCCCTTTATAAATGAAATGACAGATAAATGTTTAGAATTTTAAATAATTTTTCTTAAGAATAAAATCATTGTAAACATTTTTTCATATTTTATATATCAAAGGAAATATGACAAAAAATCCTACATAATTTATTAGTATACACAGAAATATTTTGTAAACTATTTCAAATGCTAATAATTCGAATAACATTAATAAAGTAATACCATTACAAATTGATACCTATCCAGAAGGCTATGGGCATTGATTTGAATACTTAAACAATGGTTTTTATAGTAACTTAAAATATACTTTGCTTTACATATTACATTCCCATTCTGACATTCTTCCAGTGGGAAATATTTCTGTCATACTTCCTTTGTTACATAAAATATAAAAAAATGTTTTTAATAATACTTCATTGCCTTTAAAAGAATTAAACAAAACTGACAATTTATATAATATTCCATTTTTAAAAAAGACATGGATTTCCAAAGTACTTAGCACTCGTACTCTATATATTATATAAAAGAATTTGGTAAACTCTAAAATACTAAAAACAAATTTCATCTCTATCACTAATAGTTCTTAAGAATATCTTAAATCAAAATATACTTACTAAGTAACATAATAAATTTATATTTAGACTATACATATTGCTTGCCTACTACAACTATATTAAGATAATCAAATCATGTAAAAACAATATATTATATGAAAACTTTTAAACAATCTATTGTACTTTATACATTATAAGAGAAAAAAATTCTAAATACAAGAATTCTTTTGAAAATTATTTGTAATGGGACAACTCAACCTACTGCTTGTTAAATGATATACATATATAAAAATAATGGTCTATTGTTTTCATTAAGCATAATCATTAACTTGTAAAAGAAAATACAACATTATTTTCAATGATAAATATAGTCTGCATATTGGATATGGTAAAACAAAGACTGATACCGATTAGCTTTCTTAGGACATGACGTCCTGGTTCTAATTCATTAGCCCCTTGTATATCAAATCCATTAAATTCCATAGATTCTTCGGAACTGGCATCATCAATTTCCGAAAGCTTACGCTTGCGTCCCTTTATATCCAATGTTGTATCACTTTCAATGATACTAGTTGAATTGGCCTTGAACTTGTGCAGCTTTCTCGAGCTTGCTGTTGTACTCTTTTTCGATGAACCTTTAATATCGCCGTTCACTTCTTGACCGTCCATTTTAGTGGTTGTTTCCACATTATCTTGCGTCTCCTGTAATTCCGGCATACTGCCAGTTTCTAGGTTAGGATTCTCGCGCGCCTCATCGGCGTTCCCGCCATTTACATTGGCACCGTCCATTGTGCGGCCCCTTTGGGACCAAACACTTATTGTACCTACGACAACCGATGCGCGAAAAACGTTAATTTCACGTTACCCGACACTTCATATAAACTCCATTAAATGTTCCTCCGCGTAAGCACCCGTGCTACAGTCCCCTCGCGTCTGGGTATCACGATCCCGCGCTCATCTGTCCGCGAATGCGCATAACATACGCGCAGTTACCACTACGCGCTATTTACACAACCGCCAGGTTTTCTCTCGATAGAATACGTTTCTGAGCAGTACCTCATTTCTACCAAGTTATCACATCACACACATATTCCGTAACGACTATGAAAACTGTATTTTATTAACAATTACTTAACTCTCCATAAATGCGATTTAGTAAAAGCCTCAAATGAAAAATGGCAATAGCTTCGGACAGATACGAAGCGTCTGTAAAATACACAACCGGAAATGGCTGAAAAAATATGTTAAAGGCCTATTTTCAATCTGCGTTCAATCTTCGAAATATAATATCACATGTTTCATTTTCAACTATCGAGAATTAACAATAATTTGCTAATACAAGTATAAAAAACAATTTTCACAAGAGAACATAATTTTCTGCTATTGATTGTTATCTATATAAATTACATAATAAAAACAATCAACATTTAGTACAGATCAAATAGTAACTGCAATTTTATATAAAATTTATATTTTATTCAATGTTTTCTGAACTGAAAATATATCCATGCTTAAATTATCTTTACAATATTGTATTTTTATATAAACACTATCTTTACTTTTTAATTTGATGCTCAATTTTAGAACGCACCTATAGTGGGTTAGGCCAACCATGACCAAATTATTACTCGAGACAGTGGACACATACATGTACACCTTGCAACTGCAATTCACACATGTATTGTAAAGAAAGAAAGACAGAAGGTCTGTGGCGCACAGTGAAATAGTTTTGGAATTGACAGTTACTTATCACTCGTTTTATTTTTTTTTCATTGTTAATTAAAAAAGTTACTAATTAATAATGATACCAATTTAAAGAAAACTCACGTCTTGCACAATTATATGTACAAGGTGAGTCTATCTTGTCACTGATTTAAATGCGATGCATTCTCGATTTTTTTCAAATCTTATTTTGAGAATCGGTATTTCTCAATAATAATAAAAACATTTTACGTCTTAATGTCTATAGTATATTGCCTGTTGTCTGTCTAAATTCATTAATAGTTATATTACGATAAATAAGATACATACCAGATAAACCATTTCCCTTATTGAAAAAAAAATGATCATACAGTATTTAAATTAATTCTTCAATAATATATTTTATACTGGAAATCAAACAAACATTGACATTATTTAATATAGACATCAATAAATATTATTTATTATTATATATGTATATATACATAAATAACAAATAAAAAATATATATATATATGTATATATAAATGTCAGTAAATACTGTTATTTTAGTTTTAGTTTTAGTATAGTTATATATTAATAAAACACTTAACACAATAATTTGATAACATGTGCAATATTCTTATAACAAAAATTTTTCAACTAATATTTGTTACGTAATAAGTCTTAAACATTGTTCATGTGTCATATGGAATTCAAATTCCCAATAAATTATGTCAAATAATATTTAGGAACAAACGCATTCTTCAAATGGAGCGTGTTTTGAAAGCTGTGCCAGCAGATTTAAGAGTAAAAATGGAGGCACTTGTGCACGATTTAACTTTGGCATTGGAAGAAAGCAGCAATAGTGCAAATGTCAGGCGTAGATGGGGTATCAGAAGAAGAGCCCGTTCCACAGGCAATATTCGTAAGTGAAAGGAAGTAAAAATATGAGATCATCTTTTTAAAGAATTATTTGTTTAAATAGTTTGTAAGTCAAAATTTTATATAAATTCTTTTCAAATAAAAACCAAATTGAAATCAAACACGTGTGTTGTCTAATCACATTTCTATGAAATCAGTTCCAGTCTACTTCTACAAGGCAGACAGAGGATTGTTATCAGGATTGTCTTTATAGAAACGATATTTAATTGTATAAAGAAGTCAAATTTTATACACTTTTGAAAAGTAATTTTTGCAACATGAGCAATAATGAAAAAATGTTGAACATAATTATTAAGTAATTATTTTTCATTTCAGCATCACTACATATAAACAAACACTCGGATGACAGTTCATCTTCTATATGCGATATCCATGTTCCAAAAAATACTGCCTCCAAATATCAATCTGACAGTGATGATACAAATCAAACAAAAAGATTTACACGATTTTCTAATTTAAATAATGCTAGCAATATTGAAAGTGATTCGGTTAATGAAAATTTCGTACCTAGAGTAAATCCAAGACGCAAAAGGAAATTTAAGAGAATGGCTATTGATTCAGATTCTAATCCCTCCACTTCTCAAACAGTTGCAATTATGTCAACAACACTTGGAGATAAAAAGAGGGTTCTCAGAAATGATTGCAAAAATAGATATGGAACAATATGGTAATACATACTATGATAATATATTCATATTACATAGTAATAGCAAAAACATTTAGTTTCGAGAGTGTAAAAAGTTGACTTACTATAAAATAAATTTTTTTATCATAGGTGTGGAAAACGTAAAAGGTCGTGTAGAGAACGTTCTACAGATTGTGAAATGAGATCACTGAAACCAAATAGAAATACAAAATCAAAAAATCGCATTAAGATGCAGACCGAAGATGCAATTGATTGCTCAAGAATATCAAGTTCCAGCATCTCATCTAGTGATTCAGAAGCTGGACTTATTACAAATGATGAAGATCGTGAAGGTATATAACTATTAGTTTTAAATAGTAAATACTATATTCAACTGGTTTGTTTAACTTTAGGGGATGATGAACAGTCAGATTGGATTGGAGAGCCAAGTTGGTGGGATGATGGTGAAAGTGCTAATGAAGATAAAGTTACTACAGATTCAACATTTCAAATGATATTACATGGAAGTTTTGAGCATGCCACAGATAAAGCAAGAAAAAACTATAGGCAAAGGATTCAAAGAATCCGTGAAGGTCATAATGGAAGAGAAATTCGTGCTGGTCGTCGTCATGTTGACAATAAACCTGGATATTCGATTATCACATCAGCTAATGAGAAAGTGTCAAGGTTTTTACAAGATCCTAGTCAAAGTGAACTTAAATTACATCCTATGCGCCAATCTGAACGAGAGAAACTTCGCCGGCTTGCAAATTTATATAGTCTCAGTTTAAAGGGAGATTTAGGTTGTCCAATTTTGTACAAAACTAGACACACTACACAAGCCATTTGTGTAGATCAAGTACCATTAAAGAGATTTTCAGATTATAAAAGATTGAGAAGAACTCCACCAAATTCACCAAATCCAGAATCAGTGATGCATAACCAAGAATATCAAATTTCTAGCACAAGTTTTGGCTTACAAAGTATAAGTCCTACATCAAATTTAGATCCAATGCAACCTTTACCAAAATTTTCTCATTTCGACTGGGATTCAAATAGTATGGATATTGAAATTCATGGAAAACCAAAATTTCACGATTTTGGTCATTCAAAATCAAGTTGAAATAAACAAAATCCACTTTTGTTAATTTGTTTTCTAAAATAAATTATTTATACATATATTCTTAGGCTGTTTTTACACATTTTTTTAATGAAAAAAATGTATAATTGAAAGTCTACAATTATGCTATGCAAAAATAAGACATTCAGTATACATTATTTACCTTACTTCCTTTCTCAAAGCCATAAAATAATTGAAACATAAATTGTTAAAACCTTTTAATTATATTATTAATATATTTATATATTTGATAACATTTTATTTTAATTATTTACACTTGCGTTCCTTAATATCATGTTTTTATTTAACAATCATTCACATACACATCTATATTAAAATTTGTCAAATGTTTTACACATGATTCACAATTAATGTTCATTCTATAAATTTTAAATGAAAATGTTTATTACTTCTTCGCTCATTTTAATTATATACATTTATTATATCCAGAGTGAAAGGACAGAGAAAAAACTATATCGCACTGAAACATCCATTTTATAATACTTTGTACTGCAAAACTATTTACCTTCATTTAATTTTTTATTAGCTAGCACTACATTTTCATTAGCAATCATTTGAAATTCTTGAAATCGTTGAGATATTCGTTGGTTCATCTTCAGATATTTTTGCATACAATTTAGGGCACACGTTTCCTCCTTTGCCTTGACATCTCGAGCAGAGAAATCAGTAATGCAGTCAATAAAACAAATTTCTGATAATTTGTTATAGGACGCCAGGAAGTCTCGAAACTGGAGTACAAAAGTTCCGATCATTTAAAGTTCCATTTACTTATGATTTATTTTCATTATCATGTATAAAAATTTAACGATTCTCTACACTTCACATTTGTACATATATCCTTTATATACATAATTGGTTTATGAAATCACTGCAAATACATACGGCTTTAATCTGCTCGAGATCCACATTTGTAGGAACCTCCATAGTCATTACACTAATTACTTTTAATTGTAAAAAAAGTTTTATATTCACGCACAAATGACTGATACACCTTGTGGAGCTAAGGGAAATTTGACGTGAATAGTTTTAAGGTTATAATGGTTTAATTCTTCTACAGCATGTGCGCGCCGTATGTGCATGAACTTTGTATATATTTAGACAAACAAGTATTCGAATTATTGAAATTTTCTTTAAGGTATATGATAGGCTACCTAGACCTTCGATCCTAAAACTATCCAAATTCAGAACACAGATGTCATTTCACAGTGCGGATTCAGAAGTCAATTGTACTTCTTACTTCTAAATTGTGTATTTTTTGGAACACATTTAACGTTTACTTTTCAAACATCTATCCATTTACGAGAACAATAAATACACGAAACAACATAATTAAGCATAAGATTTTTGTTTTCAACCTATATTAATTTAAAACAATTATGAGATCTATTCAACGTTTCTTCAGTTTATTTGACATACAATGTACATATATCTATTTAAAAGCTTAATTATTGAGGTCCAAGTTTCAATAAGTTGTACACTTCAAAAAAACACTACGAAATTACACATTACAAAGTTAGTACATAACTAATATTGTAAATAAAAATATAAGTTATTTATTGTTACAATACAGCAATTACCAATTAAAAAAGGACAAAGCTAGTAGAAAATGAGCAGATGTTTCGTGTTGGCCAGTTAACCGCAGTATATCGGCCACAGTAAGCCGTGTCTTTATTTCGGGTGTATCGAAGAGTTTATCTTTTCATTTACAAGGTAAATAGTATACATAAATTTTGTATTATACTCTAAGAGGTCTATATTATATTTTATATTAAATAGCAATATATATATTTGTGTATATAAACAATAAATATTACGTAATCATTGGTTTCATTTTGTTAGAGTATACGAATTTTGTTCATTTTTTTGTTTACAAAATCATATTATTTGTTATGTTAATTTTACGCTTTAGATATATTTGTACGTTTTCGAATATTAAAAAAGGAGTAGTATAAACAATTCTATTCACTCAGTCTTTTTTTGTGCTTAACTGCGACTTGCGTTCGTCATAATAACGAACCGAAAACAAGTGACAAACGCGAGTTCGCAAAAGCAATAGAGCCTTCAAATACGTTAGCTTTAATAATTTTCAAAATTTTGACAGAGTTTGAGTAAAAATTATAAAATTGACGTTTTTTATTTCCGTCATGTTGCAGTAAACATATAGTATTTGCTTTGTACCAAATTTTGGTTCTTATTGGTTATAAATCATAAGAGTTTAGTTGCATTATTGCTATTATGTTTATTTACTTTTTTAACCGCATTACTGCAAATATCACAAATTAACCGATAGAGATGTGAGTATTATTTACTCAATTTTAATTTCCATCCTTTTTAATGAAATCGTATTTTCAATATCAAATATTTTGTACATATTACGGCTACCATAAGTCAGTTATTAGAACAATGTACACTATTTTCTATAGATGGCGCTCTCTTTCAATTTTTTCATATTTATTCGTTACATTTAACACATCTCTGTCTTTTTAATCAAATATTTATACACATCGTATATTGCTTCTATGTATAATTGTTAAATAATGTACCAAATTAACGTAACATTGTAGAAAAATTTACGTAAAATTATTTGAAGTTTGTTATCTTGTTTGATTGCACCGTAAATTAAAAGTTTTCAAAAATTTTATAACATTGCAGAAAGTGATGAACCATAGTCTAATTACCAGAGTGTCTACGAAGATGCCTTATGACAGTCAAAATATTGCTTCAATCGATGGGACTTCGAATTCGACAACGGGCAAGAAACCGCATTTAACAAAATCTCAACAAAAACCATTGACGAAAATGACTTTAAAAAATAAAACGCCATTTATTCAGAAGGGGAAGGGAACGGGGAAATCCGTGATAAAAAAACGATCTGCGGTAAATATTTTCTCCCAAAATGAAGTTACGGAAGAGAAAAAAATAGATCGGAAAGATCCTACAGAGTCCGCACATAATAAATATTCCAAGGATATGGATTACAATGATCCGATTACTATGTTGCGTAAAGAAATACAAGATTGGAAAATCAACGAAATATTAACGGCCAGAACCGAAGAAAGATTTATTGGAACGCCAAGCGAACAGCGTACTTATAGTTATGGTATATTATTTATTAATTATATTTTAAAGTGTATCGTATAGTTTCTAACGCAATTTATGATTAATTACAAATGTACATTCGTTATTTACAGTTGCCTCCGGAGAAACCACGAAAAGACAACAAAGTCCCAACAACCCACCGAAATCGTGCAGAACGTGCGTTGATTTTCCAGCTACAAAGTGAGTACTTTACTTTTTGTATCGACTTAAATCACTATAGTCGGGTCAAAGAACGAATCGACTTGAAAGCCCTCCCACTACTCGGTCCGATAAGGGGTATTCTTACTTTTGTCTATCGGGTGATGAATAAGTCTGTACAAGAACAATCGGCCGCTTAAGATCAGCGACTGGTTACCCCCACCATGTCGGTGGCTACACCATCGGTCTCGTATGTTGGCACAAACCTGCACGTATACGATTTGTGGCTCTCAACAGAGAGGTGAACGGGCATAGCGTAAAAGCAAGCGTCGTGTTTCGTGTGATTCATTCGGGGAAGTGGCCATGAACAACCAATAGATTTTGTTTCAATTCTAGTGACAGGTTCGAGCGTATCGCAAGTGGTATTCAAATTTGATCGAATAATATTTATACAACCATTAATTTACGAATAAGAAAACAATTCTAGTTTTAGGATAATTTGTAATTAGTGGCACGACAATTTGAAGTTGAAGTTTCTAGAATATCAACTAACTGCAAACTTCTCATGTCATTAGAAAGGATGGAAATCGTACAGTATTTCTATACTACACTTGAAGTGTTTCTGAGTGTAGGAGTAAAATGGCGCGGGGGGGGGGGGGGGGGGGGGGGGGAGCTCTCATGCGTGGAAATTCTACCACCGATCAAGTTAACTTTTTCTTCGACCCGAGTGTAGATTTTTTATATTATATTAAAATCATTCAATTTGCATCGTTCTGAAGATGTGCGTTCCATGAACTCAAATTGCGACATAAAATTTATAAATTACCCTTTCGATATCGAACGCATAAAATCCCCTGCGTTGCTATATATATTTTAATACGCATTACGTTATTTACGGAGATGCAAAATATTTATATTCCGTGCGCTCGTTTATGCGCAACTTATCGGATAAGTGTCTTTTTATCGTACTACGACAATGATTTAACAATGTGACTAAGGTAAGTGGAGAGCATATTTATGGAAAGAAATTTTCTGGTAATAATGGGTTAGCAAGTATTCACGATAACGTTCAGACGCACACACGCTTTCTTTACGTACG
Organism: Ptiloglossa arizonensis; assembly: GCF_051014685.1. Lineage (NCBI taxonomy): Eukaryota > Metazoa > Arthropoda > Insecta > Hymenoptera > Colletidae > Ptiloglossa > Ptiloglossa arizonensis. Next base: position 23,199,836 of record NC_135048.1, on the reverse strand, counting down.
ATAAAACGTGACCGAGCCGATTGCCATGCGTCGAAGAATCAAGAAAAAGGTTCAAGAGTGTCTTACGTAAGTAACTGTAAATGAAGAACGATGGGAGAAACACGGCTGTGTATCTTCACGGTGCATATGTACACGCGAGAAAGACTACGTCATTCTGGAATTTTCGAAAGTTTCGTCTAACCGGTTTCTGGTTGCAGACAGTAAGACCCGTTTAGCTTGTTGGTACTCGCATCAAGATAAACTCTGCGAAGCATTTAACGTAATTAAGTTGTTTATTTTCCGAATAGGTTTTGTGTATTTTCGACGTTTCCCCGGTGTCTCTCATAGAAAGATAAAACCTAAAATAATATGTAAGTGATATGTAATTCTAGAACGTACTGTGATCGAATCTTTCTTTAAAAATAAATCCACACTTTGAATAAATAATCGTATAAAAATCGTCGGACACGGGAGACCGTAACTCGATAAATTGCAACTTTATTTTACTAACGAGAGGACATGATCGAGTCTTTAGTTTCTTTCAATGGAACAAATACATTTTAATTTTCGCGCTCGTCTGGCACGGTGTACCGTGAACAATTAACGTGCACGGCCGCAAACTTATCGAGAGGCCGTTGGAACTGTTTGGTAGTACCGTCACGAATGAAAAATGATAATGAGCACAGTGCTGTAGGTTAGTGAGAACAATAGCCACTTACGCTAATCAACGGAGACGCATGCCGCGCGCGTTCAGTAGTAAAAATATTTTCGGCGATAGCTCATGCCCTGAATGACAAATCCCGAGACATTGCCGAATTTGTCCCCGACCATGAAGTCGTTCCCTCGTCGTGACTGAATTTTTTATCTTAGCGCACGTACAGTCTGTCATTTCGCCGATGCCAGACTCGTGCGTGTCGCGGCTTTGCTTGTCGAGTCACGAGCCCCGAGGACATTCGTCTTGAATACCCTCGAATGCATCATTCTCCGTCGCGTTAATAATGGAAACGAAAAATAAAATCTTACGAGGACTCAAGGTCCGCGAGGAAACGAGACTTCAAATGCGGCCAGCTCATCCGGATAATGATGTAGGTTAGGTTCCCAGCGGTGTATAACGCAAAAATCAACATTCTTCGTGAAGCCGAGGTTCGCAAAAAGCGTAAACCGGTTTGCTTCGTAAATGGCACACGAGCGTGCGAACGGGAGACAGACGAGAAGAGAAAGAACGAGTGAGAGTAAGGGAGGTAAAGGAAGGAGGCGGTCCGTCGGTCGCTGATTTACAGTAAACCAATTTTCCAGCGATATTTCTTCGAAAAGGAAAACGAATAATTTCATATACTACTGCAAACTATACTCATTGTTACAATATTCCACTCTTGAAGCACCGTACGATGATACATTATCGCATTGACAAATATAGAACGACCTCTGACGCTGGACTAGAATTATTTTTCATTGTAATAAACTTAAACACCGGCTTCGTTACTTTACCGTATAGTTGATTTATCATACGGCCTTAACAGTAATAGACCAATGCATTTGTGATTCGTCAGCCACGTTTTTTTACGTAACGCTACGCGCAACGCTGCACGTGACGTCAGCTTGTACTCTCAATGTTGTCTGACAGTCAGCATCGTCGGCAGACATGGAATTCTTGTGGAGAAAGCGTATTCGAGCGCAGCCCAGATCCAGAATGGTCGTAAACGAAGGCTAATGCACTGTGAAACAAAAACTTCGTACTCCTTCGTTGTGCAAACGCGAAGACAACCGCATTGTTACTTCCTATGGATCGAGATAATTTTGTTACGATTAAATTTACGTCGGGACATTGCCACGCATTTCGTCGAGTTCATGACATACAATTTTTTTTTACTTAACACCGCCACGTGACGTCAGGCTATGCATCGTGTTTGCTATATAGTCAACATCGTCGACGGACACGGAAATCTCGCGGAGAAAGCATGGTTGAGCGTAACCCAGATTCAGAACGGCAAGGCCAACGTACGGAAGAAAGAAAAAACTACTAACGCACGACGTCACAAACCATAAGAACGAGTAACAGTATCGTTATAGAATACGACGAAACGAACTTCTTCTGTTTACTCTCGGTAACGTTGCGAATCGTTTAGGCCTGCAATGATTCAGAATACGAACGATGCGAATTTCCGTTCGGTTTTTCTTTTCTATGCACGGCAGGCATTGCGTCGCTGGTACCGACATGTTGGTGGAGTTCAGCAGCACGTTTTTTACGTAACGCTACGCGTAACGCCAAGTCGTGACGTCAGCACACCGGCGTCGCGCCAGCCACCAACGACGACGGCGGACGCGGAATTCTTGAGGAAGCACTGCCGAGGGGAGCCGAGTATAGCCGAGCGAGACGACAGCATAGTTGCACGAGGCGGCAACGCTGCGAGCGTCTGTTAGGTTCAAGGGTACGGAGTGGAGGTTGCTCGTCCCATCGCCCGACCACCGACAGCTTGCCCCGAGAAGCAGTTGGGCGCAAGTCCGCTTTCATCCAACGGGAAACTTCTCAAAAGATACGCACAAGAATCTTGTATATCGTGTATACCTTAATTTTCGGCAAAATTCCCGTTCAAATAGAATGTGAACGAAGTCAGATGCCACTAATTTCGGGAATTTAAATGTGGCTCAGCTTCATAGTACATATTCTTGACCCTAGAATTATATATTATTCGAATCGAAATGGATAAACTTTATTCTGAGGTAGATTATTTCTCAAAAATTGTTTTACACTTACAATATCTGTAAAAATATTGGCACATACTTTAAATTCCCTTCTACAAATGCAATTATCATTTGTGGATTTTCAATTTTGGAGACACACCGCAGTCACTAACTTGGTATCGATTTATTAAATACGATAAAAAAAAAATATCCGAATTCAATTTTTTGTAATTAACACATTATAGTTCGTGTACACTTATTTGTGCATTTGATTTAACTCAACGTAAAATCCGTCTATATGTTTGCGATGTAATAAATTTAAAGGTTAGAACAAACGTTAGTTCAACCCTCGGCCAACAGACAGCGGTTAAAGTTATAGTCTCGGAGGTAGTTTTTAACGAAACACTAACGGTCTCTAATGTGCTAATAGATGGCTCCCGGAAGAGTGTCTTGTTCTGGATTATTTTGGTTTGGATCGTCAGGAGTATCACAATATGAATTCGGTACGAATTATTTTATACAAATTAAATACAAAATGTTTTGTGGTCTATAGCGCGAACGTGAATATGTATTTCGGGAACTACATTAGTTTTCAACGTTTATTTAGTCTTCGTATAAAACACTCAGTCTGCGAGTTCCCTTTGTCATCTATCCAAGGGTATATTGCAGCATGAAACTATACAAAATTTAGTATATTCTACTTCGGTTGCGTAGCGTACCCAGCGTTGAATAAATGTATGCAAAGACAGCGCAGCTAGTAACGTGGCAATTTTACCGCGATAGCTGGTGATCTTCTTCGAGACATAGAATCCGCTGGCAATGATCCCAGCGGTGAATAAAAACAGAAAGTAGAAAGTCACCGTGTTGGGTACGTCCTGCTGCCGGTTGACCTCGGCCCTGACGTCGAGATCGACGGGAAACGGATTTACAACTCCGACACTCGCACTTCGCACCGCCATAGACCGTTCTACCGCGATTCACAGCGACCATTGTTGTGTTCCGTGAAAGCCGCCAAAAAAAGGCCCAACGTAAAGTCGGGCTTCGGGATTCGCATTAAATATTCCAGCGAGGGAATCTAATTAAAAGAGCGGACGTGGCCGCTGTTTCGGACTCGTCGCGACCGTTCTTGCCGTACATCGATAAATTAATAATGGTTGTAAATTATATATAATTCATAGTTGTTGTGACAAGCAATTTATTTATAATTAAAAATTTATAAAAATGAATAATGATTTATCCAAAGTACAAAAAGCATTCTTTCTTTTTGTAGAATTAAAAATTTAATTGTTACCAATTATAACCTAAAACTTAAGATCGACAGCGTTTTGAATACATTGTTTCTCACGATCGCTATTACCATCATTATTTTTTTAATTAAGCATTTAAAATAATGATTAAATTTATAGAGAATTTAATATTCGTATTTCGTTATTGTTACTGCATTTCGGTAACACAATCGTCGTAATGATTTATAACACCGTAACAGATATTTTACGCGACGATTCACAAAACGGGAAAGTAGGACCTCTCGGATAGGTTATAATGGTCAACTTTGGTTGGTAAAGCACCGTCACTTTTCTTTCAGCTGTATGATCGGGAAAATGCAAAAATCTCTGGTGTACGGTAGAAAAATCGAATTCTTTGTCCGTGGGTTCATATTATACATTGCGCATTCATCGAATAACATCTGCTTAATCGCACAATGGACTCACGGGTACGTTCCGTTGGGTCCTTTATTATAGCGTCTCAAAGAGTACGACGAAAGGCCTAAAAAGGGTCTCCCCTCGAAATCTTTAAGACGGTTCCAACATCTGCCCTTTCTGGGAGCTGCCTAGAGAAAGAGAGTTTGCACGTGTCCCTTCAGGAAGGGATCACCGTGGATTCATTGTGATCGACGCGCAAAACGGGAAGTGACAATTGACATCTGTCTCGCGTTATGCAGGATTTCTGGGTCGGACTATTTTTGAAACAGCATATGACAGGCTGGCGTACACACGCGCACTCCCGTATCATAAAGATGTTTCCTGGTGATTCAGGGGATGGTTGCATTGTATAAATAGATAATCTGATCGGTTCGCTGGTGCATACCAGCGTTTTCTAAACTTTTTTTTAGCTATGGATCATACTTATCTTAAGACATTTTTATTTTTTTGTGACACGGAATACATAGATTTAGCAAATCTTTAAATGTCCGATATAATTACAAGATCCGGAATAATAAGTATATTTTTTGAAATAAGAAACTAGCGAGATATTTCATTTCTTTTGTTCAGGGCATAATTAGAGGAAGAGGACGAAAAAAATGTTTAACTTTTGTTGTTGTAAAAATGAATATTTATCGATATCGACAATAATAATTTCCTCGACGTTTTAGCCAAGAGGAGTTCAAAAGAAATAAAAACATACATGACCTTGAGACAAAATTTTCGTCATAATATTTGCCTTTTCGAAATAAATATTTTTCTCCTTATGTTAGATATTTCTTTATATCGTAAAAAGCAACAAAAATATTCTAGACGACTCACTTCACATGTGTACGCATGAAAATATTATAAATAGAAAAAATAAAACAATTTTAATAGAAAATAATAAAAATAGAATGTGCACGAACGCGTAAAGTAAGACTTATTTGTATAAAAAATTGTATGTAGTTTGTTTTGATTATAATTATAAAAATATTTTTGGGTTAATGTTCTTAACTTATATGTAGTGTTATAAATATCTTACGATTTAGGAATCAAGTAAATATTTGTTATATACAATCAACAAAATTGGACATGTTTTACGTCTTTCTCATTAATTTTTTTTATTAGGGAGCATGATTAACGAATAGGAACACAACGAGCCACTGTTCAACCGTAATCAGTATGAACGTAATTCTGTTGATTCCACTATTACGTAGCGCAATGTGCAGGTCATTTTTGTCCATGAGCACGGTAATCTTACCGGCGGTATCGATGACTTTTAATTGTGTCTTTTTCAATCGAGCCACGCTTGTTGTTTGGGAAACATTCGTTGTGATTTCAGTAATTAACGCGTAAATTGATATTGTTGTGATACGCAACTATGAATTACGTAAATTGTAGTAACAATCTAGCGATATCTACGGTATCGAGTGTTGATATTATCGGGCAGGTAATCATTCGTGCTTATGCGATCAAAATGGCTGTTTAGTATCTTTTTAGTTGATACACACTGAGTGAGTACAGTAACGTGTTTTATTCTTCATTCTTACGACATATTATTCAATAGCAACTTACAGATCTGTGTAAAAAACTCAAGGTTTATTATACGATAGTACAGAAGTAGAATATGTCCTTTTTGCACTTTCGATGAAATTCAGATATTGTAAATATTCTTTCGATGACGATTATAGAGACGCGTAGACATAAATAATAATAAAGATGTGTTTCAAATATAATTTTTTCAAGTTTAGAATCGACGTTGCTGCGTGTTTTCATTAATAAGATTTTATTTCCGTTGTAATTGTAATATTCACAACATCCGTACCTGATCACCTGTGGGTGAAGAGAGAAAAACATCGAGCCTCTTTAGCTCAGTGGCAGAGCACTGGTCTCGTAAACCAGGGGTCGTGAGTTCAAACCTCACAGGAGGCAAGAGTATTTTTTATCATTTTATCACAATGATATTTATCACGAATTCGATAAATATTTTATCATATCGCTACGTTTCTTGCTTCAGTTATAATTATTTTCCGCCTACAATACGTATTAATTATACACTCAGTAGCCTATGAACGCAGTTCATTTAACAGTATATAAACGGTTTGTTTTGCAAAAATTTTAGTAACTTTCTACTCCATTATTTCTTTTATCTACGACACGAGATAAGTCGTCCAAGCCAAGGATTTTAATTTCTAGCCCTATTGAACAATTATTTAAACAAAATTTTACGAACGGGATAATTTAATATGGTTTTTTTTATAATCAAAGCACACGACTTCTCAATTTTGATCATTAAACAAATATCTTTTTTCACCCTGCAAATGTTCTTTTCTCTGAGGGATCTCGTACTGCGACAACGATATGACTATTACGTAACTGTTGCCAATTAATCGAAACTGAGAGACATTAATAAATGAATAGAGAAAAATTGGGCGTTGTCAATTAAAAGAAAACATTCTGGAAATGTTGCAATTCAGAATTCAGCTTGCGTGGCGGAGTCTGCGAATGCGTCCCACGTAGCACGAACCTGCGCATTCTCGATATTCAGGAGTTACACCGAGCAAGAGAGCCGTACTGTTTCCGTAAAATGTCTGTAAAGTGGGAAGCTGGAGGTTAGCGCACATATAGCGATACTTTGGGGTTTCAGGGAGGATCGTGACAGGGTTAGAGACGTTTTTCCATTCGTTCCCATGATGAACAGCAAGGAACGAGAGCCAACGGAATGTTAATCCTTGCATTAGACATTAAATACGTACACGAGGTTTTTTTTGCGAAAAAATACATAGAAAACACGGAGTAACAGTTTTTTCCACGAGGTACCATTTTCGAGAAAATCGATTTTGAACATTTACCAACGAATCTGTTTTACGTGGTCCCTCTGCAAACCGTCGTGCGATTACAGTAACTCCTCGATAAAAGTCGTAAACTTATGTCTGTTCTGAGACTTTTAACGAGTATTTCAAGAATTGATTTTTTATATCTCGATCGAAGACACGAGATAGAGAAACAGTAAGCGAATGATCGAAATTTCAAAGCAATGGTGAACGAGTACTAGTGTTCGTGTGAATAAAAACTATATATATATTTTTCATATCTTCTTGAAAGTATTGCTAATAAGTTAATGATGTTTTCCCAATGAAAATGAGTCCAAACACGACTTCATTTGAACGATATATTAATTATATAGCATTCGAAATTTCTTAGAATTAACTATATAATGTATAATAAAAAATAGTCCGAACGAGGTCGTATTTAGACTCATGACAAAATGGATAACGAGTACAAGCACGACACGTGAATTTTCAAACCGATTTTTTTGAAAACAAATCGTTTTGTGAAAAAATGTCATTTCGCATTTTTCACTTATTTCTTAATCAGGAATCGTATTCCTTGCAGTTGTATCACGAATTGCAATTCACTCTGGACACAATCGATTATATTAATCACTAAAGTGAGAAAGTAAAAAAGAAGAGTGCAATTAATATGAAAGTGTAAAAAAGCGGTGCAACTGATACGAATCATTATGAAGACTTTCAGTTACAAAATCGATTCATGATGTTATATGATCGCTTTCATTTTTCCTGCTTGTATTGGTGTATACTCAAAATAAACGATGTGTTCTCGAGAACTTTAAATATAGAATGTAATAAAAAATATTTACTAATTGTATTCGGGAAAATTTATACGTTCGATTTAGACACATTTGAAAAAAGCAACAATAATATTATAGAAATATACGTAATATATTATACGAGACACAAGTTTACACGATAATTTACATACTTAATTATAAAATCGTCACTATATAGCAAATAGGTTCATTTTCAATTGAAATTAATTTTAATTATTAAAGTTTCGGTTACATGAATTTTTTAGAAAATCTATAATAGAAGAGTTTTAATCAACGATACGTATTTTTTCAATCACGATCATAGTAGCGATTATTATGTTAAAATTGTTTGGTTAACATTTATATTTTGTCCTTTGTAAAAGTGAACAAAGCGAACAACGTGTTACAATTTCGCGAATGTTTGCGCGTGCTGAAATTTTCAGTGAGAAGTAGTTACGGCACTGCCAGATTCAAACCGGTTTTACTCGATCACGAGACTTTAGGCGATCGTTTACGACGTGGGCGAGGTAATGGTCCGTTCGGCTGAAAATCAAAATCCCTTGCAATCGAAGCGCATGAACTGGAGAATAAAATCTGCTCGTTTACGTTATCAGTGTCTCGTATTTCTTCTTCACAATGTTAACTCTGAAACAACTTCTGGGGTCTCGATCGATTCCACGTATTTCTAGATCCCTTCTAACTGATTTTCATTCACAACTGACGAATACAAACCTTTACTTCAAATACGAAGAGACTTTTCTGTCTAGCTGCTCTATATTTACTATAAATCTATTATACGTAACATTTTTCAGATGATGTAATGTTAACATCATAAAGTAGCTAAGGCGGATTAACTGTGACTCTATTGTACAAAATTATTGAATATACGAACAATTTTACATTAGTTTCGCTACAAAATGGTTTTTAGAATTTTTCAAATCAAACGATCTTCGTTCCCCTTAAATATATCTTTTATTAAACAAATTTTGATAATATCACGTAAACTATTTTACCGATCGTTTTATTGCTAATTCGTTTTAATAATGGGAGCAGATCAATTTCCAGTATTGAAAAAGTAATAATTTTCTATTCGATTGATTAAAGGGATGGAAGGTCTCTGAAGTTGATTCATTCTTCGACGAGACTATAGATATGCACGGCGCATGCAGACGCGTACGTAACAAACGTCTACGACCGTCTGCGCGAGTGGACGCAAAAAATTGCAAAATTGCTTATCGTGCCTTCACGGGAGTCCCATAATTTTTCACTAACTTCCGGCGGAGGAAAACCCTAAAATTATGCCAACTACGTAGGGTACATAGGCACGTTTAAGTAGATAGATACATACAGGTACATACGGTGGCGCGTCGAAGCGTGAGGGGCATACCGTAGGTCTGATTCGCTCGGTCGCAAGCGAGCGAGCGGTTACTCACGTTGTGGGTATTCGCCGCACATTCTCGCCGCTAGTATTCTAGTATTCCGTGCCGTGCTCAGGGCACCCTCGGAACTACGAGTCTACGTGACCGGCATCGGCGCCGCGGCTCTTTCGAGAAAGGCGCCTTCCAATCCACGAATTGCAAAATATTCCACAATTACGGAACTCGCTGCGACGTACGTGGCGTTTCTCACTCGGCGAGAAATCAGCGCTAGTTACAAACTGATATTTCTTTGGAAAACGAACAGATACGTACTATATACTCGATGGGAGTGAGATGCGTGCAAGTAGACGCAACTGAAAAAAAAAGGGAATCGAAGTAACTCAGGAGTACCTTTTTCTTCCCTTCTCGCGCTACACTGGTTCAAATACCCGAATAACTGACACAATTTTACCCCGCATAACTGAAACGACGTTTCGGTTATTTACTCGCGCGATAACGCATGCACGTGGAATCGAATTGTATTTATATACTTGTATCGCTATTTTTGTGTAAATCTCATCCGTTGCAAGTTATTGCAACAGTCATTGTTTCACCATTATACGTCAATATATAACGTTATCTTTAACGCCGTGCGATATTCTGTCGCAATATATCTTCAAAGAACCCCTCAATCGGGATTAAAATTTCCACCGCGATTTTTTCTGCATCCTTTGTTTTAAATGTGACGTCGAAAACAAATTCGTACAAGATAAGGTGTATGCATAATAGAACCGAAGAATAAATTAAAACAAAGTATTTAAATCGTAGTTAAAAAAATATAATATATTTTGTTTTTAAGGAGTTCACGAACCACTAGTCTTGTTAATTTTGTACTATACACTAAGTATACATTTTAAGTGTCACTTAGTATTTATGTTTAAATTATTCCGTATCACGTTTATGCTAACCGAGTTATGATTAAGATAGTTTCATTTTCTGAAATCTTAATAATTATGTTCAAATTATTCTTAGCTATTCATTTCCGTTCCAACAATAAGTTCTTGAGTCCATTCATAATATACGAAGATAAAAAAGCTTCGAAATTATCCATTGTAGGTACTAACTGGCAGTTATGTTTAATAATTGCAATCATGGGATCGGTAAAAACAGAATATTCTCGTTTTTTTTTAGTAAATAAACAGATTAGGTTCGAAAACTTTTTGCGCGTTAATTTGTCCAATATTTGCGCGTTAAGTATAATCAAGGCGACTCTAAGTTTTGAATTTCAGATATCGCGCGAACTATAGTAGATTTGTTCTTGGAAAATTTGTACCACAGCTTCGCGACGTGCCCCGCCCCCTCTTCCAAGTTCTCGAAAGCCACGATTCTCGTGCATCGTGCCCCACATACTCGGACGCTTGATTCAGGAGGCAAATTAAGCAAGTCTTACTCCAGTGAATCAAATACCGTTAGTGCGTGTATTCAGTAACGGTTTAAGCCAACAGGTAATTGCAAGTGAATAACGTGGCCGGATAGAGGAGGCACCGCGGCGTACGCTCGACGCCGTCGCTCGAAACGGATCTGAAAATATCGGAAAGAAACGGTTCGTTATGCACACGCGTGGTATCGGCTTATCGTCTCGCGCGACGCGGTTATGGACGAAGCCGCGTTAAAGTCACGTGCTCTCGCGGAGAGCCAACGAAACTATAAGCAACCATCTCTGCTTCCCTTTATTCGTGACTCTTACGCGGTTGTGTATCGCAATACGCGATAAACCGCTTATCTGACCGGCTACGACACAACGTCGCGCGGTCGCTGAGGACTCGGCTAACGTGGCGACGGTGTCGGGGATTGGAAGGGGAGCAGAGGGTGGCGAGGGGAGGGGGACTTATCGGTATTGACACGCGAGGGCAACGTGACTTTCTAGCGAAGCACGATCGATACGAAAGTTTCTTTTACGTGTTGCACGCCCGTAGGCGAACGTACTGCTGTTGCGCGTCGCATTTCTTCGACGCGCGCGAAAAGACGGAAATAGTACGCGGTCGGATACCCGGTTAATCGGACCTCCAGAATTTCAGGTAAGAATTATCAGAATTACGCGAGAACGAGATTGCCGATACGAGCGAACGCAACGTTTCGTCAGAGAATCGGCGCGTTCATCCTCGAAAGGGAATTATCTCGGGCGGATTCTCGGGCCAGCGTTCGCACGAGGATCGACCCCCACCATCCCCGCAGAGCAAGGCTCTGCAAGTGCGGCCTGCGTCGCAGGAGATTCTTTCCCAAGCGAACCAACGCTGGCAGGCAAGTCATCTGGAGAGAGAGAGCGGCCATCGAGTTTCCTGTTATTTATGACGCTCTGACCACCCTCGTAGACCGTGTCCGACTTCCGGGGTGTCTCTTTGGTTGACATTCACCATTCCTTTCGTCACGAATGTCCCATTTTCTTGCACGAATTATTCTATTATCTCTGATTTCAGAACAAGTTGCCTCTCTCCCTGTCTGCGATCGCGGGTAGCGACTGCTGTCTTTCCACGTGATTCTCGAACTTTCGCTCCAACGATAACGCGTCCTCCACGAGCCACGCGCTCGCGCGTTCAAATTTCAATTTATCAGACTTCAATCAATATTGATCATTGGCTGCGGCCTACAGTGTTAGACAAAGTCTAACCTACCGATTTGCTAATAGCACATGAGAATCCTTAAACCAGTGGTTGTCAAATTATTTGAACGGTACCCCCTCTAAGAAAAAGAATACATTTCTACGTTCAAGATACATAGGCAATACATTTTTGTTATATTTATTTTATTTAATTCACTACAATATATATTGCAAATAGTATGATACAAAATAAAAAATATATTTATATATTCTATAAGAGTCTAGACAAGAAAAGGGGATGTAATTATTGTTATAAAAATATGAGATTCGGCTCTTTATTTTCTCTCGACTCTTTATTGAAGAATTTTCAATTACAAACACAAATAAAAACAGAAGCAGAAACCAGCTGTAAATTGCTACAACTTTCATCGAGGTGTTAAACCAAACGTTAAACAGTTTGTATGTGAGACTCAACTTAAGAAGCCAATACAAAGCAAGATAATTTAATAATAAGTATACTTCTTTCAATGAATCCTATACAATGTTAAAATATATCATTTACTTTCATTCTTACCCAAAATATGACCGGAAAAAAATATTTTATTCGGTTCACTATTAAAAGAAGTTGTACACCATTGTTTTAGACCGTTCTTCTAAGCCTCGACAAGTGCTACAGTCGGAAGATAATTAAATGACCGCACAAGGATATTTACGACCTATCGCCCCCCCCCCCCCCACCCCCACCACGTCGTTTGATTCTAGGTACTCAATTGTCGTGCAGCGTCTCATACGTGCTCCGAGTTTATCTAGCAACTCAGCTAATTAATCGCAGTAATCGCATATGAAAACATTTTACAGACATTTCTTTTGCAAGTAACAGCACACGATTCGCAATATAGACCGATATAAATTGTACCTGTAATATCTTTAATCCCTATTAGCAGTCCGATAACATTAATTAGAAAGCAAACGTTACAATTCTCCCAGCAAATGTTACTATCTATTTTCGTTATATCCACTGGTTACTCCGCAGCTCTGTCTCTCGATTCTTCGCGCGCTCTCGCAAGGTAGTGGGGGGGAGTGTCCTTGAGCGGCGAATTGATTCGGTTCCTACTGAAACGCTATTAATTCGGTTTTAATTCGTAGCTTGCCACGGTTACGCTTCGGTCGCATCCGCACCGCGTTGACGCGCACTAACATCTGTATATCGACGTTTTGTGTCATATTTAAAATTAATCTCTCCTTGGTAGCAGCGGTTTAACCTGCACCATCGTTTCCACGTACCCTCTCGACCCACTTCACTCTGAACGGGATACTTTAAAATATCCGAGCGCGGCTTGCGAATAGCCGATACATACTTATCGATTCAACGACAAATTCACCGCAACCGATGGAACCGGTGCCGACGATGCGCAGCCATTTCCGGAATAACTAATCACTTTAAATCGTTCGAACTTATTTAAAGCTTAAACTTGATCCGATATTTTAACGGTGGTTCTCGTTTCGACGGTTATCAATGAAAGTGACTTTTCGAGAGCTTTCGGTCACGTTCTTCGTTTTTCAGTTCGAAAATTGAGGTTTCTAAGTATAAGTGTTAAAAATAATATTAAGACAAATTGAAACGCAGATGCTGATAGTTTGATATTTACAAAGTGTTTTGAAATTACAAGCATAGATTTCACCGGTCAACACGGTGCTATCGAACATAACCTCCAGAACTCGAAGAGTTTCCCCCACTCTGCCTCCGTTAGCATGACTCAGGAACGTTGACTTATACCGCGTTACGTGTCGCGCTCCACACATACCAATACGACAACACTGGGTTAATAGAACTCATAAAAGTAAGCAAAAAAACTTGTATAAACAGAAGACCGTATATTAATAGTCCTCGAGATATTCAGTTTCTTTCATTCTTTGTACAATTACACATACCGCAAATATTAATAAGTCGAGAGTTCAACATTTGAACAACTAGCAGGTGGCCTCGGAACAAATATATCCTGTTACAGATTAGTTTTATTTACAGCATCGATGGGAAAGGGATTCACCGCGAGATCCATACTTTTCGGCAGGTTTTGAAAAATTGCAAGCAAAACTTACAACGAGTGTCCTTGATTTTTTTCTCCGTCCCGATGTAAATTTAAAATGACTACTAACGCTTAGTTAAATGCTGAAATGACAAATACTGGTTTCATGTCTGCATATATACTGTTTGATACTTTGTACTAGTTGTACAAAGAATTATTACTAACTTGCTAACTAAAAGATGGAATATTTCAAAAATTTATCGGTTTACGAATTTGTAAGAAGTTACAAGACCGTACGAGACTGTTTAATTTAAAGATTTTTTTTTGTTTCTTTCAACGAGTCCTGTAGCTAACTTTGTATCTACAGTTTTAAAACATTTTGTACAATGGGATCAAGATCAGCTGGGACGATATTCACATTCAAGTAATAAAATTTTATTTACCAAGATTTCATTATAGTATTCGCAGAAAGACGAAAGGTATACAGCGGTGGAATAGCGAATGTTATGGTGGGAATAACCACTGGCAATAACCTTGAGCGGCCAGTTAATTTTGTTTCAACTATTAGGTTATTCGGAAAGTCATTTCGTTTCTTTCGGTGAAAATGAAACACGATTCTTTTAGAGTGTACAAACATTTTATTAAATTATATATTCTCCATTTTGGAAAACGAAATGATTTTTCGATATATTACACTTCTCTTAAAATTTGAATCGCTTTCATCCACCTTGTTGAAACTCTATTAAAGAATTTTCGAATACATTTTGTCGAACAAACAAATAATTCCGAAAAAAAACTCCTTACCATTGATTCACGATTTTCGAATCTTTTGCACGAATGAAATACAACCGTACAAAGAAAGAGAGTTTCACTGTCGTGAATCATCCAAGACTTCTAACATTACAAAGAAACAGCAATAAATTATCTTCGTTCCAATTTTACTCGCAAATTGTGTGTGTGTGTGTGTGTGTGTTTTTCTTTTTTTCCTTTAATCAAGTTTTATCTCTCGAATAAACGTCCAATTGTTACATTGTCCAAGCAACGGTTTCAATGTTATTAAAATTCGCATATTGTTTCGCGCCTTAATTGACGATCTTAAGTAGATTGTATTTATGCAATCACGTGCAGACGTCGTCTTGGAAAATTAAAAACGAATCAACAATGGTAGGTGGTGCACCACCTGAATATTTATAAACGAATAATCGGACTTTCGAGTTCACGTTCGACGTTGTACACGCGCTTGTAACCCACGTGTCAATAAACGTATATCAATGACACCCAACGTAACTCATAGATAAACTTTGGAAATTTCCTATGCCTGGGAATAACGATTTCGTAGTGTGCGGCGGCGGCCATCGGCGCGAGGAGAAATGAACACTATCTGATAACGGTGACATATTACCGGATCGCTTTTTTCATTATTTTTGTCTGCGACAGATTTCATTCTGGTTGGCTCGCTGTTTCGAAATACGCTCGAGCGCGCACGCGAATACGGCGTTTCCTTCGGTTACGTACGAGCGTTCCTCGCGCCTCCATTAGCGGGAAACGCCGCGGCCGCGTGAGAAATGCGCGTATTTCGGGACAGAAATTAGGATAAACGATAGTTCGAGTGCCCCGGGGTGACATAAATATTTATCACCGAGAGCAAAAGTTGTGCTTTTGCTCTCGCGCGAGGCACTCATTGGTCCGCGTTACGCCGAGATAAATTGCCAATACCGACGTTGTGGTATTGTGCTGCACTCGTTGCGCTATTGTTGGTGTCGTTTTGCTACGGCCTCGACGGCTACGGTCGTTTCGTGTACCGGGTGTTTCCGATCTAATTTCGAGCGTACTTTAATGCCCTCGTACCTCTCGACGGTACGCACGAATCTCGAAGGAAAAAATTGTTCGTTTCCGGGAAGAGGTTAAATATTCCGCCGAGCGAACATTTCTCTCGAACGACCATAGTTCGAGATTTCGAGGTCATCGAGATTTCTCCAAATAAGACACATAGTATTTTCATCGAGCTTAAACGGCTCGTGAGAAGACAAACTCGATCGATTAAAATATTGACCTTCAAATGACCCTGACGACAAAGATCACCGTTCACGGAGACAAAAGAAGGAAGAATTCACGGATCGAGAAAGGACGTTACGATTTTTGTCAAATAAATCGTGATTTAACTTCGAAAATTGACTTCGAAAGATCGTTCGTGTCTACGAACTTATTTACGTACAATACTCTATTCTTCTCGAAACAAAAGCTACGCGTGTCGTTCGTTCGAGATACGCGCAATTTTTTCGTACACCGTCGACGTACATTTCTCGCAGCGAGTGTACCTTCGACAACCGCGAAACAATCGCGCGCGTGTACACGGACCAAGGCACACTGTACAGTGCGCGAAAATGATCCGATAAATTCGTTCGTTCCCTTATCGGCGGTGAAAAGCGGTCGAAGTAAAATTTAAAGTCAACTCGCCGATTATCCGGGTCTCGATCTCCATCAGATAACCTCCGGACAGAAAAAGGGAAAGAGGAAACGTTAGTTCGGCTCGCACCCTCTTCTTTGTTTCAAGCGCGTCACGCCGTTAAGCCGGTCCGAAGAAACACCTGACGACGCCAGGCGGACGCCCGGACGACCGGTGAGCCGGCCAAGTCCGCGTGCGTAAGTACATACATACCTGTGGCAGGTGAATCGAGTCAGGTGCCCCGGCAGATGGGTGCCTCTACTCGAGAAAGCGTTATAAAAGCGGTCTATCATAAATGTGGGTTACTAGCTATAACTAATGCCCGCCGCTAGAGTAAGCTCGCAATTTACACACCGCTTCTGACTTTGTTCGGCAACGGTAGCCGGAAAGGTTACGATTCAACGGGGTGATTACTTCGAGCGAAAGGGAATCGAGGTCTCGGGTGGTGCCTCGAAACTACATCCGTGAAACAGTGGTGAAAAAAAATTTCAAAGAATCGAAACGCGACGAATGTTACGTACGCGACTCTCGCTCAATGGTCGCGAGAATGTATAATCGTGTTCGCGAAAACGATCATCTTAACGACGATTATGCGGGAATACGTAATCGGAGAATAGTGGTCACGGTTGCAGAATTGAACAGCGACGCGGATCCGATTCGTTTCGAAACACGAACCAAAAGTACGCGTAACGTCTACGAAAAAAGCTACGCCAGTTTCGATTCGACGTTTAGAACGTTAATGGGCCGAGCTTAACAGGAAATGGTAATTTTCTCGGCCGCGGACAGAAAGATTGTACGTACTTCGAGATGGTTCTTGTCCAGCGGACGAACATAACGAGTCCATCATTTTTTTTTCTCCATGGACACGTGGCGTGTGTCGTGCACGTATGCATCTTTGGTGTATGCAGTCGCGCGTACGAGAGAGTATGCGCGGTCACGTGTAAGAATGGAATAGCGAAAACGTGATGCGATTATGCATTCTTCCTACGTCGTCATTTCTCGCTTGATATAGGCAGCTTCGTGTGTAGATGTACATACATATCAGCCTAACGTTTTATGGTAATTTTGTTAAACGTTTCTGTTTAAAAGACGTCATTCCATTTTATATAGTCAGCGACGGTTTTTTAATCCCGATGGTACAAGTAAATACAATCCTGAATGATGCATCTGACAAAATGACGCTTCTTTCATTCATTGTTTACTATGACAAAAACCGACACAAATGGATCGGGTAACGCGATCAATTTATGGCACAATGCCCTTTGTTAGCTAACAATACGCTCTATGGGATCATGAATTTGCATAAAAGAGGAACTTTTTTAATATACCGGGAGCCTGACGCGATATCGAATAATATCCGATAGAGCAAAAAAAACAAACGAAATTCTTAATTATCGTATCGAATTATGATTCGAAACTATCGTAGATTGCTTTCTAAAATACGTTCGCTACAAGTGAAATATATATATATATATATATAACGCTCTGATTTCTCATGAAAAATCAATGTCGTATATGCGCGGCACTGATGATTTTATATTTTATGTCTGTATAAATAAATGAACTATGAACTGTAGCCCAGCCTTACATGTAAACATATGTGTGGCATATTATTCAGAATATTCAATTAGCTCACTTATTTGTACACAGTTGAAAACATGCACTGCATTGAATAACATTACTACAAATGTAGCATAATCTGTGTCAGATCTTCCAACTGAACAGTGATAGGGATCATGTACATAGTAATAATCGTGAGACTCGAGTTTTCTTTCAGCATTCTTAGGAAATTACGACACGAAACGTGTCCAATATTCTTTGAACACTTCGCATAAATTTTTGGTAACTGTAGTCGTCCGATTGTTCGCTCGATACTTATAATACTCAATTTTTGTATCAAAATTGCATGCAGTACGAATTGAAGAATTAAATAGGATATGATAACGAAGAATTAGAGATAAATCACGTTTACGGGTCATTGAGTATTCACGGGTCACAGCTTGAGAAACTCTCTATAATATTCCATAAAGAGATATTTTATTATTTCATGATTTAAATTGTGCACGATAAGCCAGAGGAAATCTTGAATCATTTGGTGACTTTCCTGTTTGTTGTAAGCCTATCGCACATTGCACGTTTAAAAGCTTCCAAACTTTTCTAGAATATTTTCAACATTCGGCCAGAACTTAGATATTCGATAAAAATATTATGACGTTAAAAGAGCAATTATAAATTGATAAATTGATCAAACAATAAAATAATAAAATAATAAAATAATAAAATAATAAAATAATAAAATAATAAAATAATAAAATAATAAAATAATAAAATAATAAAATAATAAAATAATAAAATAATAAAATAATAAAAGTCCCATTGTTCTTCTATTATATCCGCAATATTTATTTCACGTCTGAAAATTGGTTAATTATCTTGAACTTTTAAGAAACAAGATTCTCTCATTTTTAATAGTATACTTTTATTTTAAGACTTATTTCTCGTTGGTAAACTTTTCCAAAAGCAAATGCGAGGATGTAGTCACGAAGCGTTGGGCATCAGGTGCTCGTGGCGTGAAAAAAAAAAATAATAGTCTCTCAGGAAAAAAGAACGATTTCGTAGAGTGGAGAATAGCGTGAATTTTGAGTGTAACATCGTCGACGAAATCTACTGATACCTATTAATTAAAGATAATTTGGCCCAGCCGAAAATCCTCTAATTCGTTCGGTCGAAAATTTCGACGAAGGTACACAACGATAACGCTGAAAGCGAACAGCTGCCGAAACGATTCGATTAGATGCTAGTAAAAAATCACATCAGGCGAGATTTTATCATTTCAAATCACAGCTGTCTCCCATTCCCAGTCTGGTGACTGTTTCTTTGACGTGCTTTGTGCGTCGTATGAAAGTTTTCAAAAAAATCAATACGCGCGATACATGACAAATTGTTCGAAGGAGTTTATTCGTTTCTTCTCGGACAATATGCAAGGACACGATTAATTGTACGATTTGTGTCTACAATCGTTTAGACCTTTTGAAAGAACACTAATAAAAAATCCTATAGATAACTTTAAAGTTTCAGTTTCGAAAGAATATTGGAAAAAAAATTATGAAAAACAATTCCCTACACAAATTTTAATTTAGGAAATTTTCTTTACAAATAAAAGGGTTTGTAACGAGAATTGTGAAATTTTATGACTCTTTCGAATCAGTAAACTTTTTTCGCGGTTGAAAATATTTTATTACCGTACAAACACGGTGAAATATTGATTTTATCCCGAACGGTAAAAACCTTGAAACTTGATGCCGTTCGACTTAAAAATTGGCCCGAAAACATACGAGGCAATTGAGATTCGATTTATAGTTGGCACGAAATTATTCATCTACCACAAAGGCACTTTTTCTGCGTATCGTTATATACACTAATTCTTTACCCATTTCTATATATATATATATACTTTTTTTTATCTTTTCTTAGTACAGTATAAATAATTTTTAACTTTTGGTTATGTTGCTCGAATAACCGATTCTCCAACTATTTTAAATACATTTAGCAATCGTGAAATCCGTCTCAATCGCCTAGCATGAATTCAGTATAATAACCGAAAGAACACGGAAAAATAAATAGAATATTATCTTGTAGTAAATATTGATACACGATATGTATTAGAAAAATTCGCACGCGACTTATTAAAAATATTCGTCAAATTCTAACATTATTCTACAATTTATTCATCTACCGAATAAAGAATACGCTATTTGTTATCTGCGTAAAACAACAGATTAATGTTAATCTATTTTACATTGGCGATTCTTTTTTTAATCCAGCTATTCTTCGGTACCTTGCACAATATTAAAGTAAATTAATGAAAATTGTGCTACAGTTTCGACTAAAATTATATTAAAAATTGTTTGGACTAGGTTTTTGAATTTATTGAAACACGTTACAGCTTTGAGATAATTCGTGAACGCATTAAAGTGTTCGCTCTTACTGATTCATTCCTTTCCGCAAGAGGCTACGTATGACCGTGTCATTGTGGAACGCTTTCTCACGAGCTCTTGACAAAAGAATACATAGACACGCACGTACCAACCAAGTTCACAGTCGACAAGTGCATTTTCCCTTCGGGAGATACGCGAGGCTGCACAACGTGTATTATGCGAGACTTGAGAATATATTCATTTTCTACGTATCGACTTTCACATATGTATACTGCCACCGTAGCGAATCAAAGATTGAATCGTAACGCTATTGTTCAGGTAAACGAGAATTAATCACATTGTACCTGATTCGTATCAAACGCTCGATGTAAATGATGGCGTATCAAGTTGGTACAATACCCGTGAAGAAGCCGTATCGAATCAAAATAATACTTGCGTAGAGGTACTGTAAAAATTAAAATTAATTTGTGAAAGAAGGCACCGATTTTTCTACAACATTATAAATATTACTATTAATAAACGCGAAAAAGCATTGTCGTAATTGCTTTCTTCCATACTCTTAACGAATTTCCGAAGTTCGTTCAAGTAACGCATCGAATAAAGACGTAACGTGTTTCTCTGTAACCAATCCTATTTGCCTTTGAGGAAATGTCAAGTATACAAAACCTTGTATATTTGTATATATTATTCGTACCCTACGCGTACTTTTAATCCCCTCGATACGCTCGAGGTAAACGTTATCGTCGTTCGGTTGTAAACGAGTTAAAAGCTTAACGCGCACCATTTTAATCCGCGTGTCAAAAATGAGTACGTTTTAAACTAAGTCAATTGGTTATAAGCTCTTTTTCTATCGCGATGAAATTTATAAGCATTTGCCGTGCGAGATAAACGTCTAATCTCGAACACCATAAAGTAATAGATACGTGTACCAGTATCGGCGTAAAGGGGTTTAAAGGGTTAAGAATTAGAAGCGAACGAAGAAGCAAAACGACGTACGAGTGTATTCGTGCGCTAAAGCATTTAGCCGGGAGATCGCGTGTAATACTCGCGACACACGCGACTGCAAACATAGGACACGCGACATCGCGTTCAGGCCGCTTCATTTCGATTCGTTTCGTTCCGTTTGCCCCACCTCGGCGTGCGTGTACGCCGATGTCACGCCATCACGCCATTAACCGTCCCGGTGCAATATGCGCTCGGGACCATCGTTTCGTGGCATTGCCCTGTCGCCTCGGCGGTTACTATTGAGAAGCCCGTAGGAAATCGTCGAAGTTTTCAAGAGTAACGCGAATAAACGTGTACGGGAACGAGCACGCTGAATTCAATAACTTCGTCGCCATTACGCTTTGACAACGCGGAGAAAAAATTCTCGGTGAGCGGTGCGTGTCGCGAATCACCTTTTATAATAAACGAGACGGACAACAGCAACAGCTAGAAACACATAACAACGAAACGGAACGTAGGTTCTGTATATAACAGGTGCATGACCGGCCTGATGTAACCTATTCTAAAAACGAGACCGCGAACTGTGTGGTATTAATGCGCACTGCGCGTAGCTGGAGTACGATGTGATATTGACCGAGGCAGCAACTGTAGCGTAACAGAGCAACTGCATGTTCGGACAAATCGTGCAGCACGACAGAGAAGGAGTAGGATAAAGAGCACGCCCCGCTAGATGACCGCGGGGATCGCCCCGGGCCGAAGGAGTTTTGCACACACGCGAGCTGCGCGTCGGTGACGAAAGAGAACGCGAGACATATGCAGAATACAGGGCTGTCGAATGGTAGACAGCCAGCCAGCTAGCCCGGTCTGCTGTGCATCTTTTGCGCATGATACCTCGGACGCAAGGGGGAGCGAGAACGATACGTAAAAGAGAAGCGAGAAAGAGCGAGTGGGGGAGGTTGGAACGGTTCGAAAGAGAGATGGGCGTGCATGAAAAGAAAGGAAAAGAAACAACGGGAAGGAAGGAGAAGGTTGAGGGGTACGAGGATGGGAAGGAGTTTGCACGCGGCGCGTAACCGGTTACGCTACAAAGGTAGGCACAATAGGTAGGTAAGTGGAGAGAAGAGGGAAAAGCAGCCAACCAACGAGCCACAGCCGCACACGAGCGATGTCACCGCGCTAGTGTTCTGCATGCAGACCGCCGTGTGCAGGCAATAGCGGATCCATCGACGCTGGGACTACTCCTGTGTGCGCGCGCGCGCGCGCGCTTCCCGCCCGTTTTCTGTATCCCCACGTAACTTTCCCCCCGGGCCCCTGACCGCTCTCGGCTACTCCTGTGGAACTTGCAGCATGACGTCACGCTCGTGTACGAGAAAACGAGATGAGCGACTCTGCGTAGGGAACCTCGACGAAGCCGTACGAGAGAACCGGGCAAGATGCTGCTGCGCAGTTGGAACGGCAAGGTGCCTGACACAAGACTCTCTCCCCTCGCGTCCTTTTCCACCTTCGTTACTCCCTCCTTGTTCCTTCTCCGTTCGTCTTTCTGGGCTGATTCTCTCGTTCCCTCTGCCTGTTTACAAACACGCGTAAACTCGGCCGAATACATGACATCATCGCGCAATCTCGTGAGTTGATGATGCCGACGTAAGGACGACGTTGGAGAGACGACCGGTCCGTTCTCTCGGTGGCTCGGTGGCTGATCGATCTAAAGCGACGCTGTACTTTCATTTTCTCACGTCTCGCATCTTTCCACTGCGAATCAATGTCGGTGATACTGCCCAGGCATTACTCGCGAAGCAGTCTTCGGGCACAAATATTAATGAAAAAAGAATGGTATAGGTCACGAAATAAGATGGTGAAGATAGACACGATCCACGGCGATGTTGGTTAACGTCACATTCACGACGAGTGGTTCGAACGGGTAATAAAGTAAGAGACTAAACTGACCGCGTGTTCTGTCACGAGGAATAGCGTAACGTAACGCATAACGTAATGTAGTGTAGCACCATTATCACCCTGCTCATCTCTACAGTTCGGTCCCGTGTCACGTACCGTCCGTGACTAGTAACAAGTAGACGAGCTATCGTGACGTCATCGTTATCAGTAGGGTACTGAATTAGGTCGCATATCGCGCGCATATCCTCTTCCCTTGGTCCATTTCGAACGGTAAACACAGCACGGGGTTGATTTAAAGGATCGCCCGTATCCTTGACGATTCTTCGTCACGCGAGCCTTCCAGGTCGTTGCCATTCTCTTCTTATGATCTGTCGATAAAAAACCTAAATAATTTATAAAACTGTATCTTTTTTGTTTCGACAAATTCTCCGGTCGGATCCTGAAACTTAATGCGGAGAAGTCTTTGAACACACATTCTTGGAAAATAATTGCGACATGAAAAATGTAATTGTTTAAAAGAATAACAGTTATAGACATATATATAAACACAAATAGTTGCCGCTACATAAGCGATCTATGCAATATCCAACAAGAATGCATCTAGAACGTGTAACTTATTAAATTACCAGAATCTATACAAATACGGGTTATATAGTTTAAAAAATGATATTCGGAATCCAATATAACGTGTTTATTTCATCTATTGATTTCACGAATACAAAGTTGAAACGTCTAGGCGAATAAATAGCACGTATAGTGGGTGCAAGAGATATAGTGAACTCGTCAGGAGTCAAGAAGCCGCAGATAAATTCTGTACTCTTTTAGAACAATGGCACATTAAGACACACCAACAGGAATAAGTGTTGAGGGCCAGTGTGGCTCTGTAATGAATAGCGAGAAACATATTTGGCGACTTACATCCACAAGGGTATCTTTCAGCACACCACTTGTGTCTGCTGGGAGAGTTCACTGTATATCTCTTCCACCCACTATACGACATTGCACACTACGTTTAACTGTTTGAACTACCAGTACGAGGTCAAGGACACGGCCGAAGGCCGATCTACGAAATCGTATAATACCCATAAATATCTATGAAATACATAACGCAGAAAAAACTCAAAGGGCAACTCTGGAAATTCGAATGTTTTACCTGAAAAGGTACATGAACCCCGACAGAAATAACCTAACGCAACCTCGGGTCAATATCGCAACGGACCCTTGAAGAATAGTATGTTTTTGAGTTGGATAGTAACAACGTGGCGCTGTTCTGCCAAAAGGTTAGTAGAGAAGCGCCGGATTGATTTTCTCCGGCTAGCGTACATTGTGACGTGACAGAATGGTATTATCTGCTCTGAGCAACGCGCTGCTTTTTACGATCGAATCAGAAATGTACTTTTCGTTAAGGAAACGCGACAAGTCCTCGTCGATTGTTAATCTCTTTAAATTTATCGATAAATCTTAAATACAAGAGGCATGTATGTTCCACGATGCATACTTCGTCATTGTTTAATCATTTCGGAAACAAACAGAATTTATGTGAATCTACGTAGAAGCAAAAGAGGTTCTGAATTTCCGGCACATAGAACGATCTGACAACGCCGTGCGATCGTTCGCGATGTTGCCAGACCTTCGGGTGACGTCACAAGACACACGACTCTCGAACGAGCACGTAAAGCAGCTCGCCGGCAAAGCCAGACTTACGCTCGGAAAAGTACAACGCTCTCTTTGTTACTTGATAGGAATAATCGGAGTTCGCATCTACCCACTTCGCACTTGGTCTACAAACTACAATTTGCATACTGCATATTCGTATTCGGTTGGATATTCAATGTTTAGGATTCAGATTTTTCGAGAAAAATTCACACGTACAGTTCTAGAATACTCGGGCCGTGGTCGTTGAATAGTTAGATCAAATAAGTGCGTTCAACGACACGACATAGCAGACGTTTTATATATGTTTATTCTTAGTAAACTTATCGACTGTAATTTTCGAGAATTCAATAATCGTTATAAATTTCTGATATACGTTTTTACAATACGTAAACGTTTTCAGAAACGATTCAATGGCGATTGTTTTGTAGAATTTAAAACTGTTTTTATCGGAAACAACATATTGGAGATATTACTTACGTCGCGAGTTGTTGATACGTCATCTTTTCCCGCGTAACGAGATGAGTAGTTATATCTTCCATTTACTCGTTATTAACAACGTACTAAAGTACATATTTCGTTTAGAAGTCTTTAAATTCTGTTACGTAATGGTTCAACCGATGATAACCCTATGACACGCACCAGGTGTGTCCGGATATTTACTGTCAAGTTATCAAGTATTAATATTTAAGAAATTATCGTATTTCACGATAGAAATCTCAATGTTCGCAATTCTTGAATCCGTGTATCGTCAGTGACGAACGGTGAATGATACGGTCTTTTGCAAGATTGTAAACAGAACGTTCATTCACGTGACCAAACCCGCTTGAAAAAATCTTCCGTTCAGAATAGATCATTATCAAAAATGAAGATATTAAAAAATTTGATAACATGTATAGATATAACTATTTTTAATCAAATCGTACACTTAAGTAAAATTTCTCTGCTCTTTAAAAATATCCATGATTCGTGTACAAAAGGTGTGCATTATTTGGTCATAAATTTTTAATCAAGTTGAATTTTTATTGCGCGGAGAAAATTCGTTTTATAAATTTATAAATTTATAAATTTATTATACTTCAAGAAACATGTGAAAGCAACATCTATTCGAAAGCAAGTTAATTAGCCAAAGTTTGTAGCAATACGAAAACATCGAATCGCGCGATTAAGTACTTCGTAATCTCGTGCGGTCTAAGTGAAAAATGGATCACAGTTTTCGATTTAAAGAAGACGTCATCCAGCCAGACCTGTCTATCGCGTGTCTCGACGAAGCGGAAACAATTTTGCAGCGCGTCGCACTAAATAGATAAAGTCGCCCTATCAGTCGCCCCTATGAAATATGGTAACCTAGTATGTACTTGTAACACACGCACACCGACTCTTTTTGGTGTATATAATAGTAATACGTATCGCATACAGTGAAATACAAATGATTAAAAACGTAACTACGCAAATCTTTTCTGTTATTCCGATAGGGGGAATTTTTGCCTATAACAGTACATTTGTTACCGATTGGTATATCCTGCAAGCTTGACCGCAATGATGTACACCAGCCTTGCACATGGCCGAGTTATCATCGAAGAGGTCACACCAAAATTACCAATCGACTAAATCTGTGTTCGGTTCACTCGGCACATTTATACGGTTAGATGGAACAATGTGTATATTCGATCCAGCTTTCGGCCTTGCTATTGATATAGTCTGCGAGATAAATGTTGCTTGAGGTTTCTGATAAGAGAACGATACGGCGTTGTTCTTTCGAATATTCGTACAATTTTCGAAAACGTACGGATCGTAAATGATATAAAAAAAAACTTTAATTCGGAAAAATAGTTTTTTTTTTTTCTTTGTTAACTAACAGAGAAGCGGATCGTTTCCTCGTGATTTTCTATTTGCGTAAGTTAAATTAGCGAAAAGTTATCGCACTAACCAAACTATAGTGTCATTCACTTTTCCTGTGTATTTTGAAATTTTTTGTTTCGCCGTTCGGCTGCAGCAAAGGCTCGTGTTACAAAGTCATATATAGTATGATGTCAGAGTGATGTCATTTCCGTAGATACCCAACGTTTGTGTTTAGTAAAAAAACAACGTACACGCAAGACTTTATTAACGATACGAGATTGTATTCCGTTTTACGTTCAGAAACAACGGTAAATGCCCAGTTGGATCCTTTTTTGTATTCGCAATTAAACGTCCACCGTTATTCTGCTTCGTCAATGTATCAGACCACCTCTCCCAATAATTGAAATATAGAGAAACGCTTATTTACAAACGCGATAAAGAATTCCGTCCAATATTTACAAATTTTTATATTACAAACTTCAACGTTGATATGCAACGCTCTCTACAGATTACGTGAATTTTTATCAGGCTTTACTTAAACGAGATACAAAATCAGGCTCGATATCGCACACACAGATACAGATGACGACAAGATACTATCGCAAGCGGAACAACAATCACATAATTTAATACGTTTTCCGATAAAGTATTGCTACTATCTAATCGTGTTCTTCTCTCGGTACTGTTTTTAATCAGGCTGAAATACAACTAGTTTTTTAACATTTTTAAACGTTCATAAAATACGGTATCGTGATTGTTTTGGACGAACAAAGAACTCGAGCAGCACGTGTATCGTCACCGAGTATCTACCGACCATAAATTGAAATTTCATTTACGGATACGTACTTCGTTGTTGTAGCAACGGAAACGTAATTAATAATCAAACTAACTATTCTAAATGCCAAGCCTCCTGTGACCGTTATCACATATTCCCTTATCGCAAAAGAAAACCCGATAAAATGGCACGCCATTATGTGATCACTGAGCTTGTGTTATGGTATGAATAAGCCATTGTTTATATCATTCAATCGATGCAGTTTTGGTAAGTACACTTTAAGATTATTGTTTATGATTTATGATTTACGATTTATGATTTATGATTTCTTTCTTTAAACGAAAGTTAGTTATTGGCTGACAAGGAACGTAATCACGATAAAATAGATTAAATCGGAAACACCCCGGTGTTAAGATTGCTGTAAAGTAAAATGAAGTTATCGCTTCTGTAGCAGTTTTTGAAGATACAATTGCATGAATTTATTGTTTCAAACGTTTCATTTTTCTACATACATCATTTATTTAAATAAATGAAATTACGAAGAATGAAATTATACTCACTTTGAGCGTTATGTTAATAATTATAACAATTACCGGAATTGTACAGTCTACGAAAACATAGATTTAACAGTAAAACATTTTAAATTCTAATTGTTGTGTAACGCTAGTTTCAACATAATGGTAATTGCTGTAAATGTATGTATAACGAAGAATTTAAAGGCACAAATGCTACAGTTGCGAGATA
Organism: Ptiloglossa arizonensis; assembly: GCF_051014685.1. Taxonomy (NCBI): domain Eukaryota; kingdom Metazoa; phylum Arthropoda; class Insecta; order Hymenoptera; family Colletidae; genus Ptiloglossa; species Ptiloglossa arizonensis. The sequence goes on along the minus strand of NC_135048.1, from coordinate 23,171,660 downwards.
GTAATTTAACGCATTTATAAGCTATACTGTCTCAGTTACGTAGATTAACAAACATTGAGCACAATTAGAGCGTAGAGCGGTTGCATTTCTTATTAGGTGACATCTTAATTTGAAGCGAATAAAATTAACGAGATATACTGTACGAAGATTAAAATGGGTGGAGCCCTTTTCAATTTTTATGTACCTTAAAGTTCGTTTAGTTGGTTCTGCTCGAACAAAAAAGAAATACTAGTCGTGTTAAATATCCAACAAGATAAACAATCATTGAATTCAATCTACAATACGTTATAAGATCTATCCATATTCAGTAAAATCAACGAGTAGTTCGTTAGCAGCATTTTCTCGAGTGTAAAGTGGACCTCTCGTTGCGAAGAGTGGGTACCGAGTGAGTGCGCGCGCGTGCTATCGCCATCTTTTTTTCTCTTTCCCTTTCTCTCTTTATCGGTCTGTTCGCGCTCAAGTCCCGGTCGCTGACTACGTGTCCCCCTAGGGCGCCAGCGGTGCGCATGCGCAGCTTTGCGATTATGACGTCATGCACCATGACGCCACAACGCCCGATTGGCGGAGCGCGTCGTAGCCGTCGTTGTGTCGTCGTCGTCGTCGTTGTCGAATCGTGGACCGTGTAGTGCGAAGCGGGGTGAGGGAAAGGAAAGACCGCGAGGGGGAAGAGAGCGACACCCGTAGCTCCGCTTTACCGCCGCATTCTCGAGCGTTCGTCTCCTCGTACGGCAACCAGGCGAGCGAGCACACGTCGTGTCGCGCGCATACCATTACTTCGTGTCTCGTGTTCAACCTAGAATACGGTTCCCCGCTTTCGTTAGCGTGCGTCTGTGCGCTATACTAATGACGCTTAGTCATTAGTTTATTACGATAACTGATTACTGCAAGGGTAAGTTGTGGCAAAAATATCTGGCGTCCGAGAAGCGTGTTCTTCTTTTTCTCTGCTCCGCCTCTACGGCGCGTAGCTCGCTTCGAGCGCCCGTAATACGCGCTGAAACCCCGGCGCAATAATCGACAAACTCTCGAGCGTCGTTTCGTCGCGCCGATCCATGTAGCCACGACACGAAAGTGGAAAGGAAACGTGAGAAACTCAGTGCGAGTATACAGTGATTTTCTCGGGAGTGAAGTTAGGTTTTGTGTGGTGTTTATGCAGAGATTTGCACAGTCTCTCATGTGTATGCTGTAAAAATCGACTCTGTGCGTTTCCGTGTGCGTGGGAGAAATCCAGAAACAGGATAATAGCCGTGTAAAAGTGGATGTGAGTGATACTGATACACATTGTGTCTCGCCGAATATTCACGGACGAAATAGTCTGGCAAAATGATGGGAAAGAGAACGCAGTGCTACTTGTGCGATCTGCCCAGGATGCCTTGGGCCATGATCATGGACTATTCGGAACCCGTGTGCCGCGGTTGCGTGAATTACGAAGGTGCCGACAGGATAGACCTGGTATTGGAATCGGCCAAGCAAATGAAAAAGGCACACGGCTTTCAAGAAGCCAGATCATCGACGTCGAAAGGATACAGAACGACCGGGCACACCGAACACAACGGCGGCACCAATTTAGACGTTCTGCCGATACAGAATACTGGTCAGAGCCATTCGAGGCATCACAATATCGCCGGTTACTCGCAGCTTCACCATCGAAACTCGATCACCGAATTTAACTCTGGCACCTCTAGGCAACAGATTTCTCGGCAGCACGAGGAAACTCATGAAATTGCAAATGGCATGAGGAGTAATAACGTGAGAATTCCAAACGCCCACCTAGCTGCGGTGGCGCATCACGTGAATCTCAGCCACAACAGAGGCATTGCACAGCTCAAGCGGGGTATTTCCACTATTGACGAAGACGAACACGCGGAGAAGAGGCTTTCCTTAGAGGAACAGCATCCGGTTAGACCGCCATTGACCAGGGGCGATTCCTTGCCAGCTGTAAGTCTCGCCGTCAGTTACGTCCAGGATAGAACCAAGGAAAAGCATCCTGTAAGAGCACCCAGTTTCGAGACCGCTACTACATTCAAGGCCAATGGTGAGTTACATATGTAGATGGCACAATGTGGGTACTCGTGTTACATACACGTTTCCATTAAATCTGGCAGTGTCTCGACTCCTTCGTTTTCCTCAGAATTTTATTTCTACGAATCCCAGCCGTATTTACAAATTTCAAATTTGACACGATCACAAGGTACAATATTTTTTTTACCGTTGTTTTCGTTTAATTGATTTTAGCCAAAAGTTGACTAATTTTTGGAAGACAAGTTATAGATATCCTTCGTCGACCCATGAAATTTGATATAATCGGAATTTACAATTACCACGGTTCGATTTTAATCTATCGCGTTCGTATTAAAGGCTCGCATTAAAACAACGTCTACGTTTCTCAAGCAAACGGTCTTACTCGTGTTATCGGTTGGTAGTAAAAATAGGAATGCGTTTTAGTCGTGCGCGTGGCCATCTGGCAGGAGAAAAGAGCCGCATGCGTGTGTTAAAAGACGCGTGCTCAGCCTTTAGACTTCGAAGAATCATCACGGTTAAAGGAAGTTACACCTCCCTTCTCTCTTTCCTTCTACTACGATCGCCTTGGCGTAAGCTTCTTTCTTTCTCTGTTCTTCAGCCAGTTCCTTCATTGGGACGAACGGCAGTCGTCCAAACGCGTATAAAGGAGACGTACGTTGAGCACGTGATGGGACGACCAAAAGATACACCGAGTTGCCGCGCCGTGACGTCCAATCGAATGACGTCACACAGTATATTTAGATACAATGAATGAGACCGTTGTTGCTTAATACAAATCACATCAACGTTGGGAACATTTTGCGAGCGTAATTTCATCAGCGAAATTGTAACGAACGAGACTAATTCTGTTTGCGTACATTACGACCGACGCCTTTCTACGAAGTATTATATTTTATCGAACGAGTTTAAGCTGCGATTATATTCAAATCGTGCGTAGAATTGTGTAGAAAGTAATTTTTTTTTTTTATTTTCTTTACACAAAGTACGTTTTTTCTGTTAATTCGATCGCGTCGGTGTAATACTTTCTTGAAAACCGGTTCGAGTCTGTGCAGCACGATATTTTGCTGCATCGCGAAGGTAACTGTAGCGTGGCCCCCTTTTTCTTGCGCTCTTTTTCGTTGAACATGGCTCATTGACGAAGCGGTTGACGTTGCTCGAGTTGGTTCGCTTCGCGTTGTTTGCCCACACGTACCTACCTATCTACAACCGGGGTGACCTTGGTCATCGACCGTTATTTCGACACTGGCCACTTTCTAATTCGACCTTAACGCGTGTGTTTACGGTTATCGAATGGCTCGCTGCAGTGACCATACGGACGGTCATCTGTCTCGTCGTTGTGCGCCCCTTCGTCGTATAAATATGATCGGAAAAATTTTCTTTCACGCGGAAGAAAGTCTTATAAATTATAAACTTATCGTTGGTCGAATAAACGAAACAAACAAAATCGAATTTATTAATACTTTTCCGTGATGTAACGCTTATCTTAACGAGAAAGGAAACGACGCATCCATTTGATCGTTGAAATGTTTATAGGCCATTGTAATGATTTAACACTATAAGTACGATCGAGAAAAATACTTCTGCGAAGTAACGGAATAACGTAGTCGGTTTTACCTCGCTTCAGGTATTTTTCTGTTACCTGACCTTAAACCGTTGGACTCTTGAAATTACGATGAAAGGGTAATTAATAGCTATTACTAGGCTTTAAAATTATCGACTGAAAAATCAAGCGTCGACAGATCCTGGAGAACCTAACGGTTTTTAAAAACCGTTCTGTTTAAAGGATTGAGATGTACGGAAATTGCACGGGATTAGGTATTCTAGAAACGAAATACGCAGACTGTTGTCTGTACGGTATAGAAATTCGTTTTTGTATCCAGTTAGTCGATTCGTGCTTAACTGTCGATGATTGTAAATACTTTTCGACGATGACTTAAGGGGAGATTGAAATTCTCGTAGAAAATGCTTGCACACTGATGTATTCATTGGTTCACTTATTTTTTTTATCTATCTTTTTTATGCTCGAGGGTGGCGTTTCCGTTCAGAAGATAGAATCCACATTTACGTATGCGCGTTTTGATAAAAATAGATTACTGCTGGCAAAGATTAGGGTCTGGAAATAAACATAGGTTATGACAGAATTTTTTTGAAAGTTAAAGCGTTGCGTTTTTTAATTTCCTTTATTCATACTTTATATGAAACAATAATTGTGTTTGTGGCTTGATCCAATTAGGCTGAAATTTTAATTAAAAAAATATATATATATATACCTCAATTAAATTCTAACATATTTATGATGCAGTGTTTTGTAATATTATTTATTTTACATTAAGCATTTCAATATAAATATTTATATGGTAACAAGAAACAGACGTGACAAATGCAAACGCTGTCCTCGTATTCTTATCGCATTAAAACTGTCGAGGCGGTATAATTCTGTGTGTAATTATCTGACCGCTCGTACGATATTTTCCCTCCCCAGCTACTTCAATTTATTGTTCATTTCACTTTATCTGTGCATATTACGTTCTCCCGTCACTCAATTCCTCTGCGAAGGGAGTTAACTTACGTCTAGCACTCCCATTCTCCTTAATAAAGAGTAAATGCATAAAAAGTTTACGAAGCGGCAATTTTCTAAATAAATATGATAAAGGAATATAATTACATCTTATATGGTAATATTCTGAACATGAAATTTCGTATTGTCTTTTTTTTGTTTTTGTTGTTCTTCTCTGTACCAGATAGTACACAATGTATAATAAGTATTTTAAAATTTTAGAATTCATGTACGCGTAATCAGTCCGTTGGTCGGTTTTTGGTATTTTACGTATTCGGATCGATTATGCGATGGAAATACGTCGTGTCGTTTTTCGACCGATTGATTGGTTCAATACATACAAGTATGCGTGCGTGTGCGAAGGAGAGACGGGTGAGAAACGACGGCCGTCAACGGTAGTAACGAGAGCGAGCCTGAGTCGTGTTTCGAAACGATGGCCACGCTTCGCGGTTCTCGACTATGCTCCATCGATCGCGTACAGATACAGACAGACATGTATACATTGGTTTCGTCCTCTACGTCACTGGTCGATTATCGCGTTCGTCCCGTCTTGCGTGTTTCCTCGTTGTGTTTTATACGGGGTGTTGCAAAACACATCACGGAACTGCAGTTCGACAGTAATCAAATTTCGAAAATATCGATACGCTTTGCGTATTCCGTGAGCGCGTTAGTTACGATGTTGTATGTAATCTGCTTGGAATACGTAAACATAGTTTATTTTTGTTCTTTCTTTTTTCTTCTCTTTTTTTTTTATCGTTTCACAACCCGTCAAATTTCGCATCGACGTACGTGACATTTAGCCATCCGTGGTTCGAAATGCGTTGTTTCCTTGTTTCATTAACGATTCACCAAGGTTATCTCCGAGTTCCTGAACGTAGACCTAAGAATAAACTTTCGGTACACTATGTAGAGAGACGTCAACCGTGAACGCGTGTTGACGGCGGCGTCGACAAAACGCACTGGGGAGGGTCATACTTTCGAAACAAGGCCACTCTATAGTCAACCGGTTCGCAGCTATATACAAAGCGCACAGTGTGACTAAGCCGGCCGCCTACGTGCGTGATGCGATGTCGTCTGTTATAAAACCCGCGCATGCGTTTTCCTTCCCTCCGACCTCTCCCTTGGACCCGCGCGTCTACTCTTTTACTTCGCTTCCTCCAGCAGCTACGTTTCTTCGCATGATTCGAGATAGATAGAGGGACGCGACAGCGGTCCTTGCTCTATCAAAGTCGCGTCACGGAAAAGTACCGGTCACACGGCTTCTCGGTGGCAGACCACGCTCTCTCTACTCGAGGGACCTCGGTGACTCGCATGGTGGCCGGTGGTGGGGGAAAGTACGTGCGGATGCTGTGTTGCACTGGAATAGCTGGATACGAGATATCGCGTGTCACGGTCCTCCTCCGTAGAACGTGACGAAACCGTGCTTTTTAATATCGATTCGCGCTTATCTGTCGCTGGGGGAATGCGTTTCCCCGTATGGGGGTTCGGAAACGTGTAAACATCGCCGAGAAAAATAATGAAGCGATAACCGAGAAGTAGTGCGTTGTCAATAAATTCCATTGCGTAGCATCGATAAAACTGAATGGATAAAATTATTTCCGATGTAGAATGTTTATGAAAATTTAACTCCGGAGAAACAAGACCGATTCTTAGAAACTCGATAAAGCATTGTAAATTGCCAGCTTTCGTGTAGATATCTAGCATCGATTAAAGGTGTAGTAGCCTGCTATAAACGAACATGCTACGTTCTCCTATAATCGCTTTCATAAACATTGGATGTTGCTTTAAGTTAATTAGGTAATAAATTTAAAGAACTAGTATGTACTAGTTTGAAAATATTTTGCATTATTATTGGAGAAATCTGTTCACTTTTAATTACCGACGGAAGAGTTCGGTAAATTCAAGAAAGTAAATGTTTACCGTTGTTTGTTAACCTCTCTTTTAACGTATATTCGATTCATCGAGAAAAGGAACGCGTTTACGAACGAGACAACAATTCTCGTTTTCGTAAAGTATTAAATAAGCGATTAGAAATGCCTGCGCATTATTTCAATAAACAAATTTAATCAAATTAACAATTTAAAATTATCGATATTACACGCTGCTATGTAAACTAAAATTTCATATAATCGAACACAGTCTTACTATTGCGAACTGATTTGTATAAATTCCATGTTGCTGCGAACCAATTTACCGGTAATCCAACCGTGCTATTGTTACACAAGATAGACTTTTCGTTCGTTCAGAGGCACATCGAACCAAGTATTCTCGCGTTCAATTTCCAAACGTCGCCAAGTATTTTCATTTACAAGCAGACCATAATTTATTAACCACAGTAACGAATATTTACCGTTAAAATTCCAAGTGTACGTCGAATTTGTTCACGAGATGAAAAAAAAACCGGTAATTGTACAGTATCGCGCAGCATCGAATAACACCCTTCAGTTTCGTACGTTATAACGTAGCTCGTTAGAAGTATCGTACATTATACGATACAGTATCGCGCGTCGCGATACAGTATCGTACGTTACGGCATAATATCAGACATTGCGAACTGGTGGCATATTATCATACGTTACGATACAGCGATACGAATGAATCTGCCATCGTACACTGGTCTCAGAAATACTTACTACCTACACGTGTATCGCGTGTTAACGATTCCAACGCCGAGACCGCCCGATGATGGTTTAAGCGTTTCGTAAACAATATCAAAATGCGTAACCTCGTAACGTCTTGTGGTACTCGGACACCAGGATACTACTCTACATTCTGGGGTGTACGAGCGGCGATCGCGGCCATGAAAAGTAAAGAAGTCACGAAAAGCATTCCGTGCGCGCGCACACACATGCGCACACGCACACGCGCACACACCAAACGGCGATATCGAAGGCGCGTCGTGTTCCACGATCACCGGTGGTGTCTCCGACTGAATATAAATCTCTCGGTAATATTGAAATTCGATCGACTTAACGGACAGCTGATAATTCAGCCGGTAAACGTTCGAAAGTCGGCCGAAGTTGTCCAACCGAGCACGGAATTCGTAGAAAACTGGGTCCCCTGTAACCGACGTCTATGCAGATAGATAGAACACGATGCGTGGATAATAAAACCGACTACTACGCGCGTTTCGTGAAGCGTAATCGCGACATTCTCGGTACGACGAGGGCAAAGGATATCTATTTCTGTCTTCCCATCTGAATCATTCCCTTGTTAAAAACTGCACAGCAGGAAATGTTCTTCGTAGATTATTCTCCAGAAATATGTAAACACCCCGATGAAAAAAATATCACCGTGCACCGCTACCAAGAATTTTCGACGATCGGCGATCGCGCTCGGTGTCCTCGTTCGTGTAACGATTCGTTCGCTATTACGTCTTAGCAAAGATCCACCGAACTGTTGATTTTCAGGAGCGTACGTCGGTCCGTCTATCCCATTGGCGCCGGCAAACGTGGCGGCAAATGGTGGAGGTTCGCCTCTTCGTCCACGAACGAGCCCTCCGCCACCGCCACCACCGGCTCAGGAGAGCTCCAACGATAACTCGCAGTCGAATCACCATCAGGTAATTAAAAGTTTGTTTTGAACAACAAACGTCTTAAAAGTATATTTTTCGTTGGTAGACCGTTCGTATTCGAGCATGCACATTGAATAGAATTTTATGCTCCAGGGTTCGACGAACGGTCCGTCGCCTATGGCAGCGCTAATGTCCGTTGCTGACAACCTAGCATCGCCCGAATCAGTGCCACAACCACCGAACAATCCGAGTCCAACCAGCAGAAGCCCCCCAACTACGGCTACAAACGCTCAGCAACGCAGCGCCTCCAGAGGTTCGCAACACAGCCCGAACAGTTCAGGTAAAATCGCTCTTACGGGTCTTTGGTTCTTTTTATGTGTATTAGGTTGTTCGAAAAGTCGTTTCGTTTTTTTTTCTTCTTTTTTTGGTGAAAACGAAACATGATATTTTTAGAGTGTTTTAGAGTGTAATCGTAACTTTATGTACGCGTATTCTTAAAATAGTTATAAAATAGAAATCATATTTTCCCGAAAGGAATGCAAGTGATATCAAACGATATAAGAATTTACATAAAGTTAAACGAATAAAGGAACTAATGATAAATCTCAGATCGGAAATTTAAATTAAATTTTAAAACGATCGTTCAACTGGACGTGGTACGATTGATGTTGGAGGTCCTCGCAGACCAACGCGAAATGTTCGTCGCGTTAACGAAATGTTCTCGGTTAGAGAATGGTCCCCGGGTACCATTTTAAGTTTTTGCATTGTAACTCGGACAGGTGTCGGTGCAATACAGTTTTTAAAAAAGTAATTTCTAGTGTGAACGATACTTGACAAAAGGAGCAGAATAAGGATTTATTTGGAAAATCATTTCGTTTTTGTTTTTTTTTTTTGTGAAAACGAAACATGATTTTTTTAGAGCGTATAAACATTTTATTAAATTATATATTCTCCATTTTGGAAAACGAAATTACTTTCCGAACGACCCAATATATTCATTGAATTATTAATTACCATCGTTGTCGAGAGAACGTAAAATCTGATCGTGTTCTTCGCGCACAGGACCCTCGGGTAGGAGATCCAGTGGCTCGAGGCACGTATCGTCGACGACTGTGACAACATCGTCGGAAGGAGCGGTTGCACAAGTCGCCAGTGCCGAACAAGTAACGGCACCGATACTGAAATGTACCCTGTGTCAAGAACGTCTCGAAGACACCCACTTCGTTCAGTGCCCCAGCATGACGCACCACAAATTCTGTTTCCCCTGCAGCCGGGAGAGTATAAAGAGACAGGGCGCTGGCTCCGAGGTAGGTTTTCCTTTGAATAGCAATTTTTTTTTCTTTTCTCTCCTCTTCGAGACACCGGGATCGATTCGCGTCATTCGTCCCCCACCTGACACTCGTCCGTGCGCGTAAGAAACCTAATTCGACGGTGATTTCAATCGTTACAGGTTTATTGTCCAAGCGGGGAGAAGTGTCCATTGGCGAACAGCCAAGTGCCATGGGCGTTCATGCAAGGCGAGATAGCCACTATCTTGGGCGAGGACACCACGGGCTCCGGGCTTAAAGTAAAGAAGGAGAGGGAAACTTAAAGGATTCTCGTAGAGATTTAATCGGGGCTCAAATTTTGCACCCTCGTTGCAACGAGGGGTATCATGGTGGAACCGTGAAGGTTCACCGAAAATACTTTTGGTAATGGTGATAAATGTTGGCGATGGTGTGGGCCAACATATCGACTCGAGCCAAAGACGTTGTCGGTGTAAATTGGATTATCACGAAGTTGTTGACGTTGTCGGGGAAAGTGGACGATTTGATTCCCGGCGGCGCGCGTCGCCGGGCTTTTCCGGTTCACAGAGGCAACAATTGTTTCGATCGATCGTTAACTCGATCGAATTGTTTTGACTGGTCTTGAGAAGAAGTCTTTGGCATTTTGCACGCTGGCGTCGGTCCTGCACACGTGTACATATGGGATTATCGTAGAATGGTTAAATACGCGAGGAATAAAGGAAACGTGGTTTTCTTTTTTTTTTTTTTTTTTTTTTTTTTTAAATAATTATTTCGAAGAGGGAACGTAGGGCGAATCTGTACGAACAAAGCAGAGAAAAAAGCCACGGAGAGATTTGTGTCCGGTTTGGGTTTGTACTTAGGCACGATCGCCTTTATTGTTTGTTGTATCGCGAACGTTCTCGCGATTCTTTTCTTTTTTTTTTCTCTCTTTTGGATGGTACGACACAGACACACACACGCACACACACCGTACACACAGCGAGGAGACACACGTACACGCATAACGGAAACACACAGACGTTTGATCACATACACGAACATGTGTTTCGAACGGATACATCGACACATTGTACACGTACACACGTGCGAACGTAGACGTACCATACGTTCGACACACGAGACACCGTGCAAATTTTTTTGGCGGTTGTATTGTACTTTTATTTGTACCGCGCGCCGCAACGCGTGATTCGCGGATCAACCCGAAGTCGAGGAGCGTCGCTTCGGTGTTGTTGACCGTCGGGCCAAGCCCGCCGGTTTTTGTCCTTTTCTAATCTTTTATTTGTATACTCTTTCTACTGTTACACTCGTTGTATGATAAAAAACAAAAAAAAAAGAAGTAATAATAATAACGATCACGGCGGACATATTCAGACCCAGCGTACGGGTTTTTTCTGTACATTGTGTATATGTGTACATACCACGTTATTAATAAAACTTATGACTAAAGGAAGGTAACCATTTTTAAATGTACAAAAGGAAAACATTTGCATTCGTTTTGCGTGTTATCGATGATTAAATTATTCTTTCGTCCACCTACTTTTCTCGTTTCGGGATTTCACGCAAACAACAACTATACCACGTCTAATAAAATGATGTTCGAGCGTTTATCGCGCGCGCTGCTCTCGGTTCGCTTCGTTATTCTCTTTATTCTTATCGTTTCTTTCGAGAAATCTCGTAAATCCGTTGTGTGCATCTCTTTGTGAAACTCGTCCGGGTATTCGAAGAAGAAAAAAAAACACATTGAAGGGGTTAGCGACAAGGGATTGGGGGGGGGGGGGTAGGCTGAGGCGAGCATCGTTCTTATCCAGTCATTCTTCACGGATCAATATCCGATCGTGTAACGTCCACTTTCGCCTTTAGTTAATCGCTAGACTTTAAGTGAGGGCCTTTTGGTTTTTCATTTTGCCGATGGAAAAAGAAGTACGCCCGTCAAATAGGAACCATACACTCGCTATGTCTAAAACGTAAAAAAAAAATGGAAAAAACTGAAAAAAAAAATTGAAAAAAAAGAGAACGAAGAAGAGGAAGAGGAAGAGGAAGAGGATGGGAAAAAAAAGCAGACATACGTTCTCGCATACGTCCCGAAGGAGGAGGATCGTCGGGGCAGCGAGCAGCTCCTTTTGTATATATATTTGTACAAAACGGATCGGCACAATGAAGGGGAGCGGCGATTGGAAAAATCATATTCGCGAAACGAATCGCACGTGCGCGCGCGCTCGCGCCGCCCAGAGCTCAAGTTCTACGCTCCTTGTATTCGCGAGTTCGAAACGCGTGGATTTTCATTATTTTTTATTTTTCTTTTTTTTTTTTTGTAAATTTTTCTTTCATTCTTTCTCGAAAAGCGGAACTTGAGATCGGTTTCTTCGTCAACCGGGGCGCTGTTTAATCATGTTGTTTCGTGCGAGATTGAAAACGAAGCAACTGTAGAGGCTATCTGCGTTAGCGTAAGCAAAACTTATGTACCGAAGTATCGTGCAAAATTGACGAGAGAAAGATTGCGACTGTGTGCGTGTGTGCGTGTGTGAGAGAGAATACATGTGCGCGCGAGTGTGCGAGGGAACGGGAAAGAGATAGACAGGTGGTGGCCGATAAAAAGAGCACAATTGATCGTAGCAATACTTACAGAGGCTGTACGTGATATTTTTTAGTCCGAGGCAGGTAGTTCCTACCTTCGATGTCAAGTTGATTACGGCACTCGTTCAAGGGTTTGCGCCCGACTGCAAAAGAACTTCGTAGACGAAAAAAAAAGAAAAAAACGGAAAAAAATAAGCGACAAAAAAATAGAAACAAAGAAGATGAAACGGAAGAGGGGGGGAAAAAACGAAGAAAGGAAGCAAACAAAGGAAGAAGAAGAAGAAGAAGAAGACAGTTGACACTTTCTCGCGCGGATACGATCTCTTTATTTGTTATGTATATGTACACGCATACGCGATTCGCGAGCCGTGTGGCGGTCTTCGGTCAATGTCGAAGCGAATCAATTTTTTTTTGCGAGCGAACGAGGAGAGCCGTCATTTTCGAATCCGTCTCGGCTCGATTTTGGTCGTCGAATTCGTTCGTCTGAGCGCCGATCGTTGCTCTTTTTTCTCTTTCTTTTTTTTTTCTTTATTTTTCATTTTTTTTTTTTTTGGTACTCGTCGTTCGCAGTTGTTCGCGCGATCGACGCGTTTGTAAAACGCTTGCTCAATTTCACCCAAAACTATTTTTGGACGATGTTTTGCGGACATGGAGAAATTGGTTCCGGGCACGAACGAGTTTATCATTCAGGGGGCGGTGCGTAAGGGTGTTTTTTTTTCCTTTTTTTTTTTCTTTGGTCACCTGAACGAATCTAGCGCCGGGAACCTTTTGATATTCCTTTCGGTCGGCCGGATGAGCGAAATTGGTAGAATGCACCGAAAGAAAGGGGCGACACAAGGAGAAAGAAACAAAAAAATGGATCATTCGATTGGAATGACGAGCGTGTATGTTGATCCGTCGCGTGTTTGCATTTATCCAATTTGCTTTGTCGACGACCAAGCCTACCGAACACTTTTTGCGCGAACGTTTCCCGGTAAACGGAAACGGGGAAGCTGCTCTGAATTTCTTCGGCGAACCAGTCGTCTCACGCACCTGTATCGTTCGTTTCGTTTATTTTTTATGATTCTCGTATAGCTACACAGATTACACACGAAGGAAAGCGGAAGTACGAAACAATACGTCGAATAGCAATTGTAGTAGTGGATAATGAAAAATTTTCTAGTATACCATACCTCGAGGAACGCGTTACACTGTACTGTTTATCGTATGTATACAACATGCAAAAGCAAAAATATATGTGTTGATGTGTAATAATTGCGCGTTTTTATTTACCGGCCGCTGCACGGCGGTGATTCCACCCCGAGAACACACTATCCTCGCGTGTTCAACAGCCACCAGTGTGGTGTGTTTCCTTTTTATTACCATCAGGAGTTGCGTGGTTCGGGTAATTTTACGCATTTTATCTGCGATCGTTCTGGAACGTTATGTCTACGCGCTTGTGGACTTACGTATTCTTTTTTTTTATCGCACAAGGAAGACAATAAGATGGCGAAGTTGCTACGAACCGTTCACTTTTTGATCGTTTTAATGTTCGAAGAAATTGTAGAACAACTTTATCTTCCATCTTATTGCGCGTTTTAACACACTAAGAAACTAAAGGACGAAGAGATGGAAGGAAAAACCTGAACCGTCCGCAAACTTTTTCATCCGGGATAATTATTGATTTTTTACTGGTATTCGAAACCAGAGGTATATAGAACGGAAAATACGTTTTCGACGATAAAGTCGTTGAGAAATTTCAATAAAACGTATTGATAATTGAGCATATTGAATTTTGACACTACTCGAGTGGATAAATATACGTTTTTGTTTGATATCGAGGAAAAGAAGATCGTAGGAGGATTTACTGCATTTGCTACTTTTCTGTACTTAAATACAGCAAAATACGATAATAGATATAGTTCAATAAATAACATTTTGAAATACAGTTATATTTCAGGGAAGAAATAAAGAAAACATTTGCACGATAATAAGAATAATAATATTTTGTACACTTTCTGTTTCGAATTTCCCAAGAAATGAAAATTTGTATTGAATAGCGATCCATTCGGTTTACAGTCCAATGTTAATATTAATTTCTTATTTTCTTATTTTTCTACATAGCTTTGCAGAATACTGTTCTCTGCAGACGAATTTTTAAACACCTTAATAGTTGCAATCATCTCTAATTTGTACAATTCTAGCATCGCAATCTCCAGTCGAGAATTAATTTTAAATAATTTATTACAAACCAAATGTCTGTATTACTTTCGTTAAATCAAATTTTGCGCGAAAGGAGAAACTAGAATTACAAATTGCAACTTTTACTCGAGAAGAAACATCAATTACACCATAGTACGTACAATGGTGAATCGGCAAGGTTCGTTAATCCCGAGACAAGTAAAAGGTGAGCTTAAAACTCGAAAAAGTGAGAAGGAATACGAATATACAGTAATACCCGGATAACTGAATGAATTCACTCTCCTCGTCGGGCGGGCGTGCGAGGCTCGGTCTCGGCCCGGGATAAAAACCGGTCGATTCGTGGAAAAAAAAACGGTACCTTCCCCCCGATAACCAATCGGGAGCGGAAACGTAACGTTGGATTCGCTCCGACAGCGAATTTTCGTTCCGCGGACCAACGAGACTGGAAATCAACGCTGAGCAAAAAAAAAGAAATCTCTGAACCGACGCGACTCGAGAACCTCGTGAATAAATAAATAAATAAAAATAAATATATTATACTATTTTCTCCACGATTTATCGGCGTCCCTTTCGCCGTGAAATTGCGTTAAAATTCATCGTGAACTCCCCTCTCGAGCAACGTCGTTGCGGAAATTTTCAAGGCACCGACCGCATCATCGATCGGCGTGCCACCGAAAGTATGTATACGCGACGCGTAGTCTGGTCACAACACTCGGGGAAGCTCTCGGGCTTCGAAAGACTTCCTGAACTTTGAAAATCAATGCCAATGTTCAGCTGTTGTGTGATAGGTGGGCCAAAGAGAGAGAAACAGGAGAGGCCAAGAGCGAGTGGCGCGGTCTGGTGGGGAGAGGAATGGAGAGGGACAGGGTGAAAACGGGAAAAGCGGCATATTGATCTGTCTCTTCCAGACGGCTCGAATGCCAGCCACGCTTCGCTGTCTGCGCAACGGGTTCGGTGCTTAAAGCGGATGGACGTCGTAGGGTGAGAACGTGCTTAATCTTTACCCTACGGCGAATTGGTGACACGCGCGTGCACGCAGCGCGCGACGATGTTTTCCGATCGGGAGCGTGTCGATACTCGAAGGAATCGTTCTCGGAAAATTACGAGGTCGCCGCGGTGAACGCTAGCGAGCGAGATTCGCACGAAGCGATTCGCCGGGGTTAGGAATTTCACGCGATGCCTCGGACACACATCGTTCCCGATTAGTACGTGAGAACCGGTGGAAACACACGCGCGCGCCTGGAAACGGAACACGCGAGCACCACGGATGGTAGGCGGGAGGGTGAGAGGGACCACGGGGAGAGGAGGGGGGCAATTTTTTTCCGTCCGTCCGATAAACTCTATTGAGAACCGCGGCTGTGTATTCGTGGAAACGTTCGTATCGTGGAGCCTCTTGTTCGAACGTTCCATTATCCGTGCAACGGACGGGTATCCCGGAAAAGTTGACTAACCGTGGGATCATTTTAAAGGCGATGGACTTGTAACGCGCGATAACATGAAATCCAGAGGTTGCAACGATAATGCGTCGACAATGATTGCGTAACCAGTGATTCTGGGACCCACGTGTTACGAAGAATTTACAGCGGAGCCCTTTAAGGTATCATTTTATTTCTTCTAGAATATTGTACGAGATTCAGAGGAGAAATCTGAATCTCGTGTAACATTCGACAAAGGTAAAATGATATTTTTGATTTTCAATGAAACTTGGAAAGCATATTTATTGAATTAAACAACACTGTTGTTGGTATAAAATGTTTCTAACGAGGCAATTACCGAACTGTATATATTATTTATTACAGAGTTTGTATTTATGAAAAACAACAGAGATTGAACTGGTATAATTGTAGAAATGCTTGGAAATAAATTCTTGAAACACAGTCGTAAATAAAGTGTATCATATTTTAACTTCAATTACATTTTGGTCTCATATTTTGGCATTGTTTTCAAATTTTCTAGGGACAACTAGGAGAACAAGGATATGCACTGAATTTAATTTTCGATTTTATCAAAAAGGGAAGAATTTTATCAAAATTCATACTTAAACCCTAAATCGAGACAAGTGAAAAGAAATTATGAGAATATATATATATATGATTTAAACCTACAATAATTTAAACACGGGAACAAATACATGCTTCGTTATTAAAAATATAATAAGAGAACTTTGAACGATCCTTTGAATTAATAAAGTATCGTTGAACAACCAGAAACAATTATGACATTAAACTGATGTTTGTTTCTTGTTCGTTAGAAGGTCGTATTCTCTCAACGCTACTTCCATTCTGTAAAACTAATTGCGATATTCGAGCCATCGTATTACGTTGGTGAAAGCGTTTCAGCGTTTTTCTCCAAAGAATCGAACACGTCTCATAGGTTAGGACCTTCGTGCTTCGAGTAAACGTATTCCAATGCAGAGAGGGCGCTGTTGTTGTTCGACAGGGATAACGTTTCGCGTAATTCGCGCGAAAAAACGTAACAAACCATTACGGCATACTGGCTAGAAAGTATTTTAACGGATCGCAACGAGTAAAAGTCCGTTCCGAAAGAGTTGGAGCTTCCTTCTATCGCAGCCAACCACGGCAACCAGACCCGTTACATCGCGGTGAAATGACGAGACTCGCGGTATCGGTGGCACGCGAATTACGGTATCGTTTTATGATAAAATAGCAATGGGACCAAGCATATCGCGAGCACGGTAGAACCCACATCGTTCGAACGCCTTACCGTATACGCAGAACGAGTCGATGTATATAGTACTGTCTCTCGGGTTGTCACAGAGCTATCCCCACCACTGTTAACTGTATATATCTCTCCAGTACAGGCACTATTGTATTCGAATAATACATGGCGCTAGAAAAGAAGAATAATTTACACGCGATATTTATTCAATCGAATGGTTAATTTATTTTCTTGAAATAATTGTTATAAATACAACATTTTAAACTAATTATACCACCAAGACAAATTTTTGTTCGCGAGATATAATATTCTGTGTTTCAGAATTCTAATTCTCGTTTAACCGGTAACAAAAAAAGTTTATCTCGTTGCTTAAAAATTTTATCAGGATATTTTTGTTTTTACCAAAGGTGATCGAAAGATCCAGGTCGACAAGGTTCTGAATTGAAAAGATTTATATTAAAGAAATTGCTCGAGTCGACTAGCATACGTATTAATTTATTTAATAGTTGATCGTACAGAATAATTGAAAATTCTTTAATCGAGATGTTTGAAAATATCACTCGATCAATGATGTTAAACTATACTGCCAGATGACTCACCGTGTACGACACGATCGTACACTGGTACATCGACTTTAAAAGGCGTCGCGAATTACGTACCTTTGACGTATCGTTATTGATCACGGGGTCCGGAAGCATTAAAGCAGGAAGCCCCGTTGGAGATGCACCGACGTCACCTGCCATGATTTTCCTATTATAGCTTTCTGTAAAAGTATTCGATCGTCCATTACGCGCAAAGCATTGATCGCGTTTGATTCAGGTCCGTACGGAATAAGGCCTCGAGGAAACAGTAGCCTGCAACTTTAATACAGTCGTGTCTTCGTTATCCAAACGTTCCTTCATTCGAACAGGATATTTCCTTTTCTGTCGACGAGAACTTTTGTATTTACACTTTATTCGATCGCGACTAGTAAGAAATACAGTAGTAAGAAATATACTATTAAGAAATATAGTAGTAAGAAATATAGTAGTAAAAAATATAGTATTAAGAAATATAGTATTAGAAATATAGTAGTAAGAAATATAGTAGTAAGAAATATAGTATTAGAAATATAGTAGTAAAAAGTATAATAGTATGAAATATAATAGTAAAAAATATAATAGCAACAAATATAATAGTAAGAAATATAATAGCAACAAATATAATAGTAAGAAATATAATAGCAACAAATATAATAATAAGAAATATAATAGCAACAAATATAATAATAAGAAATATAATAGTCAAAAATATAATAGCAACAAATATATCGAACACATTTTACACGCAAAATGGAACCGAAAACACGAAGTTAATTTTTTTCTCGAGAAAATCGATTTTACATCTGTACGGGGCACGCGCACGTTTTGCTGAAATTCGATTGAACGGTGTCTGTCGTGCTCGTAGACGATGCAGACGCAATAATTTCTAACCAGAAATACTTTTAGTTATTATATAGAGCTACAAGCGTCTGCAAGTTGAAATTTACCAATCAATGTCGCGCGTACCCCGTATATTTTTAAGATCGATTTTCTGAAGCTTTATTACGAACAAATTTTACTCCACGCTTTCGATTAATTTTTTCACGTAGGATTGCATCCTTCGAAGTACTTCCACTCGTTACGTTTCAACGATATAAATGTATAATAATTATGTCGATTGCAATCGTTAGAAATCATTTATTGTTTCTCTTCAATGTTTTCGACCAATTTCGTTTTTTATACGTAAAACAACGGTTTTCAAACTTACTTGGTCACGGAACGATTACGTTCCATTGTGTCTATTTGATTCTAAAAACGAAGAACATACGGTTACTGCACCGGTGCATTTGGCTTTTGAAAGGAGTATCGAAATGAAAACGTGCGTCTACGAACGATAAGATCGGTCGACAGTTAAAGCTGTATCGAAATAAAACGTTGAATAGAAACAATATCTATCAATCGGTTCAACGAACACAACCAACGTTACTGATTTTACTACAACGTTTCTAACAACCACGATTGTTGTTTAATTACAGAAAGAAGCATGACTCTTTAGAGTACTTGGATCTGCGCAAGGATCCTATCGTTCTTCGTTCATCGGCTTCCTGTCACTCAAAAATGCATTCACAATACACGTGCGATTGTTATTGCAAAACTCAGGCCCCGTCCACATATCGGAGAAACGAAACTCAATCCGAAAGGGGTCCTATCAAGCTTCTAACGTCCAAAAGTTCGCTTTCTAAAATGAACACCGGCAGGAGCGTCAAAAACGTTCCATTTGCTCCAGCGAATCTTGTCAACGAAGATCAGGTATTTTTTTGCATGTATCTTTGAACAACGAAACAACGAGTAATAGAACAGTAGGTTGGTAAACTAAGAAACAAAACGTTTATAAAGAAAATTAACCGAAATGAATATGTAACAATACTTCTCAACGAAAAAAAATGTTCAGGTACTTATCGAATAAGAGTTTATTTTATTTTTTCTTTAGTAGAGAAAATAAAGAAAAGGTTTACGTAACTTTTTTGTGCAAAATTTAATTTTCTTTGCGATTGATTTAAAACACTTGCTAACATTTTTACGAGTAACGAATTCAAAAGACAACTTATAAAACTAAAGAGGTAACTGCCATTGTCCGTGGATCGATTTTGCTGAAAATTGAATCGTGTCTTGAGACGAGAATATTAGACTTAAATATAAAGCTTCGTTGAAATCCATTGACCCGGTCAGATGTAATCGTGTTAATAGACGTGCATATGTACATAATGTCGAGAAAAATAGTGCTGTGTCATCTCTGGAGTCACATCGACATTCTTCTCACACGCGCAGTATGTACATATGTATATCAAGAAAAAGAAAATGTTCCGTTTTGGTAGTCAAAATAGTCTCGAATAGTTTTTCCGTAAAAGATTTCATTGGATTGCAAAACTTTCGCTCCTTATAATTTCGAAAGTAAAAATGTATGATTTCTCTCGAATTTTTTTTGTAGAATGAAAAATCGAGAAACGTTTATTTTCGTGAACTTTTAACTCGAAGAAAACATAATACGAGTTACATATTATTATATTATTATGTAACATATGTAACAATGTAATTTATTTTTCAAATTCTATTCGATACCATAAAGAAGTTTGATTCTTCGCATCAAAGGCATTGCTTATTATATCTGTTTTATTATTCTTCGCGTCAAATACATTGCTCATTATATAATATTTATTTTATTATTCTTCGTCAAATACATTGCTTATTATATTTATTTTATTATCCTTCGTGAAATATATTGCTTATTATATTTATTTTATTATTCTTCGAGTCAAATACATTGGTTATTATATTCACTTTATTATTCTTCGCGTCAAGTACATTGCTTATTATATTTATTTTATTATTCTTCGTCAAATCCATTGCTTATCATATTTATTTTATTATTCTATGTCAAATCCATTGCTTATTATATTTATTTTATAATTCTTCGTCAAATCCATTGCTTATTATATTTATTTTATTATTCTTCGTCAAATCCATTGCTTATTATATTTATTTTATTATTCTTCGTCAAATAAATTGCTTATTATATCTTGTTAATTACATTAATTATTACAACTAATCCTTCGTTGTCTTGATTTCAGCCCAATACTAGAAGATCCACAGTGACGCTACCAGTCTCACCGGTCCTCAGTCCAGAAACGTCGGCAGCTCTCGAAGACGTGGAAAAATTGCTCAAAGATGCTCAAATTCAAATCAAGGGAATAAGCTTGGCCGCCAATTCGAACCACGTTCAAAAAACCGTAAACGCGTGAGTCGAAGGGTGTCCAGAACCACCGTATATTCTCACGGAACACGCTTTACAATAATTCTTGTTTCAGATATCCGGACGAAATGGCACTGGACGACGAAACCGATCAGTTGCTGTACATTCGAGAACGCGTCGCGCACAAATTTCAAGAGGCAAACGGCTGGATCGACGCCGACACCAAAAACCAAGGAACACCGAACGAAAGAAGACCAGTCACGAAACCTAAAAGAATCATCGATTTCTCCGCGCCCAAATTTCAAATGATCGAGGAATGTCGCAAAGACTTTTCGCGCTACGAAGCGTTCGGAATTCAAAACCAGGGAGTCACGAGTCAAACCGCGAAAGATATCCCCTCGAACGAAGAAAAAGGCTCTAACGAAACTGTCGATCGTGAAGCTGAAAAAGCTAGAAAAACGAACAGGTTCGTTGTCAAAACTGGACCGTCGGTGAACATTAAACGAAGCTTGGTAGCGCAGAATTTGAGAGAGATCGGTATACCACCAGATCCGTCTTTCGTCAAAGAGAGCACAAACGTAGGGACTTATTTAGTTCGTCACGATCATTGGACAGGTTCTTCAACGTTTAAGGAGAAGTTCACGAAGATCCCCGAGGAACCTCGAAGTACCAGAAACAACGCAAAATCGACGACCAACAAACAGAGAAAAAGATTAGAACAGCCAAACGAAGTTGAGAGAATCGTCGATTCTTCGTCTTCGTCGGGGTCGAAGGAAAAATCGGAGACTTTGGAGGGAACCGGTGATAATTTGCTGGAGAACAACGGAAAATCGAAGAACACCGAGAAATTGGACGACAGCAAGACTACAGTGGAGAACGAGAAGAGTTTGGAATCCAATGTATCGGACATCGTCGCTGGTTCCAATGGCGTGGAACCGAAAGAAGAACGAAAAACACTGTCGGCTGAGACTATCGGAGAGGAAACGGATTGTTCGACGACGAGAGTAAATTCTGGAAGCAGAAACGAGCAGAAACAGGTACGATTTGAGGAGCGAATTGTAAACGAAACGAAACTGGAACTTCCTGCGGAGATTCCGGACGATCGAGTTACTTTGGATCGAGATTCCCAAACACCTGTCGAATCGAATGATCGCGAGATTTCGAAGGACGCGGAACAGTTGTTCGAAGAAGGTCAGTTGACTTACGAGGGAATCGTTGAAACGCGTTGCGAGAACAAAGAGAGAACAGAGACAGCCGCGGAGAAGAAAGAACGCGAGAAGAGCAAACGTTACAAAATGGTGGACGAACGATTCGCGAACATTCTCGAGAAGTATCACTGTCGAAGCGAATTAGGCTCGACGAACGATCGTTTGGTGTCCTCGAGCACGAATTCGGACAGCGACCAATCGGAAGATCCAGACAGTTTCTACCGTCCCTCTATAGACGATTTGGACAACGTTCTGAGCGCTTACGATAAGATAATTAACGATGTTTCACGATCGACGAGGACCATCGAGAAATTTCTATCGCGGCCGGAACTCGAGGAATACATGGACAAGAATGAGAGCAGCGAATCTCACGATTTCGAATCGTCGAGGAACAGAGTCGAGGTAACGAGAAACTTGCATCGTTTGGAGACCGAACCTGCGGTTGTCGAATCGAGAAGAAAGGATACAGTTCCCAAAGACAGATCACCGACGAATAAAGAATGGCGTTCGCGTGGGGCGTCAAACCGTCCCAAAACCTCGAAACGTGCACCGACGAGGTCGTCACCGCGGATCAGAGGCGATCACGAATCAAGAAGGAGGTACAAGGGTTCGAGAGGGTTTAAAGTGACCCTCGTGAGAAACGAAAGCTCGAGAACTCGAGAACGATTCGACGACTCGAAGACGAACCAAGAGAGCACCGAGAGTGAGGACGACGCGATAATTCCGAGACGCGTCGTAGCGAAAGAGTCACGGTTGCCTCGAGCTCGAGACGAATACTCGACGACTACTTCCTCCGCGAACTGCTTCACTCCCTCGAGCGCCAGCGACGTTCTACGAGCGATCTCAAGGTCTGCGATCGACAGCGTTGCGGACGATCTGAGCCGATCGCGACCAATCGCCGCCTCGACGATCGAGAACAAAGACGAAGATCTCGATTACGCGACACTGCACGACGCCGTGTGCTCGGATATTATGCAACGGGGCTTCCCCGAGACCAAGGACCCAAAAGACATGGCGGTCCATTTGATCGATTACGCCCTGGTGAAGGAGACTCGATTCCTCGAGGAGAAGATTCAGAACGCTTTCGAAGCGAATCGGATCAAGAGTCTGTTGGAGCAATTAGGGAACGAAGAGGTCACTTCTGACCCGAGAAACTTGGACCTGGTGATAGCTGAGAAGACGTCAATGAACGACAACGCGGCAGGGAACATCCACGAGGAGGAGACCAAGTCCAGGTCCGAGGAACGCGACCCGGGGATCGAGTGCACTTCGGAACGAGGAAAGGAGGATCGCTCCGGTGAATCTGGACGCGGAAGCACCATTCCTGAGAGCGTCCTTAATTCCAAAAGCACCTTATGTGTATCCGATCGTCGAAGCAACCGATCTCTCCCCGATTCTAAGAGTCAATCGTCTCGTGACGACGAAGAATCCTCGAAGAACGATGGAGATTCTTCGATCAACGAAACGAGGAAACTTGATTCCGACGTCGTCGAGTCGTTGAAGGAAACTTCTGGCGCCAAGGACAACGAAACCGATCCTCACGGAAATGAGAACGTCGCTAGAGGGAGCGACACGTCGAAAACAAAGGACCTTGATAACGAGTACGTTCACAGGAATTCTAATTTCCAGGATAATGTCGCGATTCTTCGCTCGAGAGGGTTTCCACGAAATTGGATCGAACAGCGGGAATCCCCGGTTTCAAGACCGAACGTTTTTCCCCGGATTCATGGCGCTTGAGTCACCGTCGTTGCTTTTAGATTTTTCGATGCGAGAGATTTTCGTTCTCTGATGACAATTTTTATATTTTTCGCACGTATACGTGAGTTACCAATCGATTGGCTTGAAAACGAGGATTGTCGTGTTTGAGATTCTTTTTCAAGTTATCGATAACAACTCGACGTAGATCGAATGTAAATCGATGTAATTGAAATTACGCGTAGAATGAAAGAATTTTTAATTAGATTAGTGAAAAATATTGGGTTGTTGGTAAAATCATTTCGTTTTTTTGGTGAAAATGAAACTCGATTTTTGTTAGAGTGTATAAACATTTTATTAAATTATACATTCTCCATTTTGGAAAACGAAATGACTTTACGAACAACCCGATGTTATCGCAACTTAGCGTTGAACGTCACTTTGAAATTTCGTATTCGTTTTCGTTCGAAATAGAATTCACTACCGACCCCGGATTCGAGGCAACGAGCGTAACTGACTTTTCGCTTTGAAAGCGAGGATTGTCGTGTTTGAGATTCTTTTTCAAGTTATCGACAACAACTCGACGTAGATCGAATGTAAATCGATGTAATAGTAATTTTGTTGTTACTTGTAAAAAATAATTCAAATTCCAGGAAAAGTCCCGTGTACGACGTCGGTGAGCAAATCGAGAACGAAATTGTCGAAATTATGGGGAACGCTGCAACGCAAAGTGTAAATGAAAATGCTAATTCGCGCCCGGATGCCAATTTGGACGTCATTAACTTATCAACGATACACGAACATACCAAAAATATTCCAGAGAAAGATTCCGAGATTACGGAACGACATTTGTCATTTTCCACGAGTGGCGCAACTCCCGAAATAATAATGGAAAAGTCATTGGAAATCCATTCGCTTCGAGATAAAGCTGAAACCGTTCCAAAATCGATTAACAATGGTACGCGTGTTTCGTCGTCCGATTCTTTGCGCGATTGCGCGTCTCTCGAGTCCTCCTCGAAAAATGTTTCGAAAATTTTGTCAAAAATTGCGGAACCATCGCGTAAAATTAACGACACCGAACAACTACCAGAAACGAGTACCGCGACGCTCCGTGGCAATTTCAACGATGTAACGAATCAAAGAGATTTTTACACCGGTAATATGTTCGAGAAGAAAAATATTTTATCGGACTTGTACGACGATGTGCACAAAAAACTTTTATTTTCTACACTGGATACGAATTATTCGAGTACAGTCGATCGGAATTATAGGTACGTTTAATATGTATTATTATTGCGCGTAATTTTTATTAACGATCAGGTTTAAAAATCGTATTTCTTTGTGTCACAGATTATCCAACAGCGTGTCTTCGATGAAATCAAGTAAAGTAAGGGAGCATTCAACGTACTCTAATTTACTGATCCAATTCGTATAAAAAATCATTCGATTTCGCATTTCATAATTTCAGATTGAAACATTGTCCTCGGATACTTCACGTTCCGAAGGAGAATTATGTATACCAAGTTCCGATTCTTATTCTCTAGGGGAAATTAAGGTATTGGGTACAGACGGATGCGATAATAGCGTTACGATTTTTGTTACAAAAGAAATGTTGGCTTCCTGGAAAGAATCGTCACAGGTAAGTACAGCAATTACTATATCGTAAACGTTTGTGATAACTTTTGATACAAATTAGAAGGTTTAATTTGAAAAAAAAAACACTGAATTATTTGATTCGTTAACGCAAACAATGTATTTTAATCGTACTGTATTTATATTTTTCAATTACTTTTATATTTAGTCGTTGATACAAAGTATGGGCGAAATTTAAAGTTGCTGATTTGATGGAAAGCGCGCTATGAGGATACGTCAGTGTGAAGTTTATTGCGATTACACATTGCAACTGAAGATGCAACGACGATGACGTATATTCCGTAATAATCGTGCTTCCAAATGAACAGTAAAAAATGTTTAGTAATAGCACTGAAACATTGTAAATATAATTACATTTGTAAACACTGATGTCATATACTGGAATATTACTAGTGTTGTGTAATTAAGGAAAAGTAATAAATCTAAGTATAGAATGTGATCGTCGGTGTTATCTTGCTAACCTATGATCGTATGTTACGTATTTCAAAGAAAAAAAGAAAAAACTAATTTGCGTCTAAAGTTTGTATATGCGAATATAAATATATTTGAAAAGTCAAATATAAAACATAAAAATCGGAAGAGCGTAATAATATTGTGAAAGATGTTTTTTTAAATATCAGAAACATAACCTTACATTTCGGCAAAAATATGAGACAACTTAACATACGATTCGCATAGATATCACGTTAATAAAATACAGTTTATTCCAAGTGATTGATAAAATAATGTACTCTATAGGCTTTAATGGATAAAATTTATATTCTATACAAGGAAACCGTAACTGGAAAAGAAAATGTGCGACAAATATGTCATTGGTTATTCGATATCCGAAAAAAAGCGACAGAAATTTAATTTCAATGATTTTTATAATCTTTGTGAATCCGAAGGGTTTCTATTAAAGATGGTAAATAATTTTTGTATTTGTTTTTAATTATTATTTTATGAACGTTGTATAATGTTTTATGATAATACGAGGTTATGTATATAAATTCATTTCATTGACACTCCTAACATCTGTATAATAAATGATGATATATTTTAAGAGTAATGCATTGTTTTCAGATTGATATAAACTCTGATCTTGAATCCCAGGGACCACTTCACGTTTTTATATATAAAGTGTTGGATAAATTAGTATATGCAGAAAACGGTGATCAAAATGTATGATAAAGTTCTTTGTATTCTATATAATTTGAACTATTCTAACAATTAATTTCTGTTTTAGGCCAAAGCAATTATTTCAAGAATTCAAGAGTACTGCTGCCAACATCCTGAAATAATAGTTATCGACCCTTTGGACAATATTAAGGTTTTAATAAATCGTTATAAATCATACAAACTCATACAAGAGCACATACAATTTAATGGTAAATATACTTTTTAACAGTAATATATTTATTAACAGTTATGAATTGCTGCAACTGCTTCTAATGTACATCTTTATTTTTTAGATGTATTTACTCCAAAGTTTGTAGAAATTAAAAGTAAAAGCATTGTTGAGAATATATCACTGTTGAAAAGAGCAAATATTAAGTTTCCAATACTTTGCAAACCACTTATTGCTCAGGGTTGCAGTGATGCACACAAGGTAAATATTTCACTCGTTAAAAAAAAAAATGTTTAAGTTGCAGTAAAACGTACGATAAATATGTATTTTCAGATGATGATAATTTTCAATGAACAAGGTTTGAACGATTGTCAGCCACCTTGTGTTGCTCAAGAATTTATCAATCATAATGCGATTGTTTACAAAATATTCATAGTCGGTGAACATTATCATGTAGGGGAGAGACCCAGTTTCAAGAATTTTTATGAAGAAGACTGTACTGCATTAAACACAATATTTTTCAATTCAGTTGATATATTTAAGAGTGATTCTCGCTCCAAGTGGTCCATTTTATCAGAAGAAGACATTCCACTAACAGTAAAACCAAAATATGAAATACTAGAAAAGATTGTCAAAAAAGTCACAGATCTTTTTGGGCTTATCTTGATCGGTATTGATGTTGTTATCGAAAATCATACTGGAAGATATGCAATTATAGATGTAAATGTATTTCCTGGATATGTTGGCTATCCAAACTTCTTTAAACAGTTAATAGGATGCATTAAGAAATTGTTAGCTGAACAAAGAGATTCGCAGCAAAATTCTAAAACTTATACATTGAAAAAATGTTTAAGCGATGATTTGGATTCTGGTTTTGAAAGTGATGAAAAAAAAAAATATTCTATAAAGACAAATAAATAATACGAATAACGAATAAATAAAAAGGATGGATAACGGTATCAGATTGGTAACCCAGTTCTCTATATTCTAACAAGTACAAAGAAGTATTGTTTGAAAAAATAATACACAATTTTTTGTAATAATGACTTCATTCATTCTTGTCTTCAAAGGCACTTTAAACTGTTGTATCAGACCTGCGTTTTACAATCAGAAATATATTTTTTTTTTATACGTTTTTGGTTTATTTTGCTTGTATAATATATAGCTATTGTAGAAAGAGATTGATTCTAAACATTTAAAAATACAATTAAATTTTAACCATTCGATTCTAATTGAGCAGTACTTGCATTCGAGTTACTTTCACTTTTTTCAATCAGCTCTTTTTGTTTCATCCAAGCCTTGGCAGATGCCAAAAATTTAAGATTTGGCCTTTGAGACTCATCTTCTGGGAAAACAAAATCAAATACTTCTTCCCAACCATCGTCCCTCTAAAAGAAATAGAAGATATGAATACAAAAATATGTACATTTTTTGTTAACAAAAAATATATGCATTTATGATTCAAAATTAGTGAATTTATTTACCCCGTCTTCTCCCACGATACGTCTTCTACGTTTAATTCTACGAGGCATTTTTTCCATAATTTTAGCTCGAGTTTCATCGTCTCCTTTCTCGTTTTCAAAATCTCTCCATGCTTCTAAAAGCAATGCTCTACTTTCTTTGTCCCCATTTGATCTAAGTGCATCATTTCCGCGTTCAAAGATTCTTCTTGCCAGAACAACATTATCAAGACCATCCTCTGATGTTGAATTTGCCAATTCAAATTTGGCATATGCAATCCAAACCTGAACAATGTGTAGCATACTCAATAACAAAATAAGAAAAAACAAATAATTATAATTACACAACTTAATTTTTATTAGAATCATTGAACTTACTTTAACGTGAAGCGTACGTTCTAATAATCTTTCAAATAATTGCCTCGCATTTTCTGTTTCGTCTTGTGCAATTTCAAAATCGATATACGATTTCCACAACAATTCAGGCATATCCAATCTACAAATTTAAAATAGACATGTTAATAGAAAGTATAACTTAAGAATTATTATTTTTAAATATTTTACCTTGGTTGCGATATAGCTAATTCATAAATAGCTCGTGCACGTTCTATATCACCTAAAAGTGTTTCTAACTCTGCAAACTGCCAAAAAAAAATTTCAATAAATACAGAACAATTGCTAAAATTATAATAAACAACAAATCGCTTTACTTTACATACCTTCATCCATGTCGTACAGTTTTCTGAACCAAATTCGAGAAACTTTTCATACAAAATTCTACATCTATCAAATTCTCTTAATTGTATTTCCAAATCAATATACCCGCGGTATAATTTATCTCTAGGACAAATACCCAATGACATACCCTAGTACAATTTCAAATAAAATTATTTATGCTTAAGAAAATAGTTAGGTTTGATAAAATGAGCAATTGTTAATACAGTATGTAATTAAATACTTACTAATGTTTTCCTAGCTGCTGTTAAATTTTTTTGTCTTATTTCAAAATATGCATAAAGTAACCAAATTTTTGAAAAAGTGAAATGTTTATGAGGAATTAGTTCTAAACATGCCCTGAAAAATTATATTATTTAATTTTGCTATAAATTTATTTATAAATATATAAATTACTGTTACAGTTTTAAAAGAAATATTAATTACCTGTAGACTTGTCGACATCTTTCCATATCTTCAGTATCAAGTTCTTCAAAAAGAGCATAATTTATCCAAAGATAAATATATCGTCTCCAAAATTGTTTTTCCTGTAAAATGTGCTAAGTTTAGATTATTCGTATTAATATGAAATATGTAAACTAAATTAGAAATATCTTTTACTTTGGTTGGAGGTACATTAGCTATTGCGCGTTCATATGTTTCTCTGATAATATCTATATTTCCTTCAGACTCCACTAATCTCAAATAGTCAAACCATGCATCATAATTAGAAGGATTTTCTTTCACTTCTTGTTCATATTGGTATTTTCTTTTGCTCACAATTACATCCTCAATACCTAACAGTATGAATGTAATATGATTACGTTTATATGCAAGATTAATCACGAGTCTTTGAAAATGTGATACCTGAGCGATCTCCATATTTTTTTTCATGTATAGTATATGCTTTATAAATTTCTTGTGTTTTCTCTTTTGGAATATGATCTAATGCATATTTATAAATTACTCTAGCTCGATCATGCTATAAAAAAAATGATCATATGAAAGAAATAATGTAATATGTAATCTATATTAACATGAAAAAATTTAACTTATTAATTACTTCTCTTTGTCCTTCTTCAAATTTTGCAAATGCAATAAATAATTTTTCATCCAGACTTTCATCACCATAAAAATTAATGGCACGTTCATAAACACTGCGAGCTCCATTTATAAATCCATGAGACTCTTCAAATCGTGCATACTTAATCCAATGCTTAACATCAGGATGAACCATTACAAAACATTCATAAATTTGTCTAGCTCTTTGTATTTCTTTATACCTCAATTCAAATTTAATGTAAGTTTGCCAAGCTTGTTCATCAGGTTCCCATTCCATCCACCTTTCAAATACTTGACGGGCACCTAAATGAATCTTTCAATTAACAAGATTTTCTTTAGATAGTATTTAAAATTTTATTCAAAATAAAACTTTACCAGCAATATTTTCTAACATTTCTTCCATATAAGTGTACTTATACCAAAATTGATTTGCTCTAGGTAATATAGTAACAGCACGATCCCATAAATTTCTGGCATGATTTACTTGACGATTTCGCATTTCCATCTCTGTATATTTTAGCCATAATGTAATGTTTCTGTGATCAACATCTAATGCACGCTCATATATCGAGCTGAAATTTATATACAAAATACTTCTTAAAATAAAATTATAAAATAAAACATAGCATAAATTTATACTGAATTATCAACAAAAAATTATATTATATCAAAGATTTAATTACAAATGTTATACCGTGCTCTTTGTATCTGTTTCTGACTTTCTTCCCATTGAGCATATTTTATCCAATTTGAAATTACCATACGATTCTTACGAATATTGTCTTCAAAAGCTTTTCGCTTCCTATGTTGATAATCGGCTAATTCATGGGGATCAGAAATTTTTTGTTTTGGTGGCTAAAACAAAACATTTCCACAAATATCATAAACCAATCTTTTTATCATTCTTATAGATATCTATAGAATTATAATTTATAAAAAAATAATAGGGGTATAGGACATAAAAGAATTCATATAGATTCAAAAACATCCTTACAGGTGGTAAGATCTCAAGATCTCTTTCTTTAGCCTCACGTAATAGTTGTTCTGCTGTTATTTGAATTTCAGCAGGTGCTTTATTTTTAACCTGTAACAAAAATTGTATCAATAATTTTATATCGTAATACAATTTCATTTGTAGATTAAGATATATAAAAGGAGAAAATTAAGTACCTTTGCAACTTTTGGCATTTTCTGGGATTTCTCCATGATGCTTGATTTAATTTGTCTTCTTCAAATATAAAAAATGATGTGGATAAATTATTACACGAATACAAAACAGTCTTTAAACATTTTTATGATCCTATTTCAACTTGCACCTTTTTGATGAATAATAGATATATTTAAAAAATTACTACAATCTACAAATAAATAATTATAATATCTTTCATTATCGTTCTTTTATATTATAAATAAATTAATCTTTTCAATCATTAAAACGTTTTACGGTAAATAGACAAAATGAGAAGGTTAGGTATAACTAACCTATACACCGTAATTATCTGTATACTGAACTTATAATTATTTTATAATGATTTTTTGTTGCACTTCATTGGTAACTACTTATACTCGATATTTTTATACAGATTTTACACGTATTATGATTATTACTCAATGAGTCAGTCTCAAAATACTGTTTGATCTGTGTCTAAAAATTAATCTTTTCTGTTTACAAATTATAAATTATATATTGCTTCTTCATTCAGAAACAATGATTTTGCTTGTAATTCACTCATTTTAAGAAATTATGAAGTAATAGATTCAGTTATGTTGGATTCCTTCAGTAACTTTTATATGGTTTAATTGTTGACACTGTAGTACGTACACTTATACGCGCGAACCTTGCACATTTTTGAACACGATGCGCATGATGCTGAAAATGCATACAACATTAACATATTGTTTTTTTTATTACATGTGTAGTTTGCAGAAGATGAAAGGAGGATTCTGTATCCGTGAAAGAGATATAAAATTAATAAGAGATTGAGGCAACGAAGAGTTTGTTGGTTATTTCAAGGTAATCCCCTCAGAGTGAAAACAGGCGCGTGACTGGTTTTGATAGTGACGTTTGTAGATTCGTGACGTTTGCACAAGAAACAGTTTGTGTTTAGTTGCAAAGACAAAATTGTTAGGATGACAGTACTCGTACGATCTGAGTAGAGTGTAGCTTGAAGTGTCTTTGAAAATAGTGATTAAGTCAGAACACGATAAAATATAGCAAAAATTCTTACAAAAATTTTCTTTCACGTGGGCTGCATGAAACAACCGTGTATGAACGCATCGAGGTGAGAGAAAGATAGAAATAGTACATAAGAAGGAGAGGTTAATTCGTGCACAGAAAAGAGCCAGAGAAAGAAAGCAAGAGCATAGAGGAAAAGAGAGGGCAGTCAGTGCCGAAGCTTTATCTTTATTATGCGCCGCTGAGTGAATTGTCAAGTGAAATCAGAAATGGCTGCCAACGAGCAACAACGCAAGGTGAGTAGGGAGAAATACATTGTATTTTTCTCGAATTGCGAATGACTTTCCGATACGCTCAAATAAACGACAGATCCATAACATTGTTGAAAGCTAAGTTTGTCGTTCGAAATGATTGAACGCGTGATCCGTTCGCGATGGTTTCGAGTCAAAAAACGGGATTTATACAATGTCTCGGGATCAGTCATACTAAAAGGAACAACGACGTCTTGACTTTAGTTCTGCGTTGATAAATATTTGACAGTGAGAGGGACTCGAAAATGGATAGTACAAGAAAATACTTCCGTTCCGCGCGGACAGGAATTTTTCAAAGAGACGTTCTACTTCATTCAAATATTTGCCAGATCATCGATGCATAAAAAGACATATACATTGCTATATGCAGTATTTACATTCGTACAAGCAGCTGTCAGTAGACGATCAGAAAGGTCTCACGAAATCCTGCGAAAAATACGCAATGTTTGATTCCCTTCGACGTTTAGTTCGCATGAGATATTAGATAATTTTTTAAAAAACATCGAAAGCTCGTACGAATTTGACAGGGATTGTGCGATTGAGGCAGTCAACGTATAATAGCATTAACGAAAGCTGCGACGTATGACAAGCGACATGCCTAACAATGTTTGATAATACTTCCTCCATAAAATTTTCTTGTCGATTTTAAAACCGACGATTTTGCTTCAAGATAAATTGAAATTAATACAAAATTACGTCGTTTAGTAGAAATATTCTGGACTTTGTGCGCTCGAAGTAATTAGACACAATACGAAAATTAACATATGCCTGCTATGACGACAGATATCTGTATTTCTTTTTTCGACAAGATCAACTAGTTCCTGCTACTGATTTTAATCGTATATCGTTGTCAATGTAATTGCGAGATATTTCGGGAATACGGCGAACGTTTCGTTCTTCTGACATTGAATTCTACTAAATCAAGCGTTTGTAAATCGTTCTCATCATTGTACCATAAATAGACATGATTTTCCTCGGACTTATCATGGAACGGAATCTTTTTTTGGAAAAATTGTCCGTGCATTTTCATGGACGTCGCGTAGCAGTTAAATACCATTCTTTCCACAATTTGTAGATGATGCTGCAATTTACATTCGGTTTCATAATGTTGCACGAAATATAAATTCGTACATTTACCATACATTATTTCGCAATAAAGTTGACTTATC
Organism: Ptiloglossa arizonensis; assembly: GCF_051014685.1. NCBI lineage: Eukaryota > Metazoa > Arthropoda > Insecta > Hymenoptera > Colletidae > Ptiloglossa > Ptiloglossa arizonensis. The sequence continues at coordinate 23,138,304 of NC_135048.1, read as the reverse complement.
GGGAAGGTAAAAATATTGAAATGATAAGAATGTATAACGAAAAGACTGTTCTCAACCGAAACTAATATTTTTCTTTTATTTTGTGCTTGTACGTATGCGTGTATTACCTATGTATGCGATCTCCGTCATGTTCGTGCGTTGTTTCATTTTACATTTTGCGATTACTTGTATAACATTTAATTAAGTATGGAGGTGAATAGAGCAGTAATTACACTATAAAGGGCAAAGAATATTTTAAGAAACATATTTTATTTAATTGTGCACGTTATAATAAATTATTATTGAGGAAATTATTGTACATTTTTTTTATGAAATTAATTTACCTTGCACATAATGATAAACGGTTTTCATACTTTTTTATTCCAACGTATTTAAACAAATACGATTTTAAAAAATATATATTATGTACTATTTAAAATATAACATTAGCTACTTCTATAAATGTTTTATTACAATAGTATTATTAAGTATTTAATATTATTAATTCTACAAAATATGTAATTATTTGTAACATTAGTACACTAAAGTATATTTTTTAAACTGTATCTGATATAAGTAATAGGTTTTAATGGATTATCATTACATATAAACAACCAGGTAAGCATATGTGACCTTAGAAACTGTCAAGGTATGTGATTTTAAGGCTTCACAAATGCTATAACATGATTGCATATTGTTGTGTCATAGCAATTAGTAGAAATATATTTTGTGCATATACTTATAATTTTTAAACTATTAAATATTACATGTGCAATATATAAATTTTAGCTATACCATATTAAGTTTTAAATATTTTGAATTTAAACTTTTTCCAAATTTTACTATAAAATGAAAATATTTTATATATATCTAACACTATGACACTATTTTACAGTATAAAAAATATACTTTAAAAAACAGTTCTATTTTTCCTTTTATCTCATTTAAATATCATTATTAATAAGTTGTATGCTCTTGTGCGCATTTAATAAAATTATGAATTTATAAAACTGGATTAATAATTAGGAACCACGGGAGTTAAGAGAACCAGCCCACCATGCAAGGAGACCGATGAATGCATTTCTCATTTTTTGTAAGCGACATCGTGGTTCAGTGCGGTCTGGTTTCCCACATTTAGAAAATCGAGCAGTCACAAGGGTTCTGGGTGAATGGTGGGCCACTCTTCATCCAGATCAAAAGCGTTCATATACAAATTTAGCACAGGAGGTAAATTACTTGTAATATAGAAGAACTAAATGTCATGTTGGCAATCATACATTGATGTAATTTAAATTGTATATTGCAAACCTTGAAAATGTACCATTCTTTTTAGTATTCTTTAAATTTTCATTAACAATCAAATATATTTTCTCAAAGTTATTGCTTATACGATATTTATAGTTAGCATTAAAAGAAATAATTTCACTTTAATTATCTTTCAGTACAAAGATGCATTCTTAAATGCAAATCCTGATTTTAAATGGTACAAATTACCAGCACCTCCATTACGTACTTTGAATACTAGGCCTACAAACAAAAAAGCAGAAACAAGTTCTAGTGAGCAACCTGTAGAGAAAGTCAAATTTGAGAATGAGTCTTCCGATTATTCGAAATCTGACAAGCGAGATGGACAATCAATTCAACCAGGCAAATTAGCAGATGAATCCCAGATTGGTGGCCTCAGTTCTTTATTTACACCTCAGAAAACACAAATGACAGATGAGCATGCAATTAATGGTTCTGTGATTGAAAATGATAGTGAAGTTCCAAAACCTCCTAAAAAGAGATATCCAGATTTACTTCTTTCATCTGAGGATAAGAGAGAATGTAAAGCTGATCTTTTTGATGCAAAGAAAAGGATAAAATCTGAATCAAACAACAACGAACATCAATACGTAAGAAATCTTTTTTCTTAAATATATTTATGTAATTTAAATACTCAATTCATTTATTGTCATAACATGCAGCTAACATTAATAATCATATTTAGGATATAGAAGATGAGAAAATAGAAATAAATAATTTTTTGGCAACAAATATGTCTTCTGAGGAAAATAATTTTAGAAGTGAACGGACATGCAAAGGTTTACGCTATCAAAAGTTCCTTGCTGAACAAATGAAAAATATTGGCTCATCAGGGCAGCAACCTAAGCGAAGACGACAAACTGGTAATCGTAGGTAAATAAGTCTTTCTATTAAACTCTTATTTAGTGTAAAATATTAATTTATAATTCATATTGTAATCTGTTCTTAAAAATATTTTTACTGTCAGTGATGGTCAAATAAACGAGAGAAGAAATTCTATTTCATCAAATGTCAGTGAAAAAACAGATTCTTTGAGTAGTGAAGGTGGAAATAGTTCTCGTGGCGAATTGGAACATCTTGTGGAAAGGTAATTTAATTTTTCTGTTTGTAAGAAATACATATGTATAAATATTAATGAAACCAAATAACCTGAATATTATATTAAGTGCTGAAGGAAATATTGAAGCTTCAAAACCAGAAGAAACGGAAACTGAAGGAACAGAAGGAGAATTAGATTTTGGACCTTGGACTGCACGTAAACGATTTCGAGCTGAGTAAGACATTTTTATTTGAAGATATTGTTTGATAAGATATTATATAATAAAATCAATTAATGTTATGTATTACTTTTATCTGTAGGGATTTTAATTTAGAAAAAAAGATTGAAGCATTACCATCTTTAAGTTTAGAAGAATTTCAGGAGAAAAAGAAACAGCAACGTACGAAAAAGAAAAAAATTGTACAAAAGTTAACATTAACTTCGAATAACAAGAGATATCAAAATAATTTTAACATTAATGGTCAAGCAAATAGTCAAAATACCGAAGATGCTGAAAAGGCGCTTCTTGTTGGAAGCCAAAAAAGGAAAGCACGAAAACAGAGCATTACGCGTAACGCAGCAGCTATAAGTGATTTCAAACAAATTGAAATAGAAGAATCTAGTGAATGTAAGTATAATGAAATAAAATAATATAATGTTCAAACTTTTATGTATTGTATTCTATTTATTAATTTTTCGTACAAGCATAACAAATATTTCATTGCACTAAATTCTGAAAATTAAAACGTAGCTTACATTAAAAAAAATAAAATAAAATTTCAAATTATATTTATTACATTTTAGAATCACATATCTGTAAATAATTTCAATGTAAAAATTAAAATCTTTGACAATCGGTAATTTACTATAATATTTAATATTTCATTTTATATAAATATTTCACAAATGTATATTTTTGAAGAAATTTAATTATTTATATAAATATTAATAGCGTGGTGTGCATCGCCGGACTTAGAAGCACTGGCATGTCTTGCAGCAGTTGCCGCCAACAGAACAAAGCTTACCAAACATAATACATAAGATATATTTTTCGATATTTAGCAGTCGTTTGCGGTATGAACTTGCACTATGCAAACCAAAATCTTATTCGTTTGTTTCTTAGTATAATTTCTTATTAGTGGAATTACTGAAATAATTGCTTTGATTGCTGTTAAAACATAATAACGATTCCAACTGAACAAACATGTACCACGTTATTATTGTTAATATCTGTGTCGTTAATTGCTGTTAATTATGAATATTAATATTGTGACTGCTATAATTATTTCGCCACTCAACATGTAAAGATATTTCTTTTATGTTGCATAAATGTCCTATGAACGTGGTTAATGAAAGATAGTTTTTTGTATAGTTTGTTAACGAATAATGTTGTTACTATTACATACTGAAGAAAGATTCTAGTTTTCACTTTTCGTTGTGTGTAATTATTAAAATATTGCGTCACACATTCTATAATTGTTAATAAATACCTGCAGTGCAGATGATAGCCATTTTATCTCATTTGAAAGAATGCCCGCGTATTGATATTCATTGGGAAATTTGTGCAACTTCCAACAAACATAATATTGTCACGTAGAACCTGACTGGAAAAATTATCAATGGAGGATAGGAAAGGTGCATATAGTAAGAGATGTTAGTCAGTGTGTATTATAGGAAGATGTTGGTAAAGCAAGGATTTTAACTTGCAGATTAATTTTTCTAATATAAAATATTATAAATGCGATTGAGAAGTAACAGTAACAGTGCCGTAAATCTTAACAAAACCGATGAACAGGGCATTTTATCATATCTATGTGTAGTAATGATAACATGTAATAATTGCAAAGTCACTTGTTACTATTTTTATTATTATCATCGGCGTACATTTTATCTGTATTTCATTATGTTCTGTAAACACTTTATGTACATAGAAATAGGTGCAGTATTATGAAAGATATCCTTCATGATCTGAATATCAAAAAAGGATATAATCAAAATATACATGTATAAATATATATGTATATATATTTATACACATATTCAAGACCACTGTTTATACGTTATACGTGCGTACATGTACACATACGTAATATGTAATTTATGCAAAATAGAAAATTTAAATTTTATTGTTAGTGAGTGTTCTCTCGTATCAGAAAGCGTATGTATACATGTATGTATGTAATTTGATAAGACTACATATATATATATATATATATGAATGTATATTTATAATATTTATATCAACTAACTATTATTTTAGTGTTAAGACCATGAAAATGCGATTCTGTGCTCTGTTTGAGAAAGTAAGGGACTTGTCTGTGATTTTGGCTAAAGGAGTTTTTAATATTTTATATTTTTCTATTCATTTTCTCTCCTTTTCTTTCTCACCTCTTTAAGTTCATTGAAGTCTAACTCCAGACACTGTTAGCAAAATGGTAGGAATAACTAATGTTAGTAAATTCCTCTGTAATATGGAAATGAGTATACTGATTACATTTCAAATGTGCCTTGAAGAGATATGAACATAGATATTAAACAATGACCAACAATATATTTTCGATTCGTTTCGCCATTCTAACTGTCTTTTGGCTTTTACATTTATACCTTCTACAGTTTCTAATTGTGGTTACGGTACATAAATATATAGCGAGCCTTTACGGCCAGCGTCCGAATACTTGGAATTCTTAAAAGAAAAAAATTAAGGGAAAGTGTTTCGAATTTTACTGCACAAACATCTATGTACCTAGCTTTAAAAAGTATAATTTACACGAACATATATATATATATTATATTATATATGTATGTATGTATATATATACATACACTCTCACACACGCATATATATATATAGATATATATATGTATATGTATATGTATATATACTTGTAACATATTGTATACCATTTATATGAATAATAAAGATATAATATTTTGATGTAAACTTGAAGTTGCTTGCAACATATTTTGGTCACATAAAACTATTTTATTCAATAAAGAAAGTCATAAATTGATGTAAAAGCTATTTTTTTAAATAAATAATTTTCCAACAATTAAATGTATTTATTCAAATATAAAATTGAATGATTAAATCTATTAATCATTTTTAAAGTTCATATAAGTTGTAAATAAATATAATTGCAGATATAATTCTCTTTACTACTTAATTTATTAAATTGTGTAAGTATTCAAATAGTAAAGTATATTTATACTATTTGCATCATTTTCTAAAAATACATATTTCATTTTATACTTCTGTATAATTAGCTGTAAGGTCAAAATTAAAAATTGCGCGGGCTCGTTTTATACCTGACCTATGTCAACACAAATAGTATTACATAATATTATTTTTTTTACCGCTATTAAAGGTAATAAATCAGTTATGTGTTGCATAATAAGACCATTTTTTCAATTATTGACAATATACATTTTATAAATATGAACATAAAGTTGCTGTAATAAAGTTTATTTACAAAAAGTCCTTCTGAAAGATAAAGTAGTGTAAGTAACATTCCATTAAAATTATTTCATCGTTATTTATGAATAGGTCTGTGCATACATTCAATAAACATACACTTTTATTTTAATACAAATTATTTTAATATTGTTTTACTATATTTTCCTTTACTTAATTCTTAATTAGTTACATTTATCATGTAATACATAATCTATGTCACAATATAAAATGCACTTATTTCTTTATTACTTACATATCAAACTTCTAAAAAATAATTATATTTCATTCAATTCAGACTCCATATAAACAAAACCACGTGACTGCAATAAAGCTGAAACAGTAGGGCGCTATCCCCGTATAGAAATATATACAATAAAATATATATAAGTTATTATTTATTTATAATAGTAGATTCTCTGATAAAGAGAAATGTCACTTTACATTTACAAGAATTTTTAATACAAACTCTGCCATCGGTTTTTTAATCGTGTATCGAGTTTTTTTTTGTTTTAATTCACTATGCGCCAAACCCACAATACACTCCTGGTCAGAAACGCAGCAAACCAATGAGTTTCTTTCATATTCACGTGTTTTGTTTACAAGCTTGGATGCCTTTACTGTTAGCGTCGCTTTAATCGTATTTTACATGTTCAAAGTTTTTATAGAGGCTGTGCATCTAAAAGTTTGAAATCCATAAATCGTGATTAAAACTGACTTGACAACTACGAGCGCTGTGTGTATTATGCCATTGTCGTGTAGTATATATTCGCTGTGACGGTAGTGATAGCTACGTCAAATTAAGTAACTTGCTTGTTTTGTGGATTTGAAGCAGATCACTTGATTTATCAGTTATTGCTTTTGTATATTAGACATTTGGAAAGCAATTCACAACATTTCAGGATGGGCGTAATTTTCTTGGAACACATCGGAGGTGCTCGCCTGTTCTCTTGTGCTGCCTGCGACACCAATCTTACAAACAGAAGTCAGCTGATAAGCACGCGTTTTACGGGCGCTACGGGTCGTGCTTTTCTATTTAACAAAGTCGTCAATTTAAATTACAGGTATTCGAGTTTCTCTTTTTTTATTTAAAATAAATTAATATTAATTGATGCAATACAAGGTGATGTACTGTACTTTTACGTTTCGAAAATTCTTCAATAGACAAGATTGTAAAAAGATGAAATATTTCTATTTCCATGTACCTAAGAAAGTGGAGAAGAATGTGATTAAATTCTAAAATTATTAGAAGTATCTGATTAAAAACAAAGGCTGTATGAATATGCAAGGAAAATAATATTATTGTAATTCTTTTTTTTAAATTAACTATAAAAGTGCAACTATACAAAATTTTTATTTTAATACGTTATAATGTATTCTAATGTACAGATATTGATATTGATAGAGGAAATATCTGACTGTATTATTTTAAAATGGATTGCTTATGTTTGAAAAAAATAATTCAGTTATTTATCAATAGCTTATACTTTAGCAATTTTTATATATTGTCCATTCATTCTTAGGTTCATGATTTTTGTATTTACGTATATTTAGCTTTTTAGCTTTATTTAGCACGCAGGATACCATTCATAAATGTACAAAGTCTTAGAGAAATTGTGCTAATGGAATAAACTTATACAATTTTTTTTGCATATTCATAATTTAATTTATCTACAATGATATACAGTGAGGTACAGGATAGAGTGATGTTGACGGGTCGTCACATGGTCCGAGATGTCAGCTGCAAAAACTGTGATGCTAAACTTGGGTGGGTGTATGAATTTGCAACAGACGATAATCAACGATACAAGGAAGGCCGTGTCATCCTGGAGCGGGCATTAGTTACAGAAAGTGATGGAATAATCGAACATGTTTAATATCCTACGACAACTAGCAGGTCATAGGATAAAAATATATTACAGTCATTATGAAAACAGTTGTTTTCTTTCTCGTGTTCCTTCATTTATTAGAATAATTTTTAATATTATTCTAGAGTGTAAAACAATTTATATTTAATATTAAATATTTTTTTAAATATTGAACATGCTTTGTCTTATGGTATTACATACTTTTTGTGCCATTACTTTTTCTTTTTAATTTATTTTTCATTTAAACATGTATACCATGCTATCTTTGATTAAAAATAAAAATTGTGTTCACATTATTTTAGTAGTTTTAAGATAATATTGAAAATAATATTGAATAAATGAAATAAATTATAATGAATGAATGTATAAGTTTTTTAATTAAATAATTGATCCCATAGTAGATATTTAATAATTTACAAATTATTATCTAGTTAATTTCTTGTTACTACAAATAGTAATGTTATTTATATTTTTTGTTGATCTACAAGGTTATACATAATAAGATAATAAATATATACTCAAAATTTCCGTCTTGAAATGTGAAAGTTAATTGAAAAATTAATTCGAATTATTGTATCTATCAATGTATCATCAATTATAAAAGTCAATTAAAAAATAAGAGCTTACTTCGAATAATAACGAAAAGTGCATAATAAATAAAAGACAAAAATCATATTGACTTGTGTAAATTACTCTGAATTTTGTATACGTACCGAAAACTAGTAAGGTGATTGACGTATTTGAGACACAAACGAACCGCGCCCCAAACTGTTCCACGATTGGTTGGTACCATCCGAGTGAGAACCAATAGTAGAGGCGAAGTTCTGCAACGAGTCGCGACGGCGAACCAGTGTGGTCACGTAGGCCCACCATACCGCATGGTGGATAGATGTTTCCTTTAACTCAACGTCGTATAAAATGCTATAATTGTGTATTGTTGTTATTTTGCAAGGGGCACAACGATCCTGTGGTGCAGCCAATTCCAGCCTTGCACACGGTAATTACAACAATATATAGCTACGTTACATAGCGGTAGCGCGTTGACCGATTTGAGCGTACAATTTGTTGTTTGCTGTTCGGCTCAATGGCCGAGTGCTGGTCGCACAGTAGCAATATATTCGTTACGTCTGTAGAATAACTCTTCTGATTGTTTTATACGTATTCGAATATCGGGCTCCTCATCATTGGACAGCTTTTGTTACGAAAACGATTCCCGTATATATGAGTTTTTTCACTCTCTTGTTTTCCTCCCTTCGTTCTTCGTCCTTTCCCCTCTACTGTGTCTCACGCATACAAAGATACGCGGCGGCACCGACGAAAGCGACTCGAAGTATTCTATGGAAATTTAAAGCGAAATTTTGCTGAGAAACGTCGGATATTATTGTGCGAAGATTTCTATGATCGGCAAAACTTAAGAGCGTCATCGTGATGTTTGTGTCTGTAAAAGGAATCGTATCTTATCAATCGCTATTAGGCATGTAAAGTCCCACACACGGTGCCATTGCACCGCCGAATGGATCGTAACAGGAAAGCTATAAATACACACGCATCGCGGGGTAAACAAACTTGACCTCAGTGGAATTCTTATCGATGTACCTACATGTCGATGCAATGTACACAGATATTTTGAGGTTATGTTGAGCATCAGTGTTCGTTATTGTATCTACGTACGAAGTGTGTGAAATTCAGTCGTTTGATATGCTAGGAGTGGTTATTGTTTCATCGAAAGGAGACCAAATAAATCCTTCTGATATTAAATCGCGACAATAATTCTCCAATTCTACATAATACTTAAAGTTATTAGTATTTGTTTTCCTCGCGTTAGTACTCAAACATTATGCTTCTAACTGAACGTGAATAAATTTAGTACATTAGTTCTACAAAAACATTTAATCGATGTTCAGTGTTTGTCGAGTTTTACACGTTGCTTACTTTCACTGTTCTAGAAAGCTGATATGTTAATTTATGATAAATATTAACTCGATGACACTACTTTAAATGTTAAGCAGCGTTATAAGCGTTTCAAAATAATAAATAAATAACTTCGAATGATTAAAATTGTCGATTTTTTGCTTATAAAATATCTGATAGTAAGAGTGAATTTAAAGGTAATTTTAATCAATGTATAACTTGCATATATATAAAATTGTTTAATCACATAGTATCTTTATGTTAAGTATAAGAATATGAGGTTTTATAATTATACATATTAAATTTAATATTTTAAACAATTTATAATATAATAAAGTTGTAATATCAATAAATCTAGTTTATAGATTAATACTACTTGGATTAAGCTTTTTATATTTTTTGTCTAGTCAAATTATTAAGTGATTATTTCTTGTATTTAACTAAATACTTATATAAAAAATACTAATATTTTAATTAGTAACCAGAATCAGAAGTAGAATGTAAATATTGCCTTGTTTCACTACAGAATATTGGCACATGCCGATCATTTTCCAAACGTCGTTGGAATACAACTAAATCATAATCCACACATCTCAGAAGAAAGTGGAGCTTTCAGTATTTGCTCCTTGACATTAAAGCATTGTCAAAAATGAAGTGGTCACCAGGTGCTTTATTCTGTGAACAAGTAGGTGAACTCACTCGAGTTTTCTCGCAATGGAACGAGTGCGAACAAACTGTGGTTCTATATGCTCTACTTCGTCGCATTCCTGCAGTTCAAGCAAGATTTCTTGCACAAGCAGTGCAGCATTCCTTGCACTCTGTTTCTGAACTAGACACACAGGAATTAAATGCCAATAATCCAGGTAATTATTACAATTAATACAGATACAACTGCGTGATATTTAATAAAAGTATTGTGATATTCATATAATAAAAGTGGCATTCAATAAAAATATTGTTGCAGCATTTATTAACTCGTTACTCTCAGAATCGACCGAAGTCGCTATCAATCAACTTTTAACACACTTGCCGTTATTAAGGCCTGGGAACGTAGAGTGCAAACAATGCTACCTAGTAGCAATACCAGAATTAGTGAGCCACTGTGTAACTACAGGGCAATATACCGAACAAACTCAACAACTCTTAAGTTATACTCTGATCCATCCAGCTATAACTAGTCAAGATAGACGTTCTTTGACTCAGTGGCTTCGACATCTTGAAGAACGTATTAGCGGTACACCACCGATACATAGTCTCGAGGAATACACCAATACTACCATTAGGTGAGTTAGAAAATAGTATTTGCATATATTATAATACTTATGATAATTCTGTTTTTGCTAAATTTTTATTTTTATTCCAGGTGGGACAACACATGGCAACGAAATTCTAAACAACAGCAACAAAATGAACAGACAAATTTATTTGGTACACAACCAGGTACTGCCTTCAATTTGCAATTTCCTCCACCTGTAACTCGCCAACGTCGATCAAACAGTTTAACACCACCAGTTGCTCCACCTCATCATTTAGAAGTTGTTGATCGCAGTAATAATGTAAACTGTACAGCTGGACACAAGCCACGAAGTTTTAGCGTTTCTGGAGACCATACGAGTTAGTTTGATTTGAATTTGTAAAAAAATGGATTATCAATTATATTTTTATTTTATTATTAATAATTGTTAATTCCTAAACAGGCAATCTTATTGGATTAGGCCCATTGAGTCCTCAGAGCTCTTGTGCAAGTAGCGGTAGTGAAGGGCGTTTAGATGAAGCTTCTAATCTATCACTTGCTAGTGGTATGAGAGGTACGCGAGTATATAGTTGTACATATTCACAATTTACTGCTAGAAGTTATTTATAATGATTTTATTTTATTTACAGATGTTCTATCATGGCTCAAAACATTACGTCTTCATAAATACAGCTATCTATTTGTTACTCTCAGTTATGAAGAAATGCTTCAACTAACAGAGGATCAATTAGCAGAGCAAGGTGTGACAAAAGGGGCTAGACACAAATTAGCCCTTTCTATTGCGAAATTACAGCAGCGCTATGCAACACTTTTAAATTTAGAAAAAGACTTACTCCAACCAACGCGTGCTAGTACACAAACGGCATCGCTTTCACAAGGACCAACAGTACTGGTCAATACTATCGATGAATTAAAAACAATCTTAGTTACACCTATGAAACCAAGCCAAGAAAACGATCCTCAAGACATACCCGCGCAATTTACCAAGGTGCTTGGCAAATGTAAGTATAGTATTCCTGTTAGCATGATGTTTAAAAATATGACGCATACGTATAACAAATATGAAAACGTTTTAACATACTGTGTTCGTTTGTTTCTTAGTGTGTAGCAGAATGGCATTGGATAGCGTGGATGATGGTATTTTGTGCGTTTGTATTAACATATTAGAGAAAGTATTGCAGCATGATTGCTTTACTCCAAACCAGAAGGAAAAGGTACAACAGTGGCGTAGCAGGCTCGGAAATCCACGACCTACACTAAAGTAAGAAAAAAAAAAAACATAATTAATACGCCTAGTTTACAAAGATAGTGATTATAGTTCGATGAAAACAACCAGTTACACGATTGACAATTGTATGATTCCGATTTCAGATGGCAACACAATTACGGATATAACAACAGAAGATACTGTAACCCGCAACAGCACAATAGAAAGCCAAGTTTGAACTTAGGACACATTCATAATACGCATCCACAAAACAATTCTTTTGTGGTTAGCACCCACAGAAACAGTATCTCAACACCGTATTTACAAAATAATCAGAACCAAAGTGTAAATCAGAATACTTTACGTCCAGTTCATGCCGCCGAAAAACGACCTAGTTTACAAGAATCTAGTTTACAGGTATGCATTTTTATAAAACCGTTATATTCCGATGTAACGAGTTCGCCTAAGAAATAATCATCTCTGTCTGTACTGTAGCAGTTACAAAGAACGTTACAGCGCACGTACAGCGCACCGAGGGATCATTTTCTTGGCCAGACCGGGAACAACACGTCCGAAACAACGGAGCCGGAGATCAATTCTCGTCTAGAATCTCTTTGCTTAAGAATGACAGAACAAGCGATCGGTGGTTTCGGTGAGGCCTAACGAATTCTTCGTTTCGTTGACTGGATCTACACAGTAAGTCCTGTTTGAAAAGGAAATTTCTATAAAGTGATACACGTGTCCGAGCTCCGTTTTTTTTTTCAAAGCCGAAAGCAAGACTGACTTCCGTAGATCTTGCGAATAAAGAGACCGACAGCGACGATAGTGCTGACAGTTGCGCGTAATCCACGTGCACACATTCACGCTTTAATAGCCCTACCAAATGAAAAATGTCCAACATTTGAGACATTACCAAGGAAACTCAGTTCGCGTGGTCTGAACGACTCGTGAGAACAAAAAGAAAAAACAAAAAAAAATAATATTTTTTATTATACCCGATGCAATTATACTATTTAATGAAACTGACAGAATTTGGCAAGCCAAATGCTATTAGGAAGATAGATTCTTTCCTTGACTATTTGCTGCATCTATATAAATGTATTATATAAAGAATATATATGTATACACATATGATAGAATTTTATGGGAAGCGGATTAAATCGTATAACATATATATGAAAAAAAAAAATGGGGGACGAAAAAGGTACACCACATTATTGTGCGATGTTTGCAATATTATTTTTCGTGTTATCCATTTCGGGAAATGGAATTCGTCTGATTTTAAGCGCCAGGACACATTATACTAATGTAATGTAATTCATTTTAATGAACTGACTGATTTTACTTCTTTTTATCATTATTATAATTATGTTTATTCTGCCCTTATTCACCACCGCCGCTGTTGCTATTACCATTACTATTTTCTATTATATTCATTGACAGCTTTGCCACCCATTACCATTATTGTCATCATTACTATTCATCCATACTATCATTATAGTTACTGCTATTATTATTACTATATAAACTCTTATTACCACTGCTGTTGCCACCATTTCTCTTACTACACAACTAACGCCATTATTCGTATGCTTTTATGCTGTTACTACTTTTAACCTCTGTCGTTACCGCTGCTTCTACTATTACCATCTACCACTATGCTATTACTATTCCTACTATTAGTAGTGCCACTACTATTACTACAAGTACTGCTATTACTACTATTATACTATCTCCACTATCACTGTATTATTACTGTAATTCTCCCTATGGAGGAACCATACTTAAAAAAAAAAGTTTGACAGTTCGTTACATGCTTTAAAAGAGGGCGGGAAGGGAGGGTATGGGCGGGGGTGAAAAACGAACAACATACACGTTTTTTAAAATTCGTCTCTGCTACGCTCAGAAGAGAACATAACAGCGTGTATGCTTTGTAGTTTGCGCACAGATCTCGTGATTTTTTACACTCATATGCGAGAGTTACCATGTGTCTCTTCTTTCGAACGCGGTTAGGCTGTAACGAGAGAAAGGAACAAAATAATAAAGAAAATGAAAAAAAGGCGAAGAGATTATACAATAAACGGATTTTAAAGGCCTTAAGGATGTATTAAGCGAATGTAAAGGGTATAAGACTAAATATTATACGTAGCGACATTGAGAAACGATGGAGACGCGTATATAATTGCATCGTACTTTGCATGATGCGACATCGAAATCTGTGGCTTTAAATTATAAGCATACATCATTAAACTGCTCTGTTATGCACTTAGCACTCAAATGTAACGTCGCGAGTAAACGTAGCATAATATTTTCATGCAGGACAAGGGGGGAAGAAAATGATGAAAGAAGGTTAAATTTAACGATAATAATAATATTAATATTAATAATAATAATAATAATAATAATAATAGTAATAATAAAAAATAACGATTAAGATAGTATTAGCAACTAATGTACCGATAAACGCGAAAAAAAAAATATAAACGAAAGACTGAATAATTCACGCGCCGTGAGCCGGTGAATTTCGGACGTTTCGCATTCGTTTATTCGTAGACAGCTGCACGGCTGCGTGAATAGAAACAATTGGAAGACTGCGGAAGGAAAAACCTATCAAAATATTAAGAATTAGAACTTATACGAGTGCGAGAGAGAGAGAGAGAGAGAAAGAGCGCGAACGAGTGAAAGAGAAACGAGTTAACGACAGTAATGTTAGCTATACATCTAGGTTGTAACGATTATACTCTTACTAGGATGATGGATCTACGTAATGGCGCGCGGTGATTTCTCGATTAATTATTAATTATCCTGCTCGAGCGAGAAGGATCGTTTATACAAATATGGAACGATCGAAAACAATATGTTGCAGTGACGATTTGTTCTCCGCATCGCGAAACTACCATACAACACACGCGCGTGCGCGTGCACGCGCGCACGCATACACACACGAGGTACGACACGCAAAACATTTTTTTAGCGACGATCGTTCCACTCGTCGCGAAACGAGGTTTCACATGGTCGACGACGCGCGCGCCACACACGAAACGTTTTGCAGTGACGATTTGTTTTCCCCACATCACCGAATCAATTCTTACATTGTTCACACACGCACATAATGTTTTTTCTACACTGTGAAAACGTCTTATACACGGTGCGCGCGCGCGCACGCTACACCACACACATACACACACACACAACACACAATGCACACGCAGAGTACATGTCCGACTAGAATTCCAGAGTTTCGTACACGTATGATTTCAGGAGAGACGGTCAAAAGCTAGTCAAACGATACAATTCTAATTTTTACCAGCTAACGTGTGTATAGATAATTATTTGTACATTAATACCGCACGATTAACGCAGGCAAAAGTGTAAAACGAAAAAGTGAGGGCGCACGCGCGCGATCGAAAAAGCAACAAATGGAAAATATAGAAAACGGACAAAAAAAAACAGGAAAAAAAGAGGATAGAGGTCGAAGTGAAACGAAAAATAAAAAAAATAGGAAAAAAAAAAGAAAACGGGGGAAAAATATGTATGTACGACGACTTTTACGTCACGCACGCGAAAATGTTGAAAGACTGCTTCCAAACGACTTCAGGAAACTCGTTCAACGTAGAATTATTATTTCGTACTGAAACGCAGTATCTGAATACGTGATCGATTTAAAGGGCAGGACCTGAACTAACTAATGAAACGCAAAGAGATATTATCCGCATCGAACGAACGTGTATGATGTAAGTAATAATGTAATTCGAGAGCGCGTGATTCTGCCAAAGATCGACGGCCGTTAAACGATAAGAAAACAAATTTACACGCACCGATCTCGCGCGTTTACGTCGTTGTAATTCAAAGTAAGATAATCATCGTCGCGCGTAAACGGGACGATGAGTGAACACTGTGCTTAGTACTTACACCGTCGTTAGATCGAGATCCGCGGGGGAACGTTGCTACGTTCGACGAGACGCGTTCAGTCGAAAAACGACTGGCGCGGGGTCGGTATCGATGACCTTCGGGCAGAAACACGGCGTGTGCGATTCGATGGCACCGAATGGATAAGGCATTCATGTTAGGATGGACGGACTTTACTCTGTTCAAGCTTGAAAACGTTTTTCACACTTTGTACGGCATTCTCGAATTAGCGCTTATCCATTCGTTGCGTTTGCTTTAATTCGCTTTAGAAGAAAGGTGTACCACGATGAAGTAATTGTTAACGCTAGCACAGGATATTCTCTTTGGCCGGATGCTTGCGTTTCAGGTGATCAACTCTTAGGAACGTATATGTATATCCAGGAGCATAAAACGTAGCGACTTTGTTTCGAAGGAAAAGATTTCACTAACGGTGTAGAGAGCAAGTTTCCGGCCGAAAGCGTCGTTGATGATAGCCCAGGTAGCAAAACGGTGACTATCGACTGATTTGCTTCAGTAAGCTAGAGAAAAAGGGTTAGACGTATTTGTAAGCAAAACAGAAGAGGTTAGGATGAATGATTCGATATATTAATCGTGCGTTGGAACTTGCCTCCTCGCGGGGAGGGGCTTCTGCACATTTTAGGCGTGCTTTGGCTGGCGAACGTGAATGCTTATGTGTAATGACGACAGTGTACGTAAATTAACGAAGTCTCTATATAGGTTTTGTATTATTGTATTCGATTCGGGTGTTTGTACGTTACGGTTCAGCAGTCAAATATTTTCTCGTATCATGGAAATAGATTGTGATCTTTCACGACTGTATAACCGGTCGAATAACGTTAGCCAGCCAAATTTAGAGAATGAACCGTAAGTCAAACGCCATTTTATTGAAACGTAGTAGAAAGAGCGAATTTCGTGCGACGTTTGAGGGATACGCGTTATATCTGGATTCATATATATCCATCGATTTGTATCGAGGAGTAGCAAGGTTTATCGGGACTAGTATGTTGCGTTGTCGCCAAAGAATGCCTCTGCTACGGCGCCTTCTGTTATTATTAAGAGACGTAGCTTTTGAATTGTCAGATTGCTAACTGGGATATTTTAGTCACGTAAGCTGGATAACTTGTAAAAATGCAATTTTTGTACTGTTATAACGTTAAATAGACGAAGGTACACTGACGTTGTAGCGTGAAAGAACATTTTTCAATAAAAAATTTTTCATACGCAAAATACGTTCACTGTATTTCCTTCGGCATTACGTTTTCTATAATATGACACATCGATTGACAGACGCATCGTATTTGGTACATGAGGTGCAAAGTCGATTTAGGCCCCATGTATTAGAGAAGATATGTACGTTAGAGTCAAGTTTCTATGTTTTATGTATTACCTTTGATGCGCCATTTGCGGTAAAAGTTGCATGGTCTGGGTCTCGTGTATCAAACAGATTAGATCGTATAAAATCTTACGAGCTGTTTTCTTTACTTGTTACAAGCCCTTTGTGTGACATGCAATATTTACTTTTATTATTCTTTTTCATGAAATGATATATAAATTTTTGTCTTACTGGACAGTTCTTTAAAAAAAAAACAAAGAAAACATTTTTGCCACAGTTGGACAGTAATTAATTATATCCTAATTTTTTTGTAGTTGATTAATGAAGTAAACACGATACAAATAATCATTGATAAACTAATCATCGCCGAGATTAATCAGTAATCACATATAATATTTGTAATCTGTAATTATTAATCAATAATTTATAATCAAAAAATGGAAGATTACTCCAATCTGTACTAGAATCAGTGATATACATACAGAATGATAATGATAGGACATAAGATTGCAGATGAGAAGTGCTAAAAGTAAATCGTACTTTTTTATCTGATGATTCATTTTATATGATAATTAATGACACAAATTATTTTAATTCAATTCATTTAAAATATACATTTTCTAAAAAATGTTTAGTGTTTTTGTTAACATTCCAATAACTTATCGAATTACGCATAATTAAAAATGATCATTTCGTAATTAGTGATTAATAAGTTAATCATATTTGATAATTATATTTGCTTCAATATTATATATTGATCATAATTATAGATTATCCAAAATGAATAATCACTGGTTTGATTACATTCTGCCCAACTCTAATTTTTTTAAAGTATGCATAATTAAAGAAACGTGGCTAAAAAATATTTTTCAATATATGAATTTTGAAGAAACACGAAACATGTCAGGACCAGCATGTTATGAGAAAGAATCCTTTTATTAAAGATTTAAAATGGCGTACATCTACTTGTAAACATTTGTCAATTTTTTTACTAATATTGTTGGGAACACCTAATGATGTCATTGAAACTGGTTATTGATGCACAAGCAGGACCAGTTTTTATTCTCACGGTTTTTTTTTATATTATTTATATTTCTTTAATTGTGTAAAATATGAATAAATATTTGACATACATGTTGCTTGTTTTTAAAAGAATTGCCCAAAAATGCAAAAACTTATGCAAACAGGAATATGTTTCCTTTGTATTTTACTAAATATACTCTAAGTGATATGTGGAGAAAATAACTTAAAATAGACCAAAGAAATAAATAAAAAAAAAACAGGACTATGACTCTCTTATTCATGGTTTTCAAAAAAAAATTGTAAACACTTGAAAAAGTTTTGAAAATGGGACTGTTAATAAAAGAAATACGTAAATAAAATGAAATGTTTTAGTGTTAATAATTTCCAATGGAAAGCTTCATTAAACGCTTTGAGAATTAAAAGTCTGAATATATAAACATATAAATAGAATAATAGGTTTAGCTGTAATTTTAATAACACTGCCCGAAGAAAGATTTTCGATATCTACAAAATTAAATTTACCAATGTCATAGTTCTCTAAATGGTATTTATTTCTGATACATTTCAGAGTTTGTGAACTGCCAAAGAGGCAATTCTGTAGTGATTTAGTCACAAAGGATACAGTAAATGTTAACACATTACCGTTCATATAATACCAGTATGTAGACCTGCTTCGATATCGTCGAAGCCCGCATCTAAATAGATGACTCGTCTAATTAACTTTTTAGTAGCACGGTATTATTAGGTACGTACATGTAGGTAGACTTAATAATGTAATGGCGCGTTGTGTCCGGATTGCATCTGGCTCTTAAAATCTCAGAAATACAAGAAATTTCTTCCATACCCTTATTATAGAAATTCATTCTTAATGAAACACATAATCGTCGACTTCCTTTTACATACCTACGTAACGTGCGTTTCCGTATCTAGTACAAATAACTACAGAATAGTAATAAATACTTATCATCTACTTAACGCTTCTTTAAATGCATGAAGTGTAATAAGTTTAGAGCACAAAGTACGTGCTTGAAACTTCTGCCCTTTGCTATGAACTTATGTTAGTATACATTGAATTTTTGTCACAAAAACTAAGGCAGCATACTTTTATTATGCCAAACTTTAATGCAGCTGTAGTAGATTCTATAGTTATTAAAATGCAATAATAACTTGTTATTTCATTGAAATAATACATGCTTAGTTCATTTTACGTAATTAAGGAGCACATACTTTTTGCATCAGTTTGCGTCAAAGTTTGAGGACATATTAATACTATCTGTTAAGAATAAACAATAAGAAGTGGCATTCTATTGAAACTTTAAAAAAAAATTAAAAATAAAATAACTTCGAAATTTTTTCGTTTTATTGTATACAAAAACACTGTTTCCATTATATAATGTCTTCCTCAATATTCGATAACTTTTGTAATAAACATTTTTGCATATTAATTATATATTTAACTTTGGATGTTATACTACAAACATGTAATGTGACTACTAATCTGTGGAGGGTACACTATACAAATTAACAGTAACAAATAATTTGTAAAGATCTTATTAACATCTTATTAGTTTTGTATGAATAGCATGAAATGTATGTACGTAAATTAAATAAATTAACAGAGTGTATAGGAACAAAGGTTATTAAAGGATAATGAAGAGAGGTATTTCTATTAGAATATTGTATATCCTTCTTATAAGATTGTTTAACCACAAAATATTGTATCCTAAGAAGCAAAATAACTCTTTTGGATCAAAGTATGATTAAAAAAGTTATGAAGTTATGCACTCAAACTTTCAACATTAATATGTACATATTAACATCTTGTTGCATTTATAAGGAACTAAGAATTGTTTCATAATTAATGATTCTTATCCATTTGAATATTGTACATTGGTAACATAACGTGGCAGGATAATATGTTTAACACAAAGATATTGTTGCATTCAACAAGTATGTTATAACATATTATACATTTTTGGCAGATAACTCTACTTGTGTTTCACTGCACTCAAACGGTTAAAAATCGCTTTTAATTTTCATAAATTTCTGCCTTAAAAAATTTTTTGTTCAATTTAGTCACAATGTATATATCACAACAAAAGTATCACACAAAGAACAGAAGCTATTCGTAGCCGTGACGTCATTCTTTAAATATATCCGTATAATACATACTTAAGAATTTACGTTATTATTTACCATATGCTTAATAGTATAAACATCGACTCTTTCTCTCCAAGTTTCACTTATTTACTCTATACACATATATACATTCACCAACGGTATCCTCTGTACTCTTTCAGCGTGATCAGCCTGATGCTGTTAAGACGCATCAAAGACTACGAGAATATTATGAACAAATTTAAAGGCAGCTTAATGCTAGATGGATTAAATTGTTTTTCTTCTTTTCTTTTTTTTTTTATTATAGATTGGCATTACACAGCGACGTGGTGACTTGAAATTAATGTTGCGCTGAACCCTGTTTCTCTTTTATTTTCCCTGTTAAAAGCGCGTATCTGTAACGAACATCTCTGAACATTTCACGATTATAATTGTTAAAACTACGAATTCGAGCAATATATTTTCATCGCGATTTAGAAATCGAACGCGTAACAAGTATCACTTTGAATCGTCCACAATTAGAACGGAAGGCTCTGCCAAGCTTTCCTCAATAAACGTTCGTTTTTGTTTATTTCGATCAGTACACTGCACAGATACAGTCATTGAAAAAGAAAGATCGAAGGACGTCAAGAAGCACGATGTTCTTCTTGAAGGTTTCAGTTTCACGGACTCATCGAAACGCGTACCGTATCTCTTACGCATAATGACCTCACTCTTCGAAATGTTAACATTAATTAACAGTAATTGTCCTTATAAAAGCTTTGTCCGTTCTGTTCGAGTAAAACAGTAAAGCGTTGCGAGCCTAGACTAATTATACATAGGAAATAACGTTGTCCCGAGAACCCCACTTTTATTTTTATTTGCAATAACGAGAATTTACGTTTTCTTTTTCATTTCTAATGTCTTTACTTTCATACTTCTTCCGTAATTACTGTGAATACATTATCTTATTTGAACAATGATCGTAGATAAATTTAGATTGGAATTCGGGCTTCACGCAAAGTGGAGTCTCGGAGACATTGTCGGAGAAAATATTAATTCTATTCTGATTTCGACTAGGCAGCAAATACGATCCTCGATCGATCGCAGATTCACACTTTGCAGTACCTCGCAGTTCCCTCACATTCGAACCGATCGAACGATACAAACAGAACGCGTAAGTAGCATTCGCATAATATATTTGGTGATTTCGGAAATGTTTAAATACAAAAGAATGACGAGCACAGTTCAGCGTCAGAAGTAAAGCGAATGGAGAGTTATAGTTGTATCAACATCAACTGGTCGCTTAAGGTCACTGTTAGATGGTATCTCCCATCGTAACGTTTGGATACTCTCCCCCGTTGCCCCTGGCACGGTGCAAAAGTAAGAATCATGTTTGACGTAAATAAAATACTTTAGTGGAAGCAACTTTGAGTGACCAATCGAGTTCGATCCAATTATCGCAAGTAAATTTACAATCATCATCATCTAGAGGAATTACAGTCCAGTAGACTAAGTTAGACAGCTTCGTTCTTTTCGTTTACAAACGTCTCTTTGGTCTCGTATATATATATGTATGTATGTATATATATATATATATATATATATATATATATATATATATATATATATATATATATTTCAAGTGAAATAAAAATAAATTTCAATTCGCTTCTGGCGCATAAACATAGTTGAGTCGCACGCACAGCTCTACATTCCGTCCTTTTCTTTTTCTTTTTAATATTCCTCTCATGTACACTTAATGACTAATAAACCTCTAATTTCAATAATTCTATTTCACAATATGTATCATCGTGTGATACGCGCACACGTGCGCGTTGTGGGTGTTATGTAATTATATATGTACTAACAAATAATATGGCATTACAAAAATGTACATACAGTCGTAATGACGTGATTCTTAATAATCGAATATGCTAATAATACTATCGGTGTCATGCAATATTAATGTCACATTCTGCCCTTATGGACGTAAAGAGCCTTTAAACATCCTGGATTTATTTTTTAAACATCAGTTACGTTTCCCTAACATGAGAATACATATGGGTTCCATTTTTTTTTTTTTCTGGAACACGACTGTATAGAGTATAGAGTATACTCACCATTGGCAGTATGGAAAAGGAGTGTGCGCCAGATACTTAAGACATGTGACGAATTAAAGACCGAAACTTTTCTCTCTTTCCTCTCATTCTTACACACATACACTTGCACGCATGCACGCATACGTGCGTGCGCTCGTGCATACACACACGCACACTTTTCTGTATTCTCAGATTGTGCTTTATTACCGAACATAATCCTTATTTCGAACAACGAATACCTCTTCTATCTAATAGAATTGATAACAACAGTAAGATAAACCAGTATCCACTCTGCTGTTTCTAGATACAAATGAATTACTGTGATTCACGATGGACTGACCCGATCACGCATAGTTTGCCCGACTACAATGCACGTACAATAGTGCCACTTAACGTAGAATTTGTTCGTTAATCCGATTCGTAATACTAATAATTTATACTGAAATATATCTTATATCACATTTTTTTAGCATCGGCCTTGAAACCGCGAATCGCTCCAGTCTTCGATTACCAGAACCTCACTCGAACTGTTCGCACGATGTATATTCTCTTATTCCTCCATCGTATTCCTTTGGCTTTGTACGCGTCTAACACGTTCCCTTTCTTACGTCAGAATATAAAAAAAGTTTCCCCGTATTTAAGTCGATCAAACTTGAACAGACACGTTGAGGTACAGAACACAGAGCACTAAAACTATTTAGTATCCGTGTTTCTTCCCGTGATAACGATTCTGAACTATCCTGAAAGACAAATTCGAGCATCTTTGACTCACCCATTTTATTGGTGAAATCATTCGATCGATTTCTTTTGTCAATCTTAAACAACCACACTTCATGACTTTGATCACTTTTCCTATAGCCCAGTCTACTTGAATGACAGATGGTAAATCCGGTACTGAAATCTTGTTTACAAATATGTCAAACCTGATTGTTATTCAACGTAAGACACGCTGTTACATCCGGCTGTACGGCAATTTATGAACAATCGCGCTTTAAGCAACGCAATGTTAGGGCCGTGACAAGGCAGGGTCAAAGGGGGCACGCACGTGACCCTGGCGCATTGTGTTACGAGTAAACAAAATTAAATAAACTATTTTAATGCTTTGCATAGTTTGAAAAATGATTTTTATCTATCTCGATTTTTCTTTAAAAAATTTGAGATCAAAATTTGTTTACGACATAATGCAAAATACCCATTTTTATGCCCTACCGTGAAATGAATAGGTAAATAACGGCGTATTCCATTGGTGTCTCGGGCGCCAAAATACCTAAACACGGCCCTGGTAGGAATACAACGCACATTCGAACGAGTCGAGTCTTTTTGACAGATCCGAGTTTCTGAAGTTTCCAACACCAAGGATAGACGTACGTATAAAAGTTCGAGGCCTACTGATAGTATAAGAGGTATAGCTACGTAGGAGGAGGCGCCAATAAGTGCGATTTCTGCACACGAGAACCAAGCAACGTACTCAATTCTTCGGTTTCCGCATCCAACTTTTTCTGCCGAGGCTAGCGACACTTACGGAGCTGGCAGTACTGGAAACACTTGCCAACGAGTTCAGGCTTACCGAATGTTAATCTTGCAGCATGTGTACAAAACTGATTGGGAACATTCCTCTTCTTTCCGGCGCTCGTTCCAGCGCGCCTTCCATCCAGTTATCGTCGTCGGTTTGTTCGTTAGTAACTATGATAACTTCGCCTTCGCGGAAGGATAACTCGTCTTCGTTGTCGGCTTCGCAATCGTACAAAGCTCGACAACGTCGTAGTCCGCTCAGTGTCGAAGAAGTCGGCTAAAAGGAAAATAACAAAAAAAAGATTAGAGTAAACCGGACCATCGACGCCAATGTATGTTTTAGTTTTCCATGGACGAAGCAAGCACTCTTTAACTCGTAGGAGCATTGAGAGTAGACTGCAACGAATACATATGAAGAATGCTTCCTTAGGTCACAAGGACAAATTGGAAATTCTAGATGGAGAAGGCAGAAGGAAGACAGTTTCTTTCGAAGAACGTGCGTAGATCGTGCACGATTAAGTAAATGTTATTTCATTTATTTCCTTCTTACTGTAATAAGTATCATGCATATAAGAAATTGATTCTTATAGAGTATCAGATCATATAGGGATATTAACAGATTGTGTACAATTTTCTGTTCCCTTAGCTTTTTCAATAGCAATTTAACATCTATACTGTAGCATCTTTTCTTAGCCTTTTATAGGGGTTCAAAATATCTCACCCAAAGATTATTGGGTACTGAATAAATATTGAAGTGTATATCATAACAAATGAATACAATACTTTAATTATGTACCCTTACATTTTACAATGTATTAATTACTTTATACTAGAATTTCCAATAGTATGCATCGCTTTCATGCTTGTTGTAAGTATTTTTTTTAGATTTAATTCTTAGATTTAAGCTATTAATACAATCTTTAGTTACAAACAAAGTGGAAGACAAGTGTGAGATGGTTAATCAGAAATATTCAGCAATGAATCTTCTCATTGAATATTGCTGAAAACAATTCATATTTTCGAACAATGTACAAGAAAATTCTTACAACATTGAATAGGTTCAAAAGTTATTTTTCAATGTCTATTTTATTAAAAAAATCTATGATTTCCATTTACTTCAGATAATTAGTCTGCCTTATATCTGGGCTGGAATGTTTTATGGGATGGTATGGAATGCCTTACAGCTAACTTCACTAATTTCATCCACTTTGCAAGATTACGAGAGTAGTATTATCTCAGAATAATTAGAGGAAACTTCAGTGCATTTAAGTACTATTGTTAAACATAAATTTGGTAGATTCATGCGAGAATTAAGTTTCAAAGTACACATCCTATCGTAAAAAATTTTGATTAATGAAAATGTTGCATCAATAGGTTGAATTGATACACAGGAAGCACGAAGATTGGCTAGAAATAATGTAATCATTCAGTATTAATTAAATCCTGTACAGTATGTTTTATCTTGATATATTGTATGCTTCTTATAATCACACAGTAGAAATCCAGAAAAGAACGCATCTTTAATTAAGACTGAACAAAACATTTGTTTTGAAATTACATTGATAAAAAATTTGGTGAATTAAAATGAAATGTTACTTTCAGAGAAATTATATGCCAAGCATTGACAATGGAAAAACAATGGTTACGGACAGCACGACTGATCATGCAAAGCATTACCACACTTGAAAGGAATATTCAATAACATAGTATTTTGATATCAATGTTTTATCTTTTTGATTCATTATGAGTGACACATTACAGGAAATTTTATTGAAATAGGCATTAAATAAAAAATTTAACAACTGAAGTTTTGAGTGTTTAAGAATCTATAGATGTCTTCTTAAAATAAAAAATATTGTAATGTTTTCTTTTAATAAATATGTTAGAAAAAAAGAAGATAATGCAATGATAATAAATAATACAATTTAGGAATGTGAATTTATGTGTGTAAATAGGAACTCAGTGATAACATGTTTAAAAATGTAAATTTCCAATTCTTAATTTTTGTATTTAGATATTATGAAATGTAAGTATCTTCTTTTTCATTAGATGTTTTGCTTATGTATTGCATATTAATTCTAAAATACATTTCAAGTGTAGCAAGCTGTAATGTGGGATGGCTGATGTTTACCAGATTCAGATTTGGGAGCAAAGATGAAGGCTCCTCGGCGTAGCTCTCTAGCCTGGACCGGTCCCTTCGCTGTACCAACAATGGTTAATAACAAACCATAAAGCACTGTATTTGAAATACATGCAGTGTTTAAATACTGATTCGAAATTTAAAAGAAATCCACGACACGTATCACGAGTTTTTGTATTGAAGATAATTTTTCCCTTTAATCTTTAAATGTTTTCATAAACGGTTTTCTGATCGTGGTGTTTAACGCGAATCAGAGATCTTCGGAAAAAATATTTTCTTATTTTGTAGCAACACTTTCTGTTGTAATACAAATATTTTTATATGGGGTTGCTCAATTTTGTTTAAATTATTGATAAGATTAGTAAATTAAAATTCAGATTTTTGCTCCAGCTGTTTTTTGAAATGGTATGAATTAATGAATTATGTAATATGAGGGATAAATGTGCATTATATCGTTGCAAAGGTTTATTAATAATAATATGTAATGAAAATGTGATGTTTATGAACAATGAAGTTGTACGAACTCTACTAAAAATCACGAATAATGTGTGTGATTAATATGATATGCAAAGTACCAAAGACTGTAAAAAAGAATCAAAGAGAAGCTACTATTATTGACTACTACATGGGAAAGTGACAGGAGTAACATCGTGTTAGTTAAAGTTTCTGTAGTTAGTACGTATGTTAAATGAATAATAAGTATTTGAATGGATGTATATACATACACATACGGCGTTAAAGGAGATGTTAGAAATCTACCGGCATTGATGATTGCGCCAAATAAAATACAAATAAAACATCATTCGCTTTAGCGTGAAATAATATCTTAGTAGGTTTGCATTACATATCCGAAAATAATATTTGGAAAAAAAGGAGTATTCCTCAATTTCCTTATTTCAGTATTTCTTCCTTATTACATATATATCCCTTATTTTTATGTGTAAATACTCAGAAAAAATTTACCAACATATATAACAAATTCTTGCGTTGTGGAAGAACTTACCTTACGTGGAGGAGGAACTGGATTACCCAAACCATGATCCGAACACATTGAACTTAACGACTCGCTACTGCGCCCGTTACTTAATCTCGACGAATTGATGCCTGATGGCGCTGGAGGCGGTGGATTCCTTGGTCTCTGGAGCGTCGAACTGTTCACTTTGTCCGCACCTAATGAACAGATAGAACATAGTAAGTTTCAAAAATGGAAAGGTTTGCGAAAGATTTTACGTTTACCCGAACCAGGCAGCAGTTCGTAGAGAAGTTTGCATGAATTTTCAAACGCACCGTGTCCCGTTGAAGAATCTCCACTGGGCGATCTTTTATGATGCTGACTGTTTAATGTATTTAACGCATGTGGTAGAGTATGTAAAGAATGCCCAGCTAAGATCGGTTCGCTTGTTGTACGGCTATGCGTTGACGCTGCTAAGGACGCGGACGAAGGTAGTGTACCGTAATGAGAGGAGGGTATACCACCTGTACTTCCGGCCGGTGGTGGTGGTGGTGGTGCTACACGCTTCTTCAGCGACCCGTGAATATTGACCGATATATCTGGCGCCATGGGGGCAGGTACTGAAACGGAAATGGATAAAATCAAAATGTATAATTTCGTAGTCCGGTTTTATAATGTTCGAGGCTTGTGAGTCGTGAGTTTCAAACTAATGGGCATTGTTTTAAGTATTTGGTAAAATAATCTTTTCAATTGATTTTATTTATTACAGCTGTCTCGACAATTAAGAGGCTAAACAATGGAAGAAGATAAACAAAATTGCAGGTGATGGTGCCAGGACGAAGAAAAGAGAGACGAGAGCGAACAACCCAAGTGCCATTGATGAGCAATGCAATGTAATGTGTTAACTCAGCAAGAGACAAGTACCAGCAACAGGTTTCCTTGATTGTGGTGGTGGCGGTGGAGGCATTTGTTGTCTATTCGTTGATGAGCTAGGAGAAGAACCGCTTTGCAAACTGTCGCAAGTGCTACTTCGACTACGTAGTGTCACTGGTGAATCTCCTGGTCCGGTACCGCCACCACTGCCGCCTACATAAGAAGGCGGTCTACTGCGGGATTTCTTCTCAGGTGTTAAACATCCGTTCTGAAAAGAAATATGTGCCAAAAAATAGTTTTAAAAAATGTTTTCGTTATTATTGCGTTTCTTATTGGATCAACATACCCTATCTTCTATTATCGTTTCGTCGTCCGAGAAATCGGTGGAGCCTTCGTCATGGGAAAGATTCCAATCGATATTGACATTGTCGAACAACGTTTTCTGTCTTTGTAGAGCGTGACTCAGCTAAGGACAATGCACCGTTTGGTATTTATTATGATTCGACTATTGTATTACTCAGTATTATTAGACAAATTTTTATGACAATCGTCTTACCAGCTCTTTGCAAGTATGGTGACCCATTTCTTGCGCAATGTCGAGCGGCGTTTTATCCTGTTTGTTTCGATGTGTTGGATCGGCGCCTGCCCGTAACAATAGTTTCATCGCTTCTGCTCTGTCGTGTCTCGCGCAAAGATGCAACGCCGTTTCTCCGTCGATAGTGATTCTGTCTATACCACCTGTCGACATATTCTGCACCAAGAAGTCGACGATATGCAAGCTATTTCCCATTTCGCGTAGAATGGCTAAATGCAAAGCCGTTTCACCCAGATCCTGCAAGGGAAATAATACTATTTTCATTGATCCATGGTAAAGTTTTCCAAGTTGTATAGAGTGTTCACAAATACTCCTTTTAGGGCTGGTAGAGACTTTGTACAAAATTGAAATACGTTATAGGCCGGTTTGTACGATAAATTTTTATTTGCTATAGAGAGAATATATTATATTATCCGCAGTAATTTCCATTAACGCGTAAAAATTCGATATTTCTAAATTCTAAGTATGATTATGAATTAGCAGAGTACAAAGTTATCGATAGAAGATTTTTACGGTGAAGATGAGATAAGCGAAGTCATGCTCAAAAAGATATTGAGAAATTTAGAGTTCATATTCTGAAACGATTAGTCTTGGATGATCGTAGAGATATTTATGTATATTTCAAAGAAGTACATCCCGATAACAAAGTTCACGAACACTCTTGTACGTATCCTAATATCAATCAGAAAAGTCGTACCGATGTTGGCAATGGTGCAGCTAGGTCCACGTTCTCGGCGTAAACTTGCAGAAGTTGTTGCAAGTCGCGATTATTAACGGCATGCTCCAAATCGGAAAGGAGATCTCGCTCGTCCGCGCAAGTGTTCATTACGTATCTCTTGTCCACGTATTTTGCCCTTATAAATTCGTATCTTTCCTCCCTGTATGACGCAGAGGGAAACAAATAGGATTACGTACTAGTTACGAGTAACAAATCAATTACGGTCGTCATTTCGCTAGAGGTGAAATGGATTACACAGCCCCGGAAGCCTTAAACTTTGCGACGTAATATCATTTTTGCTTACATCGTTGACGTCGGCGTTGGTTTATGATTATGGTGCAACGTAGCTTCCATCACTTCGTTAAACGCCTGATTGGTCATGTGTCGCGCAAGAAGTAGTTGAGCGGTGCCTACGTTGTCCAGCGTTAGGGACTGTATTCTGGATATGTGTACTCCCAAATCTCGATGTATCCCGCTACACTCTATGCAGACGATTATGCCGAAATTCGTGGACAGCCACGTGGCGTCTGTGAAACAAAAACAGTTACCTTTATACGCGTTTACAGCCTGGAGTCATTTTACACGAGACGTTCCATTCGAAGAAAACAAACTCTATGGACTTTGGACATTCGTTTCGATACTCCACGGTAGTACTGGTACGGTAGCGTTTCATGTGCAATGCAGTCGCTTGGCACCGAACGAAAGAAAAGATTTTGATCCCCAACAGTACCAACGTTTCACGTTCGAAACGCGTCCTCGTCAAATTTACCATTTTGCGATGAGCAATCGCAGCACTGGTCATTTCCAGGTAACCTCATCACACAACGGATCACAGCCTGCTGTAGCTCGACTAAACTTGGATTTCCGGTGCCAGCCTCTGCCTTGCCGCTGGCGTCGAATGCTCGAAGCAGAGCGCGTTCCTTGCAGTTGACCAAAACCGACATCCATGCACGTTGGTCCGCTTCATCTTCCGCTTGAAAATGGTACGTTCTGTTGTCTGAAACGGAGCAAGTTTAAGCGTACCGTCCGTACAATTTCAGGACTACGATTATATAAGATGTACACAATGTACGATTACATAGTACGTAAGATTTACATAATGTACGATTACATAGTAGACAAGATTTACACAATGTACGATTACATGGTACACAAGATGTACACAATGTACGATTACATAGTACACAAAATTTACACAATGTACGATCACATAGTACACAAGATTTACATAATGTACGATTACATAATACACAAGATGTACATAATGTACGATTATATTGTACACAAGATGTACCGTAGCCCCGAGTATCATCTCGGGGTTACGGTACATCTTAATCTGGTGCAACTTACAGCTAATGAGATCAAAGCCCCGTTTATCGTCCGGTACTAGTTTAATTTGGCAGGTTAATAAATTCACCCTCGTGGGTGGTTTATTTTCGTCCGCGTGACAAATGTCGAGGTAACCCTCCGCTTGTACGGCGCATCTCCTTTTCTGCCAAACTCTTCTCATTTTCCCTTCGCTCTTCTTGAGAAGGTGGCCAGACCGTGTGACGCCGTGTTGTTTGTCGCCTTGCAACTGGTGAAGCGAATATCCTGCATTCGCGTTCACGTTTAACTGGAAATGATAAAACGGATCGATATAAATCGAGGAACGTTCACGCAACACCGATTTGAGATTCACGGTTGTAAATTTTACCTCTTTGTCGCAGCCCGAGCTTCTAAGGAGGTTTCTCAGCTCCGTTAATCGTCTTCTCTCCTCGTCCTGTGTTTGCCTGATCTTTTGTAGCTTCACGCTCAGATCCGCCACGTACGAGCCGAAGTGCTCGATGGTCTTTAGGCCGTCTTGAAAGTAACTGTGGAATCGAACCTCGCGTTGAGTACGCTCGATACCGCTTTAACTCGCTAAGTATCGAAATATTATTTCTTTTTTTCTTTTCTTTTCAAAATGTTTTATTTCCCGCGCGCCGTACTCGGGGAACGATCTTCTCATTAAAGTGGAAGAAAATGTTTGTTTCGAAAAGTTACATCGTGTTCTATAAACAGATCCCTGGCATCTATTTGAAAGCATCTATTAATATCGAGACACTTGTACAGAATCTAGTATACATCGGTAGTGGCTGTAAGCTTTTACAAACATTTTCTTTCGGTAAAAATTCATAACTGGACGTGCAAATTACTTTATCGATCAAAATCTACGAATATTCCGGGCTACGAAAATCGTGTAAATTTTTGTCGAGTATAATTTCTCTTTTGCTTCGCAATATATTATTCTAAAAGTTATAAATAAAACGATAGCGCATTTTGTTCGAATTTCAACGTTTACGATCTTGAACGCGATGTTCAAATCAATTTTAAAACCCGGTAAGAAAATGTTTACCCGAATGTTTTGTAAGCAGAGTACTGGCGTATCAATGGGTTAATAACTGTATTTGCTTTAGTATCGCAGAGCATCGCGCTACTGAACTTACTTGGTTTGTGCATGATAATATTCGACTAGATGCTGAAGTAGTTCAATTCCTTTTTTCGTTTTGATTTCGTTCACCTTAATCAAGTACTGCAAACGACAACAAACAATACCACGATTACACACGTATATAAATTTACAATTCGATTATTACAAATTTTACATTCGATACAGTTCCCCGTTATTTACTTTTCCAACTACTTTGAACAAAGTGTTTCGAGTGCAAAGGGTTTCGGTGAAATGTAATTTTACTAATTTCTTTTCATGTATCCCAGTTTTGGAAATGTTCATTTCGTCGCTACGCGTCAGCCGACAAAACGTAACCGTACAATAGCGTGTGATTTTAAAACGACCTCGATCGTTCTTCTTTCGAAATATTCTCTTCCGATATCAATGGACTAGCATTCGTTTCAAATGGTAACGTCCAATGGCCGAGTGATTCCTCCTGCGGGGCACAGAAATCCGTGCCGCAAATTGAAACAATCATCGTAATAAATACAGTGAATTACTGTCATTTGTTCCAGACACGATTCGGGAGCCTCACCTCGCACATTTGCAATTGAAATAATCTTCTCTCCTTTTCCATCTCATCGGCGATCTCGGCCGGCGTAACTTCCGTCCGAATGAGGCCAGCCTCTTTCGCGTGCTGCTTCTTCTCCTTCTCGATTTTCGCGTATTTCGCCTCGTAATCCTTCCACGCCTTTTCGAACGGTCTCTTCAAGTCACCTTTCACACCACGGAGATCCCCCTTCAGCACCGAGTCCAGGGGGAACATTACGATGTTGTTAATATTCTGCATCTGTTGCGCGTAAAAATCAAAAACAATTGTGAATCGGATCGACGAAACCGGTTTAATTTATTTCGTCGATATTTCTACGCAGACTATGTTGATTGGGTTTCTCGTTACGATCGAGAATAATTCACGATAATTGCAATTCGACGACGTGGATCGTTCAATTTCGTTTAGTTTCGCGCTGCGTTTCGATGTAATCTCAGTGATCGTTTTCTATATTTTTAATTCGTAATTGTTACAGTTTACGAATTATCGTTTGGAAGTTATTTTTACGTTACTTTCGTTCTCGGTTAAGTTGGTTTTGTACGGTCTTTGAAATTGTTTCTATGCCGAGAAACGGTAAATATATAATTTCGTACACACCAGAGTCTTCATTAAAGCACTCAATTCTTTCGTGACGACCGCAAACTTCAAGAAAGCAGCACCGATATCCGGTTCCTGTTCTTTCAGAGCCGCATCGCCGAGCCTTTCCAGAGCCCTTCCAAGGTACACTTCGTTATCGACGTGAGCTGTCGAACAAAAGAACGAACCATTTAAATAATCTTCAACGAATCCATTTGTGACCGAGATTAATTAATTTTGCGATTCAAATACGTTAGTGGTTACAGTACGGACGACAAGCTACGATAGTCATGAATAATTTATTGGGTAAGTTTTTTTTCTTTTTCAAATAATATTGCATTTGTAGCTTCGCCCGAACGCGAATAATATTTTTAACAATTGCAGATAATGTCTTAAAAATTGTCGCAAATTGTACAGTAGTTTATTTCTGTCTTGATATGCAGTATTTATAACCATGAATCAACATTTTCAAAGAGAGCAGATAGGAGAAGATAATTCCAATAATGAGTCACCCAATAATGAATTAAAGTTCTGATAATTTTTTAAATATATCTTCGTGAAAGTAACACTAATAGATCGGCGAAGTTTTCCCGATGAAAATGAGTCCAAACACGACCACATTCTTACTATTTTTACTTACGGATAATTTAAATCATTTTTAAAAATCATTCAATGATGCGTAAGTGAAAGTAGTCCGATCAAGGTCGTGTTTGGACTCGTTTTCATCGGGAGAACTTCGCCAATGCATTGACGACACTTTTGCAAAGATACAATCAAAATTAAACAAATTTCAATTTTCATTAATGGATGATGCAATCTTGGCAGTTTATCGCTTATCGCTCGCGACGAAGAAACAAACAATGCGAGGGATAACTTCGAAATTTTTATCGAGACTTTTAACGAGGAGTGCCCGTAAACGAGTTGCCTCGATTAAAGTCGTATTTCCAGACATTTGTACAAATTGTATAGCACTTTATGCGAATTCTACCGCGTTTATTCCTACGTGTGAATATATATCTTCAATATATTAGTATTTTTACATTACACCCGTGCAATGAGAGTTTAAATTTGCTTTCTGTTTTTTTATGCTTTCTTGTCGAACCAAAAATACGAATAAAAACGAGAAAAAGCGACATGGCGCAAGTAAGGGCGGGGGGAAAAAAGTAAAGAACATGAAACCTGGTAGAAATTTCAATCAAATGAAAGGTTGAACGTTCCTCGTTACACGCGTACAGGATATCTCGCATTACCCAGCTGGTAAAGGAGGAAAGAAGGAGGGGTAATCTGAAACTTTCATCCGAGGTCCGATAACATTTTTTAAACCGTACTCACCGTTTCCAGAGTTGTGTATAGCTTTGATCGCTTTCTTCAGCTTTGTTAGACCATCCCTGTCGAAGTCCAAAGTCTGTAACAAATATAGAAAATGAGGGATATTCTCGACGCGCGGTATTTTTTATTATTATTATTATTATTATTATTATTATTCCCACTCAGTCGCGACACACAGGAGTAATACAGAGACGGACGATTTACGACAGACACTTTTAATTTAATTCTTGCATAACGATGATCAGGTTAGATTAACTCGTGACTATTTCTTCGTTAACTTTCTGCATTTACGATGAATTACGAGCACCGTGAAATAACTTACGTTACGTGGTAAGAGGGGTTGACCAGGTGTAAAGAGAGAGAAAAAAAAATTGACCGGTATCATAAAGTATATCTTCCTGTAACCTCATTTTTTCCACGAGAATAACGATGCACCTGCAAAGTGCAGTTGCACGTTTTTGTTTATCGGATCATTTATTTTATTTTTTCTTTTTTTGACGACTTAATTCACCACTTGCTAATAATTCGAATTTAATCCGTAACTTTATAACAATTATCATTACCGTGATTAACTAATGCCAATAATGCCTTCAATTATAAATTTACTAATCGATTTTTATTAAAAAAAATCACACTTAGGAAATTATTCGAGCAGCTGCACCAATAATTACTTTAATTATTATCATATTGAAAACTTTACACTTTATCGACGAATTATGATATTCAATTTCGAAAGGTAATTTAAAAAATAATTTACAAACTATTGCAAATGTGAAAGCATAAGGAAACTGTTCGGAAAATGCTTTTCTGGTGGTGGTGAAACGCTTGAAAATTTCTATGAATAAAACACACGACTCATTGCGCAATTTCAGTTATCTCGTTAAGTATACATTTATCGGAAATAGCATGATTTACGTTTTAAGATATTCAATGTGTTTAAAAATACATGGAAAGGAGAGATCATCAGGGGTCATGTATGATTCACGAGGGGGACTTGCACACCATTTTTAACAAAACTTTGTAGGTAGACAGATCACCGAAAAATATTCGAACCATGTTTGAACGTTTACGTTGAGACTGAATTTCAAATAATTAAATATCGTTTTTACGAGATATTTCACCGAAAGATTTTTATTGCCCACGTTGTGGATTCTTTCACGTTGTATAGAAACCTAATGGTTGCGGTCGAAACTTCGTAATCGTGTGATCCGAGGTTCGAGTTCCGTCACGACGAACTACTTGTTTTTCTTACATTCTGCTTGAACTTATACGTAAAATAAGGTTTCGTAATCATTTCCTTTGCCGAGATAAAATTCTCTTCATTGGGATTTCCGGTCGGATACAACAACAAAAATATTCAAGCACTTACGCTCACTCTGCGATTTTATTCAGAGCTGGTTATCTCTTAAAGACATTTTAAAATGGAAACGTTTTACACAAGATGTAAGGTTTAAATATATCACCAATATCAGTGTTATTGATACAGTGTGTATGAATATTATTTTATTCCATTGGTAATATTCGCAGTTTACCCATAGCATTTAAATATATATTAAAATATTCGTTTCCGCCCTAAATACATTATAAATGTTGAATATACTAAATATAAAAAATATTAAATATGCTATTGAAAATAATAGTTTTAGTTTGTATTAAGGGTTGGGGCCTCGAGTACACGTAATGCGAGACTCTCTCTGTAGTTCTATCTCGCTACCTACCCCGCTTTCTTGCTAATTGATTTTATCACTTGAAAGCAAACAAAATAAAAAATTTATCCAAAGAGTGAATATTTCCATTTTGAATCAACTTGGAAAAAAAGAAAATTCGAAAATTTGAACATTTCTAATCAAAGTGGATTTTCGTTTTCTTAATTTCTTAAATTTTCCTTTCACGGTGAATAAACTAATTCAGATTGATAATCATTTTCTCGTAATTTTTTGAATTGGAAAAATAAAATCAATAAAAAAGTGTTTCGAAAAAAAATATACATATCTCGTTAAAACGTATTACGCAAGGCCAGTGACTTTCATTTTGATCGAATTGCTCGTTTGCGGGGGGAAAAAATATTTCGATCCGAAATACCGATATTGCTTCCCGAACACCGAGGAGCACGAACGATATTGCAACGCTCGGAGCGTCGAGGACGCAGCGAAGACGCGAGAGGCGAACGCGCGTTGCAAAAGGCTCCGCCGACTGTTAAACGCGCGAAGGAAAAGCAACAACAACGAGGAAAGGAATTCCCGAGCAGAACGACGCAGCGATACATTTTATCGGATCATGCTCCGCCGAGCGGAAGATTCGTATATCTTCGTTCTTCGCGGCGTGGCCTTCTTATCGGCGATTTTTGCATTTCGCGCCGCCGCGCTTTCACGATTTTCAATAAACCCGAGAGAGGACCGCCACCGTAGGTAAAAGTATATTGGAATTCTTATCGACCGGCGTTGTAAACTGCGCAGCAGAAATCACAATTAAATTTCCATCTGGCCAGATACGCGTGGACGGTTGAGTTTCGAACGGACGTCTCGGAACTAATTGCCGTTGAAATCCGATTTCATTTTATTCGACTTATTTTTCTGTGAACACATTCGTATCGACTAACGACATCGCGGGATACGCTCTTGGGATACTAACGGTGAAAGGGGAAATTTTTTTAGATCGAATACACGGAGAGTATCGCACGATGTGCCGGGAACTATTTGCGGGTCGGTACGCGCGAGATTTTTTACGCGTTTCTAATCGTGTTTCGTAGGTACCCGTGTACGACTTTAAAACACGATATTTATTTTATTCAACATCTTTATTGCGTGTACACGTAGAGGTGTGTGTGTGTGTGTGTGTGTATGTGCGTGTGTGAGATAAGCAAGTAAAATATGCTAACGATTATGCAAAAGAATACCCAAGTGCCGCTACCGACCTAACCTCAAATATTAAGGCGTTATCGAGGGGTTTAATATTTTGTGTCAAAGTTCTTTACAATTTTTCTTTCTACGAAGGAATAATACTTGGAAATGTACTCTGCGTGGTAAAGTTATTATTTTTTCAGATAGATAGAAATCAATAGGATTATTGTTGTGATTATTTATCCATCGAACGGGGATCATCGGAAAAATAAAATTTCACAAATTGAGAAAATGACACTAGTTTGATAAAAAATATTCAGATTCTTGTTTAAGTGTAAATAAATGTTACAGTTTCGACGTACAGTGTAGCGTGCCCACATATTGAATGGTAATATTGTGTTAAAAATATTGACAAGCGGTGATTCACACAGACGGTTCAACATTATTGAAACGATATTTCCAACTTTTCCCCTCACACGACAATTTCTTGGTGTATTGAGCAATACTGTCTACACATGTTTCAATATATTGACAGGGTTTCGATAATATCATCAGTTTTTGATTGCTACGATATATTGCATCAGTCCACAATATCATCTCTAGATGGTAAATATTATTTCCAATGTTCAATATTCTGTAATAATATTAACCGTATTCTTTGAAGTACATAAAAAGTTCAGTTCAAAGATCTATAATATTGCCAATTCTTCGAATTCCACTACAATCCTTCCAGGCCAATATTTTCAAACGGAAGCGCACCACCTTTCCAATTAAAAAAAAAAACAAAACAATATATTTTCCATATTTGCGTTTTTTTCGGAAATTTTAAAAACTTCCGATTTTTTTCAACAAAAATCAATTTTCCTACAAAAAGAAACTATTTCAATAAATTCGCACGTACAACAATAGCAACATTCGTCTAGATCCTGAAAATTCTAATTTTATCCAATTCTAAATCCACCCCACCACGTAACCTAGAAATTCGAACAGCGTAATACGAAGATATTTATATTTCTCAAGCGCGTTAAAATATTTTCATAAAAATCCACAGAAGTATTCTACAAAGTGTGTATTCTTAGTATTCGTACGAATCGTTCACATTGAATATTCCGTATGGTTGGAAAAAATTTTCAAACGTCAGCATTTTTTTCTGCCCGTAAGGTGTTCCTCCGTGCCTTCGATCCCGAGGAAAATACAAAAACGAAGAATTCGATTCTTTTGTCTGAAATTACATACTAGAGATTGCGCCCCCTTCCCTTCCCCCAATCGTGTTACAGGAGAGTCCACCTGTACTGACTTGACATTTTAGTTCAACTGCGTTCTTACAACCACCGTTGCGTCATTCACGAACACAATCCCTACTTCTCGCGCACAGCATTGTTCCCAGAGGAACATGACAGAGTATACCCTCTTAATTAAATGCGAACAACTGTCGACGCAAAGCACCGCGATAAATATCAGACGTTTTGATAAGTCGGTGAAGAGGCGAGGCTTAGCGGTGAAGAGGAACGCGCGTATTGTATACAGGTAGTAGAGGGTCTTGTTTTTTCGAGCCGCCAGGTGATCGTATCAAGATATATCACGACGCGTCGTTGAGCACGTTACGCTGATACGGTAGTTTGCTCGACAACCGTTTCTTCCGGAATTTGCATTCGCGCGGTGTGTCGTTCTTTTCATTGGCGAATCCGGTTCTGCGTGATCTCCGATACCACCCAGACCGCCCAACCAATCACAATCGTCCTCGACTTTTGCAGCGTCGCGACGCAATTAAAAGAATTGTGGTCGCGAAAACGCTCTGGTTTTTAACCTATCGTTTCGTTCATAATTTGTAACCGTTGTAACAAATATCGACAACATTGATTCCAAATGTCGAGGATAATTTTGTAAGATTTCACGCTTTTTAATTTTCGTATGTGTACATATATATATTTATGGGCACATTATCGAAAAATAAATTGTAGAATTATTCTATCGAAGATAGGGTTAATTTTCCGAGATGAAAATATGATTTTTGGTACGCGAACAATTTGAATTATTCCAAATTTGTTAACTTTGGGTTTAAGTGACCGAATTGAAATTAATATATCGCGAATAAATGATCGAAAGTTGCGTGGAAATTTCTAGGATATGTTGTGTTAATTTCTCCTAATGAAAATAATAAAGATTGATTATTTGCTTGATTATTTCGCTGTATCGTTATTTCGAATATAGAATTATTATTTTCGAAATTATTCCATGGAATGAGATAACGCAAATTGTACTTCGACAATGAAATAACCGTGAAATAAAATAATACGATTCGACGATAATTACTTTTCGCATAAATCTCTGAGAAGAAACTTCCTATATTAAAATTCGTATTTAGTACGGTAATATAAAACAGGACTCTTTATACGTAAATCTATTCAGTTGGAATTCAACGGAGTTGTCGACACGCAGAAAATTAAATCGACAAAGTTTTCTTCGCTCGTAGTATCATCGAGCTGCTGTTCACCGAACAGAGACGTTACGCTGGGTATAATTGGAAAGTTAGAATTGAAGTGTTTGGATCGATGAACGTCGTCCCCTATTGTTCACGCAATACGGCCGCTCGTAGCGTGCGAAGAGGATCGTCGAGCAAATTGAATGAAATAGGGGACAGAATGACAGAAATTCGATCACTCCACCACCAGTTTAAGTATCCCATGGCAGTACCTTTTTTTACGCGGGTTTGAGAACATCGTTTTAAAAGTTTCACTATTGACAAGGAATACACGAAAATATGGTTTTAAGAATGCAGCGACAGGAGGTGGAGCTTACGATACTGTCCACGCCAGTGGTTCTCAAACTGTGCGCCACCAAGATGGCAACTATCGGGGTACACGTCTATAAATATTGAAAACTTTTATCAACCACTTCGCTACCGTGTTTTTTTTTTTTTGTAATCGATTGAAAAAAGATAATATTTGTGTATTTTATTATTTCAATATTTTTGCAAATTATTAGAAATCTTTTCAAGTAATATATTTCGAACGTTTTTAACACTAATGTTACGATCCTCTTTAGAATACAAAGAAATTAATCCGTGATTCTTAAAAATAGAATGCATTTACAGAAAAAATATAAAAATGGAAGAAGGAATGTATATATGAAAAACTTAAAGAAGATAAATAGTGAGAAAGTTACAAAATCTGTATATATTTATCTATACTGAAATTTTGTTTATTCACTAATTTGCTTTGTGGGCAATAGTGTTTCATTAACTTGCTTCTCAATCTTGTTCGTTTTTCGTTCCTGTTGGAAGACCGTTTCTGCAGACCTATTAAATACCGTGTCGTCCATTTTGTGCCATAACCTCTTTTTGTACGTGGCAATCTCGCTATTGAACGGACCTGGCAGACGCGACACGTTTTCTAATTTTAGTTATCCGCATTCACCGAAACAAACGTACGACTAAACGACTTTCCTCGGACTACGAGATATACGATAATAGCACACGCACTCTTACGTTATTCCGGTGCCAAAACTGTGCCGTGCCTGAAAGTGGTAGTTCATGAAGCGCGAGTTAGGCGTTCACGTGGACATTCATAAACGCGCGACTGCTCTATTAAGAACCTGCGATACAGGCAATATGCATACATTATTCGAGAGTGTTACAATATTAGTAAAATTGAATGAGAAACAATTACGTATTTTACGGCGCGCGAAGAATTACAAACGAACAAAAGTAATTGGCGCATATTGATATTTTTCAATACGAACTTAATGCAATTAAAAAATGCAAACTTATAAAATCGATAAATAAATTTTATTCTTCCTCTTGTATAAACGATGTTTATATATTCGTAAATTGTAGTTTATTTCCTTTTTTCGTAATTCGATTATAGAAACATTGGTAAGGAAATTTATAAATATTACTTTACGAAAATCATTTTGTAAGTGAATTTCTAAAGTAGCACGTTTTGAGCCGCAAACTTAAAATTTATATATCTTTTAAACAAATACTTTCTCTGTTCGCGTGACCCAATATGTTCTCACAGTGAATGAAAAATTGCATTAATCTTTATTTATACTTTCCAGAGCGCGTAACACGATAACGCAGATTTACAAAAGTCAATTTGTAAAATAATTTCTATGCGCATGAGTTTAAAAAATTAAAAAAAAAAACCGAATTATGATTTTATCAATTTTCAACGTAAAATAATTATGCTGTCGAGTCGGTAACCCCAATCCACGTTGTACCGTGTATTCTGGAAGAAACGAAATAAATACGAGTTACGTGATAACGTTTATTTTGAACGTGACATAGAAAACGTCGTAACGAAAGTGACTTTGTTTAAAACTGGTGATCGGTCGTTGTTTACTTCGGGACACGATCTTGCATAAGATTACGCGTCAACCGGAGAAGACATGTTCCCATTGGACAAGTTTGGCATAGAACGCGCGGAGATGTGGTGCAACCGGTGTGCAAGCGTTATTGCGTTACGCAGAAATCGCAACACGTTTCGGAAAACCGTGTCGTCGCGCGGACTCTCGAATTGGAAACTTGCGAAACACGAGCTGGCCACGCGTGCAAGGGAAATTGGCAAATGTGTGGCCCACTCCGGAACTGACCTCCCTTACAGCCGCCGCGCCAACGCCGGAGAACGGATAAAACCGATGGAACAGGTTTTGCACTCCTGAGCCAATGAACCTCGTTTAACATACGGTACACTAACGCGCGGGCTTAACGCTTTAACAAAATTTCCCGTACACCGTGAATACAGTTGCTCCCTTAACCTCTATAACGTGAGAATTACTTTTCGACTTTTCTTGCTGTTTAACAACGAGTTTCAGAATGTTCTACGAATTCTGGATTACGGGGTTCGGTTAGATATACTAAATTATGTAGTTGATACTATGAACCTCGGTTATTTAAGTAACTATTAGTTTATTTTCTTTTGCTGTAATTTTTTTTACTTATACACGTGTAGAGTAGAATTAATAAAAATTTTAGATTATTTAACGGTCATAGATTATGGAGTTTGGTTAGATATACTAAATTATGTACTTGATACTGTAGACCTCGGTCATTGAAGTAACTTTTAGTTTATTTTCTTTTGCTGTAATTTTTTTTACTTATACACGTGTAGAGTAGAATTAATAAAAATTTAAGATTATTTAACGGTTATAGATTATGGAGTTTGGTTAGATATACTAAATTATGTACTTCATACTGTAGACCTCGGTTATTTAAGTAACTATTAGCTTAGTATAGTATTCTATAATCTTTATTATAGTATTCTTGTGCTTAGAATAGTATACTATTAGTAAAAACTAATTAGTATACTATTGGTATATTAGATTATTTCCTTTTTTTTTTTAATTTTTTTCACTTATACACGTGTAGAGTAGAATTAACAAAAATTCCAGATTATCTATGGGTTATAGATTATGGGGTTCAGTTACATATACTAAATTATATACTTGATAATGTAGACCTCGGTCATTGAAGTACCTTTTAGTTTATTTTCTCTTTCTGTGATTTTTTTCACTTATACACGTGTAGAGTAGAATTAACAAAACTTCCCTTTACCCTGGGAATTATTCTTGGGCCTTTGTTTCAGTTTAACAAAAATTCCAAAATGTTAATTTAGGTCATAGATTATAGCGTCCAATCAGATGTACCAAATTCTGCACTTGATACTGTAGACCCTGGTTACTGAAATAATTTTTACTTTATTTTCCATTCCAATGACTT
This sequence comes from Ptiloglossa arizonensis, assembly GCF_051014685.1. Lineage (NCBI taxonomy): Eukaryota > Metazoa > Arthropoda > Insecta > Hymenoptera > Colletidae > Ptiloglossa > Ptiloglossa arizonensis. The sequence continues at coordinate 23,095,548 of NC_135048.1, read as the reverse complement.
TTTTCACTTATACAAGTGTAGAATAGAATTAACAAAATTTCCCATACGTGAATACCAGTTGCTCCGTTAACCTCTTTACTGTCAGAATTATTTTCGAGCTTTCGTTACAATTGGCCCGCATACATCGCGCACTGTCTAAAGTTTTCCTTTACTTTAACGTTTCAACGTCCGACAACATTTTCGTAGTACAATAGGGTTTAATAGGGTTTTCACTGTCTGTACCGACTGGGGGTTTTAGAGTCGATAATCGATTTCATGGAAGAAGGTACAAAGGAAAAGAAGGCATTTTTTTTTTAACTATAATTTTTCGTTACATTTGTGCTTAGAAATATTTAAATTTAAAAATAGAGCAAAAATTGAGCAAGATACAGTCTTTTTCATATTTTTGTTTGTTTCAAATTTATTTTTACAAAAATATAAATAGTAGAGAGAGTTTTTTTTTAACTCCTCGATAAAAGTCACCTCACTGGAGTTTGATCGGAGACTTTTAACGAGTATGGTAGATGATCTATTGCAAAAGTCATCCTTTTTTATCTCGATTTAAGGTCAAGCCTCGCGCATACCGTCCGATGAAGAAAGTGAATGGGTTGCACCAAGAGTGAACGAGATAAAGGAACAGCGAGTAACTGATCGGAACTTCAGAATTTTATTGCACACATTCATAGATTAAAAAAGCTATTGAAAATTAAAATAAAAGTTTATTCCGACCCGGAAGTCTACAATATTAAATACAAAATTTGGTACATCTGGACGCCATAATCTATGACCCGTAGAACAATATAAAATTTAATTAAAAGATAATTAATTGATTTTAATACGTAAACCGAAATGTGAAAAAATATTTCTAAAAAATACACATACGTACCAATTTTATGGTACGCATTTTTTTATTTTGAAATTTCTACCCATTTTTTATAAAACCTCCTGTACAATACGTTTTAATAACAATTGTATAAAACGTCTATTTGTATTTTGCAATAATCATACAGAACAGCTAGTGCGGAAAGATTCAACTGTGATGCGACTGAGTACACACAATTCATCTCTAGCATCCTCGGCGTCGTGTGTGTATCGGGTCCTCGTCCAAGTTATTGATTTATTCGTTGACAGTCGCATCGCGTTGCTATTTCAGTGCACATCGCGAATTTTTTCTACCTCTGTCTACACGGATCGTATTTACCCAATTGCCGTATGTATTTGTTATGATTCGAAGAAACTGTATTATTCAGTATCGTGTTTACGAATGCACATTCTCACGGTACCTCGTGCAATGCAATCTTTCGACTCTATCGATTAACTGGGAGTCAAGTGTCCTAATTGATGCAAAAATTATCAAAAACTTCTCAACTCTGTTTCTCAATTGATTGGTGAACGTTCGATACCCGAAACATTCGCGTAAAATTAGTTTCTTCGTTTACGAACAAATAGATATTTCACGAATAACCGTGAAAATTACCCCATAGAAGTCTAAAAACTTAAATAATATTTATATCGATCAACTGTGTTCCAAAATTCAAACTTACTATTGGAAACATTGACCAAATAATTTTTGTTTTTCATTCGATTTTCAATCGTTCAATTTGTTCTCTTCGTTTCTAGATTTATTGTTTCGTTGATCGACAAAAATTACGAACAGTGCTACACGAAGGATTCTACGTTTTTATAAAAATATTAAAGCATTTTCCATGCTTTTATAAAAATTGTTCGCTATCTGGTTGCGAAATATCAATTTACTGACTTTTATCCTTTCGTGTTGATCCATCGTGCGTAACGTTTTAAAGTCATCGAATAAAAATAATTAACAGAAAAAATTCTCCAGCTCAAGAGTCAGAACATTTAAAAATAAACCTATTCTTTTTTTTTTTTTTTTTTTTCAAAACGCTCCGAGAAACTATTCGATTTAACAATTTGTTTACTAGGATAGCTTTTAATACTACGTAGCGGTTACAATGTATTTTATTACGAATTGAACACCATTGTATCGACGCATCGGTTCGTTCGACAGCCTCGAGCACAATAGTCCAGCGAACGCCTCGCGAAATTGCAGATTAACGTCGTAATTGAATTTGATTCCATTCGGAGTTGGACCAATTTGATTCACCAGTCGAACTCCCAATATTCGAAAACCGCTCGCAGCATTGCCTCGTCCGTAAATAGATTACTATCATCAAATACGCATTGCAGAAATGATTCAGCGACTGCAATCGCGGAGTCACAAATTCCGATCACCAATACGGAGACAAAGAGTCACCGCGGAACGAAGCTCGAAAAAAAAAAAAGATAATTAACGCACGAGGGCCTCGTAATACGCGAAAAGTTGCTAAAATTAGCTTTCGAACAGTGAAAAGTAACACGCTTCGAAACTAAGAAAAGAAGGTCGAGTAAAGCGCGAGGAGAAAGTATATACATTTTATATTATATTTATCAAGTCTGTAAACCTAAGTAATAATTCTCAAACGTATACTTTCAATCGCTTTCGGCACGTACCGACAGAGATTTCGTTGATTATTATATTTGCAAAAAAGTGAAGCAATTATCAACGCAATTGTTCTCTTTAACGCGTTTCATAAATAATAAAATACTACGTAATTTTCATAGAACGAATAAAGCGTCAAAAGTGGTTTATCTTTTATTATTTATACAACGGTTTCATCCAGATGAGAATTTTATCCATCTCTGTGTGTTAAAGAAATAATAGATTCATAGTTCCTACAAAACAGGTTTAGTTTAAACAGTTTAAGTTTCGTTGATTTTGAACGTTGATAATTTTTCTAATTTTTTTTTCATCAAAGATTCTTCGAAGAATATTTTTAAACACCGAAGACGCTGAGATACAAAAAAAAAAAAAACTAATAGTAAAACTGTCCTATCGAAAATAGGACAGATGGCAGCCCTGTATATGCGTGTAATGTAAGATGACAGACAGAATAAAACAAACGTGTCGACGAAGGGTCATCGTATAGAGCGAGAATCAAGTGCAGTTTAGGATCGCTGAGGCAACTTCTCTCCGTCGCTTGTACGTCCCTCTCTCTTTCGCGCGCGCGACAACCAGGTGAGACGACTAACAAGCAAGAACGAAAGAAATTCCTGGCCGCGCGACCTTGGTAGGTCGTTCGTGTTCGAGTCGTTTACCTGGACCGATTTGCAAACGCGCAAGGGGCAGCATCTGTGCTGCTCTAGCAGCATCAAAGGCTCGCTCCCAGACTAAGCAACGCGTAACGAAACGCAGGGAGAAAAATGTAACGCTGAAAATAAGTCTTCGACTTTGTTGCGTTAGCGCAGTGTTTCTCAAAGCGTGGTACGCGAGCTACGTTCAGGGGAGGTTGCTCCTCGGGGTCAAAATAATTTTACGTATTATTATAATACTTTTTTCCTTTATTAATATTAGCCACCGTTCACCGTCAACGTACCTTTATCTTTTAAATGTAACTTTTTCAATATCACCAACCACGTGTTTTGTTTATATATCGGAGATTATTTCGCATCTCGACGATTTGATCATTTCTTGGAATTCTCACAAATTCTAAGGATCCGTTTAATAAGAAACTTATAAAGTATTACGATCGAATATGCTTTGTGAAACAGAATTTTGAAATGAAATTTTTAATATTTTACAATCGAGGAATAAAATAGAAGGGAACCTCCTCTGGAATAAATATAAATGCAAACCTGAAGGGATATTCCGTTTGATGCAAACGCGAAACTTTGTATTTATATTGAAAAGAGACTGAATTAGGAAAACGTCCATTTGATATTGTTTATTAATTTTGTTCAGTTTCTAGAATCGCGTTTTGGTATTGTCTATTGTGCAAAGATATGCAGGGAGTCTCTTTATTCAAAAGGCTTTATTAGCAATCGACGATATTGATGAAAAAATAATTATTTAAGTTTGTATTTCGTTTAAATTGGCAAAATTCATCGTTTATAGTGTCAACGCGTATCTCGTATAAACGTATCAGATAATACAAAATTTCCACGCGCAATAAACGCTGATAAAGCAGGTTTCCATTCAACTGATTCGGTTAAAATGCTGATTTTGGCCAGAATGCTTCGCTGAAGTTCAAATATATTGAATTTTAACCCCTCCGGTTTGAATCTTTACCGTGCACTGCATTGCACGCAGTAGTGCACAAATATTTCGTTGCATTTAAACGATATCACGATTATCATGAATATTGCATATATGTAACGATTTATTCGTACGTTAAATTATTCAATTTTTCAGCTCGTACATCTATACATTTTTTTTTATCCAAAGCTGATGTTTTATCCTAATCGAGAAACCGTGGGTCACCTTCATATCTCAACGAACAGGCGAGATAATCAGAAATTGATTATTTCCACACTTTTCTCGATGTATTTTAATTTTCATTCAACAAATTTTTTTCATGCTACGAACAATTTATGAGCAAACTGGTGTCATCGTGTTAGGGGAGATTTATTCCGTACAAGGTTATCTGACAATTTTCCAAATTAACTTCGACAACATACACTAGGACTAAAAATAAGTACACAATGTTACATAAATACACTTCGAATGATCTTTTGTTAAATATTTGTAACGGAAATACGAAACGTGAAGGGAACGTCGCGATCAAGTTTGCGTTTCAAAATGTTTGCTTGTAAAAAAATCTTGCTCTGTTGACAAACGTGTTAATCGAGACACCGGGGTACGCGTACAATATCGCTTTGAAGTTTTCGCTGAGCGCGTGTAATGCGAGTCTCGCTCGCTGTTGCTTAATTTCGCTCGCTCTCAGGCAGTACACGCGTGTAGCTTCGACTTCAGCTCGATGTAAAAGTCTCTATCCGATTTCTCTTTCAACTCTCTCGAGGTAGAATTTTGTCACTTGAAAGCAGGAATTATTTACATTTTATTTTTATCCCCCTTCTTTTTTACGAATACGTCCACAAATTATAAGAAATATATTCATAAAAGGGAGGAGGGAAAAAAAATGAGATATATGTAAATAATTCCCGGTTTCGTTTCCGGATTTTTATCTCGTAATAGTACTATAAAACGAATGTATAGTACTGCGTGTGTATATATATAAAATATAATATAATTCTACATCGATTATATATATTCTATATAATAGAAATTCATTCACCGTCGATTTGAACTATCTGTCCTTAACCGAGGCTTAAAATTATATATATATATATATATATATATAAAATATAATATAATTCTACATCCATTATATATATTCTATATAATAGAAATACATTCACCGTCGATTTGAACTATGTGTCCTTAACCGAGGCTTAAAGTTACACGCGATTATATGGGAAGATCTTCGATATCTTGACACGTGTAATCGATATCTATATGAATACCGTCCGCGCTCACACATAGATGTGACATAAATATAGAACACAGGAAAATGATCCAGGAAAGAATCCTGCTATCACGGAACGTTCCGCACCGGTTGAACGATTATAAAAAAATTATCTGGGGCGTGTTAATGCATTGGCAACATGTAAACGACCGGTTACGCAAAATCCAATAGCATGCTATTCGAATCGACGTCGATGGGATCGGCTTACCGGTATTCTTCTACCGTCTTTGAGGGTAAATGCACGCAACATGCTTCCTCGAAGTATTTCGATCAATGATCCGGTTCGAAGTATCTGTGCGGAAATCTTGCGGAAAGTTCGATCGAGATCCATGACCAAAATTATTAAGCTGTTCAACCTAACCTAGAAAATTGGATTCCTGTTACAGGGGGAACTGTGACTCGCGCAACTTCGTACATGCCTGGCGTGCTTCGCTTCGCACAAGTTACTGGATATCGATTGCATTAATTTTTACACTTTCGAACCGATGTCGTGGAACCGATTTCCCAATTTTACGAGACTCCTGCTCTCGTGTAATTGCACGATCCGGCTGCTGAAAGCAAGAAGTAACATTCCACAATTTCATTAGAGACGAAAAATTTGAAAATGTTCATCTACTTTATCGGAATCCATCGTTCGTCGAACGGAAAGCTTATTTCCAAAACGTTTCGAGTTCGTTTAAAAAAAATTAGAAAATACGTGACACACGATTTTTTATCGCGTTTGTATAATTAATTTTTATCCACGAAAAAAAAAAAAAGTTTCTAAAAAGGTGATTATTTTTGTATAGATTTTTACGAAAGATAAAGCTGGACGTTTCTAATACCGTAATCTTGTAAACCAAACATTGAGGTTAGGATGAACGATCACAGAGGGGGAAAAAAAAACGAATTCGTTTATTAGAAAAATGCCATAAAACATTTCTAATTGTTGGCAATGTGAAAGTTCTGGGAATTAAAAGCAGAAAATCGTAAATAAGACCATAACTTTCGAGTTTCGTACCAGTCTGACATTAATTTAGTTGGTGTAACATTAAATTCGTGGAAAAATTCAATATAGTTTTGTTAAAAAGAGAGAGAGAAATCAAGTTTTTCTTCAATAATTCCGAATCTAAAATTGATATAGATACTTTCGCGAAGTATCAATTGTGGGTCGATACTTTCGTGAAGTATCGAATACGTATCGATACCTTCATAAAAGTATCAAGTGAGTATCGATTCTGTTCGATATCTAGACGTTTGATGCTCTCAGCATCAGACTATTATTCACAGAGCATTCAGTATCATTCCCATCACTAATGCAAACATATGTACATGTTTCTTTCGAATAACGAAGGTTTTGCGATACTAAATTGATGTTTGCACAGTTCAAATCACAAACGAGGAAAAGGCGCGTTAATGTAAAAAAACGAATCAAAGAATTTACGAAAGTATGTACACACATCACCGCAAAAAAGAAAATTATTTTCCAAAAAGATGAAGAAAAAAAAGAGAGAGAAATTAAATCTTTATTTCTTTTTTTCTTTATGCGTATATATTTTGAAAACATGAGGGAAAGCAGTGGAATTTTTTATTTACGACCAGAATCGCGAGTAAAACTTAAACAACCGATAAGGAAAAGTTAACAAAAATTAGACAACGATATAAGCCACGTCATGGATCACTTATAAAACGCTTAACGCACGTTTTTCGTCGGATACGTCCATCGGTGTATAAATTTCAAAAGTCATCGCGAACAAAACTTTCTTATTGCATCTGATCGTGCAATCGTTACAGCGCGCGATTTATTTCTAAACGCGATATCCACTTACGATGATCGAAACATTTTACATATTTTCGTAAGCACCCGCTGCCTCGCCGTTCGGTTATTCACACTTCTTTACATAAATAACGATTCACGGAACGTTCATCGATCTTACTCGTGGCACAAGTGAATTCGAAATCGTGCGCCTCGAATAAACTCGAAGAAAATTATTCTCATTAATCTTGGAAATAAACCGTTCAATTAAGGTAATTGCTGAAAGCAACGGATCCACGATTTCGTTCCATGAAATCTCTTTCTCATTGAATAAAGATCGATTCGTCGCGGTCACGATCGAATTTTTTATTTACCCCGTGAGTAACGATCGAGACGTTTCGCTTTTACGAAGTATAACGTCGCGAGGAGCATTCTGAGGATGGGTGTACACCACCCTAACGTTACTCGATCAAGGAGGGGGGAGACGAGACTACGCTTCTCGGGCGTGTGTTGTTTCACGCGTGTCGCGGAAATCACCAAACGAACACGGAGCCCCGGTTTCTCCTATACGACGATCGCAAGAAAAAGAGAAGAAAGAAGAACGTTCGCGGGACGCTCATCTTCCGCCGCTCGACGCTAACGAGAATAGACTGCGGTCGCGCCATTTCGAAAATAGCCGCGGAACGTAAATTTTCGTCGCGCAAGTGTCGTAAGTCCCGATGCTAAAGCGGGAAAGTGGGTGACTTACAGCCACTCAGGGTCAAGAGTAAACGAAGACGATACTGGGTTAGGCGAATTCCGTGCCCGGGAGTGTTAGCATTCTCCACCCGGAACGCTTTGAACGCTGCGATCGAGCGTGGCCGAACTACGTTCCAATTAATCCCAGAGGACAGGCTAGAGCCGTCTCTCATCCTGTTAATTAATTTCTGATCGTCCCATCGGGCTTGAAATAAAGGTTTTTCATCCGTTTGGAAAGACGATATTTTTTAAAGCGATAATTCGGTCGTTGAATATTCTCGATTTTCTTTGTAGACAGTCGAGTTCCGATGATCGGGGAAAAAAAGATTTATTATTTATTACAAAGAATTTTTGGGAAAGAAAAGCAAAACTATTTATAAAGAATCGATGAAACGCGTCAAATGTTTATGAAAAGCTGAACGCATTAAGATCCGTATTTATTTATCTTGATTAAATCACAAAATTCGGCTGAAGATGTTTATTTATATACTCGATCCTCGCTTCTTTTTTCAATGATAGATACTTAGAAAATGTTTGTTTATTTATTTACTTGATATCGTTATTATGCAAGTTGTAAATATAGAAAATAAAAATAGTGCAAAGATGTAACGTGTATTGTGTAGCTAAAATGCTGTTGGAGAACTTAATCTCAATATTTTAATATTTGATATACGGAAGTACTGTTAGGTATCTTTTTAAGCCTAAGAGCGCCATGATAAAATTACTGAGACAGTAAGGGCGTCGTGAACAGTGAAAGTTTGAGAACTTCTACCGTATACAAATAAATCTGTTACTTCCCTCCTATTCAGCCCATTGTAAGCAGTCTCATAATTGTTTCCTATCATAATTTTCATACGCCATCGAATATACAGGTTTATGTAAAAAAATTCTGATGCAGACAATAACTTGCTACGGAACCAGAGTTACTCTCTACCAGCCAGGCATTCGAGATCTGAAGAACAGATGAAAATAAGTTATGGATAAATGTAGCTGCACTATAGGGTGTTCCAAGAAGAAACGATCAAAGTGCAAGAAAATAAAAATACTCGTACGGGAACAATAAAAATAGAAATAGAAGAATCGCATAACAATACGAGTACTGAAATAAATTATTATAAAATAATGAAGAAGGAAAATAATAATTTCGTCGAATTATTTATTTCGAAACTTGGGCCACTCCTTGCGATGCAAAGCTGATACGAAAGATTGAATTTAGTGTTCGGTAAATTTTATGCCGACCTTGTTTGACTTTAGCGAGTCCAATATTGATTCTTCCTATCAGTTCTTGTCGAGCATTGATCACTACTGAATACAATTTTTTTTAAAAGCTATTCAAAAATTTGACGCCATAAGGTATGGTAATTTGTCGCGTACATACATACTGATATTTATTTCAAATTTTTGATAAAGATAAAGATTACTATTACATTTTTAATAAATGTTCAATAAGATATTTATGTAAAACTTTTTTTCTACCCCTAGATTAACACAATTTGATCGCGTAATTTTAGAACACCCTGTATGATATAAGAAAACGATATTATTAAAAATACAATGATTAATCTTGTACAAGCAGGGGAGTATGAAATTATTCATAGCTTTATTATTATTAAAGAATTATTTCTGTAAAGTTTATAATACACCATATACGTATACATTGTAGTAACTCAAAGGCTTACTTAAATATTATTAACATGTCCGTCTATTCGGATTATACACATTGTTCCAGTTTTCTTACCAGAATTAGGTAAATTGGATGACAAGTAAATTAAATCTCGCCGTAGCTTATGACGACAATGTTTATTAGTTTAAGGAAACATGTACTTACCAACGTTTTATACACTTCGGACAAATAAACAAATACTGTTTTTTTTTTTTAATCGTTTCAAGCGATGGAAATTTCGATTAGTAAGAACTTCAAGAATATGCAAAAATTTAGTTATTGTTCCATATGTAAAATTATTATTGTTCCATTAAAAATGGCATAATTGATCTCCCCTGTATTGGATGAAAACTTTTCTTTCTTGGATAATATACAAGATTTTTTTATTCGATGATGTTTAAAAAGTATGTTGTAATATTAAAATTTTAATAGTTCCTGAAATTGAATTCCGACGTGGAACGGAATTGATAAAACTCCCTGTACATTAAACGCTTAATGGTAAAAAAATTATTCGAGGAAAGTGGTAGTTTCACTCTGTGTATGTAGCCTGTGGGAGGAAACGATTCACGCGTAACATTTCCCCCCTGAAAATCCTGCGGGTCATTAAGGCGAAGGAGGAGAAAACGAACTGACCCGGAAGACGCAGGCGCATCAAAGCAGACGGAAGTGGTCGAGAATATTATTCCCAAGAAAGCACCAAGTCGAACTGCATCGTAAAAGTGACTCGTGCCATTACAGGTGCATCGGTATCGACTTTCGACCGAAGCAAAAGTAACACACGCGTATTTTCTAGAAGATATCGTCTGAACGTAATAATGCTGAGCGAACGAACCGGAGAAAAAATGTTTAATTTTTTCTTAACAAGAATTACAATTACATCGATAGTATATAAATTTATAATTTCGTGGTCAATTTCATTGGTATTAAATATCGTGTTTTATTCTCGATTGATCAAATTGGACGGTCTTATTTAACAATGAAAAAGCAATTTCTCAAAATAGGGATCCGTTGTTTCGGTTACATTTTTGGCACCGATTGTAGGTGAAGATGTATTATAATGCAAATTCGAAGGAAAGATTTTTGTAAATATTCAAGAAGAAGAAACGATTGAGAGATTGTTTTCTGATGCTAATTTGCAATGCTTTTGAATTGGTATGCGATATCTTGGTTACTGTTAAATTTATTTTATCTTGAGATCATTATTTATATTAGTTCTTTTTTCTACGTAAAAAAAAGCGCCCGAGTACTGCTTAGAATAATTATTACAGTATCTCGTTACTGGACAAATCGGGAAAGTTAATAAAATTCCAGTGATGAATAAAAGATCGGAAAAATTTATTAAATTAATACTATGTACTTATTTTTAAAAGAATTCATGGAATACTTGGTAGCGGTAAACCATACCATTACACAAATGGTCTCAATGAACTGTAAAATATAAAAAAAAATGAAAAATTTTGTCGCCAATCCTAATCGTTGCCCAAGAAGATCCGTTGTAACACTTTCTGCAGTCCAGCTTGTATACATTTCATTATTATATTAAGTCATAACGTTAAATTCTCATATATAATTAATTACTTGATAATTATTCAATTATTTTAACGTAATGCACTTCAGCAGCCTCAATTAGCCCATTTCTGAATGATTCTCCTATCGGCTTTAAAATCGATGCTAGTTTTTCCCAGTTCTCCTTTGTAAAAAGAAACTTTAATAATTCCATGCATAAATTCCACTTCCGAGCGCGCGGCACACTTTCCGCGCAAAGTTCCCTATCTACAGGCGTTACAAAATACGCCCACGATTCGATAATATGCAAAAGAGTGGTGTTGCAACGATAATGTTACGTTTATCGTCATTTATTGGTAGTAATTTAATAGAATATAGTAATAAATCGTGACGCTCTATAATAAATGCACATATGTATGTATATTCAACGACCCAATTTCTTCGCTGTAAAAAATCCAACGCTAAGATTTATTCCAGCCTCGACGAATATTTTTACTGCAAGCCAAACAAAAATTTTGAATTATTTTTCAAGCATCAAAGGATACCGGTCGGCATCAATTTCCGTTGAAAATAACGACCGGATACGTGACGAATAAAATAAAATGCAATACCGTAACTTAGTTTTTTGTTTTTTTCTTTTTTCAGAAATAAATTCTACGTACTCGTACAACGAAATTGATATTTCTCTCTATATATCATTCATCGACCGGTGAAAATCTTCGTAACCTCGGATAACTTGGAAATAGGTCCTGCACTCGAGCCGATATATTTCTGCTAGGCAGCTTAGCCCGTAAGAGTTACGATGGCTGTTAAATTACGAAAGGCTAGCGCAATAACATTCTTCGACGATAATTACGTCGACATATTACGGTTTGCTATTACAAAAGATCTATTATCTGCATCTTGCATGAAAGAGTTGTGCGAGACACTTTTCCTTTTAACAAGATATCTCGCTCCTGCCACTCATCAGGGGCATTGTGTCTTCATTATCCTGCTAATTAATCTGATTTCAAAATCTCGGCAACGCGTAACGCGTATCCAAGGCATATACGTAACGCTTCATTATAAGACGCGTACGTAAGACTTGGAGAATACTATCATCGATCAGTCGGACACTCGGCTAGCCCCAAGAAACGTATAAACATTCCACCGTTCGAGAATTTCAAACGCCTCGGACCCGATGTAATTAAAAATTCCTCGCGATCGCCCGTATTTTCCCGTTGGCTTGCGCGGACGAAACGCAACACCGACAGCATGTCTGCATACATTACCCGAACTGGGAGTCGTAGATCGACTCCGTACGTGTATTTACATCATCGATACGTGGAAATTGACAGAGATGCAGACCAGAGCCACGGTAAAAGTTGCGTGTACCGTCAGAGACGTTTGTAAAAGGTAATGCAAGCGTTGCTGCACCAAAAATCGTTATATCTATTGCAGTCGAAGATATTGTAGGTAAGACAGATATCCGCGGAGCAATTGTGAAACGCCCACGCATTGAAACACGCGCTCGACCACCGATCGGATTCTCGGTAAGGTTACACGCATAGACGCAATGTGGGCAAGTGTAACGCATTTTTCCTTCGAGATAGAAACTAACAGTGGACAATCGGAACAATGTAAAAACAAAAGATTACCTCTTCGAGGGATGTGATGGTTTGTCTGCATTGTGGCATTCGGGAAACGAAGGTGGACGTGGTAGGCGAATTATAATCCTCCCTCGTCTCATCGACGAATTCGCTCACGGCGATTAGGCCCGGCATTTTTTCCCTCTTTTCACCTATATTAGCCTGGACGATAACGAGCTCTGTGTTGATTGTTCACCGGTTTGGCACTTGGTGCCGTCGCACTCACTTCACTCTGACACCACTCACTTCACCGTTTCTCCAGTGCGCACCATAAATTCCGCGGGAGGGCTGTCACCTTCTGTCTCCTCCCAATGCCGTTTCCCGTGACGCACGGTAAACGTCGTCCCGGTGCGACCAACGGACCCAGAGAGGAGTGTCGGGAGGGGGGAAGGGGATACAAAGCGAAGAAGGAGAGGGAAGGGGGTTGGAAAGAGAAAGAGAGAAATTTTGAGCACACGGTCTGTCTTCTCTACCAGCGAGAGACACTTGCGCGACACGATTATTTCCTTAACATTTTGGTCGCTCGGAGTTTCCCGCACTGACCGCGAGGAAACATATTTTGCTTCTTTTCTCTCTTTACGCGGCTCGCGATGCATACACACTTTTACGCGCGTACGCGGCTGCGTCCCAGGCAAACTTCTTTGCACCTACTCACCACTCGATCTAAAATCAACCTGATCGGTGCCGAAACGTTTTCGTCCACGATCAAAGTTCCACTGAAGCGGCGCTGTAAACGCCCATACCTTCACCATTAAGTTCACAATCAGAAAGAAAGTCATTCGTATTCGAAGATCGAAAGTGCCGTCATCTTGTGGCAAGCGATTATATTTACCATTGAGTAAATCTTTTACATCCCCAACTCAAGAATTACTTTTATTCTTCGTTAATATTACAAATATGTTACATTACATTCGATACATGTCTACAACATTATGTTACTATTATGTTTATGTAATTGTATCATTGATTTACATTTGATAGAAATGCAGGTAGATGTAACGGTATTTTTTTCCAAAACTTACTGTTCCCATTTTCATCCAAGTATAGAAATTTTTTATTCTTTATAATAAATTTTCAAAGCAATGTTTTTACAAATTCTTTAAATCATCTTAAAATGGAAAAATTAAGGTTCGGATGTAAATAAAGCCAATAATGTATGAATTTTTCATTTTTATTATAGAAACAAGAAAATTAAAGAACGAGAGTCTCTTGTAATTTGAGTTGTGTTTTGCTTTTTGCTTTAACTTGTGCTGCAATGCGATCTAGATCTCTACGACCTTGGCTGGTGAGTTTGCGTCCACCGTGTGGAGCTTTTTCTATGAGTTTCAGTTGTTCCAAGCTCTGAAGAGCTTTGCGAGCTACACCTCCTGCAGACCGACAAAAGTGGCTGGGATTGGTACCATTACGTTTGCGTCCTCCAAAGATTTTGGTAACTGCTCCCACTCCAACTGGGCTACGGATGTAAATGTGACGTACTAAAGCAGCACACCTAATAAAGTACCAGTCTGGATCATATGGTGCAAGTTCCTTGAACCTTGCAGATTTTACAATGTCTACCCATTCTGGAACGCGCATTTTACCTGTCCTATAATTTAAAATAAATTAATAAACAATATTCAATGTAATTACAAAATTTCTCAAAAAAGGTAAAATATATATTTTACAAAGGTTCTCAAAAAATGTAAAATATATATTTTCAACAGGTATGCGAAATAAATTTGTAAGTTTACTAATATTAAGTTCTTTTTGAGGTTAGTTAAAAGTGTTTATATAAAAACAATTACTTACTTTTTCAAGAATGCGGCAAAAGCCTTTACGAACTTTTGTTGGTCAACATCTTTTAACGTTACGGAAGGCATCTGAAATAAATATTAAAGTAAAATTGATTAACATACACAAATGTTGAAACTTATGCCACATGTGTATTGCTACAACAACAAATATTTTATTGCTCTATTAAAATGTATCACGTATTTCTAAATATGCATAAATAACGTCTTATAAGCACTCACTATATTGTGTTTGATATATGTTACCTTTTCCTACATTAATATCGCAAATTTGACAAAAAACTGCCAAAAGTACACACCTTCGCTTTGGAGCTAACCGGAAAGAGAACAGTAAAGATGGAGTAAAAAGCTTGAAAATTACAAGATGGCTGTACTAACCGGAAGCAGGCACGAAATTGCATTAGATAGAAAGATATCTTAGTGATTAAACGGTGTTTTGGAGATTACGAATTTTTTACACATGTTTCTATTATTTGATTAATTGAAGATGGGTACCGTTTAATATATATTTTACATTTTATTTTTAATACCAAATTAAATTTTATTTTAGTATTTTTTTATACTTGAGAATAAAAATGACAGTAATATTCTTTTTTTGCATGCACAATGCATATGCTGCACTACATTTGTAAAAAATGTTCAATATTTTATTATGTATTAACAAACAGGAGAATTTATATCAAATGATACAGATATGATAATCGGTAGGATAACAGTTGACAGTCAGCACTATTGACAGTGTCACGAAAAGCATTCAAAAATTAAAAAATTAACTTCTGAAATTTTATATTTTTTTTTATGAAATTGATAATAAAATGTCTAAGTATAATAAACAGATTAAACTTACTATTTTTACTCAGAATCGAATAAAATTACCAAAGCGAGCATAGGTTAATCACAGCGGATATTAACCAATCAATTAAACTCTTTTATACTTATAAATTATTATTTTTCGTTGTTAAAAGTATGGTTAAGTTTCAGTTATTTTAATCTTATTACTTTTTTGTCGCATTCTCTAAATCTCAAAGATGATTAAAAAAAAAACGAACCATATCAATTTTTTCTTTTTCTAGTTAAAGTTAGTTCCTTTTATGTCTTTTGATTTGGTATAAATTTTATCTGCTTCTGAATGCTCTTTCTTGGAATGTTTTATGTTTTAAGATCCATACGTAATAATAATGACTACAAATTATTTAAATATTGAATTTTATTTTATTTACTTGTTTTAATCATTTTATGTTTATTATTTATTTACTTTTAAATAAGTAAAAAAATTATATTTATTTTGGTCCTTATTTTATTTATAAAGAAATATTTATTTGAATTATTTTGTGTTAAAAATTAAATTCTTTCTATATTACACTATAATTATGATTAATATAGCAATTAGATATAAATGATTTCTTATCTCTATATATTCGTGACAGTGTCGCTCAAAAATTGTCAGTATGAAATTGAACAGATAGTATAACACGAGGTGTGAGTGCAACAATATAATGAATTGTAATTTATTTAAAAATTTGTGTTTACAGTATATAAAAGTATTATTTCCTAAATCTGGTTTGATTACTAAGAGGAATTACAAAATGTGCAACGTGTTGACAGAACAGATTCCTTTCACAAAAGATTTTCTTTTTCGTCAAGTAAGTCGATAAATGCGCAGTTATTTTTCATTGTCGCGTATGCAGCAACACCTAGCTTCGGAAGCAGTACTAATGAATTCAAATAATATATATGTTCTAAAATTATTTTTAACTTTTTTTATTATCCTTTTAATTAAACAAAAATAGTATACACTTTTAGTGTATGGTAATAATATTTTATTCAATATTAATGTTATGATGCAAATAAAAGTTGTGTAATAACTTTGTGTCAATACGTTTGATTAAACGTAATAGTATTTTTTCATTATTACCCCGCACTCAATCTAAAATTAATACATTATATTTTTCTACAGTAAGGGGCCCTATTTAATAAACCTGTACATTTGTTTGGAGCAATTACTTATCGAGTATAGAAATGTTCATGTTTTGTAGAAGAAGATATAAATGTTCTTGGGTCACTTAAGTAATTGTATCTGATTTTATCAATGTTTCTGTTCCATTATGCGTGTTATTCTTTTGTTAATCAATTGTTTAGTAAAGTTATAGCTTGGAGAATCTCATATTGTAGAAAATCGTGTCAAAGAATTTTGTACAAAGGAAAAACTGAGGCAATTGGTACAACTGAATTCTGAAGAAATGCGAAAAATTCAAATACTAAAAGAAGAGAGATATTCAAACAAGTAGATAGCGAGGAAGATAAATAGGAATGAGTTTATCACTTGTTCTTATTTAAAAATAAGTAATGTTACGGTAAAATGTACAAAGGTTAAAACAAAGAGACTCTATCACTTAGAAAGAAAAGGTCTATTCTTTGGATAGATTCAGATTCAAATTGTAGTGCAAAAGAAATTGCAGAACAGGTTTTGTGTATTAACTTTCGTACAAATTGCACAGCAATTTTGAAAAAGAATGCCTATTAATAAAGAAAAATTTTAAAAAAGCCATGCTTAAAAATCCATTATAAGAAAGCTAAGCTTAAATTTGCAAAGAATCACATGAATTGGATATCTGAATGGAAAAATATATTAATCAAGGACTGATATAAGAAGCAGGAAATAAACTATTTAAATTGGTCAGCATTATCACCACATTTGAACACCATTGAAAATGTTTGGGAATATCTATTGAGACACGTTTACATTAATAATCGACAATTTTATTGTTAGGAAGGTCTTATGACTGCTATTGAAGCAGAATAGAACTGTATCTTTATACACTATATAAATCAATGTCAAATCATATTTTTAAAGTAATAAATAAGTACAGTGATCATACAAAGTATTAATAAAGCATACCCGCTAGTAAAGTTTGTTTTTTTGTTTTATTTACTATGCATTTATTCAAGTGTTGCAAGCACATTCATATCTTCTTCCATAAAACATGAATATGTCTATACTAAATAAGCAATTACTCAAAACAAATGCATATAGTTTGATTAAATAAGGTCTTTTATTGTAGAAAAGTAGATTGCTTTTAATTGAGTGTCGTGAACAGTACTACGTAAGTGCTTCAAAAACCCGAATCTAAAAATGGATACATATTGTTAATGCCTAATTATAAAGGATAATTATGAATCGGCAACATAGATGGCTAAAATATTTTTAAATAAATTTTAAATTTAACAGTTTTGAAAATAAAACTATTAATTATGGTTCTTAAAATTGCTGTAATTAAAAATTTTGTTAGATATAATAATCACTAAAAATATGTATTTAATAAAATTGTAAAATATTTATGAAATGTTTCATTTTTGTATTTTTCGTATATGAAAAAATTCAGAAATAATCAGATGTCCTAAAACACAATATAAAACAAAATCTTTCCAAATCATTGATAAAACATTGAATAATTACAATCATCGAAGAAAATAAGAATCGGTTAACTATCGACCTTTAACAGAATTGATCGAAAATCCATTTTATCGGAAATTTTGATTAAAAACAATTATTAAGCATAAAAAAAAATAATAATAAAGCGATAAGGGTATTCTTAAGAGGGTTAGAAAGTTATTACAAGTTTGTAAAGTGGAGTGAGCAGCATATTTAATTATACCAAAATGTTGTAACAATTTAGCTAGTTTCTTCAGAATTAAAAAATTGGAAGTTCATTAAAATTTGTTAGCAATCTCAAAAATCACTATTGCCATAACGTTGCAACAAAACAGAAAATATTTGTATAGTCGTACATGTTATTTCTACGAATGTATAATTTTAATTAAAAAGTCGAAGAGTATCGTCTTCGTACCGAGGCGGACAATTTTGCTTTGGTATACCATTGTATGTATATTTATTTAACCAATATTAATGTAAATTCTTAGATGTTTGATCCCGTGTCCAGTACATACACGTATCTACTGGCTGACATCATCGATAAGACAGCGATTTTAATTGATCCCGTCATTGAATGGTCGAAACGTGATAAAGATATTATTGAGGAATTAGGATTAACTTTGAAATATGCCAGTAAGTTGAAAGTACAACCGTCATCCATAGAAATGTTTTGATCATTGCATTACAACGACAAATCATATTAAAACCGAAAATAAAAGGATTTACTTTTGTACGAGACAAACTTTGTCTACGAAAAATCAATTATTTTAAAATCAATTATTTTTAAATCAATTATTTTTAAATCAATTATACGCACTCAGTTTCACTCAAAAACGTTCTCGAGGTGTTTGTAGAGTTAACAATTGCGATTGCGTTAATACGCGTGCTTTAATTTGAAAAGTTTGAAATTTCACTAGCGAAACGTTAACTTCGCGTTATCAACGCGTAGTTCCTAGAAGAGTTATTCCACTTTTGGTCATATTACGACCTTCGATGTACCTTTTGTATCGTAACTGAAACGTTACTCGTAACAATCGTATCTTAAACGATTTATTCGAAAGGCTCGTACCGACCGCACCAAACGAACAATCAAATTAGCGATCAATTGGACCAATCTGATTACATTACCTTGTAAAAATATATCTCAGCGATTTAATGGCCCGCATTGATATATTTGTCGTACAGTGGGTCAAAAACGTCCTCGTCGGTGAAACCTTCTTAACTGGAGTAAAATGTCGATTGAACGCGAATACAGCGGTTACTAATTCGATAATTCGGTAAAGCGCAAGTATTATTAAGCACGTCGAACGTTTAATTGTTGGAATTGCCACTCGAAGTCTTCCGTATGAAGCGGAGCACGAAAGGGGTCCTTCAGGTACAATGCGATCGCGTTTGTTTGAATTTATTCGAAAAGCTGAGAGTAATGGCGCAATCTTACACACGTAGGATGGTAAACGAAACTCGAAACAAAGTTGAATCGAAGCCACGGGGAAAGTTCTTTGTCTTTTTCCTTTTGTTTTCGTTTTTTTTTTTTCTTTTCTTTTCCGTTCAACTCGCACATCTTTTCATTCCTTTCATCCGTTCGAACCGTTCGTGTTTTTCGACGAAAAACGAAATTACGAAAATGACGTTTTCCGTTTTTCGGTGCGTTTGAGTTCGTCGTCGGCTCGCGTCGAAATTAAGGAAAAATATTTAAGAAAAACATGTCTGTGAGAGAAAATAAAGAATATCGTACTTGAATGTAATTGATGTTCCAAAATGAATCTCGCGAACGAAAGAAACACGACGAATGGCGTTGGTAAGCGCGACGACCGGTTACTAATAGGCAAACGCCTTTTACAGTGAATACGCATATGCACGCTGATCATATCACCGGAACAGGAAGGTTGAAGAAATTGTTACCTGGTTGCAAATCAGTGATATCGCTCGCTAGCGGCGCTAAAGCCGACCTACACGTGAATGCTAACGATCAAATAAATTTCGGCAGGCACAAATTACGGGTATTATCCACACCCGGTCACACCGAAGGTCAGCTACTCTTTTATTGGGAATGTTCGCGACTTGTTAGTCAAGAATAACCTGGCTGGCCGAAATAAGCCCGAATTTAGACAAGAGGCCTAAAATTAGATTATCGTCAAGATATTAACTCACGTCGCGCTGGTCACGTAAAAAGTACGTGTTTCGTGGACCGTCCGTCGACTACCGGTCACGTATAAATAAAGTGACGTATGTGACCGTATAATAAAAAATATCCCTCTGTTCTCTCGAAATTTTCTAAAGAAAATTTGTAACTTTGTCGACTCTCTTTTCTTTTATTTTCGAAACAAGGTGAAATTTTACGCAAGGACCAGCAGGTTCTTTAGACACTTGTACAATAAATCGAAGTTGCATTTTTGTCTACGAAATGTTTCTCGTCCGTATAAACAATAAATCGAATCTGTGAATTCTTCTCGTCTTTGAAATATTTCTCGTTCGTACAATTGTTATTTGCATCGAAATTATTTCGAGAAGAGAACTCCGACAGATCGATGATCGAGAATACGTGCTGGACGAGATTCTAGATAAAAATTAACGCATTATTTTATTATTTATTTAACATGTGAGATTGTGTTTCCGTAGGTTGCGTTACGTATGTTTGCGACGAGCAAGGTGTAGCGTTCACAGGCGATGCTATTTTAATACGTGGATGCGGTAGGACTGATTTTCAGGTTCGTATTTGTCGAAATAATGAAATATTTCGTTTTATTTTATTATCGTAAGAGAAAATTTGATCAAGTAACCTATCTGGGCGCGCTTATGTACGCGATATTGACGTTATTACGTAAATGCGCTAAATATTGTACGCAGTATGTTTATTTTTAGCTGTTATTAATTTATTAAGCGGGACAGTTTAGCGTTCAATCTTAAAATCCGGTGAGAAGACTTTACACGGAAAATGCTGACGTAAAATTGTGTTGGTTCGATATTGTATGCGGTAACATCAGCGTACTGGTGCGCATCACTTATTTAGACGCGGCAGCTTTTACAAGTGACATCAATATGGTGGCTCTCGACAAGTTTTTAAATTTCAAAATTCTCGTAACAGTACCGACTGTATCAATCTTCGAAAACAGCTCGTATCTTTTTCGTATCTGCTCGTTTCTTATATCTACGTGTACTTTTGCTCGAATAAATTCTATCGGAGAAAAATATTTACAAAATGGCCACTATCTTGCACGTTATGATAAATAATCTCCCGATAGTCTATAATTAAGTCTGTTCGTAGTCTACGATCGTTTTATTTCACAAATTTCATTCAATAATAATTTCGTTCAAATCGTCAAGAATTTTGATTTTTCAACGAGTTGTCTCAACAAACGTTACTACACGTTTTCTCCGCGAAACGAACCCAGTCTATTAAATTCGATTCTGCAAATCTTCTCCAATTAAATTCGAGAAACAGACTGCGCCAAAATACAAATCGTTCTTTCGTTTCAATCGAAAAGTGCGTTTCCTCGAAATAACGATCGGTAGAAGACACGACACAAAGCAACGATGGACGTCTCGTGGTTTGAACCGGTTTATGTTTATGCACGTTCATATCGGGTCGTAAGTTCGCTTAGTTGAATACTCAAAAATTTACGAAACGACCTAATACTTGTACTTCCGGGTAATACATTCCCGGTTGTACCGGCGCGTTATTTCAATTGCAAATACTTTGCGCCACTATTGTTCGAGTTACCGCCTCCCGACTAAATGGTGATTTTAGCTCTCGTAATTTCCGTATTACAGGGTGGCTCTGCGAAAGTTTTGTACGAGTCGATCCATAGAAAAATTTTTACCCTACCGCCGAATTACAAGCTGTACCCGGCCCACGATTACAATGGCAGAATGGTAACCACGGTGGCCGAGGAGAAGGCCTTTAATCCAAGATTAACTAAATCTCTAAACGAGTTTGTCGACATAATGCACAACCTTAATCTACCGTTTCCGAAAATGATTGGTATGTTAATCTCCTTGGTACGGTTCACTCGAAGGGCCCTCGCGGCTGATATTATCGCCGTGATATTATCAACGGTGCACGAAATTTCCGTGATTAGCTTCAACGAATCTTTCGCCGTATTAAAACTTGTTTACCCTTTCAGATACAGCGGTGCCGGCCAACGAAGTTTGCGGACTGTATTGAACTTATTAAACAGGGTTCTGCTGGAACAGGACCCGCGAAGAGAGACATGGGACGTGTCTCCTTGCGACACTTTCGTCCCTTGTTTTGATCGCGTTAACCGATTTCGACGAAACGTTGATTAGGTTTCGTCGCTTGGTGTACCGAATTGCATAATACACAGGAATTTGAATCGACAGTAAAAAGAAAAAAAAAAAAAAGAAAAAACAAAAGAAAATCATTTACATCACACGGTACCGTTGATAAAGCGTACCACCTAAAACGCCGTCACATTGTTGCTAATTAATACTTTCATCCCCTTTAACCTTTGAGCGACGCATCGTCCGCGCCCGTACCAACTAACTGGAATTAAAATCTCGCATTACGAAATGGATTAACGTTTTCGTGCAATCTCCTCTCGGTTGTCGCTAAATGTTTGCCACGCTCTCAAAATGACGTGGTCCAATTTTAAAAATTAATTAAACCCCGGCCGGTTGATATTCCTACACACGGAGCGGTATTATTCGGGTCGTGGCACGTCGTGGTGGGTTTATTTTTCAACGATAAACAATGCCTGACCCCCCACCCCACCCCCCTCACGGTGGCCGCGAACGCGTTTCGCTAGTTTCCCGTGCGTACCGTAAAAATGATCTCGCATCGGTACAAATGAACCGTTTCGTGGAATTAGCGGCCGTACGGGGACAAGGGTTGTTAACAACGAGCGACGAGGCTCGGTGTTAATTGCGTTCGTATTTTTCGTTAGGCTCCGTAGCGCGCCGAAATTGCGTTGATTTTTCGAATCACGCGAAACGGAACGATAATAGAGACGATAGGTGCTGTAATCGGGCGGTTCAAACGGGCTGCCTTGTCGAAACTCGAGACGAAGAGACCCCCATGGTGTGCCGCTGGTTTCTACTGCATAGCTGAGGGTTGAAATCGATACCGTTTCCAGGGTAACCGGTGGGTACGGTGGCCGACACACGGGCAAAGGTATGGGCCAAGGCTATCTGCTCGTGCATTTTCATGTTCTTCTGCTGGGAGAGGGGGAACACGGAGACGAAGGAGGGGGTCGAAAAAGCGAAAAAAAAATAAAAAAAAAAACAAAAAAACCAATAAAGAAAAAAAGGAAGAAGAAAGGAACGGATAAAGCCACGCGGAATGTGTGTAATTTTCCCGGGGTACGGCGGCTTGGGTGAAAAATAGAAAAAAAAAATCCGAAAGGGGCGCGTTGTTAACGAACGAAATGTCAAGCGATGCTCGATAAGACGGCGTTGCGATACGGTAAAAATGACAAGGGGCAGAGCAGGCAGCCAGGCGGACGCAGCGATAGATAGACGCGCACGGGAAAAATTTGTACGACACGAGGAACGAACGGTCCTCGATGTTATGCCGCTCACGGTACCTCGTTCCACCCGTTTGATTTTGTCTTCGTCTTCCGCGTTCAGCCTCGCCTTGGTTACGCATTACGCGCGTAGGGAATGTATTAGAGGCGAATATATATATGTATATATATATATCATGTACACATACATATATATATATATATGCGACGTCATTCTATTGTATTATTGTACGTGTATTAATAGCGTTGTTACTGGTCCAACAATCGCGCACGAATGAAAAAGGACACGCGCGTGGCTATAAATTGTCAACCATTGTCGCTCGAATATCCTCCGAGGTGTCTTTATCTTTTTTTTCTTTCTTTTCTTTTTTTTTTATGTTTTTCTTTGTTTCTGCGTAGGTGACGATAGCTTGTTTTGTTTTTGTTTGTTTTTTTGGGGTGTTTTTTTTTTCGGTTTTTGGAAAATCGAAGCGTCGGTCGACCGCGACGGATGACGCGGCCGAACTTTGTCATTGATTGGCATCGGCCAGTGTTTCCGTACATAGACTCGATGGAGAACCTCGATTCGGCTGCCGTTATCAAATACTTGCGAACAATATACCAGATAATCGAAATATAGACGGATGGATCAAATTTAGCGTTTAATTGAATTTTCGCGTAATCGCGTATCGTCGATCACATATTCGTTGAAAATAGTAATTATATATGATTCGATCAATACTTATTGCACGCTAAATGCACCGTCTGCTTCTCGGGTAATATTCGTGATATTAATTTAACAGTGAATCCGTTGTTTTGAAAACAGTATTAGTATCCGATTTGTCAGGCACGAATACAATCGAATGGAATACACGATACGAAGATGTACAATTTAGATGTACGATGAAATAATATCTAATTCGAAGAAAGTGATTCTTTTTTTAAATTACAAAGAATAGAGCTCGTAATATAAAATTTAAGGCGTAGCTAATCATTTATTTCTCGTCGTCGGAATAAAAAGTTTTAAGTAATTTGTAAAACGTTCGACGACATTAAATGGTTACGACTATAATTTAGGCACGTCAATAATTTTGTATCGATTATAATTTTTATTTTCAACGATACAACATACCGACGCGTATCTGTTCGAATGACGATGGTTTTCCATTTTGTACAACGTTTGGAACACGGAAAACCAATTTTTGCGAATACTTTAATTCGTTATCTCTCCCGATGGAGTTGGTTCGGTTGTTAGATCGTACGGTTCGTGTGTGACCGATGCTAAAAAGTTTCGTACGAGTCTCGTAGTAGCTAACAATGCCGTGCACGCCGTGCTGCGTCGTTCGAAATCACGAAATTCCCGCCACGTTATCGACTGACCACTGCGCGCATGTGAACGCACCCTCCGGCGCGGTCATCTAGTGACAGCTTTTGATTGGTCGAATCGTTTCAGCGGCACCGGCGCCGCGCTTCACCTCCATCTTGATTTCTCGTAAAGCGACCCACCCAGCAGCAGTGTCACAGTAGTACGCTGTGCTCTCGTATACGGCGGGTGAGTGGTGTCTCGCATACAGCAAATTGTTCTGCAACGTTTTTGGCGTTTGTTACTCAGTGCGTCGTCGTTTCTCCGTAGAAGAGCGAGGGAGGCGCGAATCGTTACGACGAGAAACGAAAGGACGACCGTGCGGGAATTTAAAGGGGCCAGGCAAAGGAGAAAGATGAAGGGGATGCTGGTGGCCGCACTGCTGGCCGTTCTGACGGTCTGCCGGGTCCAGGTGAGTAGCGATCCAACCGACGATAGAGGATAGAAAAACAAAGACGGTACGGGAGACGTAACGACCGCCGTGGAATCGATCACGCCGGGACAATTTCATCGCGGCCGATCTCGATGTCAATTTTTATCATTTTTCCCTTTTTTTTTTCCTTCTTTTACCCTTACCCACGATGAACAAGCGGCAAATGTCACGCGCAACGCGCACCGCGATCGATGTAGTGTCTAGTGTGCGACTCGCCTTGTGAAAATTCCCTTTAAATGCTCGCCGATTAGGCCGTGTGTTACCTGTCAAACGGTTCACGGAGCTCGATCGATGCGTTCATTTAGGAGTGCGTTATACTGTGCGGCTGTAACGATCGCCAGCACCGTACTTACGTTCTCGGCGAATGTTTGCCTACGTCGAGGACTACGCGATTCACCGCCTACCGTACTCCAACGCTCTTTCCATGCGACCGAGCGGCATTAATCGAGCCTGACGTTATATGTGGCGGAATAGCCCGACCACGGGCACTTTGTCGGCTATTTCCATCGTTAATGTCATGCATCGCGATGCGATGTTGCTAATTTGTGTGTGTTTTTTGTTCGACCGAGTAACGTCACGATTCAAGTTTCTTGCCTAGAAATTAGGTATCTCAGCGTGTCAAGGGAACTATGAAAACCGGTTAATTAACGCTTCGCCGACGAAGTCGTAATTTACGTGCTTTTCGCTGCAACGTCGAGAGGGAGAGAGAGAGAAAAAAAGGGCACGGAATAACTAATGCGACAAACCAGTGGTCGACTACCAGTTTTATGTTTTTCATGCTTGTCCGCGTAACGTTTACGATAAACGTAACTTTTCCGAGTTCTCGGCCCGTAAGGCGTTAATATAATTTTCTAGCCTACCATGCGAGTTTTGGTTTACTTTTTCTTTTTATATATGTACGTATATATGTATATGTATGTATATATATATATATATATTATATATATATAATATATATATATATACACATATATATACACTTCTTTTCTGAAAAAGGAAGCACGGTCTTTACGAAAGCGGTCGCTTTTAAAACGTTTCAAAGCGCGTCTATCTCGGGGGAGTAACCTTGTGTATGCGCAAATTATCACGCACTAACGAACATAGGCAAAATGCTACGGAGCAGCACGGACAAAGCCGAGATTGCAAATACACGTAAGTCGTAAAACGGATTTGCGAACGATTTTCTCGTTAACGTTAATTCTGCGTGACAGTTCAATTTACGTGCTCATTGCTCGCCATCGCCGTGAAATGGGATCGCGTAATAGATGGAAAACTTTTCTCGGTTAAAGACGCACCGTTTTAGGCGTAACATGGAAAACGACGAATTTTTTTTGCAGAGAATAAAGAAATATGTTTTTGTTACGTTGGATACCGATCGATAATGTGCTTCTACGAATCGTAGTTGTCCAGAGAATAATAAAATGATAAAGTAATGCAGATTGAAGAAATTCTACGTTACGATCGTTACTTTGGGTTCTTTTTGGCAACCGGACTAATTGATTTAGGTTATGATCGTCACATGTTCGTAAGTCTGGGTACGTTCGGTATAGTCGATAACGAAAAATAATCAAATAAACGATAAATCGAATCGTTGTTTCCTCGATTTTTAACATAAATTGTGTTTCGTCGATATTTGCAGAATATGAAGTGACTAATTATCGAACGGTGTTGTCAAATCGCATTGATTTCGAAATTTCATCCGCCCTGTCGATCGACGTGAAACGTTCGTAACGCGATCGTTTCGCGACAATATTTAAATTGCTTGCCGATATATCTATTTTTCAATAATAAATAATTACACGGAACAAAGTAAAACTCGATAACATTGATTGGTTCAAGGCGTGTGTGACTGTAGTACTTATTTTTTTTACAAAGACATTTACGAAAATTACTTCCGTACAATGTAAAATGCAATTAAATATTTATGCGAATGATAATTACATAAACCTGTTGTCAATATAGGGGCAAGATTTCAATGTATTCAACATTTCGACCATACAAATACCCTCATCGGGGATGATCAATGCATCTATAATATAAATATGAATACGTAAAGGTTCTATTACGAAGAAACCAATAAATTAATTACAGAATTAAGTGCAATTATTTTCCTATTATTTACATCAATTTCTAAGGAACAATAAAAATTACAGTTTCTTGCTTCCGCGATTACATAAAAATCTTGATTGATTCTAGTCTTCGAGAAGAATGTAATTTCTTTCAGAAAAATCAATGAAATTGAAAATTTCTTGTATTTCTTGTTTTCGAAAATGGAGTTTAAAAATAGATGGAGCACGCGTACACTTCGACTGTACCTCGACCAATATCTTTCACTATAGCTCATTAATTTTACATCTGCTTGTACATGGTAATATCGTCAGTGGCATAATTCTCTTTCCAACAGTCCTATTGTCTTACTCGAGTCTCAGCTTCGACCGACTATTAAATGAAACTATTTCGCAATCATAGCTATTCGAATAGATGAACGACACACACGGTGAATAAGGCATTTGTACTTAATGGGGACTATTGTGCGCAGAATATTTTCAACAATTTATTGGTTTGTTTAAAAAGTCTTTTTTTTTTTAGGTGAAAATGAAACACAATTTTTTTAGAGCGTATAAACATTTCATTAAATTATATATTCTCCATTTTTGAAAACGAAACGACTTTCCGAGCAACCCAATATATTCAATGGTGAAGTAACTTACGAGTCCGATTGTTAAATGGATAAACGATATTCAAAAGCCCGTTCTGTCATTTTAAGTCGCGCCCACTGTCAATTTTTACAAACATAAACCGGACATAACAGGTTACAGAGAAATGTCCTGTTAAGCATAATCGGGTACACCCACGCCACGAATATTCGCACCAGATTTTCTCAAATATCGCGGGTAATATTTGGTTTCGACGCTCTCAATTCACCCTTTCTTTTCTCCTTATAGATCGTACCACATTTTGCGACCCGTTCTGTATAATTAAACACTCTTTCAACTCCTTCGCAACGGAGTAAAATTATAAGAAACTGTTCAAGAGATGTGTATCTTTTTTATGTCCTAAATTGCTTCCGTTCGCGTTAAAAAAAAAATTAAAAACGAACACGTTCCACGCGTACTTTCTCGCAATTTTCACGCAAGCGAGTACATCGCGCACGATGAATTTCGGAACACGGTATATATCTATTATAATACATAGATCCATACCGGAGTCCAGCCGGTAACGTCTTGTTCTTTTTCGACTTGGCCATTTACTGCTATCGCTTCCAGAGTCATCGATCAAGCTGTCATTATCCATTCTCCGGTGAAAATATTACTTCGTATAAAAAATACAAACTCTCCAACGGTAAAAGCAATCTGTTAAACTGTCCATTTGTTCTTCCTTCTTTTTTTTTCAAGCTATGACTAAATATCATTTTCTACGATACAAAATCATTTTTTCCTTGTATTCATCGTGAGAGCAGTGTATTTAACTTTTTGTGATCGAAAAATAGTTCTGTACAATTTATCGAAAAATAGTCCTATATAATTTATCAAAAATAGTCCTGTACAATTTGTTCCAATGAGGAACTACACTAAATCCATTTAAAAAAAGAACAGTTTAACAATTACGCAATTTTTCAATGGAAAATAATCGTTTCCTTATTTCAGTCGCGCAAGTGGTGTATTTACCTTTTTTTTTTTATAAAAGTAGTTAAATAACGGTCGATTTATATAATTCGCCACACTGGAGCATTCGCTGAACCTCCTCCCAGTCCATGTTCAAGGGTTCAGCGAAATCGTAACAGAGAGGGGATTGGATCTCCCCCATGTGAGCGATTGTTTATTGCGTAATCGAATATTTAACGTAAGAAAGAAAAGAAAAAAAATGAAAACTCCCCCGTTGTCGATTATTCAGAATTTTATCGACGCGGCGAGGAAAGTGACGCGAAAGAGAGATAACCTGTTACGAAACCAAAGTGGCACAACCGCCAACACTGCCAAGATTGGACAGAGAAAAAAGTGACGCGGCACCGCGTCAATCATTTTCAGCGTTTACAACGAAAAAGACGCAGTACCGTACCGGAAGTGTTAATATTATTGCGTTCGCGTATTTTACTCGCGCGCAATTACGATCTTTACCCAGATTCTGTTAAAGCAGCGCGGTGTCGCATGATTGAAACGCGGCAGTCAAAGGTTTCTCCTGCTTTTTGACGTTTCCTCATTTTCCGTGGTCCCATTTTCACCGTAAAGCCCGGTTTTCACGGAATAAAAAGAGATATTCCGCTGCTTAAATGCGGCTTCTTGTCCCCCATGCCCGGGCGCACGAGAAAATGCTCTGGTAATGGAGCACGGAGCAAACGAGGATGAAAGAGTTTCAATGCGTTTTTCATTTTCGACGCGGATTCTTTTACGTCGCCTTCTTCCCCCGCTATATTTTCTCAATTTTGTTTCCTTTTTTTTCGCTTTCTCCCTCCCTCTCTCTCCATTGAACTGCCCCTGAATCTGTCAATAAAATCGATAACCTGCCCCCCACTCCTCTGGGGTTCGATTACCGGATCGCACTTCACGAATCGCGAAAATTCGAGGGATCAATTCAGGGGGTATCGATGAATTTTTTTTTTGGAAAGGATTCGAGAAGTTAAGTCGTTTGTGTGCGGAATAATTATTAAGATGGTAACGTTCTTTCGAAGGGTTTCTTACCGAATGTTTTCACCATTTTACTTCGATACTTCTTAGGAATTATATATGGAGATTTTACGTGTAAAAGTAAGTAGAAAATGTGGAATAGTATTTTTTCGTTTGGTGTTTCGTTTTCGAGATGAGCGAATTGAAAAATTCTTGGGGTACATGTGTGATCGAGTGCAGTTTTTTACCGAATGTTTTGATTACTTTACTTCGATTCTCTTAAGAAATTATATACGGAGATCTTATGCGTAAAAATAAGTCGAAAATGTGGAATAGTATTTTTTCGTTTGGTGTTTCGTTTTCGAGATGAGCGAATTGGAAAATTCTTGGGGTACATGTGTAATCGAGTGCAATTTCTTACCCAATGTTTTCACCATTTTACTTTGATCCTTCTTAGAAATTATATATGGAGATTTTATGTGTAAAAGTAAGTCGAAAATGTGGAATAGTATTTTTTCGTTTGGTGTTTCGTTTTCGGGATGAGCGAATTGGAAAATTCTTGGGGTACATGTGTGATCGAGTGCAGTTTCTTACCGAATGTTTTGATTACTTTACTTCGATTCTCTTAAGAAATTATATACGGAGATTTTACGTGTAAAAGTAAGTCGAAAATGTGGAATAGTATTTTTTCGTTTTCGAGAGGAGCGAATTTGAAAATTTTTGGGGTACACGTGTGAGTACGTTGAGTGCAGCTAACATGGTTGTTCCCTGACTCGCTATTTTCACTTACGTCTGTGTTTGTATGTGTCGACGATGGTATGCTGTTATCCGTTCAAATCAATCCTAATCGGTTAGAAGACAGTAAGTTCGACTGAAAATAGATTATACCTACTATACCATCGTCTGGGTTTAGAAACACCAACGCAAGTAGAAATAGTGAGTAATGGACAGACGCGCACACTAATTGTAAGTAGCATTCGATCGCAAGCGTGCCCCGGTGAATTTTCCAAATAAATTATCTCGAAAACGGAGCACTGTTCGTAACAAATCTATTTTTCAATTTCGACTTATTTTTGCACGTAGAACATACCATTTGATTATCTTCGACGATGAAAAATATCTACAACGTAGAGAATGTTTTAATTTACCACAATTTACAAATATCAAAATAACGTAGCTACGTATCACTGACAATGTTAACTCTCCGATCACATACGAGAAATAAAGATAATTTTTTGATCAACGAACGAAACCACCGTTACAATTAATCCACGATAAATTAAATATCAATTTTGAAACGTTATAATGTATTTACGAAATAACTTATTTTCATCAAAGATATTGCTCGAATATAATTCGAAATGAACATCGGTGCTGCTCGTCGAATAATTTTGTATTTCCCATTCATCGACGCACGAACGAAGACGTTAATTAAAATTTCGTTAAAATGTTCGAAGTATTCAAGCCTCGATCGAAATATAAAAAAAAATGACCGATGTTATTTTTAATAAACTATTTCGCGAGAAGAATGTGGCTTCTCTCGCGGCAACGCATTAATTTGCCCGCGTTTGTAACTCGACGCTCGTTCGCTCGCTCGTTCGTTCGTTCGTTCGCTCGCTCGCTCGTTCGCTCGTTCGCTCGCGCGCGTGCACGAATAATTACGAGCATCGGGGCTGACTACGCCAACAAACGCGCACTTTTAATTGTTGATAAACGAGATCGATGCGAGTCCGTGTACTTCTAAAAGGTGTATTTTACGCGAACGTTGAAGCGGCAACAAATTTCGTTGAAGGCTCGCGCAAGATTAATGGCCGACGATAATTCCGCGCGTCGAGTGGTCGATTCACGTCGTTATTAGTTTTCCAGTGGTTCTGAACCAGTAGGAAATCCAACGAGCAAAGCTTTTGGTCGCTGCCTCGAATAACCCTCGGTGCAACGTCAGTCCCTGTTCCATTCGCGAATGCTTCAAGAGATTTAACAATACGGTGTTAATAAATCGTCGAAGAGCCTGGAAGGACCATTCAAATAACAAACGCCGACGCGAAGTAGTTGCGCCCCCGGTGTTTGTGAATTAACAGGTACTCCGACGACGCGAATTTAGGCATTCGCATTAACCCCGGCCGTTTCGACCCCGTGGAAATTGTGAAAATTTGTCATCGCGGAGGAACCGTGTCGCGAGCTCGTTCCGTGGAACCTCGCGGTTCCCTGGATATCTTCATATATTAAACATTTCGGGTGCAGCGTAACGCTCTTTCATAAATTAAAAGACTCGACACAGTGGCCGGCGAGCGTTTATTTTACCGATGTTTTTCCGGTCCACGCCACCGTGGCTCCTTTCAGAATATTGTAAAATTCGGCACAGAAACTCCACGAGGTAATCGCGATTAAATAGAAGCTAACTTGAATAAAAATTCGTAAATTAGCTAACGAGATCCCGTTCGTCGGGGATTTACGATAGTCAAAGATTGCTTTAAACGAGTCGTTGGCTCTATTTAATCGCGGTTAGCACAGTTGTACTTGTACAGTTTTTCTCATTGAATTTTTCAATATACCGAAGAACGACTCTTCGTGTCTTCGGTTATTGTTACGAGTTACGTATTTCGTTGGGCGGCTTTTGGATCAGGGACGGGGTAAATTCATGTCCAGATGGTTACGTATACCGGGTAACGAATAAAAGATAAACAACCTTCGAAATTTGAATTGTACTTCCGGTTGAACAAATAGTAGCTGGGTACGAGTAACTGTTTCATCGAATAAACATAGGGAATAAATCGTTCCACGGTGCTTCTATTGGTCATCTATTATTCGAATCAATTTTTTGCCCATCTCTGCTTGTTGATACTGTGTTTCACCGCATATGTGTAATATTGGGTCGATCGAATAACATAGCTTTAACAAACACAGTCCCTTATAAACGTTCGAAATCTCCATTACGATAGAATCGAAAACAAATGTTTCTTTGTACGTTTATTTATAATCATTTTCTTTTTACACGTTCTATGTTATCTTCCATTAAAAACTCATACAGAATTTATTTAAAAGACTTTCTTCTACGTTGAATAATCGAAGACAGTAGAATCGAAAACGAATGTTTCTTTGTACGTTTATTTATAATCATTTCTTTTTTTTTACATGTTCTATGTTATCTTCCATTAAAAACTCATACAGAATTTATTTAAAAGACTTTCTTCTACGTTGAATAATCGAAGACGATAGAATCGAAAACGAATGTTTCTTTGTACGTTTATTTATAATCGTTTCTTTTTTTTTTTACACGTACTACGTTATCTTCCGTTAAAAACCCATACAGAATTTATTTAAAAGACTTTCTTCCACGTTGAATAATCGAAGACAACAGACCGAAATTTTCAAAGGTAATTTTATCTCTCAAACTTGAGCTATCATAAAAACTACGTATCCTCTATTTTTGGCCGCTCTTCAAATCTTTCATCAAAAGGATGGAGGGGATACACTTCGCGGATGTTCCTTGTCAGTGACCGAGAGTAAAGCAGATTGCAATATGTCTTCCCTCGTAACAAAAGAACGCGCTATTTTTGAGCAAAATTATCACCAACGATGAGAAATGGGCAAAGTATGAGAATATCGTCCCCGAAAGGGAACTGGGTTGATGTTGATAAACTCGACCGGATCCAAAATCAACCTTAGGCGAGAAAGGTCTTTATTACGCGTACGTCTACGTACGTACACGAGCACACACAAAGATAAAATGTAACGATGGTTACGCGTGTGATGCTAAAAATGCCGTTACGAAGCTTAACCGCCGTACTAAAATTTATTATTGCTTCGGTGTCGATAAAGCGCGGAATAAGATAATCCTGCGAGGAGTTTCGTGCACAATGTACGATATTAGAGCACGACCGGTGAAACGATTTAAAAATTTCTTCTTTCGGAAATTTCCATCAGCCCTACGATAGTAATTATTATTATTACAGCGTATCGAGAGATCTATCTCGTTCGGGGAAACAACGCTGTACGTTAAGCGCTCGTTACTTCATCTCTCGAGGTACGGACCTTAATGATTGCATCCGCTTCCTCTGAAGCGTATTAAATCTGATGCACGATATTTATCCGAACGTTTCTATCTTGTATATCGCTGCACAATTTTTTTTCCCAGAGAAAAATGTGCGTAAGAAAGTTTAGAGTGTTTTGAAATCAAAAAATTGCTTCAAGTGTAACTCAAACTCAAAGTGTGACTCAATTGTTCGCTTCCAATAATACTACAAATATTCATATCGTTTACCACACATAGTACTCAAAATCCGAGTTACAATAAAGTTATCCATAATATTGGATAGATACTTTTACAACCACTGTAAAAGAGTTCCATTTCTATCGTTTCTTACGTGGCAGTGGAAACAATACTATACAATTTTAATCAATGTCAGTGTAGGATTGAATAATACGTAGAGTAACAGATACGAGAAATAGTTCACGTTAAGAGTCCGATACGATTCTTACGCGAACTAAAATACCTGTAGTCGGTTATAGTTGAACGATTCTCGTTCATCGAGCACCAGGTTGGGTCACCGATGTTTATGGGTACACGACTCGAGAGATTCGCGAAGTCGTAGAGGGTTGAACATCGATTATTTGGAAAATAATTATTCCGAAGGAAGCAGGACTCGAAGAAGTTGCATCGGTGTCGGCTCGACTCGTTTCTTATCGATGTTGGAATCGAGATACGAGGGAACACGAGCGTCTCAAGAAAAGGAACAGGGCTCGCGTTTCTGTACGTCAGCGTCTGAAAACTTTGTTCAGCGCGGTGTCGCGTGTGGCCGAAGCTCCTTAAGGCTGCGGTCAGATTCGCTTTAAGTGCATTAAGTAAATCCACTTAGATCGAATCTTATATAAAACATCGGGTAATCAGCTTTAAATGGCTGCGTGTCGGCCGCGCGTCAAAAGGAAATTGACGCGAATCTTCGGCCTCTTCGCAGGGCACATTGTCGTTTCGTTTTTCAAACGTGTTCGAAATGAAAATTATCGGTGCGAAGATTTCACGACGATGGGAACTATTTGTTCAACGAAACGTTTGAACGAAGTTACTAGGATCCGATGAGGTCAAATACTCCACGGTTTGAACATCGACGAAACGTTAACGTGGAAACACTCTCGATGGAGAAACGAATGAAAATACATTGTAATTGTTCGTGGGTTTGTTTCACGTAATGATTTCGTTTCTTTTTTTTTGGTGAAAATGGAACACGATTTTTTTAATATATAGTTTCGTTTTTGGAACGTGTTCGAAATGAAAATTATTTCACGACGATGAGAAGTACTTGTTCAACGAAACGTTTGAACGAAGTTACCAGGATCCAATAAGGTCAAATACTCCACGGTTTGAACATCGACGAAACGTTAACGTGGAAACACCCTCGATGGAGAAACAAATGAAAATAAATTGTAATTGTTCGCGGGTTTGTTTCATGTAATGATTCTTGATTGAAAATATTGGGTTGTTCGAAAAGTCATTTCGTTTTTTTTTTTTGGTGAAAATGGAACACGATTTTTTTAGTATATAGTTTCGTTTTTGGAACGTGTTCGAAATGAAAATTATCGGCGCGAAGATTTGAACGAAACGACCGAAACGTTTGAACGAAGTTACTTAGGATCCGATAAGGTCAAATATTCCACAGTTTGAACATCGACGAAACGTTAACATCTCCGTAAACATCTCGTAAAAAAAAAAAATGACCTCTACGTATATTAGAATCTTATGAAAATATCTTATAAATATAATAATGAATTCACCCTCGACGGAGAAACGAATGAAAATAAATTGTAATTGTTCCTGGGTTTGTTTCACGTAATGATTTCGTTTTTTTTTTTTTTTTTGGTGAAAATGGAACACGATTTTTTTAGAGTGCATAAACATTTTATTAAATTATATATTCTCCGTTTTGGAAAACTAAATGACTTTTCGAGCAACCCGATAGTACGCCTTGACTCGTAATAAAAAGAAAAATATACTAAAATTAACGGAAACAAATCCACGGAAGAATAATATAGCTTCCAACACCGTGTTCTTTTAAACGTGATCTTCGATCCGATACAGTTGTAAATAGATGAAAGTTTCTCTCGGCAAATGTGATTAAAATATATCGTAGTACGGTTGTGTTCGCGTCGAGTAATTTCGTGAAATTTAAAATTCTCGTTTTAACGTTGAATTCGAAGTACATCCCATTTCGACCGGTCTTTTGAATATTTATCGTAATTTACAATATATTTGCTCTTGTTATTATCTTTCACATTAATGAAACGGTTCTGACGGTACGAGTTGTATCTTTTAATTAAAACGTCACTGCTTGTATTACATTATTTGTCCGAGCATTGTTGGATCCAAATAATCATAATTCTAGTGACTGGTAATCACTGTCACGGCTCGAGTGATTTTCTTCGTCAGAAATGTTCTCATTACCGTCACTCGTGCTTGTTAGAAATGAATGGAAATACATTGAAGGTAGCAGAATTGGAAGATAAAGACCCAACACAATTTAATCACTCCTCTATCAATTACTCTTTATTTTAACACAGCTCGCACGTTAACAGGGCCGATCTTCACACGCGACGTGACGCTACGAACACATTTTACATTGTATTTCACTCATTTCCTCATCGATGAGCAATCATTTAACCATTATTGGTATCTTTACAGCTAGCAGTAAATTCTCGTTAAAAATACGAGCACGCTTTAGACTGAAGTACCGGAACGAAATTTCATTCCTAAAAATTCGCTAATTATACACTGACACGAGATTACGATTGTATGGTATTTCGAGTTATGGGGGATGGCTCCAATTTCGTTCACTTTTCCCTATTAATCTCCGAGGATTTCGCCGAGAAACATTTCTATTTAAATTATGAATGTAAGTAATCTTTTTTGGACGATACGAGAGATAATAAGAATATAAAGTCGAGAAATACGAAAGATAAATATTACGCAACGCAACACCTATGAATGTTTCAATTTCGGATTCGCGTCAGTTGCGTAACCAGAGGGAGTAGATGCACCCATTCTTCGATATGAAAGAATTTACAAAATTGTACACAACCACGAAGATGTCAATATCGATATTGCAAGGGAAAAACTGTCCCCCACCTCTCGTTATGACAGAATTAACAAATTATTTTAACAGAAGATTGTATCGTAAGATATACAAAGAAGTAATTATTTTCTCCTATATCTCATTATAAAAAAATTATTTTAACAGATCATATTGTAAAATATATAAAGAAAGTAATTATCTTCACTATTTGAGAGACAGAAGTCTCCTATCCCTCATTATAAAAAAAATTAAAATATATTTCCACAGAAGATATATAAAGAAGTAATTATCTTCACTATTTCAGAGACAGAAGTCTCTCATTCTTCGTTATGAACAAATTACAAAATTACTTTAACAGAAGATTATATTGTAAAATATATAAA
This sequence comes from Ptiloglossa arizonensis, assembly GCF_051014685.1. Lineage (NCBI taxonomy): Eukaryota > Metazoa > Arthropoda > Insecta > Hymenoptera > Colletidae > Ptiloglossa > Ptiloglossa arizonensis. The sequence continues at coordinate 23,058,407 of NC_135048.1, read as the reverse complement.
GAAGTAATTATCTTCACTATTCGGTTGGCAGAAGTCTCCTATCCCTCGTCATAAAAAAAAAAAATTAAAATATATTTCAACAGAAGATTATATTACAAGATATATAAAGAAGTAATTATCTTCGCTAATTGGAATGCAGAAGTCTCCGATCCCTCATTACGAAAAAATTGAAATATATCTCAACAGAAGAATTATATCCAAAGATCTAGAAAGAGGTGATCACCTTCGTTTATAAACACGGATATAAATCTTGTCTCTTGTTGGTTAAAAATTTCTGATTGCGCCACTGTTATCGGTTAAATGGATCCGAGGAGAGCAACGGGATCGAACATTCGACCATTGTTTGATACAACGCCATCGCCAAACTCCCAACTGCGAATAGTGACCGCCCGAAACGAATTGCCGCAACTCTACCCTGTATTGCGGATTGTACGAGTCAACTTTGTTAATGAAAAAAGAGAAAAAAATAGAAAAAGGAAAAAAGAAGATAGAAAAAGGAAAGAAATAGAAAAAAATGTATTGTCGCTCGGTCGGATCGGAGATGGTGTGGTGGACGTCGGTACAATGATACAAGCGACGGAACAAGCGGAAACGGGAACAGAGAGTCAGAAATCTGGTTCCACTCGGTCCGCTCGCGCGGAGAAAAGGGGATCGGTAAAAGCGTCTCTTGTTGCGGCTTGAACGAGACGGCCATGCTGCACGTGAAATCGCTATGTGCGTTGCTGGCTGGATTTCAGATGAAAGGTGTACTGGGAAACGGCTAGATTGAGATAGCTCCGTTTAAATAAGATCCGTAACCAGCGTTCCAGACTCCGTAGCTGCTGCTGGATTGTTTCCTTCTCTGTTGGGTAATCCATGAATGATGTAGTTCGGGCTTGGAATTTATTCGGCTGGCCCGTCCTTGCTAATAATTGTAACGATAATCGTTCCGAATGTACGCTCCAATGTTTACTTTGTGTCGCGATTTAGCGAGCGTACGAGTTTATCAATTAATTTACGCGCAACTATGCGCGAGATATATGTTTGTAAAGTATTTGGAAACGCGTTCTGCACAAATCTGCGAGCTCGTGTCGGTGCAATTGTTGGGTATGGGTTCGAGACGATGTCTTTGAAAAAAAAGAAGGAAAATTTCTGTTTTATTGTGTTAAATGTTTAATAGGACTATTGGGTAGACACAGAGATAGATAGAGGTTTAATGTTGGAAATTTTCTCCTCTTCGAATTAAAAAAATGTAACTACTATCAAGAATTTAATCGTTTGAACGATTTTTGTACAGGGTTTTAAAACTGAAATAGAGCTACAACAAAGCGATACCGAAACGCTAATCAGTCAATGGATAATCAATGTAATCACGTTACGGTGTGCACGTTGTAAATATAGGTATAATGTAAATAAATAAAATAACGAACAAATATGATTTTAATTAATTATTCGACGTTCCCAATGAAGAATGCGTATCGGAATCAATAATTTCGGATCTGTCCGTTGAAATTATTTTAACTCCTTCTGACCTGGATTTTAGATACGGTTTTCGGTCCGGTATCGTTAACCGATAATGTTCTTTTGTGCAATCCCGTACAAATTGTAAATCTACGGTGTAAAATGTATCGTGAAAGAGCATTGTATAGTTTTTAAGTGTAGATGTACATACGCATGCGCGATAATATACTGTATATCGTAAAATTATTGACTTTAAAATATCGTGTCCATACGTATATGTCATCGTGAGGTCCAAAAAGGTTGAGATTATTTGCGTCGATAGAGTGCGAACTCTCGGGGTCTTTTTCGACCCTCGAATAAAATTTGTAAGATTTTTTTGCCGTATTTAGAAACGACAATTGTTTCCTCGAACGAAAATAATTTCCGATAACAATTATAATATTATGAACAAAATAGACTTAATATCAATAGACTTAATATCGTCTATTGATATTCGAATATTCAAATATTCGACTACTGATATTCGAACACTCAACTATTCGACTATTGATATTCGAAAATTTAAATATTCGACTACCGATATTCAAATCGACTACTGATATTCAAATATTCAAATATTCGAACACTCAACTATTCGACTACCGATATTCGAATCGACTACTGATATTTCAATATTCAAATATTCGACTACTGATATTCAAATATTCGAACACTCAACTATTCGACTACCGATATTCGAATCGACTACTGATATTTGAATATTCAAATACTCGACTACTGATATTCAAATATTCAAATATTCGAACACTCAACCGTTCGACCATTGATATCCGAATACTCAAACACTCGACAATCGATATTCGAACAATTGATATAGAAAACAATTCTCATATATTTTTAGTTTGCGCGTACCATTCGAATATCGATAAAATATTTAATATTCGAACAATCTTGGTCCAGGTATCGTAACTCGGTCAAAGAAGTGGCCAAGTAGCCAAGAGAGTACAAGTAATACATTTTTATTTTAAGCATCGTTTCGCGCGGGAGTGACCCCACAATGCAGACAAGGTGTGGCTAACGCGTTATGCGGCGTAAACGTCGTCGCGAATTACATCGAGGCGTACGTCACGATCTGGGTTTGCATTCTCCGCGAAGGAGTAATAAGAGTAGATGGTCTCGCTCTACGGGAGTCCTACCTACCGAACCAGATTGCGTGCCGATGCGGGATCAAGTCGCGGCCAATGGTTATTAGTCGTTAAGAGTTTATGTATCAACGTCCAGGTGGTTTTACAGGCTGCCAGGTTGTTCGAAGGTAAATCGGCCCTGGTGGTCGTAAATGAAATATTTACTTTACGTACTGTGATGCGCGTGGCGAGCACAATGTACGCCGTTGTACAGAATTATTCCGACGATTCCGATCGCGGCGGGAGAAGATTATAAATATTTCTAACGAGAAACGCGTTTATCAGCGGAATGCAGATACTCGAAAATCACAGGTGCAAATATTTGCACTATGTATTCATTTTTCTGTCCTCTACCGGGTTTCCTGGAGTTCGTTTCTTTCCTCGATTGATTTCGAGTAACGATGTTCGAATAATCGAAAATTCGTACGTTACTTGCATCATTCGAACACTCAATTGCTGTTTCGAAATTATTCGAAACTATTCGAATATTATTCGAAACTATTCAAATATTATTCGAAAGTATTCGAATATTATTCGAAACTATTCAAATATTTTTCGAAAGTATTCGAACATTATTCGAAACTATTCAAATATTATTCAAAAGTATTCGAATATTATTCGAAACTATTTGAATATTATTCGAATATATTATACTTTTTATACTTTTTATAAGTAGCTATTTTATACTTTTTATTATACCATTATGACAATATTTTTCGAGTTCTTTTCTTGAGGTTTTACCGTTAAAAATCAACCCAGATACAAACCAGTTTGGAATTTTTTCTTATATCAGACTTATTAAAATTATGGTGAACAGACTGTGGAGGGCTCTCGAAAGACACTAATCCGCTGCAAGAGATTCGAGCGTAAGTTTCAAATTATTCGACTCGGGGATGTTTTTGCTCATAGGAAAAGAACAATACGATTATTGCACCATAAGAAACAGATTCTTTCGCTGCGTAACAATCTTAATTCGTAGAGTTCTTAGGGGCTCCTCCGGGGAAATAAACGAGACAGCGGGCAAGTTGAAAAACTGTGGAGGACGAGGTTTTTATTACGAAAGATTGTATATTATATTTCTCTATGCAGATCTGCGCATACTTTTCATTCTGCCGCGGTAACTTGTAAAGGGTATTACATTTTGTCGGTAAGTTGTGAATCTTTTTTGTTTCCCGGGTAACGAGTTCGTTCTGTGTAGAGATTTGAAGGGAATAATAAGGAAACGTGGAGACCTACATTGCTACTTAACCACTGTCAGCGAATTACATCGTCTATGCAAAAAGTTCTCTCGTCGGGAATCCACCGACTTTCGTAATTCAGGCAATTGAAGGTAGCAGAAAGTCTTCCAAAGTCTACATTTTCACCAAGTGGGCACGGAAACTCCGAACTTCTTTTACGCGGGGAAGACTAATTTTCGTTATTCGTGAAATTGAATGTCAGAGACTCGGTGTTCCACGGTTTGGATCTCGAAGCACCGATTCGATTATCCTCGTCAGAGTTGCTTGACATCCTTGTACCCATATTTTCGAAACCTCTTGAGCGGTTAATCCATCTGCTCCATTTATTCTCCATTGCAGGGTTTCCCAAACTTTTACCGGCTGAGATCCACTTTCGAAAATGGCGTACCATTTTTTTTTTCTTCTCTTTTTTCCTCTCTCTCTCTTTCGCGACCCACTCGCTTCCTAATGCATAGTTTAAAAGTAAGTCGAGGTTGAATAAAGAATATCGCTCGGTGCTTTTAAATCCTCCATCGAATACACTCGGTTGGGTACATGGATTTATTAATCAGATGCAACGCAGTACTCGCCTAATGGACGTTTAAACTACCCACGAATTTTAATATTTAATCCACCCGAAATCAGCCCGGGACCTATATTTCGAAAACCTCCGTTCCATCGCATAATGCGACTGATTGCGAACGCGATGAAAACAGTCACGGTGAAGTTTGCTGGCTGAAGTTTTATCGTGCTCGCGAACGATGTTCTCTGTGCAGGTGCATCTAACAGTCGTGCAGGGCTCGAACTCGAGACCTCTGCGAGTGTAGCTCATAACCGGGGAGCTGTTACCTCGAACGATGAAATAAAATTCACTCAACGACAGAGTCAACTTGTAGAATCGTAGAAACAATAGCAGCTGTCCCGTGGAAGTGTCGCGTTTACGTTCATTAAAATTTACTCACCTCGAAATTGAACCGCTCCGTAGACCTCGATACAAAATTGACTCTCGAGAACCGTAGGCGATCGTGAACATCCATTCATTCGAACTTTTCATTTCTTCTGTGTCTATATTAAGACCGAGTTAACATCTTGTGTATATATTAAAAAAAAAAAAAAAAAAAAAAAAAAAAATTACTTATACGAACTGCATCGCTAACGAGGAGAGGTCCGTAAGTGGATACGCGTTTTTTTAATGAGTCGGTGCCTCGACATGTAGGTCTTGTGTGTCCCCTGGAAGGAAGTCACGAACTCGTGTCTCTGAATTCTTCTCGCGAAAATCACGAAATTGTTTATAAAAGGAGAATATCGAGAAATTCACCGACGACGAATAGCACACTTTTATGTAATTTTTTTCGAAAGAGAAAAATACTCGAATTACTCACAGATTGGTTTGGCAGAACCTGTGGTAGGGAAAATTCTTTACAAAGAAGCTAATCAGGTTTCTAAGTCCTTGTGAAAATCACGGAATTGTGTATAAAGAGAAAATATCGAAAAATTTACGGACGACAAATAGCACACTTTTATGTAATTCTTTACGAAAGAGAAAAATACTCGAATTACTCACAGGTTGATTTGACATACCCTGTACTAAAGAAAATTCTTCACAAAGAAGCTAATCCGAGTCCTCGTGAAAATCATGGAATTGTTTCTAAAAAGTAAATGTCGTAAAATATACTTTTATATAGTAGATTGTTTAATAAAACTTATCAAACAGCCTAGTTTTAGATATATATTATTTTCATCGTTACTTTAAATATACATATTCTTATCGTTCGACGAGAAATGAAACCATTAAATCGTTTTATTTTTCTAAAAACGATACTACTGTTCGACGTACACGCGTGAAGTTTCACGCAGATCCGTCCATTCGTTCGTACATCTACAATTGTTCAAAGTTGAAGTGTCGTAGCATTTCCTCAGAATGAAAAAGAAACGACGAAACTTATCGAGCAAGCCAGTGACTCGTTTCGAAAAGACTGAAATACTCGAATTACTCACTCGGTTGACCTGGTAGAATCCATGGCGGTGGTGGTGGGGGGAGTTCTTCCGCGAACCGAGCAGCGATTGGAGCTCGTCGATCGAAAGCGAGCGTTTTTTCTCGACGATGCGATGGGACGAGCGAAACCGAGCGTGATGGTGGTTACCTGCCGCGAAGGAACATCGTTCGATGGCGATTACACGGTGCGCCGCAACAATTAGGGGTACTCGTTTCCGACCGAGCGTGAGAGACGCGTTTTCTCCGCGGGGCTCGATCGAGCGTGGGGTGTGTTTCTTCTTCTTTATTATTTCTTTTTTTTTTTGTTCTCTCCTCTCGACGGTTTCATTCACGTTGCACCCAGCGACACCTCGATCGTTGAAAGAACGTCCAGCGAGCACGCGATAACGCAGCCCCGTATGCCATTTCCGTGGCCGCTTGTTTGCATAACGTGCCGTTGACCATTAAACCGGCCCGATTCTTTTTCAACGGGCACACGGATTGTCAGTGGCCCGTTCCCGGTCTCCGTCTATCCGCGCTCAATAGCCCCGTTAATACGTCATTAGCCGAGCCGAGATGACTAAATCAACGACACAGCCGCCGCCGCCGCCGCCGCCACCGTTCTAGCGACCGATTAGGGCCGGAATCTAATTCCCCTGTGTTACTTGGTTCGAGGCACGGGCCTCTGGTTTAATACCTTGCGTTACATCAAGCGTTAGCGCCCGCGAGTTCAATGGATTCGTCGAAGGCCTGTCGGAACTTGGATAGGAAAATGACAATGCTCGACACCGGCGCAATTTAAACAATGGTATTGCGTTCGAACGAATTCGGACCGTGGCGTTACAACGGACGAACTTGGACAATGATATTACATCGGACGGATTCGAACAATAATATTATCGTCCAAGGGATTCGAGTGTGGTAGTACTACGTTCAACGGATTTTAACAATAATATCGCGGAGTATGTACAATATTAATACTAAATATAATTTTAAGGAATAATGTTATATCCGTAGGAATTTGTAAAGTAATACTGTATTCGAAGGAATTTAGAAGATAATATTGTATTCGAAGAAACTTAAGTAATAATATTACAAATATAAAAAAGAATAAATTAATGTATCGGGAGTATGGCAGTTTTGCGATGTAGTTATTTTTAATTATGGAACTTGTATTGTTATCAGAATGGATAGTCCAACGTAGCCTGTGAACAGAAATTATACTACTTTTATGATTTTCAGTCATTTGTTGTACAAATTCGAATCTTGATCTAAACCTAAAATACCAATGAAGGAGTGGCCAGTTAAGTAACAGTGTCCTATTTGGACGACATGCGGAGAAAGTCGAGGCCCGAAAAAAATGCACTGTAAATTTTTTGGTAACTCTTTTATAATATCGAACTACGAATAAAGCAGTATTACAAGTATTTCTGAACGTCGATGTACAGAAAATGAGCATCGATATTGAGCGAAAACTAATTTATCACTCAACGGGCTAACCGAAGTTAAACGATTTGTTTTGGAGCGATTGGTTCGGTTAACGGTTACGTGATCTCGGTAACCTCGATTGTCGATGAAAAAATTGGCGAACGAAAAGCGTGAAAATGCCCAAGAGACTGGCAGAGAGACGCTGGAAAGTCTTACAGCGTATAGTTTCACACGTACTGAATATCTCTGTGCTTTCTGCATTGCAGGCGGTGTCGGAGAGGCTCGAGTTGGCACCCGCTGGAGGAAGATCAGAGCCGCAAGTGAGTACCACTTGAAAATGCACGCTTCGTTTTCCTTACGAATGTCATCGTGGCCGTGCACTCCGATTTTACATCGCGACGGTGTTCACCGCTGTACACGAGACGTCTGAAATCACTTCCGCTCAAGACACAGACTTTGCATCCATTCTCTCGCGAATTTTAACGCGTGTCTGTCAACCTATATGGGTACATCGACAGGACCCCGACACGCGACGTACAGAATGTTTCGGGACTCTATAATCCCAACCGGTCAAGTTTTTATATAGATAGATATCTATGTAGAAGATTTCTATGTAGATAGATATTCTGTATAGAAGATTTATATATAGATATTCTGTATAGAAAATTTCTATATAGATATTTATATAGAAGATTTCTATGTGGATAGATATTCTATGTAGAAGATTTCTATATAGATATTTATATAGAAGATTTCTATGTAGATAGATATTCTATATAGAAGATTTCTATATAGAAGTTTTCTATATAGAAGATTTCTATATAGAAGATTTCTATATAGAAGATTTCTATATAGAAGATTTCTATATAGAAGATTTCTATATAGAAGATTTCTATATAGAAGGTTTCTATATAGAAGATTTCTATATAGAAGATTTCTATATAGAAGATTTCTATATAGAAGATTTCCATATAGAAGATTTCCATATAGAAGATTTCTATATAGAAGATTTCTATATAGAAGGTTTCTATGTAGCTAGATATTCTATATAGAAGATTTCTATATAGAAGATTTCTGTATAGAAGATTTTTATATAGAAGATTTTTATATAGAAGACTCTGTATAGAAGATTTCTATATAGAAGATTTCTATATAGAAGATTTCTATATAGAAGATTTCTATATAGAAGATTTCTATATAGAAGATTTCTATATAGAAGATTTTTATATAGAAGATTTTTATATAGAAGACTCTGTATAGAAGATTTCTATATAGAAGATTTCTATATAGAAGATTTCTATATAGAAGGTTTCTATATAGAAGATTTCTATATAGAAGATTTCTATATAGAAGATTTCTATACAGAAGATTTCTATATAGAAGATTTCCATATAGAAGATTTCCATATAGAAGATTTCTATATAAAAGATTTCTATGTAGCTAGATATTCTACATAGAAGATTTCTATATAGCTAGATATTCTATATAGAAGATTTCTATGTAGATAGATACATATCTAGAGCTACCTACGTAGATACCTATCTATATAGAAACTTAACCATATCTGTATAGAAACTTAACCGGTATCTGTACAGAAACTTAACCATATCTATATAGATAGATCTATCTATATAGATATATGTCTATATAGAAACTTAACCGGTTGGTACGATTCTTAAAGAGCAACAAGAAGTTTCTAACATCGAAGTTTTCACGAGCACCAGAGGTGTCTTATCGCTTTCGAGGCACTGGAGTGTCTTAGAACTCGAACGTTTATACGATTACACAAATACCGCGGTACAACCGGTACATTTCGAGAGTTCGCCGAGTTTGGTATTAATGGACGATCTCGGACTCCGTATGTTTTGTTACGGATTAGTTACGCTTAGTTTGCATCTTATCTTCGGTCAATTTACATTCTCTGCGGTATCGAGATTCACTCCGTGTAGCACTTTCGGAGGATCGTGAATATTTTCTCTCGCTCGTGACGATTTCTCTTAGTTTCTTAAAATGGCCCATTACGCTTGTTCAAATACACACGTGACGTTTATTGCAAACATTAACGTAATACGCTAGTCATTCTGCCGACGTGTCTATAAAAAATTGAAACGTGAGATTGCAAACTGAAACGAGTAAATAAAACCAGAAATTTCAAACACGTAAACTTTTTTTCTTTCAATATTTGTAACAATTTCAAATCCAATTTTCTTTTGTTCATTTCGGTAAAAATTTCCTTAAAATTTGTTTCATTTCAACAACAATTTTTATATCTCCCGTTTTGATTGTGCTGCTTAGAAACAATTTGGCTCGTGAATTTATATTCAGCAAGATATTGTTGTCAATTGGCAAATTTTGTTAACCAAATACGTCTCTACTTATGGTTTTGAAACTCTCTGTACGTCGATGGGATTCCAGGAATTCCATATAAAAATATTTAATCGAAGGAATCAAACGGTATCAAAATCTCTGGTATTTGATATCAATTTTTGATACCGATACTTTCGGTGTAAATACCGATCGATATCAATATCGTGTAAACCGAGCAAGTGTCGATACCATTGCGAACGTATTGAGTATAATAAACATTGTTTAATCGACCAGAGTCGAACAATTTCCGGAATTCCGTTCCACCACGAATCTGGAACTTTCGAACACGAGTTACTGGAATAATAGAAGAGAGTAGCTCATGTATAGTAGGTATCGCGATAGTATCGATACTGCACGATTTTGTTTGTAATAGAGACGAAACCGATAGTTTCGCACCAGTATTCGTACAAACATGACTTTTTGAAATATAATCAAAACAATTTTATACTAAAATTAGATATTATTTTCTGATATCGAAACTACGGTTTCGGTATTGTTCCTATCGTTATTTAGAAATAGATAATATTTTAACGCGAACAATTTGCCTAAATTTTTTAAACTTTTCATCTTACGCTAATTTCATCCCGTGCGAAATTTATCTTACAATTCCACTGCGCTGTTAAATGAAACTGTTTGAAAGATCACAACGTAAATTTATGGGGTGTATCGCGGAAGACAGATTTGATTTTACTATTAAATCACGTTGAAGCGTCTGCAAAGAAACTTTCTAAGGTAAACACATCGGAGGAAAGATTTATTTTCCATCGTGATATTATCGGTTCGAAAACTGGAGTATGTAATCGTGCACGCTCGCACCGTAATAACCGATTTCGTTGCGACAACAAAATTATGAAAGTCGAGCGGAAAAAAATATTCAAATTTCATCTTAACGAATTTTCTTTCGGTTCGAAGGATCGTTGAACTTCGTCGAAAAATATTGTAATAGAACGGTCGCGTTACGGGATCGAATAAAACGATTTACGTTTAACTCGGAATCGTAAAAGTGTCACGCGATCCTTTTATTGCTTTTAATTCTAATTCGTTTACTCGTGTGAATTACCTTAAGACGGCGTGTATTTATATTCTACCATGGGTGTACAATCTCGGGGCAATTTCATTGGTAGTGGAAACGTTTCCCTCATTTCCTAGAAAATTTTTTCCATTTCCGGGATAGCGGGATTTGCATTCAGACGTCTCGTAAAGTCGCGAGAAAGAGACGCGGCAAACTTTGAAGATTTATCGCGTTTAAGCGTCCGCCACGGGATTCCATTTGTTTCGCGCGGGATATAAGTAACGAAAGGGTGACTGTTTATGCGAATCGCTTTGCGAAGGTTGCCACATTATGCGAGGCCGGAGAGGTGTATCTGGCACAACACATGGGCGAGCAGGGACGTTGGGTCTCCTCGTCCGACAAGAAGAGTTGCATGACAGACAAGCTGGAGATCCTTGACTACTGCAAGAAGGTAAGTGACTGGAACATTCTCGACTGCAATAATTAAAACCTCTACTGGAAACACCATTTTCGTTTGGATTTCACTCAACCCATTGAGTGCCAAATTATTAAACAACATTCTTTCCTTAATTTACAACCATCAGATAACAATATCTAATAACAAATAATAGTAAATAATAGTAAACAATAATAGCGTAAGCTTCAAGAAGTTTTTTTGTAAAATTTATAATTTCTTGAACAACATTGTTTTTTACTTTATAAGTACCAGATAATAGTATCTAATAACAAACAATAGTGAACAATAATAGTGTAAGTTTCTAGAATTTTTTTTGTAAAATTTATAACTTTTTCAATAACATTTTTTTACATTGTAACTACCAAATAATAGTAATAACAAAAAATAGTAAACAATAGTAATATGTAAGCTTCAAGAATTTTTTTAGTAAAATTTATAACTTTTTCAATAACATTTTTCTCCAATTTATAATCACCAGATAACAGTATCTAATAACAACAATACTGTAAGTTTCAAGACTTTTTTTAGTAAAATTTCGACTCAACAGAATCGCATAAATTACAGCCGGTTGTAATATTTTTTGTACGTATCAGAAATAATAAAAAAGATGAAAATATTACGGAACACTTTACTCGAATCTTAATTTCATATCTTAAAAGATACGCGGTATTCGAATAAATTATAGTGACTGGGAAAGAATGTTTTCCTGAATGTTCTATTAGTAGAATGTTGGTACTTAATGGGTTTATAAATACGGTTTACGTCTGCGTTTGCATTTATGTTGACACTCTGTATTTTATTGCAAGTGAATGTATATGTAACGGTAGCAATATGAATACGAAGGTTTCTCTGCAATGTAAACACGTTACACAACGAAAATATGCACTTTTATTATCGTCGGTGTGTTTGATATAAGAACGAAAAGTAAAGAGATTCGATTAAACAGAAAACGGGAATTAAATTGATACCGTGAATTATTATACAAGATATCCCGCAATGAATATAACCGTGAGGCGGGTGATCCTACGTGCAAAAATAAAACGAAAATGTCGAGTAATTATACCTTCGCGCGGGCCATTGTTTCCGAGAAAATTGATTCTGGAAATAGTATTTCCGATTATTAATTATTAGTCGTATACATTATGTATAAAGGTGATAGAACTCCACCGCGGGTTTTGTTAAATCGAATTTCAGCGCGCGTGCCCGAAACTAGTATCAAAAGCCAATTTTTTTTTCGAAAACAAAATATCCTGCACGAAAAAATTTGCTTTATACTTTCAATTTATTTTTGCATATACAATTTACTTTTACTTTGTAACAAGTCGTATAGACGCTTTGGTATTCTTTCGCCTTTACAATTTCTAGAAAATGATTGGAAATACCAACTATTAATTTTTTCGAACGTATTTCTTCAATTTACTTCAATTCACTTTTATCGGTAAAACTTTCACGAGTTTTACTTTTTTACGCATTTTATACTGCGATATTTGGTGGTTTATATTCTCCCGTAGATACTCTGTGAAATTAAAATCTAACTTTTAAAGAAGGCCAATGAAGCAAATTCGTATCGCATTTTATTTTTGGAAAAATCGTTTTGTATGCTCATTCAATTCCATGTATGTCTACACGAATTCTTAACGTTCGTCAGTGTCAACATAAATACGTACGCGAATGTGTATACAATCAGGAGCAAAGTTGAATGGACGCCCGTATGAAAAGATTTGTAACTTAATAATACTTCTAAATTAACACGTTCACCGCCACTATTCAGTTGGAAAACCGTCGGTTGCAGACTACGCACGTTTCATTCGTAATAATTTTATTCAACGTAGTGTGCACGATTCCAACTATTAGAGTGTCCCAGGAAATATCGCGCATACGGAAGCTCGCAAATTAATTTCTAAAGTCGTAACTAAAACAACATGCACGTTTAAGTAGAATTTCAATTTTCAACACTCTAATATCTTCGCACACGAATTGTTTCAAATAGGTCAACCGTACACTCTTATCGTTTGTTTGTAGTGAACATAGAGGATATTTCCTATATGTTCAGGAAAAATATCTATAGTTAATTAGAAACTCGTCGCTGTCACGCACACGTGTTATCGATGTCTCACGCGTTACAAACATTCGGTAGGGAACGCGTTAAAAAAAAAAACACTTTGATAAACCGAGCAACAATACAAACACGATCGATCGGTAATTGATCGAAGATAAAATCAAGTTTTATATTTGTTCGTCGAAGGTGTACTTATACGCCGATCGATTACGTTTCGATGATCAATTGCATCTCGATGCGTTTCCGTTCGATCGGTTCGTATTTATAATAAATGCGCACCTGTTACGTTCGCGGAGCGTCCACTCAAATTTGTTCTCACGGCGGTGTATGCACGATACGAGCACGTTTCGTCTTGTTAAACTTTCTTCTCTTACCACCTTCGATCGCACTTCTTATTCCCTCGCATTTAACGTCTCGACACGTTCGTTGCCTCGTGAAAGTTAAGGTTTTCGGCAGAATCTTAAAAACAGGTCGACAAGGTATTGTAGGAAGAATGAAAGATCAGTCTCGGGTTAAGGGGAATGTGATACCCTCGGTAAGTAGAATATGAACAGTGTCGCGGCAATTTTGCTTGGTTACAGGCCTCGTGAAGACCGACTAAAACGTCTCGCGCAACACGACCGGGTAATTCTTTCTAGATCTGCTTTTTCTTTCTCTCTACAATACATTGGTGTATTCGATATTAAAAAAAATAGCCAAATTCGTACTTGGCTCTCTTTTTCGTACGATAGATACGTGTTTGTCGATTAAATTTGTAAATTCACAGTAGCGAGTTTCGTGGGTCAGTAGTGACCCACGCGGTATCGAACGTGTCCAGTTAATTAAATTTTCCACTCTCGAGGGTATAATTTTTGCATTTTGATATTTCTCTCTGTTATCATCCGTCTTCTGCATTTTGAAGTTTTGAACTTCTCGAGCTTTATATATATATATATATATATTGTGCTTTCTTGCTCCTACGCTCAAGAAGTTTCTCGAACAAGGAGAACGCGGGAACGGTATTAGGTTCTTGCGGAGGAAGTAAACGAATTTGAATAATTATTAATCAAAATACGATCCAACGGGTTAAGTACAGTTCGATCGTCGCGAGTGAAACGCCTTTGTACCTCTAACCGAGGTAATCTATATTTAACAGATCATTGTATTCTATTTCAATTTAACTATATCTATATTTAATCTGTATTTGACAGATCGTTGTATTGTATTGAAATTTCAATTCGTACACGTGTTACGTCATTTTCTATCGAAACGATGAAAAATTTGTCGCTCGCGCCTCGAAACGTGAACTTCGAACTGCTCGAATCGATGACACGTATCGAGATCGATTTTTCATTTTTCGTATCCACGAATCGAGTCATTTTCTACGGCAACAACCTAATACTCCGTATAATCGTTCTCCTTGAGCACAGCCACCCACCAAGTCCGTAAAAATGTTCAATCGAGTACGAACGTCCGCATGCATTTACGCAAACGCAAAGAAAGCACACCGATGGCACTCGTTCCTGAAAGCGATTGCAACCGTTTGCTCAGATTCGAAGCATCTCGCGCCGAGTGCCCGTTCGTTTTTTTAATTGACAGAAATAGACGAGTGACGTTTCAATATCTGCCTCGAGTAACCCGCGTGTGTTCTGTCGTTGATGCACGCTCGCATTATCGGGTGAAAGGCATGATAATTTCGTAGATAGAAATTAACGTTCCGACTGCGGAACGCTCGCGCGCCCGTGAAATTGCATGCATGCACCGAACGCATTAAACGAAAGCTGCAATCTTCTCCACTTTCTCGCCGGTGATAAAATGTTTGCGTTATTGGATCAGTCCGGCGCGATAATGGACGATCGAATGAATATCCACCGTCGATGATTAAATGGTTCCCGCGTGATTTGTAATTACATTTTTTAGGCGTACCCGAAGAGAGACATCACCAACATCGTCGAATCGTCGCACTACGTGAGGGTTAGCGGATGGTGTAAGCCGGGAAGGACCAAATGCAAATTGTCGCGTTGGGTGAAGCCGTACAGATGTCTAGGTAGGTACCATTTGGAAAAGTGGAAATCATTTTTGAGATTTTCCTCCTTTTTTTTTTTATGTTTTTGTCCCCTGGTGTGCGCGAACGAGGTAGAGCCAATGGGCCTTCAACTCTTTGGTCGAAAGGGTACATTGTTGTGAAAATAATAATTCTATTTTTTTCTTAATGTTAACGTGAAAAACTTATAAGGATCGAATAATAGGGAGAGTATGAAAAGAAGAGATTTTAATTCTCGACCATTCGACGATATATTTATATTGTCTGTAGCCCGTGATACAGTTACAGCTTTTCATCTGGATTGTGGAAAATAGACATTTGAAATAAGCACTGGTAATTGATTTTCTTCGACGTGTCCAAGTATTTGAAACAGTGGTTAGTAGAATAGTATTTGAAACAGTAGATAGTAGAATAGTAGAGTTCTAGTGAACGGTATTCGAAATGGGTATTTTATTGGTGAATTATTGAAATATTATTTTTAAAGGTGTACTTTGTTCACGTGTAAATGGAACAGTATTTCAAGCAAGTATTTTATTACCACGTGAATTGTATATTTACGGATTGAGTGATATAATTTTTGCGCTATTTAAATTTGATCGATGAATCGGAGAGAAACTGTGCAAAAGTAATAACAATTACGAAACGATAATTACGGATCTATTGGAATTGTTCCCGTTTCGATTTATTCGTTTAAACAGAAGTTAGACGAGCGAGTTAAAAATATCGTTGTAAATCCACGTATACGTAACGCGAGTCAATAATTGTCAATTAAATCACGTATACGCGATAGTGTCCGTCAAAGTGTTAATTCTAAATTGGATCGTAAAGTAAAATTTATTTACCGAAGTTCCTCGTTATAAGTCTGAATTTTTGCCTCGATAAAAGTTTCAGAAGCATTCCCGTTTCTGTATATGTTTATTCAACGCGAGCGGCGAGCGCATAAACGAATAAAAAAAGAAAAAAAGAAGGTTGATTCCTGAAATAAAATCTCGTATCATCGTGCTCATTAAAAATTTCCGAGCAGTATCGATTTTGTGACTTTTATCGACGAGTTTGTACTCCTGTATTTCCTTTAACGATTTACACACGCCGAGCGTATAAAGCATTTACCATCTACCATTCGCTGTTCTGATTAAGAGAATATTTGAACCATTAGTGCACAGCACGGTTTACGACCGTATACTTTAACGAGGGTAAAACATTCTACTCTCGCATCGAATGACTCTTTAATAGCATCATCGACGCATTCAATAATCATTCATTATCGTGTCATAAACCTTGCAAACGAGATCTGCATCCACATTTATTTCGCCTTTAAGAGCTGCAACCATTACCCCATGCAATATTGCACTTTTATTAATGTATTTATTTCCAGAACCAAATTTCTTTTCCGCGGGTAATTTAAATTCTTTTTGATGATTTAACGATAAGTATACACATTACTGTTGGTTTTTTCCCATTAAAAGGTAATATTTGTTGCATATCTACGGATCGAGTAATATAATTTTTGCGCTATTTAAATTTGATCGATGAATTGGAGAGAAACTGTGTAAAAGTAATAACATTCGATCGATAATAAGATGCTTTCTCAATGTAATTTTATTAGACGCGCAAGAGTGTAAAAAATAATCATAAATATTTAATTTTTGGACATCGATAGGTCTGCGTACATCAGATATATAATTGACGAATAAATACAAATGTAAATGACCACATAATAAAATTAAAGATAAGAAGTATATTGTTATTTAGCATCTCATTTACGTGGTGTAATGGAAAACTGGTTATCTGTAATTGTTATTTTCTTAATTTAGTTTATTACAATATTGCGTTAAATAATTACAATAACCGATAAGTACAGTACAGTAATTTCTCACGTTTTAAGAGATAACATTTGATTAAAGTTAAACATTTTCAGAACGATTAGTTTCCCTCTTTGACCGAATGTGTGCTTTGTAAAACAAATTACGACGTACATATTATATTGCCTCTGTATCTATAACGTGGAGTTTTTCAACATATTGAATTTAAATTAAATACAATTAACGAGTACGATTCACGTCAATTTATTATTTTCATTAATACGCATTGTGTAAAATGATGGAAAAGTAAAATGATCATATCGTTTTGTGGAAAAAATAATATATAGATACGGATAAGAAGTTCCTTATCCTTTGAACTTTCCTTGAGAAAATCTGTATTTCAAGAAGATGAAGTGACTTCAAGAACAATGGGTAGAAATAAAACTTCCAGGCTGAGCTCTACGATGAATCGTCCCGGAGTTTTCAATTCTAGAACTTTCCATCTTCTTAAATATTATTTCACGTCAAAAGTCAATAGTCGTTCAAGTATTAAAATAGGGTAGGAGAAGGAAATGTGGTTCGAATATAATTTGAACCCTGGTGCAGATATAGGGCAGATATGAACCCTTTGACGGATGTACATTTACGTGACTTCGCCAGTTAGTTGTTATCGGCCGCTGTCACGTATACGTGAGTTTTCTAACTAGTAGTTATCGACCGCTGTCACGTATACGCGATCTAAATGTTTCGGTTCGTATTTCACCGTCCACTCAACTAATCAAGTTTCTGTAAGTACGAACTCAATTAACGTGACATCTATATTCATAGTTACTTCTAATAATATTCCAACGTTTCTCGTGTGTCCGACTTTGGTCTACAAACGTCATTCACTGCGTAAACTCGTTTCCAGTTGTTCATTTCGAATTGAAACGACATCCCCGGAGACCATTTTTAACGCCGCGACTTCACATCAATTAATCGGGACGTCAGATTCGAAAATTTGCAATTCTAAAATACACCGTAACGTTTTCGAGACAGATCTCAAGATACGCTTCGAGTTTCATCGCAATCGCTCCACTCGTTCCCCCGTCGTGCGACAACAAACTCACAGAATTGCATTTTATGCAAATTGCTCGCTAGTTTTCAAAAGGTTTCATTAATAGAAAATGAGAGGGGGGGATAATTGTATCTCCATGATAACAGAAGAGGTAACGGAACTTTCTCAAAAATGTTTACTCCCTTCTGTGAGTAGTCTTCTTTTCGAATATTCGAATGTTCAAATTGTAAGTGTCGAATATTCGAGTATTCGAGTGTTCGAGTATTTGAGTATTCGAATATTCGAATATTCAAATTATAAATACCGAATATTCGAGTATTCGAATATTCAAATATTCAAATTACAAGTGCCGAATATTCGAATATTTAAGTATTTGAGTATTCGAATATTCGAATATTTGAGTATTTGAGTATTCGAATATTCGAATATTCAAATATTCAAATATTCAAATATTCAAATACTCAAATTATAAGTACCGAATATTCGAGTATTCGAATATTCAAATATTTAAATATTCAAATTACAAGTGCCGAATATTCGAATATTTGAGTATTTGAGTATTTGAGTATTGGAATATTCGAATATTTAAATATTCAAATTATAACTGCCGAATATTTCGAATATTTCGAATATTCGAGTATTCAAGTATTCGAATATTCAAATATTCAAATATTCAAATTATAAGTGCCGAATATTCGAATATTCGAGTATTCGAGTATTCGAGTATTCGAGTGTTCGATTAACAAACGAATCGGTCACGTTTCGTGACAATGGCCGATTTCATTCATCCGTGCGCTGTCTGAAAGTCGGTAAAAGGAATCGAGCAGCTATTTTTCAAGGAGTGTCTATAGGTTTATGAATTAGACCGCCACCTGAGGATCGTGCACAGGTTTACGTGCAATCCCAGCGAGTGACTCTGATTCGCAGTTTCTGCCGTATTGATTCTTCGGGTTGTCGAGTGCTGCGTATAGCGGGAGTGAGCTCGCATTAAGGGGTTGAGTAGACACGTAGATCTACAGGGTAGTCCGTTATTCGTGGCACAGCTGGAGTGTGAGTGATTCTTCGTGAAAAACTACGCGTCGAAAGTTCCGAATAAAATTACGAGACGCGGAGAATCTCTCGGATGCAGGTGCACTTGACTGGGTATTAATGCAGACAAATCTCACTGCGGAACGTATCTCGCTTGTTTGTGTCTACAAATAACGTCGGTATCAGACTACCACGGACTTGTCCAGGATAAGACCAGACAACGGAACTGAGAAAATCGTACAGAAATGTTACACGATTTTTCACGCATCGATCTCGATGAAAATCCACTTCGAAACAAGCTCGCCATCGAACGTGCTACAGAGACCAACAACGTACCGTGTACGAATAGTTGATAAAGGTACGACAAAAGGGGATAAGTTAAAATAGTTTACTCAATTCTTAATTTTGCGAAGAAATTACGAATTACGAGATGGTTGTGAGTATAAAAAATTAATGTACGCGTATTTATGAGAGTTTTTAGATCACGTTCGTATGTTTACTTTTTACAAAGTTGCGTTAACGTAGATTTGATATTTTTGGAAAATATAAGCAAAGAAATTAATTGTGATCTTACGGAGCATTTAGTGGAAACGTAACTATACTTCCAAGGTTTCTTTTTAGGGTCTTTAGAACCATAAATATTTTTTATCGCTTCGTCCTGGATCTGCTAATTGGACCCATTATTAAGACTTTTATCCAACGGATCCTACTTTAGGCGCGATTAATAGTTCGGATTCGTCTTTTACACCTGCTGGGTTAAACTTCGCTACGGTGTGCGCCAAATGTATTGGCTGTTGACGATCAACGAGGTACAAATCCCCTCTCCGTTTCATAAATACGTGAACGACGCAGTGACGACTTAATACGTATCGAGTGGGTCATCATCGATCAACGTGTTTTGTTTCTTGGCTTAGAACCACGTTTGAACGTTGAACCAGTTCTTGCGACCGTGCTCTTTTAAAATACATAGAGTCTGAACTTTCGAAACATTAAACGATAATCGTTAAAGTGATCGCGCGCGCCTCGTAGCCAATTTTGCGTCTTCAACTCTACGAACAACTGAATCCTAGTTACTCGACTATTATAGGTTTATCGTGCTCTGTCACTCGTGCCACTTGTAGACGCAAATAAGCAAGATACGGCCTGTAACGAGACTCGCTACATTAATTCCAGACAAGTACACGTGTACCGACGTATCTCCGGAGGAGCCGCTATTTACATAATTTAATAACTCGAATATTTGATAAGTATCGGAACGCCATGGACAAACCACGAATATTTAGGTATTCATATATTTAAAGAAGCATTCGTATATTTTCCTTATACGGGGTAATCTCGTTACCGGTGACATATTTAAATGTTACATCTTGTAATCAGTCGATTATCGGGAGTAAGCGTACTGATGATGGGCTGCGGTGAGCGAAGTGGATGATTGATCAATAATCTGCATGTACATGACCATATGTAAATACAGTTGCACATAACGTATACAAATATAGCGACTAGGTCCGTACATAACTTGCGACGGTATACGGTGAATGTCACCCTGTTCGAATGCTACGAACCAGATACTCGATCGGTACGCAAAATAATCGAACGTTCGAGTATTCGAATTATAAGTGATCACTGAATATTCGAGTATCCGAATTATATCGGTCAAATATTCGAATACTCGAGTATTCGATCAATACTCGTCGAATATTCGAATTATATCAGTCAAATATTCGAATACTCGAGTACTCGATCAATACTCGTTGAATATTCGAATTATATCAGTCAAATATTCGAATACTCGAGTACTCGATCAATACTCGTCGAATATTCGAATTATATCAGTCAAATATTCGAATACTCGAGTACTCGATCAATACTCGTCGAATATTCGAATATTCGAGTATCCAAATTATATCAGTCGAATACTCGAGTACTCGATCAATACTCGTCGAATATTCGAACATTCGAGTATCCAAATTATATCAGTCAAATACTCGAATACTCGAGTACTCGATCAATACTCGTCGAATATTCGAATATTCGAGTATTCAAATTATATCAGTCAAATACTCGAATACTCGAGTACACGATCAATACTCGTCGAATATTCGATTCACCGAAGCATTCGAACGATATTCACCGAGTACTCGAGTCACTGAAAAATACGAATTATATTCGCTCAGTATTAGAATCGTTGAATCGAGTACAAGAAAATTCGATAAATAATCGTGGCCCTCTATTTCTGGGTCGGTTCTCTCGAAAACGAAACGGTCGTTTGTAAAAACGTTGCTTCGTACGTTTCGATTTACTTTTCCTCCATTCGGAATCACCCACTTCCAGGTTGCACCGTCGATACGGATCACCCTGTACGGTGCACCATGCGACGCGATTTCTGCATCGTGTCCCTCGTCGTCGATGTAGGTGTGTCTTCGCGTAGGACACGACTCGTTTCTTTTCACGGTCGTTTCTTTTCAGAGGGGCCGTTCCAAAGCGACGCGTTACTCGTGCCAGAAGGTTGCCTGTTCGACCACCTCCACAATCAGACGAAATGCTGGGAATCTCACAGGTAAGGAAGTGAATTTCAACGGGGAAGAAGCGACGAGCCAAGTATCGATTCACGCGTGTCCAGCACCACGTAACTCTGCCCTTAACACCGACTCCGCGTTATTGGAATTCGCGGTTCAATAATTCGCGTTCTCGTACACTATCGATGTATCGGTTCACTGGATTTTCATGAAATATATTTTAAAGGGGAATTGAATTTTCTGACTGAAACAGGTTTCAATTTTTGTTTTATTTTTTTTCTCTTTCTCTCTCTCTCTCTTTCTCTCTTCGCCCTCTTAAATCGATTAATGTTTGATGGATTCAAGTAGGAATTTTCGGTACAAAGAGCAATAACGTCAAGGACAATTGTATTTCAACGTTTCGGGTAACATTAACAACCCTCTTCAGAATACAAGAGGGAGAAACAATGTTACACGATCCCGAAAAGAGAACAAATTTATATTACGTATAAAGTATTCTCGAAACGCGCGGGGAATGGAAAAGGATTTTCCATTCGGAAATTTTGTCTCTTTTGTTTCGGTATAATTAGGTCCATGTTCGTAAAAACTGGTTGGATGACAGTATCTAAATAGTACGGATTGTACGAAAAGTAACATTTTTATGGAATCACATGCATGTATGGGTGTTGGAGATAAATTTTACTGTTCTGTGTTTAATGGGGAGTGTTTTTTGTTGATAATTTTAACGACAGTTTCCTTCTTTTTTTTCAGTTTGATTTATTATAAAATTTAGGAACGGCACGTGGTGGCCAATTTTGACAATCTAGACGAATAAATTTGTGAATGGGGATATTTGGAAATTCCTTTATTATAGTTATTATTGGGTTTGAATTTTATGTAGTTGTAGAATGTAAGAAATATAATGGGATAAAATAATAAAGATCGTGTAATTCGATAACTCAAACTGGACGGTCTCAGAATACCGTATCATATTTTTATTTTAACAATTTTTATTCCTTATTCATTTCTCTAGGAGTACAATGACAGATGCAATATTTTTGGAACGAAAAATTTAAAATCGAATTACAAATCTTATAATTTATCTCGGTTAAAATTAATGGTCGTTTAATATTCACTTCTATATCTGGTAATTTTATTCTGGTGAGACTTAAAGTAGTCAGTTCGATTACCTATTTGCAATTTCCTTCTTTACTAATTCCGTTACTTCGGATATCAATTAAATTTTTATATATAATAAACGGAGGTGCAGATTTGGACAGTCAGACTATGGTTAACTTAATTAATTTGATTCTCGATGTATATTGCTATAAATTCGATCGTAGAATAAAACCGAACTGAAATTGTACATTCCATCTGACAGAAATATATTTCTGAATTTTTTAATACAATACGAATATTTTATTTTCAGAAGCCAAACTCACGAGTTTCGTTATTTTTAAATTTATCAATTTTATTTAAATTTTAAAAAGCAATATTTAATATCATCAATTTGTCTGTATTTTTCGTTTCACGGACTTGATCAGTTTGACTTCCGAGAGGCTCGAATATCACTGGGCAAAAAAACAAAATCATATTTTTCTCTTTATCGTCCATAGGAAAAATGATAACCAATTATAAAAATCACTCGATATTCAATTGACGTTCAATAATCAATTATTAAATAAATTATTTTTTAATATCCTTTTGTACCAGTTTTGTACCTAACTTTGGAAGTAATCATTTTCGTAACTATTTTAAAAGTAAAATAGATTTCTGCAATTTCCAGAAACTTCATATTTCGATCCTATCTAGATAAATTAATTATATTGACGATTTTGTAAGATATTGTGAACAAATTTGACAATTCTATTTTTTAAATTCTTATTCTTAGATGTAAAGTATCTTACTGTATAGGTAGATATATAATAAAAATCCCATTGTCAGATTGTATAATTTGGCAAACAGTTATGACAATTTAAAGAGTGTGTATCGATTGTTCTTTTAATTTAAACATATTTCTACTTTGATATATATAAAAGGTTTTTCCGTCTATATATAAATGAATGTGCGATTAATTAAAGTGGATATTTTTTGGTACAATTCGTTTTCAGTATACGATCATTGTAAACATTATTGCTCTTTGTATCGACAAACATTCACTTTAATCAATCAAACGTTCAATATAATGTTTTATTATTTAAATCTTCAAATCCAGTAAAATCCGAGCAACTTGTAACAGGATCGAATCATATCGATTAGGTCAGTTTAAATATTTTGTAGGTGTATAAATGGCACAAATTAATTTCAAATATTGTAATCCAGATAAGAAAACATAGATATATTTGCACTATCGTTACTATTCGAATATTACAAACATTCAAGTACCGAACCAGTGCGCTGAATATTTATATACTCAAGTAGACGAATTATATTTGTCGAATACTTAAATCGTTCAAGCGTTCGAATGTTTGAATAGTATTTAAATTCTACATTCTAAATACTCGAATCATCGAAGTGTTTGCATAATAAAATATTCGAACAGTATTACATTCGTTGAATATCCGAACAATTGAACTGTTTGAACATTCGAGTTATAATTGCCCGATACTCGAACAATTAAAGTACACGAATGCTCGAATAATATTTTCCGAATACTCGAATCATTGAAACGATTCAAGTATTCATTCATTCAAACATTCGAATACCATTTGGATTACAGTCACCGAATACACGAATCATCGAAGTGTTCGCATAAAAAATATTCGAACAGTATTACATTCGTTGA
Source organism: Ptiloglossa arizonensis (assembly GCF_051014685.1). Taxonomy (NCBI): domain Eukaryota; kingdom Metazoa; phylum Arthropoda; class Insecta; order Hymenoptera; family Colletidae; genus Ptiloglossa; species Ptiloglossa arizonensis. The sequence continues at coordinate 23,034,074 of NC_135048.1, read as the reverse complement.
ATATCCGAACAATTGAACTGTTTGAACATTCGAGTTATAATTGCCCGATACTCGAACAATTAAAGTACACGAATGCTCGAATAATATTTTCCGAATACTCGAATAATTGAAACGATTCAAGTATTCATTCATTCAAACATTCGAATACCATTTGGATTACAGTCACCGAATACACGAATCATCGAAGTGTTCGCATAAAAAATATTCGAACAGTATTACATTCGTTGAATATCCGAACAATTGAACTGTTTGAACATTCGAGTTATAATTGCCCGATACTCGAACAATTAAAGTACACGAATGCTCGAATAATATTTTCCGAATACTCGAATAATTGAAACGATTCAAGTATTCGTTCATTCAAATATTCGAATACCACTTGTATTATACCCACCTTATACACGAATCATCGAAATGTTCGTATACTCGGGTACCGAAACATTCGAATATTTGGCGTCGTATTCACGAGATACTTAACTCATCGAATTGTTCGAATACTCGGGCAGAGTGGAACTCGTCGTGCAATCCCGGCCCGAGTTACGTAGCCGAATTTTCGTAAACAGTAGCGTGAATTCTCTGCTTCAGATGGAACGCGACCGCCGCAGACACCTGCAGAGAGAGGAGCATGAATTTGAGAAGCTTCGCGATGCTGTTGCCCTGCGGAATATCCCTGTTCTCCGGTGTCGAGTTTGTGTGCTGCCCGAAACACCTGAAAGGTACGTAACGTACGTACATTCTCATACCACCATTCATTCATTCATCGACCGGCGCATGTGTTGCAGCGAATCCGTTTGCCCCGTTAACGGATCGCGGACGCGTTGCATGAACGAGCGCTGAGCGAAACCAACGAAAAGTCGAAAATACTTTTCAGAGCTTTTCCCGCGGGCTTTCGTGAGTAGAGAAAAAAAAAGAGAAAGAAAAAGAAAAAAAGATGAAGAATAAGAAGAAAGAGAGAAAATTGTAGCATGAGAACGCCGCACGCCGTTGCACGAAGTTTAAGCGTCCCGACGTCGAGTTTTCCAGGTCGACGTTTACCCGCGGCAAAAGGAACAGCTAGGTGTTGTCGTAATCGAATCGACGAGGAAACGGGGGAAAAACATGTAGCTCGATATCCGTGTCGTAAATAATGCGGTGTGCTTCGAAACGCTCTTTGTCATTTCGCGCCTGTACTCGTTCTAATCGACTCTTTTCACGCCCGCAGTATATACATTCTAGGATCCATCCAGTCGTATAATACCATTGTAACGTTTCAACGGTTCCCCGCATTGTTCCATTAATCATCGATGTATGCCTTCAATGAAGTCACAAAGGGGGACTCGTTTCGTACGGTACCTCCGATGCATTCGTTGCCAACACGACGAACCGATCGAGTGGATCTACACTGCGGCTCAAAAGTTTCCAAACAGTCGTCACGTTTCGCGTGAATCTCAGAAAAATTGGTATTTATATTTCACTTGAGAGAAATTGGTATTTATATTTCATTCGAGAAAAATTGGAATTTATGTATCGCTTGAGAAAAATTGGTATTTGGATTTCACCTGAGAGAAATTGGTATTTATATTTCACTTGAGAGAAATTGGAATTTATATTTCATCCGAGAAAAATTGGAATTTATATTTCATCCGAGAAAAATTGGTATTTGGATTTCACCTGAGAGAAATTGGTATTTATATTTCACTTGAGAGAAATTGGAATTTATATTTCATCCGAGAAAAATTGGAATTTATATTTCATCCGAGAAAAATTGGTATTTGGATTTCACCTGAGAGAAATTGGTATTTATATTTCACTTGAGAGAAATTGGTATTTATATTTCATCCGAGAAAAATTGGAATTTATATATCGCTTGAGAAAAATTGGTATTTGGATTTCACCTGAGAGAAATTGGTATTTATATTTCACTTGAGAGAAATTGGAATTTATATTTCATCCGAGAAAAATTGGAATTTATATTTCATCCGAGAAAAATTGGTATTTGGATTTCACCTGAGAGAAATTGGTATTTATATTTCACTTGAGAGAAATTGGTATTTATATTTCATCCGAGAAAAATTGGAATTTATATATCGCTTGAGAAAAATTGGTATTTGGATTTCACCTGAGAGAAATTGGTATTTATATTTCACTTGAGAGAAATTGGTATTTATATTTCATCCGAGAAAAATTGGAATTTATATATCGCTTGAGAAAAATTGGTATTTGGATTTCACCTGAGAGAAATTGGTATTTATATTTCACTTGAGAGAAATTGGAATTTATATTTCATCCGAGAAAAATTGGAATTTATATTTCATCCGAGAAAAATTGGTATTTGGATTTCACCTGAGAGAAATTGGTATTTATATTTCACTTGAGAGAAATTGGTATTTATATTTCATCCGAGAAAAATTGGAATTTATATATCGCTTGAGAAAAATTGGTATTTGGATTTCACCTGAGAGAAATTGGTATTTATATTTCACTTGAGAGAAATTGGTATTTATATTTCATCCGAGAAAAATTGGAATTTATATATCGCTTGAGAAAAATTGGTATTTGGATTTCACCTGAGAGAAATTGGTATTTATATTTCACTTGAGAGAAATTGGTATTTATATTTCAACTGAGGAAAATTGGAATTTATGTATCGCTTGAGAAAAATTGGTATTTATATTTCACTTGAGAGAAATTGGTATTTATATTTCAACTGAGAAAAAGTGGTATTTGTATTTCGCCTGAGAAAAATTGGTATTTGTATTTCGCCTGAGAGAAATTGGTATTTACATTTCACCCGAGAAAAATTGGTATTTATATTTCATCCGAGAAAAGTTAGTAGTTATATTTCGCCCGTGAAAAATTAGTATTTGTATTTCATCTGAGAAAAATTAATAGTTATATTTCGTCTGAGAAAAATTAGTATTTCTATTGCGTAAAAAAATTAGGCGTTGAAAATTTCGAGGAATATTGTCCCGTTTCGTGTTTTTCCGGTGCACTGGAGGTATAAGGTTACGTAATTTAACATTTTAGAAAGTTCATCGTTAAACGGGGGAACTTTGCTCAATTTTCGAACGAGAGTTTCTATCCTTTATACCGGTTATCGCGTTAAATATTCGGTTGCAACATTAATCGTGTAACACTTCTTAGCCGCAATAGTGCAACGAGAAATTTCAAGTAGAGAGAGCAACACTTTTTGTATTAACGAGTACAATTAATTAAGAACTTTCAAATTCAAACTTCTTTCGTTTTTGCTAGTATATTCCGAGTTTCGTGTATATCGATGTAAAAAGTATTACAAAAAATGTTCAGGGTGAACATCTTCCCTTTCGGTCGCGTTCACCCTTAGTCATCCGAGCATCGACTAGGGTGATGATTAAACTCTCGCTTAAAGATTAGTGAAAATAATTGCGATTATCGAGCGCGTAAGGTTACATAAAAAAATGTTCACACCAGGGATCTTTCGTTCGTTGAGAGTTTTCCATTTAAAGGTTTTCGTTTGTTACTTTTCAATGCACTGGTGTGCATACATTTTCTAAAGTACTTTAAAAATAATAAACTTTCAACAAGCAACGTAATCTCACTGCTCGTACGCTTAAGAATGCAGCTTTGTTCGGCCAATTTTTCCCTGCTCCAATTCCGTACTATCCGAGCTTCAAATCGAGAGAAAACTCACCCGGTGGAACCCGCTAGAATCGCAACTTACACCTGTTAATTTGCACGTTAGAATTCCCTAGTCGTGTGCACACACGAGTTTCGATAAATGTACGTAGTAGGAAATTACCAAGGTTAAAAACGAACACGACCGCACCTCTCTTATAGACAACTCTACAACTCATCTACGACTTGAAAAACGTATTGTACATAACCGATCGAAGGTACACATCAGCTACCAGAAGAAACAGGCTAGAGAAGTTCGTTTCCAACGTTTGAATTCAAAGTTAAAGAAAAAAAGAAAGAAAGAAAAGAAAAGAAAGACACTTATGACAAGCTTTTCAACATTTTCGAGCACTGCAAAGGTTACAAACGAGCGACCTCGCGCGAAGCTATCCTCGTCCATCTCACGGAACTTTATCGCACCGTTTAAAACTCTTTCTTTCGAATCCTTAAACTTCGAGGAGTCAATCTTTTTTTTTTTCGTTCCCCCCACCACTACGAGACAGTAGATACGACCCCTTTAAGCAGTCAGGACTATTGACTGCGAAATCGCCGTAGAAACGGACGAGCGACAACGGTGGCGATGGTAGAGGGCGGATATTTTTAATAAATTTATTCAGCGCTTATGAATTCCTCGTTCGGTAGCGATAAAAATTTCTGCTCCTCTCCTTTGTGCTATTTCCGATCGACTGTCGCCGATCCTCGTCGAGAGGGTGCCATTAAGTAAGTGGGTATATTTCGATTCTCTCTCCTCGCTTCTGGCAGCGGTTTACCCTCACTTCCTTCTGTCTTGCTCGCTCGTGCAATCAATAACGTCCGTCGACGTTCTCGACGACTGCGCAACGTAACACTATGGCTTTGCTCGTTCCTGCGCATCTTTTCTTTTCAATGTACGGGATGGCAATACCTTATACGCGCAGCTAATAAACTCGACCCCGATACACTTGTCCGTCTGTAAGAGGGGTTGTATGCCAGCCAGTTCGCAATACATTCGATAGCGTTTCTGCGTAGTCCCGAATCAATAGGAATCACCGATGAATCACCGAGAACGTTACGACCGCCCTCGAGCAGACGCCACGCACGCTACCCCACGGTTTGTTCCTCGAACTTTCGCTAATACGGCGCCGGGGACGAAACGACAGGGCACCCCTCGGTGGACCTCAATGTTTCGGAAAAATTAGACGGAGAGGAACGCGGTGTTTTCGACGTGTCTTGGAATTAAAAAGCTTCGATCGAGGTTGCACTCGCTACGTTACCAATTTATTTGGAAAGCCTAGAGACAAATAAGGGGTGATCACCGAAGAACCGAAGGGTTCCGAGAAATCGTAACTCGTGCGTTTTTAGAAAATTGTCCTCGGCGTGTCTTGGAATTAAAATGCTTCGATCGACGTTTTCAAAATATTGTCCTCGGCGTACTTTTGGAATTAAAATGCTTCGATCGACGTTTTCAAAATATTGTCCTCGGCGTACTTTTGGAATAAAAATGCTTAGATCGACATTTTCAGAAAATTATCTACGGCGTATTTTGGAATTAAAATGCTTCGATCGACGTTTTCAGAAAATTATCTACGGCGTATTTTGGAATTAAAATGCTTCGATCGACGTTTTCAGAAAATTATCTTTGGCGTATTTTTTAATTAAAATGCTTCGATCGACGTTTTCAAAATATTGTCCTTCGGCGTACTTTTGGAATAAAAATGCTTAGATCGACGATTTCAGAAAATTATCTACGGCGTATTTTGGAATTAAAATGCTTCGATCGACGTTTTCAGAAAATTATATTCGGCGTATTTTGAAATTAAATCGTCTTCGATCGACGTTTTCAGAAAATTATCTTTGGTGTGTCTTGGAATTAAAATGCTTCGATCGAGGTTACACTCGCAACGTTACCAATTTATTTGGATAGCCTAGAGACAAATAAGGGGTGATCACCGAAGAACCGAAGGGTTCGGAGAAATCGTAACTCGTACGTTTTTAGAAAATTGTCCTCGGCGTGTCTTGAAATTAAAATGTTTCGATCGACGTTTTCAGAAAATTATCTTCGGTGTACTTTTGGAATTAAAACGCTTCGATCGACGTTTTCAGAAAATTATCTTCAGAGTATTTTGGAATTAAAAAGCGTCGATCGACGTTACATTCGCCATTTCCGTTCTCGATTTATTTAGAAAGCCTCGAGACAAATAAGGGGTGATCACCGAAGAATCGAAGGGTTCGAAAAAGTCGTAACTTGTTCGTTTTCAAAGAATTGACGATGGTAAATATTTTTTCTCACGAATTCAACGAAAATTGAGAAACTCACGAAATGTGAAACAATTTTGTTATCGAGAGTTTGAGTTAATTTCTCGGTTAACGTTGTAAGAAGAACCGAAGGGTTTCAAAAAATCGTAACTTGTTCGTTTTCAAAGAATTGACGATGGTAAATATTTTTTCTCACGAATTCAACGAAAATTGAGAAACTCACGAAATGCGAAACAATTTTGTTATCGAGAGTTTGGGTTAATTTCTCGGTTAACGTTTTCAAGAGGAGAAACTTTGCTCGTAATTTGATCAAGAACGAGAAGAATATTTAGTCCTGTAAATCAATCGTGAAATATTTATATTCGTGGATTCTTCGAGAAACGAAAAGATCGATCTCCGGAGCGATAATTGACGATTGATTTGTTCGAATCAAAACTATCGGGATTAAATATTACGGAATGAACCGATATAAGGAATTTTATCTGTCGTTTTGATTTTGATAAATTAATTTCTGTTTGTTACTCCGAAGATCAATTTGTGTTTTATAGGTACTCGAGGATGGTACAGTTTCGGAATACAGTTTCATTGTATTTTTAGTAACCTTTATTATCGAACATTGATCAATTTTACTATCGAGAGAAATGCACCATTGCACCATTTATACCAATCATGGCCGCATCGTTGTTCTTCGGCACAACTTTTCGTTACTCGAGAGAGGGATGAATTGTACCAGCACAGTGTACCTAAAACGCAAAGATTTCGAATAAGAATGTTTCTTAGACTTGGTAGTTGTTTTCGAAAACTTTATTCCCATTCAAGATATTCGAACAGTCCTGATTGTTACCTCGCAGTCTTTAATCTTCAAAATGGCACCACGTTGGATAGGTTTCCGTTGCCAGTTTCTTTCGAACAATTCGTATCGCGAAGATCTTCCTATTGCCAAGTATCGAGATTACAATCTACATTGTCCTTCGTGTGACACCACTATCTACACATCAAACATATATATATCCTTGTAAAATGAGATCGTTCTTAAATCGTGCACAATAAAAACAAGAAATAATAGAGGCCAAAGAGAAGCAAAAAAAAAAGAGAAAAAAAACAGAAACGAGACACTTCTATCAAAGTTTCAATACCAGGTCACGTGTTACACCGTGTTTTAAAAATCCACCACTCTCGCTTAACCTTCCACTTGTTTTTTCTCGATAAGTGTGACTACAACTTTTGTTCGCTCTCCCACTGTTGTGTACCCACCCCGGTCGTTAATTACAATTTACAGCGTCGAAAGAAAAATAACAACAAGAAACAAAAAGTCTCGTCGTCGCGCAACCCGAAGAACAAAGGGACCAATTTTTGTCCCGGTGAAATGGAAAAATCCACACGTGGCGGTGGTTAATAACCACGAAACACTCGTTCAAGGTTGGCACCACGATTACGTCCCCCACCAGGCCAGCCCGGTCTCCATCGCACAATACGATCGTCGTTTTGTTCGTTTCCGCTTCATCGTCGTCGATGAACCATTCGTTAAAATTTCGTTCGCAAGTTTATTTATCGCGCGAGTCGAGCTTTTCAACGCGGCGCACGGTTTTCCAGCACTTTGCACGGCCGACCGTGCGAAGCTTCCCCTCGACCCTCCCGCCCCGTTAAAAGTACACGGAAGCCCCTCGTGACCGCTTCCGTTCCTTTCGTATCGTCGATCAAATCTTGATACTTCCTTCGAGTCCGTAACCACGATCGAGTCCGTGGATGGAGGGGGTGGGAGTGGCAACCGATACGCGCAATAGACGTACTAATATTCTCGGGAAAAACTGCCAACACAACCGCCGCGTGACCCAGATAAAAGGATAGTACACCGTGAGGATACACGCCGGGCGAAGCTTTTGTCTGCCTTTGCAGAACTCGAGAAGTCGGCTCATCAGCGTGTCTATTCTCGGAGAATGGAACATCTCGAGAACCTAGTTAGCCAAGACGGCTGTCCTCTTCAACATAACAGAGACAAATTAGAGTTTTTCAGGGCGGGAAAGGGACGAGTTATTGCGTCGTCCCTAGCGCGCGGATGCGGATGCGCCAGCCTCGTACGTTTCGCGTGGAGGGAGGACCGGATTTTACGATGCACGTCTAGCAGCATGCTCGCTGCAAGCATTTATTCTACGTGGGTTATTAACGCGTTAGATTCGCACGTTTCTTTCTTTTTTTTCTTCTTTTCTCTTCTTCCATCCGTTTAGTTTCTTCGCTCGTATAATTTGATTACGCAAAGGAGCCGGTGACAGGGACGCAACGCGATCGAGCAACGAATCCAGGACACGAAAGCGGTAAAATAAGTTCTTGGAGACGGATGTCCTGTTTGACCTTGTTTCCGAGTTCCAGCGAGTTCGTTCTCGGTGTTGCGGTAACTCTTTCGATAAGCCAAGCCAGCGTAACTGATTCCAGGCTACTGTTTACAAACAACGGTCGATACCTTACGGTGGTGACCTTGTTAACTATTCCGTGCACAGTGTCGTAGCGGACCGAGTGGTAAATCGCTCGAATTTCATTGCATTGTTTCGACGGGAGCATTACGTGGCCGGGATAGAGTTGCGGTATTTACACGAGAACTCGTCAACATTTTTAACCGTGAGGTTGCCGCGAGGATCTTGTCACCGTTTTCTGGAACTCGTCGCCATTCGGGTTTGCTCGACGAATAGGCGGGCGTCGGGTTTCGACGAACCGTCTGAGAAGTCGTCGCAGCTCGCGCCTGACAACTTCTCAGGGAGGACTGGTACTTTGTTGGTATTTTATATTATTTTCCTTTTTTTTTTCTTCTAGGAAGGAATTGTCCGATCGGAATGGAAATTGGTAGATTGGTAGATATTAGCGAAACGCGTATTTTTATTTCGAAATAGATTCTCGTAGTGGTGTTTTTTTTTATTTAAGGCGCAACAAGGAAACAATCTGCCTCGATGGTATGCATTATTTCAGGTAAATTTTTCATCCGACGGGAAGTAATCGAGAAGATTGTTAATTATCGCGAAGACGGTATTTCAAAAAAGAAAATTGACATTACTTCGAGGAGAAATATTGTTTTTTGGTATTTTTCTTTTCTGTTTCTCTTGGATCGATTTAAAAATGGAAATATTCTTTTCTTTTTCGATGTCTTTTCCGTAATACGTTCGATTGCTCGAATTTCAAATCAATGCGCACAAATCATTCAGAAAAATGATATCTCGTGTGCACCAACTTGATACACCGTGACGTAAGTATTTTATCATTCGAGTTCGTTATTGCGTATGCTGCAGAAGCTTTAGTTCGATAAAACGAAAGATTGTTGCTATTTTGTGTATATTAGATGCTTAATCGATCGCACTTACTAGTCGGTATAAAATTTAATGTTTATCCCAATTTGGAATTTAATGCTTAAACGTTCCGATACGAATTTGAAGAAAAATATGTAACCCTTGAGATATTTAATCGATTTTTCTATTAATGGTTACGTAAAAACGTATTTTGATACTTTGGAAGGCAATTGATACAAATTTTGTGGAATGAAAATATTGTTCGTGCAAATATTTGTCGACATACTTTGTATTGCGTTCATGAATACATCATCGTACGTAAACTTACACATCGGTGAACAACATTATTAAATGCATATTAGATCAACCGGAATGTTCTGTTCACTTTTAAAGAAAAATAAAATATCGATAACATAATAGAACGTAACGTTATTAAATTCTCACTCCATGTTCATAAAATTGAATTTTGATTTTCAATTTCGTTCCCATTACTTACATATCATAATTCACTCACCCTCGTGATCATTTCAACATTGTTTAATTCTAACTTTTTTATCCATTTACAGTTTCCCTTATTAACTACGACAGATTCCAATTTACAGGTAGGTTTCCAATGCAACGCATGCAAAATCGTTCACATTTACAATCCGAGAATTCGACCATTGTTCGATAATTTCATCATTTTCGAAGTTTCTTCGTTTCGTTCGAGTTCTTTCAGAAACTTTCGCGAATCAAAATTCGATTCCGTACGAAAATATCGTCGAATGGTGCACTATCGTGGGAAATTCTGCCATTTTCCCTGTATTTCTAAAAAATACACGAAACTCTTTATTACCCTGTTGTCGAGGCCTCGCGTTAACAATTTTACTTGAACATTCGATTCGTCGTTTCCACCTTTGCGAATACCGTTCTCCTTTTACAGTCAGTCACAATATTTCCAGGAATTATGTACACATTAGGTCGTTCCATGAATAATTGAATATTCCCGTGGATCGTGCAGTGAAGCGATAAAACTAGACGCGATGCACACCTAGCCATTTGGTATTAACACTGATGCAAATCGGGACTCTCCTTCGAGCTCGTAGCCAAGTCTCGCGCGTAACGATTCAACGTTTTATTTGTTACGAGAACGTAAAATGAGTATTACGTGGCGGCGATGGTGGTGGTGGTGTGTGGTGGTGTGTGTGTACTCATCGTGTTGAGCTGTTCCAGGTCAAAGGATGAAGTAACTCGTGCATAAGAATTGTGGACGGAACGTTTATTACGGTAGAGCCGATCGGTCGGTCCGATGAGCAATCAGATTTTTCTCTGATTTGCAGAAAATGTGAAGCCGAAGAAGCCAATCGATTTGCCGATTCCGAAGGGTATGGACGACGAACTCGACGAGGACGAAGACGATCTCGATGACGAGGACGACCTTGACGCCGACACGGACGACGAAGACGACTCCGACGCGGACCCTGAGGACGTGCTTAGCGATCAGCCCGACGACGAGGAGAGCGACGAGGAATACCTCGACGATTACGACACCACGACGAGGTAAACGTATACGTAAAATAACACAGAGAGTCTCGAGGCAAGTGTATTCCTCGAGCATCGATTTTACGAAATTACGGTGGATGTGTTTTCTTTCCTTTTTCTTTTTTTTTGTGTACGCGTTTATTGAAGGTTACTTCAAGGTCAACTCGTTTCCTTCGTGCCGCACCTGTTTCTCCGTATTTCGCGAGACTCGAAGAAAAGGAATCGACGTTGCACGACGCAATGACTCCAATCAAGGTCACGCGAGATCAGCGAAAAATCACGTAACGAAAGAAGTTACGCGGCCCAATTTAAATTTCGCCGCTCGAGGAACAACCTTTCGACCTGTGTCGCAGCTGCGACACGAATGTGTTATTACACATCCGACTAATACTCGGCGCGATAACACCGACTTTTTTCCAAGCTCGTTGAACTCGTTCGAGTCTAATCTTAAATAAGTAACTTTGAATAATGTATATAGAGCATGCAATCGTGCCATAACGTATACCATACTCTTCGTTACATTTTTACATTGTTAATTTCGTTCCCGATGTCAAACCGTGCGACTGCTGCGGTTGTGGATATCGCAAATAACAATGTTCTTCACCCTGGAAGGTACGAACCAAGCGGCTGAACCTTGAGAATTCGTTTGTATCGATACCATTCTCCGTTTCCAATCTTTCGTCACCTTCGACGTTGTTTCGTCGTCCATTGTTGGATTCGTTTCTCCTCGATGTCGCAAAGTAACGAAAACGAACGAAAAATCGTTCGAAGGAACCGAGTTGACCCCAAAGCGACCCTGGAGAGACAAAAATAACACTGCGAAAAATAGGAGAAAATTAATCCTCTAAATTCAACTCGAGATCGGTTAGCCTAGATGTTATTACGAACAATTACGAGACACGTTGCCTCTGTACCGAAGAATTGAAAAGAACGTCCCTGAAGAGAATTCAAATGTAACGATTGGAAGAAACGTTCCGATTTTCGAACGAAAAAACCATTGTTTCGCTGTTGGTCGAGATTTCGTGTCGCGTGAACCAATGACTAACAGTATCGCGATCGTGAAAACTGATTTTACGGTCGAAAGGGCGTGACGATCGTTCGGGAACATGTTTTGATATGTCACGGTGTAGGTAAGAATTTTGAGCCAAGTTGACGCAAGATTTGTTGAATTTTCTCCAGTCGGTTGTCCACGACGGTCTCAACGACGGAAAAACCTAAACAGGACGTAACGGCGATGCCATTGCCGGTTAGCACCAGCACGCAACAATCTCCTCAATCTCAGAGCACTCCGGATCCGTACCTAACACACTTTGATCCGCGTTCCGAGCACCAGAGCTACAAACAGGCGCAAATGAGGCTCGAAGAGGTGCACAAGGAAAAAGTGACAAAAGTAAGTGGGTAGTTAATACTATTTGGCTCGGCTTTGCCCGCACGAAGTGTGCCAGGTCAGTTCATGAGCGTGTGCATATTTTTTTTTTAGAAAACTTTCGTCGAAGAAAACGATCGATTCGTCGCGCCAGTTTATAGAGTGATCATCTAGCAGAAGAGGGACTCGCGTGTTCTCGGTCCAGATCGGTCGTTTTCTGGAACGTTGTTCGCGTTGTTTACGGTCTTCTGTTCCATCACGGTGGAATAAAACTTACCTTCTGTTCATCGATATCGATATTGACTCTGTCCAATGGTTGACGATAATGAAGTAGTGGTTACAGTTTGATCAAAGTCCAGCAGTTCGTATCGAACAACAATGTACTTACCCCGTTGAAAAGCATTTTTCGATTTTCGTTTCTCATCTTCATTTGTGCACTGTCTCTTTTTCAGTTGACACGATTGACTCTTCTGGTGACTCACGAGGCGTCTGCATTCTCAACTTTGATACCTTTTCTAGAGACTGCAAGTGACGATGTACAGTTCCATAAGGAGAATTTGCTTTTTCTGCAATCTGATCAACCGCTAACTGTAAAGAGTCATTTGACTTCTTCGAAACTCTGCCTTTTCGGTGAAACTTTCTCGGGATTAATAAGATCTGCGCTCGAATCGATTACAGAGAATATTCTTATTTCTCCAAGTAAAGTTACCATATACGACGATATTATTGTAATTAAATTTCCTTTACTTTGTACGTGTACGGTTTCCATTGTAACGTTAATCGCAGGTTGAGGGATAACGTCACGTGTGCCTTTGTTGCACTTACCGGTGGTATAGCACTGTTTGGCGGCACAGAGTAGGGTAGTATTGGCCTTGCGGACCTCGATAAAGTTGCCTCTTACTTTAGTTCTGACGTTGCATTCGCTGGACTATAGTTGGAACAAAATCAATTGAGTATCGCACCAGGCACAACTCTTACTTTCGCGTCGTATCGATACGTGTGTCTGTTCGAGAGATAGAGGCAACGTATGCGTGTTGGGTTGCGCAGTGGAAAGATAGAGCAACGAGGTAGCTCAACAGTGCAATAGGGATAGCCTTGAGTGGCCAATTGATTTTCTGCCGCTCATATTCCACTTCTGAATCACTTCTGAAACAGTTCATGCCAACGATATTGATACTTCGGCTATCGTTAATTGCTTTTTCGGCAGTTAAAGAACAAACCAGACGAACTATTCTTATACCAAAAACATCGAGGTTGAGGTACAGAAACATCCAAGCCCGAGCGAACGTTCGATTAATATTAAATGAAAATATGCACGGTGTTACGCCTTGACCTGAGATGCTTCCACGTGTAGATCAAACTTTTCTGCGAGTCGTCTTGTTTTGATTTCGTTTGATCGATTTCGTAGCGTTAATGCGTCGCGAGGATGCGTCGGGCGAGTACTACGATTAATGGAAATCGCGAATCGTGTTTCGAGAGACAGTTATTATCGCGCGGGACACCAGTGTCGAAATCTTTGTGCTACAACGTTTTCAGGTGATGAAGGATTGGAGTGATCTCGAGGAGAAGTATCAGGACATACGTGCCCACGATCCGGTCGCCGCTGATGCTTTCAAGCGATGGATGACCGCGCGATTCCAAGAGACCGTTGCCGCACTGGAGGAAAGTGGTGCCGCAGAAAAACATCAGTTGAGTGCTATGCATCAACAGAGAGTGCAAGTATGTGATCTGATGGAATAAAATTGAGAAAATAAGCAAACTTGTGATCAGCGGTGAATGTATCAGTGCGCCAGTTACACGAATAGAGAAATTAAACACGATCAAGTACAATGTCTACCGTTGTTCACTTACAGGAGGCTGTCAAACTGAAGAACGAGGAAGCGATGTCGTGCTATACCGTTGCCCTGAACGAGACCCCGCCGAATGTGAGTTCGTTAGAAACGATTTCCCATCGGAGCGTTACCCGTTTGCAAAGTTTACAACATACCGCGCTTGTTTGTTACCTTCTCCATTTAGATGCATCGCATTCAGAAGTGTCTGGAGAAATTGCTTCGAGCTCTTCACAAAGATAGGCACCATACGATCGCTCATTACAAACACTTGCTGGACAGCAGCTTGGAACAGGCCCAACGTGAGAAACCAGCCACGTTGGAACACTTGGCGGAGATCGATCGAATCACCAATCAGAGCCTTTTGATGCTAGAACGGTAATGTGTCGGCCAATACAGCAGAACGTCGATCGACAGAATACGACGAAGCTGTAGATCTTGAAATTGCGAGCGGAATACGTTTTTTTTTGTTTTTGTATTACACGTAGAACACTATTCATGGAAGATTTCGTTCCTTTATATTTAGGTACCCTGATTTAAGCGCAAAAATTGGCCGCCTTATGGATGATTACGTTTTGGCCCTCAGGAGCAAAGATGAGACTCCTGGACTGCTGTTAGCGATGACACGAGAAGCGGAAGCAGCTATTTTAGACAAATATCAAGCCGACGTCACCAGCAAACAACAAGGTAATCTTGGGAATTCGCTACGATCGATCGCACGGGACAGAAGAAGGCTTTGGGAGGAACAGCGAAGGAACTATAAAAGAAAATATTTTATTTCTAGAAAAAGAACACCAGAAGCAACTCGAAAGGGCACGCAAGGAGCAACGTAAAGCAGAACGCGGCGAATTACGTACCGAGCAAGCGCAACAGGAAGAGAATGACTTGATAACCGATAACAAAGAGACTCAGCAACAACCGGAACAACCCTCGGCAGTAGCCGCTATGCACAGTGAGGGACTCGTTAGAGCAGCTCACAGCATGACTCATGACATTTTCCATTCCGAACCGGTAAGGATAAACGTGAAAGAAAGTATTGAGAAACGATTCTATGGAATAAATGTTTCTCAGAATGTTTCTATCCTCCTTACTATATTTACAGGGTTACTCTGTGAGAAGGGAAGTCTATCACAGGGAGAGTCGATCTGTTTATTTCACACTTGCGTTTGCTGGAATTGCACTTATGGCTGCTGCGGTAGTAGGTGTAGCGGTATTCAAGAGACGCAGTGCGAGAAGCCCCCACAGTCAGGTACGTTACAGAACCAAATGCATGACAAAGAACACTGAGAAATTATAATGAACATAGTCGAGTATCGAAACTTTCCCTGTACCTGTATACTAAGTACTTTGTATTTTCCGTTAGAATAATATCAACTAACGCTTTGCGAATTTTTAAAACTAGTAGACGATTGTGTCTTACGTACTATCAATTCTTTTTGCTTTAATAACTGTTGCCAATAATTTCTAATTTTAAACAGGGTTTCATCGAAGTTGATCAAGCGGCTACACCGGAAGAGCGACACGTTGCAAACATGCAGATCAACGGATATGAAAATCCTACATACAAATACTTCGAGGTCAAAGAATAATTGGGTCACCTCGGTCTACAAGAGTTTTATTTGAAACTGGTCTTAATTGTCCGTTCTCGCGTATGTTCTTCAAGAATCTCATAGTATTTTGTTAGTGTAAGATATCTTTCAGGTTCGAGGTTCTTCCGAAGATTCAAAGGTACTTATATAAATTTACATCTTAGTGATACGTGGAATAAAATCTGTCCATAGGGAGATAGGTATTGCAATACAGTATCATTATGCGACGTCTCTTTATATAGCTCACGACGTAATACAACCATACTTTATGCTCTATGATATGTATAAAGCAATGTTCATACTACATCTGGTAGATAGAAATGATACGAGTTTTATCCACGATACTCGTACCACCGTGATTATCTACGAGACAATGTGAAAGGGAAACAACACGCCAATGTGCCATATGGGAAACATGCAAATCGTCTTCGGAAGTATCTCATACACGTTGTTTTCGTTTCGTTGTCATACATGTTATTGAAAACAAAAAATAAAAATAAAAACGCAGGAAGGAGCGCTCACAATAAAAATCGTTACTCGCTAACGTTACGCGATAATACCCTTCGATCGAGAAGGCTGTGGACTATGATCAGTTACATAAATTCGTTGTTTTTCGGCAGCAAGAAAATGCGAATGCATTCGAGAGAAACGTGTGCGTCTTATCACGTGACGCGTTCGGTTATATGTGCTGTTGCGCTCTTTGCTGTATTTTTCAGTTCTGATATTTTTGGAGATAGTCAATGGCAATAAAGGTTACGCAGCTTAAATAATACGTGAAATGAGAAAAAAAAAAAAACTGATAGCAACAGTAGCTGGCTTACACGGCGGCGGCAGAAAGGTATAATCCGATGAAAAATGAAACCATATTACTAGCACTATGCAAGAGAACGTGTATATGCTGAAAACGCTCTTAAAATATCAGAACGGCAGTCGATGCACGTTCACCTTCGTGATGCAGCTGTTTTTCATCTCCGTTCGATTCCCACTGCCTGATTTTTTCAGCGACCTTTCAGTACTTAACGTCTACTTAGATTATACAACTTTATACTTAAGAAATTGAAATCATGAACGTATCTAAAGTTAACGAAGAAGCAAGATATTTTATCATTCCATACAAAGTCCACTATCTTATCGAGGTGCTGTCCGAATGTATGCACGGAAAATATTCAGTAGCCTTGTTCGACTTGGCCGAGCGGCGTTCGTTTTAGAAACAAACGGATCGAAAGAGTCACGCCGAGGCTGCCGAATAAGAGGAACAGTTAACAGGAGTTTTTTTGAGTGGCATTAGTACCTTCGATTTAGGTCGAATAAGTGGCGACTGTTGAAGCAAGCGTTTCTGTCCTTTTTCTTTTTCTTTTATTTGTTAATTTCCGTACCGTTCGTTTTACGTTTCTTTCTTTCGTCGAAAGATGGTTCATACAATAACTATCTTAGGATATTAATTATATATGATGACGATAATATATTACACGTTTAATGCTTATATATTTGTATATGGTCAGAAGATAGTAGGCCGCACTTTAGCCAGGGTCGCGTGGGAAAGCACAGCTTTCACTTGTTTCAATGAATATTGCACGTTTCCATTAGACTGTATACATTTATATCGATTAACGGTATTGTGTACCAGTTTAACAAGCGTTATGTACAATTACAACAATTTTAGCCGCGCAAGTATTAAGTTGATAACAATTTAAGATGCTTTTGATTCTTATGATTATGCATAAGATTGCTCATCGTTTGTGAAAGTTGTACTCTCTACTACCTAAGGTTTGTTTGTTTTATGCTAATTTTGCTAAAATAAATCAAGCGAATGCGCAAACCGAGGACACTCAATATCCTTGGATTCCTAAGCGCACGTGAAGCAGCTGCCTTCCTGTTTAGCAAACACAGACTGTTTGTCTCACGCAACTCCGGTGTAAGGATGAGCCGACGGAACACGCACAGGCACACACATTCGCGCATCGCTGAGTGTTAAAAATATTATTTTAGATATATTAAAAAATGATAGCAATTAACTATATGTCTATGGATACAACAAAAGCATAGCATCAATGCGTTAATAATAATAATGATAATATAAATATCTATATATAAATATATATGTTCGTGTACGCGTGTGTGTGTGCGTGTGT
Source organism: Ptiloglossa arizonensis (assembly GCF_051014685.1). Taxonomy (NCBI): domain Eukaryota; kingdom Metazoa; phylum Arthropoda; class Insecta; order Hymenoptera; family Colletidae; genus Ptiloglossa; species Ptiloglossa arizonensis. The sequence goes on along the minus strand of NC_135048.1, from coordinate 23,016,497 downwards.
AATATATGAACAATATACATATACATATACATGTACACCTATCAAATTAACTATACATTATGTACCTATAGCATATAGTCGTTGAAATGAGAAAACATTAACACGTCGCGTATAAATCTGACTTGATACGGATTCACAGATGTTGAGGGCCTTCTTGTCTAGGAAAAAATACCTTTCGTTTCTTTCGGCGCGATATCATTCCGATTATGGTGGTTTCTACCTATTGTAAAAAAGAAAAAACAAAAAAATTGAGAAAAGATTGAGAAAACAAAACATGTGCGACCGTACATAGTAATTGGCCTACGTTGGCGGATGTGCTGTTCATCATACGTTATATTTATCAAAAGGAATATGATGAGAACAGCACCTGTAGTGCTTGCCACATCGATCTCGTATAACACCTTTCGAGCTTGCGCAGTTCTCGAGATCTGCTATTAATAAAAATTCGTGCGCGTAGGAGTAACATAACCCCCCTTGGTGTACCGTCGATGTAAACATGACTTGCATAGCAGGTCAAAGATATTGTTTACTTCGATGACCATCCTGGGAAACCTAACGGTTATCAGTATTAACTCGAAACGCCCCTTCGAAGCATATCAGTTTTAATCCGTTCATTTGATGATAGTATATCTCATTCTTTAACTTCAAGATGCTGTGAATTTGCATCGAGCCACCCTGTATAAGTTTAAGAATTGATTTTTGTAAAGAGGTAATAAATATTTACCGAGGTAATTAACTTAGCTTAAAAGAAAAAGACACGCGAGAAGTGAGGAAAAGAAAGAAAGGAACAAAAGAAAATAAATACGTCCTTTGCATAGCGGTTCGGATTTAGAAGTTGGCGAATGGGAATAATAACGGAACTAAACTTTATTTTTGCAGTTCTTTCGGTATTGTATCGATTCTTACGATTCTATCGGTTCCACGCCTTTAACGAACGTTGATCGCAGGCCACCGATGAAACGCGAGAAAGCCCAATTGTATGTGCAATATACTGGCATTGGTGTATGTAAGCCTATACAGCGCTGTAATTATATATAGTTTTCGATCTTATGCCCAGTGCTCGTCGCCGTTTGACAAAGCGGTTTCGCGCCAAATCAAAGTTCTTTCCGATATCACGACATTGTCTAGTCATATGTATTCAATATTAAGTCGTTTATCAGCGTCCGGATTTTCCGATAAAAATCCTGGCTTTGTAAGAAACGACCGATTGGGATTAGCCAGCGTCTGAATTTGATAACGATTGACATTTTGTAAATGACCATCTGGCATCGAAGTAAACAAAACTGACGGAAATCGAAACGCAGCTTGGATTGGGGAGAACGCGACGGATTTTCGGTTGTTTTAAATCGTAGGATCGGAAACTACACGTTTGCTATAGAACGCTTCTGCGACCGTTCTTCGACGAGTAGAAAAGTTACTAAACCGGAGGATAAACCTAAGAATTCCCCGTCTCCCTCTTTCTCCATCACAAGGATTTCTCCTCGCCACTCACAAATTTTATCGCATTATTACACTCCGTGAAAGAACGTATATTGTGTTTGTGGATATATGTAATTTTACTTATCAATAAAGAAAATACAAAGGTCCACTTGCGTCTGAGTCACTTCTGTCTGTGGCGGCTGACAAAACGTTTTATTGTGTGCGATATTAACGATCGGTTCTTACATACTATCGATTATATATAAGATTTCGATATATTTTGAAACGATGTAACTATTACCGTATCCAAGGAATTTCCAAATTTTTTATTTATGTTGCGTTTACGAATAAAGGAATTGTTCTTGAGAAATTTTAATTTGAACATGCAATTTGTGCTCGTTCGGGAATAACTTACGAATGCAAAGAGAAATTTATTTGCAATGAGAGCACGATACAAATAACGTTACTTTGTGTTTTTATGAGTCATTAACATTTGATGTTTATATGTGACCAAGAAGTATTTGTATAAGCAAAATAGCGGTTGATAATATTTCTTAAAAATGTTTCTCTCTAGCAATAAATATCTGTGTTATATCTTTACGATTAATGCAACTCTCGCGACTGGTTGCCTCTTTATATACTGGTCATGATTACGGAACTTTAATTGTTACTTGTCGCTCCTTTTCATTAGTCTGACGTAATGTCATCGAACCGTCACATTTATACTTGATCCACTTCTTTAATGATCACTGCAGTTAGTAAAGCATAGGAACACACTTCTAACGTTCCTACACGTTCCTAAAGTGTAGGAACACACTCGTATCTGGTAAGTATTTCTATTGATAATGGTAATCAAATAGTTTACGCTTTAACATACGTACTGTCTCTAATTGATATTATCGTTGTAATTGATTTTATTACCAATTAAGAGTTTGTAAGCATTTGAGAGATTGATTTTATTAGGTCATTAAACCATAAAAACTGTCTGACAATCAATAGGGACAATTTTGATTTAAAATAGTATATATTATTTTACATATATTTATCTTCATTTAAATTTTATAATCGAACTATAATTTCTAATCCATGTTACAACTATAATATAAGCGGTTTGACGTCAGTCGTATAGTTCGTTGCTCAAAAACATGAATGTCAATAACGTTTAATTCGTAAATAGCGCGTGGTATTGTTGTAAGATAATGATATCGATCGGATAAACAATATGGCGACCACGATAGATATCTAAGAAATGTCAAATCCAAAATAAAAATCGACGTGCTATGGAAATTATAATGTATACAGAAATTTTAATACAAATAAATATGATATAACCTAAGTTATCAGTTATAAATCATTTGGAAACAATGTGTACATCGCGGATTTGTTAACCTTATACGTACTAACATCATGAACTTTAAAGGTATTAATGGTAATTACAAACTATAAACATATTTTTTTTAGTTATTATTATGAATGTTATGTCGTGTATGTATTAGCAAACAACAATTATCCATGTTGTAAATCTGTTTTAAAATATCTGTATTATCAAGAACTTTTGTTTTGGTTAATTTCTAATTTAATAATGTACAAAATTAATATTACAGATTCTATAATTGTCCATTACTGTGAACTAGTTAGTTAAAAATTTACTATTAAACGGTCAAATAAAATACAGCTCAGATGTCTCTCAATGATGACTTTGATAGACCGTTTGAAGACTGTGAGCCCCTTCAATGGGGAGCTTTACGGGAATTATGTCATGCTAATGCACAATACTTTATGCCGCATCAAGATGAAAATGGTGTTAGAATCAGAGCTGCGCTTTTGGCAATATTGGATCACTTAGAACAATTACAACCACTATATAAAGAAATTAATAGGATTGCACCAATGTTTGATTTTGATTTAGAAATGCCTGGTAATGGATATAGAAGTTTTCTAGTCTTAATTGATAAATGTATCATACACTCACATGCAATCTGTCATCAAATATATTGTCAGAAAGATTCCATATTTTTTCGTAAAAGTTATCACATGAGGTAATTATATTTCAATTTATTCTACAAGTTGTTAAATCTTTAGGTAAATACTAAATATTTTTATATCGATAAATACAAATACTTGTAGAGAAATGGAGGCTTGTTCGCAGTTGATAGCATCCTTATGCACTTGTTTGAAGCACTTACAAACTCTTTACTCATGGAGCGAAGAAACAAATGATGAAAAACCATCTCTCTTTATAGGCGATAATCATAATCTCAATGAAATTTTGAATAAAATAGATACTATTAATCAGTATTGTTTTTATGGCAGATGTTTAGGATTTCAGGTATTAATAAAGAAAATTACATATGATCTTCATTAATTTTTAACAATTTTTAATAAAGTACATTGATTTTAGTTTCATGATAGCTTAAAGCCTATTTTAAAAACTATATTGGTTTGTATGGCTACATTTAGTGAAGCATTTTATGCAAATGGAACATTATTAGCACGCTGTGCTAATTCTGTTAAATACATGTTAGACCCTGAGATAAGGGCACGTCGTATTGTAGACGTTTCTCGACGTGCCGATATATCGTTTTGTCAAGCCTTTTGGTTTCTCAATGAGACTGGTAAGATATTATAACTCTTACTAATAACAACAAATCCATTTAATCGCTAAGTACAACATTTTATCGTTATTTTGATGCATTATATAAATCACATCTATTAGATATAGCACGCAGATTACCAACTATAACATCTCCATCTTTGGCAATAAATCAAATAATTTCTATTCCACCTGAAGAACTGATGCTTCCTGCATTAGATGGGACAACAGTGTCGATTCCAATACCAAATAGTCATATTGGAAAGAAGCCAATACATGTTAGATTATTAAGCTCTAAACGCCGTTTAGGAATGGTAAAGAGATTACAAATTTATAGAAACTAATCATTTTGCATCGTTTATATAAGCAAAAATTTTAATCATAATTTCCATCTTCTGCATTTCTTTTAATCAAGTAACAATTTTTATGAAACATCGGTTTCACTCCTGTGCAGTATATGCTTCTCTCAGGTTGGTTCAGGTGGAGTAGGGGGAGAACTCTTTGGATTGTGCGATGAACTGATAATTCATTCTCATGGTGGAGGCTTTGTAGCGCAAACTTCACTATCTCATGAAACGTACTTAATCTCCTGGGCCATAAACCTTGGTATTCCCATCTTAAGCATAGATTACAGTTTAGCACCTGAAGCTCCATTTCCCCGTGCACTTGAAGAAGTGTTATATGCATATGCATGGGCTTTAAATCATGCAAGTACCTTGCTTGGGAGTACAATGCAAAAGATACTTCTTGTTGGTAAGATGTGAAATATAGCTTTATTGTTTTGTCAGCTTTGTAATATATGTGTATATGTACACAGATTGCAGAATTTAACTTTTCTTTTATAGGTGATTCTGCTGGAGCCAACTTAAATTTGGGGATTACTTTGAAATGTATAGAAATGAATATTAGAAAACCAGATGGAATATTTATGGCATACACACCAGTACTTGTTGATTTTGTATTGTCACCTTCACGGTTACTTTGTCTCACAGATCCATTATTACCAATGGGATTTCTTATACGTTGCTTAAAAGCATATGCAGCTTCGGATAACAAAAAAACTATAAGGTAAATTATAGACACATCAAAAAGAAATTTTACAATTATTGTGCATTGTGAGATTTAGGAGAGAAGAATTCGTCGACCACCTGAATAATCTAATAGATTAAAGCAGATACAGGACAAGCTAGAGAATCAATTTTGAAACTTGATTCAGCAATCTGATCAACCAATTCTCTCTCCCTCTCTTTTATATTGTTCATTACTAAAGTTTATTTTATTGGGTTTTTAGAGAGAAAGAATACGATGTTGCAGAATGTACAAAATCTGATACAGAATCTTTTGCAGAAGTGAGCGAAAGCGATTTAATAGCATTAGCTCTCAGTCCTAATGGAGATGAAACAAATGATGCGCAAAAGTTGGCATCCTTACCATCTGATACTACATTGAATTCTGTTAGTTTAACAGAAGCTGATGGTAAATAATAAATCTTAACAAATTTTAGTTACAGATTTCATTAATTCTGATTAATTTTCAATAATATCCTTTAATATAATAGAAATAGAACATCCACAGGAAGAAACAAAATCTCAAGAATATATTAAAAGATTTTTAGAATTATATCGAAATTCTGATACAAATGCTACAGCATATGTAGGAAATGGCACTGTTAGCACGGACAATAATATTTCAAGAAATGGCAAACCATGGTCATTTTTTGGTTGGTCTCTTAGAGGAAGGCATAACGAGTCTAGAGAGCTTGACACAGAAACTGTGAAAAGTCCTTTGGAAGAATTTACATTTACAGTACCCAGAGATCCATTTTTAAGTCCCTATCTTGCACCGGATAGTCTCTTAGCACAATTGCCACCTGTTGCACTGCTGGTAAAATTTACACCTTACATTTTATATATACAATAATATACAATATTGAATACTCAAATTTTATTTGTAGACATTGGAGCTCGATCCGTGTCTGGATGATTCTGTCATGTTTGCGAGGAAACTTCGATTGCTTGGTGTATTAGTCACGCTTGACATATTACCCGGTTTGCCGCACGGATTTCTTAACCTAACACCGGTAAAAAAAGTTTTTCAACAAATAAATACTATACAAATGTACTAGATTATATTGAATTATTTGATTTCAATTCATAGGTTTCAAGAGCAGCCAGTGAAGGATCAGATCTATGTGTCAAAAGAATACAAGAGCTACTGGCATTATAATTATATGCATGTAGCAAATACTCATTAAAGCATAAATGTTAATATGTGGGAACAAAAAAAGTTTTTTTACTATTATTTTTGGGTAAATATTATTTATAATTATTTTATTTTTACAAAAACCAACTAACAGTAACTTACAATATTTAGAAAGTTTCATTTAATGTTAATTGGTACATTATCATCAGAGTTTGTTATATTTAATTGCATATTTTAAATTGATATTTTACACTATACAATGTTATTTTATTCGTGATTATATTTATTTTTGTAATAAGTATCAGTTAAGCTAGATGTAGCGAAGTGCGCAAAGAAATCAGATGTACAAATAATTATGTTTGTAAAATACAATAATTTATTTACCATTTAAAATATGAAATTAATCGAGTTCTAGAGTTCAAGTTTTAAATTTATTAATTAATTCAATGTATATGCGTGAATGTTATATGCTGTAAAGATTTGTCTGAACTATGATTAGCTTAATTTGAATACTATTAAAAATTTCATCCAAGAACAACCTACCATATTTTTAATTTCGAAAGTTTTTTTGTTTTTAGATTGATCCGGATTCTGATTGGCTAATTGAATGTTATCTTAAATTTTTCTCATACGAGAACTTAACCTAATTTTGTTTAATTGGATTGAAAGTAAGTGAAATTGTTTAAAATGAGAGACCACTTTTGATCAGTACCGTGGACGCATTCTAATATCTAGGCTTCGGAACTTCCTCCATTCTGTCCCGGTACCATCGTACGGTACCACAATCACACATCTGAAATACCGACGTCGTAAAATTTCAGTGGTCTTCGAATGACCTCTTCATTTAAAAAAACGTAATTCCTAGAAGTACATTTTACAGAACCACCGAAGTCAGTAAAGCTAGTAAACGTACAAAGCTTTAGTATATAATTTGTGCCTATCTCATAAAATATTGTAACACTAAGTTCCATTTATTCTCACAAGTAAAACTATGAAATGTGTTAACAACACGAAACTCAGAATATTTTTAAAGTTACAGCTTATCACTTTAACAACTTAATCAAATTTTCCAAAAACCATTAGTCTTAAATTCCTAGTTTGTAATTAAGGCAGAAATTTTGCAGAAAATTTTCAGTATATTTCTAACTAAAGTTTATAGTATGAAATGTTAGTAAAAAAAAGTACACGTTTGCTTTTGATGAACTAGCGTTTTATGAATAGGCAAATTTGATTGGAAATACATATATTCTTCATTATAAATGGATATTCTTCTAATATCTAATCCAGACAAAGAAATAAAAGGCAAATACAGTAATGACTCATCTCGATGGAGAAGGCTAGAAAATAATTATCTATAGTAGCATTGAAAAAAAGACTCAAAAAGCTATTTATACTTAGAATTTATGAAAAAAATGTACTATTTACTCTAAAACTTAATTAATGGTAAGTTCCAAAGGAACTCTAAAATAAATTATTTGTAAATATTTTTAAATCAGATTTTATCAAATTTTTTTTTATAAAAAGTGAGGTGTTGTTTTTCCTTTGTTAGCAACATCTGTCAAATATTGACGGCTATGATATTATCATTCTAAAATGGGTACTTTTGATTTGAAACCCTTTTAATTTTCAAAAATTCTATTTATGTTACATTATATTAGCATTATTTTTATCCATATAGATTCTGTGAGGTTTTTGATAAAAAAATAAATGTAAAATAGTTTAAAATCAATTTGAAGGTATGTACATATAGATTTGTCACTCACAGTGTATTATATGTTCATATTTGATTAATATTAGGTGCTTTTAATACTAAATATCAAAATAAATTATTTCAAAGTGTAATACTTGTGATAAAGTTAAAATGCTATTTCTTATATATATATATATATATATATATATTGTATTTATTAAATGTCTAAGATTGAAAATATTGATAAAAAATGTAGTTTAATTCTCTAATTTTTTGCATGGAAAAAGGAGATTAAAGAGTAAAATCAAAATAAACATATTTTTTGCAAAATGTATTTGAAATTATTTTAATTCGCAGTAAAAATATACTATACTATTGTTTCATGTTTTATTTAGCTGACAAATATTACTTTTGAAAGTAATATCTATCTAGTGACATTACATAAAAAAAAAAAATGTATAATAAACATAACATTATGTTTCTCTCTCTTGAGTAAGATTATTAACATTTTATAGGGTTTATTAAGTTATATTTTTTCTTTACATGGAAGTACATTGTATTTGTCAACTTTATTAAATTATTTATAAAATTCTAATTTTATAACTTATAACACACTGGAAAATAGAATAAAAATAATTTTATTACCAAACTGTGAAAACATGTGGTTCTTGGGATGTGATAAATTAATGAATAACGATTTTTTTATTGGTTAGCTTGTTGATTATTTGTTTGATTTGTTCTAGGACGTAATGTCTTTTGTAGTACATGAGCATCCGCTGGTTCTATTCTCTTATAATAACGTTCCTTTGTTTCTACTATTTCAAACCCAAACTTTTTGTAAAAGTCAATAGCTCCTTCATTGCTTATTTGAACATGACTGTAAATATGAAATACAAGACTAATAATGATTAAATATATATTTAAATATTAATATCAAATATATTTATTTTAAATACTTACAGGAAAATTGAATCAAAGTGTCCATCTTTGTTGACATAATTTAAAACATGTTGTACCATTACAGTACCAATTCCTAACCTTCTGTAGGGATAAAGACATCCCAATGTCATAATATATAAACGCCTAGAATTTTCAGAAGTATCTACTCGACAACAAACTGCACCAACCTAGAATAAATAATATATTTATAATGAAATAAATAAATTTATAATAGTACATCTCAAGGAAAAATATAACATACCACTATATCATTATAATATGCAAGTTTTGCTAGCTCTCCAGCTTCTAATACATCCTTGTAAAATTTCTCATTATATGAGACTGGAAACACCACTTGATTAAGAAGTTTCAGTTGTTTTATATTATGTGGTGTTACATCTCCTAACTCTATCTTTGATCTGTAATTACAAATTTTCCATTTTTATTACACATTAAATACATTTATCAAGTCTGATTATTTATAATATTGCAACAAGAGAAATTATTTAAATAATTTGAAATGTTGTGTATTTATTTTTTAATTAATATGAATAAATATTCATGTTTCTAATTTAATTTTGATGTACTATAATACAAATTTTGTAATAAAATAACGCATAAATTAAAAGATTTAAGTACGACTATAGTCGAATTTTAGTTAGAAAGTATTTTACACAGCAAATTACCACATTTAAATAATAATATTTTATTTAATTTTTTTTGATAATTTATTTCTGCTGTAATTACACGTTTCCAAACAAACGTGTTCTTAAAAACAGAAATATTCAAAATTTTAATTCACTACCAGCTATCACAAACAATAAACACAAGAGGAATGATCGTAGAGTACCATAAATTTTATATTAAAGTACAAAAAAAGTAATAATTGTTTAAGGTATTTTGACTTATAGTATAAAAATATAACCTCAAAATGATTGAAACTTACCTAGTCATATTAGGAAATGCCAGAGTTTCCTAAGGTTTCTAGAATAAACAGTAACAATAAATTTTGACACTAATAGTTTTATACGAAAAAGAGTTAACAAATAACGTTTTATGAACGATGCACTAGTCGTGCCGCTTTATTCTCCTCACTCTGAAATCTTATTAGTAGAGTAGGTTAAATATATACTTGCTTCTTCAAATTTTGATAGGTTTAAGAATACGTAACAGCTTTTCTTTGAGTAAATAAATTTTAATAGTAACACATATATAGAGCTTTTATATAAATATATTTATAAAACAAATATGACTAAAGTTTAATTCATATTGTAATTTGAATTATAAGTAATATTTAAATTAAAAATAGATTCAATATATCTGCAAAATTTTAAATAAATAAAATGTAATGACTTAATAAATTACTTTGTTCGATTTTAAAGGATGATTTATTTTTAAAAGAATGAATGTTGTAATCATGTTATTGCGCATTTTATTATAGTATTAATAAGTGTTAAAAATGTTTTCAATTATCAAGTACAATTACAGAACGGTTAATGCAGTTTAAAAGTATGTTTCAATTTTATTATCATATTAAACATACATTTATTTATAGATACAAAAATAAAATTACAGACTGTTTTTATAAATTTAAATGTATATAAGCTGAATAATGTTTTTGTCACAATTAGTATAAAATTTCGAAATATAGAATTTCAAACAATTTTTAGCACATACTTTATACATTTAAAATATATTGAGATAGATGAATAAAATTAACACAAATTGAATTGTAGAATTTATCTAACGCATAGAAATATTAGTCAAATTTTCCAATTAATTATAAAACGTCTTCGGTTTAGTTTGAATTTAAATGTTTTTAAAACAGAAAAAAGAATATGAAAGTATATATACTTATATACTAAACTATTATAAAAATTGTATATATATACACTGTTAATGATAGATTAAGAAAATTATTGAAAAGATGTGTCGATATTTTTTAATAATTCCATTCTGATCGAAATCACGTAACTGGAATTAGTTTGTGTTACGTTTGAGTTACTTTGCCGCTCGCAGTGTGTAGTAAACATCAGGTTCAAATATACTTTTTTTGTTTATAAGTTTCTTCTTTTATATCAACAATAATGTCAGGTACCAAAAGGGAACATAGTGATAGTGATAACGAGGATGATTGGGTCGGACCATTACCTTCGGAAGCTGTACCTCAAAAGAAACAAAAAGGTTTACGTTTGTAACCTATACCTGTTATTTTAATTTTGATATTTTTATAAATATGTTAAATAAAAAATTATTTTCTTCTCATCTGTCTTTCAATTTTTGTTTAATTTGAAATACTAGTATTATTTTATTCCATAATTATATACGAAGAAAAAATTTGAGGTTACGTTATATTATTTATAGAAAATATCTGCGTATTCAAACTGTTTTATTTTAATATATTATATAAAATTATATATTTAACGAACAACTTAAACTTAAAAGACATAACAAATTTTTTATAAAGTTCCTTACGTGTAAATTTCTATATTCTTATATTAATGTAATTTATTTGCTTAATTGTATTATTCTGTAAATTTTGCAGTTTTGGAATATGAACAAGTGTATATAGATAATTTACCATGTTGCGAATGTTACGAAAAATCTTATATGCACAGGGATGTAATTACTCATATTTTAGTAACAAAGTTAGTATTTGTTATTATATTTATTGCTATGTACTAATGACAGCTTGGGATCATAATAATAAGTATAATCTGGTTTCTTATATCTCTTCAGATCAAATTTTGTGATAACGGCTAGTTCAGACGGGCATGTTAAATTTTGGAAAAAACAGGAAGAGCTCATTGAATTTGTAAAACATTTTCGTGCACATTTAATGGCCATACAATCTATGGCAGCTAGTTGTAACGGTGTCCATGCATGTACAGTTAGTTTAGACAAAACAATAAAAATTTTTGATGTTATCAATTTTGGTAAGCATTATATATATTTTTTAAGATTGTCTAGTATTTGCAATCTGATCTTTGATTATCTGATAAGTTAAAATTTTATTCTAGATATGATTAATATGATAAAACTGGAGGTTGTACCTCTTTGTTGTGAATGGATATATTCACCTGGTGATGCAATACCTGCTGTAGCAGTTTCAGCTCAAGATTCAAATAAAATTTTTATTTATGATGGACAGGGGACTGGGGTGCCATTACATGTCTTTGAAAAACTACATACTAAGCCTGTTGTTGCTATGAAAGTAAGAAAAATTAACACAAGTATTGTACTTTAAGCATTTTGTATAACAATTTTTGTATAAATTTTAATTATTTGCAGTATAATCCTGTATACGAAACATGTATTTCTGTAGATAAAGCAGGCATTTTAGAATACTGGACAGGACCAAAAATGGAATATAAGTTTCCCAGATGTGTTACATTTGATTCAAAGCTGGACACAGATTTATTTGAATTTGCAAAAAATAAGACTTATCCATGTGGATTAGCAGTATCACCAGATGGCAAAAAGTTTGCTTCTCTCAGTGGAGACAGAAAAGTTAGAGTTTTCAATTTTCATACTGGGAAACTGTATAGAGTATTTGATGAAACATTACAAAGATTTTCTGAATTACAACAAATGACACAACAACTACCAAATATGGAATTTGGACGAAGGTACAATATGATTTAAAAAGGTAGTATAGTGAAAGAAATTAAAATATTATTTTCTTATGTTTTAATGTAATTTTCAGAATGGCAGTTGAAAGGGAATTGGATAAAACGGAGACGAATTTGGGAAATATAGTTTTCGACGAATCTGGTTACATGGTTTTATATAGCACAATGTTAGGTGTAAAACTTGTAAATTTGTATACAAATCGATGTATTAGAATTATGGGAAAACCTGAAAATATTCGTCCTATGCAACTAGCTCTGTTTCAAGTATTTATGCAGTTAAAATATTATATAATATTTATGTACGTCTGCAATTGAACTGTTATTTGTAATAATTTCTATGTATTTAAAACGAACACAGGGCAAAGCAAGAAAAACTACAGCTGCTGTGACTGTAGAAATGGAAGCTTCAGAAAATCCAACATTGGAACTAAATCGTCCTGATCCTACTCTCTTCTGTACAGCTCATAAGAAAAATAGATTTTACATGTTCACAAGACGAGAACCAGAAGATACTAAAAGTCAAGAGTGCGACAGAGACGTTTTCAATGAACGGCCATCCAAAGAAGATATTATTTCTTCCACAGAAGCTACAAACATGCAAAAGATTTTCGATACTGCGATTGTTCATACAACTCTCGGAGATATTCACGTGAATCTTTTCGGCAAAGATGTTCCAAAGACAGTAGAGAACTTCTGTGTTCATGCGAAAAATGGCTATTACAATGGACACGTATTTCATAGAGTGATTAAAGGGTTTATGATTCAGACTGGTGATCCCACTGGAACTGGTACTGGTGGAGAAAGTATTTGGGGAGACGAATTCGAGGATGAATTTAGGCCACATTTAAAACACGACAGACCATACACTTTAAGTATGGCGAATGCGGGGCCGAATACAAATGGCAGCCAGTTTTTTATTACATTAACACCAACTGTAAGTTAAAAGTATTTTATACGTTATTCTTTCAATTTTATTCTACTATCAGTGTAGTAACATATTTACGTTGTCTAATATTAATTTAATATTTCTTTTAGCCTTGGTTGGATAATAAGCATACAGTATTTGGCAGGATAGTAAAAGGAATGGAAGTTGTACAAAATATCAGTCAAGTAAAGACAAATCCAAAAACTGACAAACCTTACGATGACATTCGAATAGTTAGTGTCAGTGTAAAATAATATTTTGAATAAATACATTCTAAATAAATAAACACAATATCTTTTCGTAAATCTCTGTTTTTACAATGTTCTATCTGTGTTTTTCTTAAAATACTATTCTAAGTACTTCTTCAATTGATATAAAGACCCTCTTATAAAATTATATGTTCCTGTTAAACATGTAAATGCATTGACGCTAAACAGGTTGTAATTCTTTGGAACAATTACTAACGAATATCTAGTGGATAAATAATTAGTGTACATATTGTCATAAAATTTGTACAAAGAACTTGATATAATTTAAAAATACCTAGACCATATAGCTCCAGTAACCATAAGACTTGCAGTTTGGCCGAGAGAGATGGTATTTGGGGGTCGATTAATATCTGCTAGTCCTGCTATTACTAAACCCCATTTCATTGTTGGCGCCCAAAAAAATACAGTTGTTGGACCTATATTAATAGAAGTACTGGTAGGTTATACTGTTAATAGATGTTTATCGGAATTATTTTAAACCTGCAGGATGTAAGAAAACTGGACGAAATTTTTCCGGTAAGAGACAGGCTATTCGCATCATTAAATTGTAATAAGCACTCTTCTTTTTTGGCAAACGCATTGCAAAATAAAAGTGGTAATTTCTAAATATCTATTAAATATTATTCAGTGTTGCAATTTGGAGCTTGCGGGAACGAACATTTTGTATATGTATATAAAAATAGTTTTATACTAAAATATTTATCAATAGGAAAAAATAACAAATGCCTATATTTTTTGTAGTAATTAATTTTTCATAATGATCGCGATTCGAGAATGTTTTTAATTTTTTTTACATTACACTCAGGTCAGCGTGACATTTCTGGTAGGAAGAAAAATTCTAAATTATATTTCGTGCAATGGCGTAAATATACTTAATCAAATATTAACATAGTAAATGGTATAAATATCATCACGTAGTAGAATAATTTCATGCCGAGTTCAAAATGAGTCGTAGGGGTAGCAAGAAATCAAAGTTATGTTGGGACGACATGGAAGAACTGAAATATTTACTTTGTGCGATCGAGTGTTGGTACGTTCATGTTTATTATGATCATCTTAACGCACAGATGAGGTATAAAATAGACGTTACGAGTAATGTTTTTTGGTCTCACATTTATCGACGGTTTGGAGGCTTCTTTACCAATTTCGTATCACTTCCAACGTTATCGACCGGACTGGAATAAAATTTCAGCAATATTAGATGTAAAAATTAAAATAAATACAAAATAATATAATTATTTTGTCAGTAATTGGAATCGTACAAGAAATATTGCATAAAATTTGAGAAATAAAAATACCAATTTTCTAAAATGGTAATTCTTTGTTTAAGAATTATGATTTTAGTAACCGTATTCAATAATCTAATAAATCTAATAAATGTAGAAAAATTGTCTTTGTACATTATTTGCAGTTCTATCAAATTTATAAATTTCAGAAAATATTGTAATTATGTTCCATCCTTTTTTATTAGTGGAACTTGGAACATTTTACCAGCACAAAATTACGAATTTTTTTGAAGAATGTAGCTATTCTAATAAATTGTTAAAATTTTCTAGGGTTCATCTATTATTAGTGCCAAATATGTAATATTTATATAAATTATCTCTCTTCTGTATTTCGTCTAGCATATTCACATATTCCATTTCTTTTTCACGTACATAGTTCCATATTGTTTTAATCATCGTGTACAAAAAATTACCACAATTCAGTAAACATTTACGCGAATTATTATTATTAACCATATACAAATTCAGAATATTTCAAGAGTGTTTTAATTACACTCGTCTTCAAGTTGTATTCTCTACAGTAAAAAAAACTACTAATTGTAATACTATACATTTTCTTGCTTTCGTTGCAAATAATAGTGTTCATCCGCGGACAAAGTTCCATTTGCTAAATAATCGACTTCGCGAGCATTGTGCAGTGTAACGGCATTCGGTGAATTAATATTTTTGTTCAACATCTTGAAAATTTAATTAGCGTAATTTCTGGAAAATGACACAACGTTTCGAGGAATCCGCAACATTTTAAACGGTCCAGAGGAAGGGTAAATAATTCAGGGAAAATAACTTCTCTTATAAATCAGAAAACAAGCAAGTCACCAATACCGACATTGTTTCGAGTAATTTCGTCTTCGTTGAAACAGTGTCTTGTAATTAAAAATTATATATCGTTCTAATATCGCAGCATTTGCGTAACAACAGTACGGATAACAGAGGTTCCATTGTGTTTATTTACAGTCGATGTCCGAAATTACCACCGCCACCTGTGTGCACCTTGTTATTGCCACCGAGGATTGAAGAGATGCCTGCTCTAATGCCTCCTCCGGGACCTTGCTGTCCTCCACCTCCTTGTTCTGTGCCTCCTATGGCACCTGGTCCTTGTTGTATCGGTCCTTTGCCCGCACCACCGCCACCGAAGTGTCCACAACCACCACCACCACCCTCGAAACCTTGTTGTCCACCTTGTTGTCCATTGCCCTGTTACCCAAGTGAGTCTATGTGCAGCAGTGGTGCGCAACCTTTTTGTAAAATAAAATTATGTTTTACGTAGATAGTGTTTCGGCCAGGGATGGGAGGAAAATAATATATTGGAATTTAACGTATGAAAATTTATTTGAAAAAAGTATTTATACGAAATAATATATTGGAATTTAACGTATGAGAATTTATTTGAAAAAAGTATTTATACGAAATAATATATTGGAATTTAACGTATGAGAATTTATTTGAAAAAAGTATTTATACGAAACAATATATTGGAATTTAACGTATGAGAATTTATTTGAAAAAAGTATTTATACGAAATAATATATTGGAATTTAACGTATGAAAATTTATTTGAAAAAAGTATTTATACGAAATAATATATTGGAATTTAACGTATGAGAATTTAATTGAAAAAAGTATTTATACGAAATAATATATTGGAATTTAATGTATGAAAATTTATTTGAAAAAAGTATTTACACATTTTAAGGTTTAGTAAGATTTATCTTTAATCGTTGATTTTCGATACGAATTGCTTTGTACAGAGTGAACTAAATTAGAATTAGTAAGCTTATAATTAGTAAACTTAAGAGAGTGAAGTGACATTGACTTGAAAACGATGCGTATGATATATTAAGTTAACTTACCTCTTTTTCCGCTTCCTATTCGTTACGTGTGACAGTGGGCGGGGCGAAAAGCAGTATGGTGGGGGATAACCTCTTATAAGTAGTAACTTTAAGCGGCCACTTGATTTTGATCCGATCGTAACTCTTACGATATTAATTGATTGTATATGTATTTGGTATGAAATGTTTGAGAATAATTTCAAATTATAAGAATTACTGTGAACGATTTACACATTTTGATAATACGATGTGTGCAATTTAATTCTTTTTAGATCCATACTGTTGACAGTTTGTGAACGTTGGTGAATTCTACCATGAATTGGGCACACCTGTGTTTTATCTTAAAAATCGTGTGACAAAATAATTACGAGTTCGGTAAAAGCAAGGGTAATAAAATTCATTTATTTCTTAAATGTTTTATTAATATTACTATTATTTTATATATTATTAATATACTATTTGTATTGATTTATTAGATTTTGCTGGAAGAAAAACTTGTGAAACTTGCCAGTACTTGTGGAAGATTATATTGTTGCAAACATTTTACGAAGTAGCATGAAATTTTGTATAACGTCAAGGAAATTTACATTCGCGGATAAGATATTTCAAATAATATGTAAAAATGTAATAAATAGAACGGTATATTTACATGCACGTATTTATACTTGTTCGGGGAGATTTATAATAATCTGCCAATAAAGTTGAAACTTAATAACTCTTACAAGTACTGATTTATTTATAAAAATTTTGTCTAAAGTGTGAAACGTTAAACGATTTATTGAATAATTATTCGTGGAATATCCTTAAGAAATTATTAAATTATTAAGAAAGTGATTAGATAATTTAATGATTTTATTCATTACGTATAATAATTAAAAATGTGACTTCATAATAGCATTAAAAACAGAAAAGGGTAATTGTTATCGCCTGACGTAAATGAGAATTGAAAACCATTTAACTTTACTAAAGGGGAGAGTTATGCAATACAATTATATACTCTGTCGATGGAAGGAATTTTGGGCTTTATAGAAATTCCCCTATAAACAATCGAGTAATTATAAATATCGTTTAGGTGTTTCGAATAAACGACGAACAATATATTTTACACAAGAACTTTATTCAGATTTGATACGGTCCCTCAAGTCGAAGCTTAAAATAATAACATTCATTTTTCAATAGGTTTGCTCAATTGAGAATTCTCTAATCGCTTGGAATCAAGCCTAATTGACGACAAATTTTGAAACTTTTATACAGTAATAATACTTGAATATCTAACATTTTACAGTGAAAGCTGTACGCTCTTAAAGGAAGAGAGGATAGTAAGTAGAAATGCGTCATTCTATTGTGTCGAATTGTAGGTCTGGACGAGCTATTCAATACTCGAGAAATAACGAATAATATTCTTGAATGTGCATTTGTATAATTAAAAAAAAAAAAAAAAAACACTAACTAAGATCTTCTAAACTGTATCTTTCTCGGCCTAAATGAGTGGCCATTTTGAAGACCAAGGTGCTAGTTGACCAGTACTGTTCGATTTTATGTAACCAGAGTGAGTCTACTCTATGAATTTTAATAAGACGAGTTTTATTTTAATTAGCGAGAAGAATCATTTTTGGAAAATTTTGCAATCGCGTACAATTAAAAATAGTCCAAGATCACGCTTGACTCATTTTCATCGAAGGATTCTAACCAATCCGTTGACAATATTTTCACGAAGGTATGCTCAATTTATTTCGAAAATTGGTATTCAATGGCGTTTAAAAAAAATAATATTTCTCAAATATAACTCGTCACGATTTACAATCGATCACAAACTTGCTACGAAAACGCGCGTCGACTTCGAATCCAGTCCTGGTGAGTGAATTTTTAACGATTAATTGAAGAAATTGTGTTTCAATTTGTAAATTTGACAGCGTTTCCGGCCCTATTTACAAAAAAATTCTTACGCTTTTACGTGACGTGTGATTATTTCATAAAATTGGATATAATTTTCTACCCCGAATCAAGAACTCGATGCAACTTCCGGTGTAACCTAAAAATTAGATATATAATTTTCGATATGACCCGAAGACTCGATATGTTTTTGATGTTCTGTATATCTCGGTGAATCTTCAGACGTCGCTAATCCGCGAAGATGTATTTACTTTCGGTCGATCGATGAAAAGTAGTTTGCTTTTAAGTATGTTTATACATATATTATTATTATTTTTTTTTTTCATTTAATTCCAAACTCATCGAACTACATTAAGAACAAAGAGATCCACGAAATATTTTACTCTCTATAAAACTAGCAACTACTGACTATTATAGTACCAAACTTTTCATTCGTTTTTTTCGTTGAGAGTTTATTTTCTTAAGATACTCGCCCAAAAACGCCTATGAAGTTCGAAAAAACACGTTACAATGGATAATAAAAGTTTTGTTCGTTAATTAACCACTCAAACAATTCCTGTTCTCGGTACCGTGAGCTGGAGTTACCTTGTCCTTCCATTTTGTGAAGCAATTTTGAGCACAACCTTCATCACCCGATCCAATAAGGAGCCACGAGTGACGTGAAATTTATGTGTACAAATTAAATTAATTAACAAAGTGCTGCCCACGTTGTAAATAGAATGGGTTAATTGGTTCGTGTGAACGTACGGTAACAAGTATCAACGTCGATACATTTTTTACTAGTTTCGAACAGGTACATGTATTTAACAATTAAATAGCAATTAAATTTCTAATTTTAATTGTAAACCTCGCAACACGTTTCTCAAAGCACCGCGTGCATTTCGTTTAACGTTTTTGTTCACGTTCGTTTCAAAAAATTGTTTTCGATGGTAGAGTAGCACAAAATGGCGGAATAGAGCATCTCTGATTAAGGACAAAGCAAACTCCCCGATATGATAAGATACTTACTCTCTAAATTTTTAATTCGTATCTTTGAAACATTCCTCGCAATACTGTTACAATACTGTTTACATATTGTTACAACGTCGTTCCATATGAGGCATCTAAAACTCAAAATTCGCTGTGTTGCTAAAAATTGAGATTTCCCCACACACTTCGTACGGAATTTACTATTAGATTTCTTACTCTCCTAACAGATGAGTCAG
This sequence comes from Ptiloglossa arizonensis, assembly GCF_051014685.1. NCBI lineage: Eukaryota > Metazoa > Arthropoda > Insecta > Hymenoptera > Colletidae > Ptiloglossa > Ptiloglossa arizonensis. The sequence continues at coordinate 22,996,615 of NC_135048.1, read as the reverse complement.
ATTTTTTAAAGGAACATCACATTCCTATCTACGTGCCTTATTTTTAGGTTAGGTAGTTTTAATTCGACTTGATCAATTCAGACGTATCTTGGAAATTACGCAATCGATATCGAAGGAATACTTTTCTCGTTTCACTTTTAGACACCTCATACTTCACCGAAAAATATGAAATTATATTTGCGTATACAGGGTGTTTCGAAACACGTGGGTCCGCTACGGCGATGGATCGAGAACACGAGTACGATGGTAAAAGTTTATGCAAACGAGTGGCCAATTTGAACTTGTTCACCAGGTGCAGCTACTTTTGTACTCTGGTCTCTTTTAATGATACGTAATATAATTAATTCTAGTAACCTATTTGTGTACGATGCTCGATAACTCTGTGGAGCAGCAGGTGAATTTTACGTCAATATCTCGACTGATTGATCGAATTAGGGGGTTCTAGGAAATATATTACGGTTTTGGTCGCTTTGCTTTTAGTTATTTTTAAACTCTCTATGTAATCGTATATCGTTGGAAACAGTAACGTCACGAAAATGGGCGGGGCAAAGACGTAGCTCCTTTCTCTATGAAAAAGAATTTAACGATCTTTTTCAATATTTAATACTTTTTATTTTGATATTAACAAAGTTTCAAATACATCGGCGAAATTAATGGATTATTAATCATTTTTATTCGTAAATATAGAAATAAATAATTCTAACGATAATTTCCCCGGACTACGAACTCGATCGGTCGTTGAATTGTTAATTGAAATTTCAATGAATAATGAATCGATCGTAATTGCTACCGGAAATTAATTTTCATAATTAAACAAGTTAATCGTTACTTCCAACGATTACGAACTTTAATTGCAATTGTCAATTTAATTGTTACCCAACAAATTCGTGTCGAAGGTGTCCATTCCCGACAGTCCCTATAGACATGCAGTTGCGCATTGACGGAGTATAGAAATAGCTATAACTCGGGGACAAAGTCAAATAGGGCACACGTGTGGTCTCCCCTCGATAAACCACACACTGTCCGTTCCTGATAAGGAGGGAAGGTAGCGAATTTGTTCCTGGAATCGACCTTTCGTACCACGGATTGGAACCCAATACGACGAGAAGAGACACTGTGACGATACCACCGTAGTAAACAAACAACTTTCATATATCTAATTGTATCTCCTCGAGAATGTTATCAATGGATAGACAACGTTCTCCCGATGAAAATGAGACCAAACACGTCCATATTCGGACTACTTTCACTTACAACGTTGTACGAAAAATTTTTCAAAAATTCTCAATTACATGTAACAAAAGTTGTCCACGACAACGTCATCGATACAAACAAACAACTTTCATATTTCTAAATCTTCTCGAGAACGTTATCAATGAATAGACAACGTTCTCCCGATGAAAACTTGACTACTTTCGCTTACAACGTTGTACGAAAAATTTGTCAAAAAACTCTCAATCACGTGTAACAAAAATGATCCGAATACGGTCGTGTTTGTACTCATTTTCATCGTGAGAGTCTTGCCAATCGATTGACGATACTCTCGCGGAGATACGATTGAAAATATCAAATTTTTCTAATTTTCATCGGTGGTCGTCGTCACGATACGCTTTACGGAGGGAGACACACGTTTGTTTATCGAGGGGATACCTACGAACATTTTACCATCGTTTTCGAAGGACTCGTGCACCGCGAACGAAGGGACCCTTTCGTTAAGAAAACACCCTATAATTTCTTCGACGAGCCTCGCTCCGATTTTCATTTTTATACATACCTTGCACACGCAAAGATCAAACGATCGATAATTGATAGAATCTTTCTCTCTCGATGACTTGGTTCACCACGGGGCAACGTTAGAGAACGAAGAGGTTCTCGCAGCTCTTGGTTTTCCTCTTGAAACCGAGCAGATGTTTAAGGATCCTTCTGCGGTGTTTGCTTCTTCTTCGTCTGGTCGCTTGGTCTCGGTCTCGTTGCGGATTCAATTTGATTTGCGCGAGAATGCCGACCAGCAGCTCGTCCACGTGATGGGCTATCCCCGAGGAGGTTTCGATGAATTTGCAGCCGCAATTGTTCGCCAAACGTCGTCCAACTGTCGGAACAGACGGAAGGATCTGTGAGATATTCGGCCCGGCGTAACTTCGCGCGGAGATTGAAACGGAATAGATTTCGGGTAATGTCGATGGAAAGAGGTCTGGAGTTAGGTCTGGGTTTGGTCTCTCGGTGGAAATCGATTTCACGAAACGATGGTACCGGCTTGTGCAATAAGTCTGTTCGGATTTCGACGACCCGTTTAGGATGGGCGAGAGGTGAACAGGTTATTACCATAGTTATTACAGATACTGACCCGAGGTAGTTCGAAAAGTTATTCAAAGATTCTGGTAACTAGCGATACAAACTCGAACCATGTTCGATTTACGTGAGAAAACGAATCGAAAGTGTGACGTAACGTTCTTGCGGTGCCACGTGTTGTTTTCGAGAAAACGCGTGTATTGTAAGGAAAATGAAAGATCTATCCTGGGAGAAATTGCGAGTCGTGATCGGTCAGACGTTTCTGTCAGACTTCGTAAAGCTTGAGACTAAGAAATTACTCGACGCTATTTATATTCTGCTTGCTCGAAGCATCATATTATTCTTAATTAAAGATCGATCTTTTTTTCTTCTCAGGATACACGAAATGGAGTTCTGTGTTTATTTCTTTGTTTATACACAAGAAGCGGAATTTTCATTTTTTGAACAACTCATTGTATTGGTTTACTTTTTGTATTATTATTGGCTGAGAAATGACGGTGACCAACTTTTGTTGGTATTTTATGATTATTCATGTATCTTGAAAAAGAAGCTTCGTAGAGAAAAGATTGTATTCTGTATTTTTTATTTATTTTAGAATGGTTATATTACTTTTTACACATCCAGTTATCGGATACCCTGTACAATAATTTTCTGGGTGGACGTAAAGAACAATATTGGTGAAAGCAACGGGGATGAGAATAAAAAAGATCTGTTGTGAAAGGAATGCGGGTTCTATTGGTCAGAAGTTTGTACACCGCCTTTGTGATGCACACGACCAGGCGAAATTTACAAAGAGAACCTATTAGCCGGCGTTGTGTTTAAACTCCTTCCTGATACATAATTGCTAAGCCAGGTACAAGGAAACACAAACCGCAGGTGGAGTGGAAAAGCATTTTCCTTACCTCGTGGTACCCCTCGGGACAAATTTCTTGAGCTTGCAGCAATACGAATTAATTTATAAAGCTCTTTGTTTGAGATAGTTAAGAGAACAGAACGTTTGAACAAGTTTAATGTAGGGCTGGGATTATTTTTATATAATTCGAACACTATTCGAATACTTGATCATTTTTATATCATTCGAACACTATTCGAATACTCGATCATTCTTATATAATTCGAACACTATTCGAATACTTGATCATTTTTATATAATTCAAACACCATTCGAATACTTGATCATTTTTATATAATTTGAACACTATTCGAATACTTGATCATTTTTATATTATTAGAACACTATTCGAATACTTGATCATTTTTATATAATTAGAACATTATTTCAATACTCGATCATTTTTATATCATTCGAACACTATTCGAATACTCGATCATTTTTATATAATTCGAACACTATTCGAATACTTGATCATTTTTATATAATTAGAACACTATTCCAATACTCGATCATTTTTATATCATTCGAATACTATTCGAATACTCGATCATTTTTACATCATTCGAATACTATTCGAACACTTGATCATTTTTATATAATTTGAACACTATTCGAATACTTGATTATACGAATGTAATTTGAATACAATTCGAATATTATTCGAATATTATTCGAGTACAGCTCGTGTGTAGCTCGAATCGACTAAGCCCGACTTGCTTTTTCTAAGTACCATATTAGGCCACTTTTATCACTCGTATCTATCTAGTGCATGAAACAAAACAAATCGTGCTTTCTCAATCTTGACTCGATCTTGCTTATTGTCCTCAAGCACGTGAGCATAATTGCGTTTCATAGATTTATCATCGAGTGAAATGGCACATGTTAGTTTTCCTGGCACCGATTGGTCAATTAAAATGAAATCGATAAAACGTTAAAAAACCTTGACCACGCAATATCAGATCATGTCGTACATAAAAAAAAAATGGGTACAGTGATTGCACAATACATTACCACTACCTTAAGTTAACCCCCGTTAATTTCATTTTCAATTTCGTTCGTTGCTAAGTGACTATCTTTTCCATTTGTCAACACAGTGTTACGAACGAGATTCTCGTGCAATTTTCGAAAAAGCATTCGTCGAAGTTCAATCGTATCAGGATACCAGGAAAAATGTTCGAGTAATCGAGTAGTATTTGAACGATATTCGAGTAACAGGAAAATTCGAATATATCTAGTGTAGATTCGTAGTCTGTTCGGGTGTATCGATTTTGTTCCTCGAAATATTTGTAGAGGGTTTGAATACAGTTGGCTAGACCTCGAATCTACTTGTAAGGTACTTGATCCCATCATACCAGGTAAGCAAGCACCAAGAACAAGTGCCCACTCGTTAGAAAGTTTACGCTTCGTTTCCGTTACTTACCGACCGACAGGACCTCGCGCTTCCGCTCGAGATCGACTTTGTTCCCGACAAGGATCACACCATGACTGGCCATGTAATCGCTATTCCATAGATACAGTAAAGTCTCTTGGGCCACTTTCAGACTTCGACTGTCCACCACGGAGTACACAACCACGTAAACATCTGGGTTGTAGGTCGAGCAAAATGCCTCCACCTAATCGAGATAACAAAATTAATGTTAACGAATCTCAAAAATGAAAACAAGATCGTTTCTGCATCTGCGATTACTTCGTTAGGGTGTCCCAAAACAATATTGCACGGTTTTAGTCAATTTGTTTTCTGTTACTTTTGAATCGTCCATAAAAATATAGTATCTGTATTAATATTTTTCGCGTCTTCGTTATTCAATATTTGATCCAAGAAAATATGAATGTTCTCATGTAATAGTCGAACTTATCGTGTACGAATTAAAAAAATGCAATGATACGTATTCGACGAAGAATATTTTAATTATTGAATCGACAATGTGTTATAAATGGTAAATAACGCAAAGTTGTCGACAGATCATTATTATTTCATATTGATTCGTGCATCTCATCGCGTGAAATTTCGTTGCGTTGAGGTTAGGCGTTTCGAAAGGTATCGGTCGCTCTGTCTCGTGATTGGTGGCACAATGATTCTTGCGCAGCTAGTTCGCGCAGCTCCAGTGACGCCATCTAGCGTTCCAGCCTCGCGATAACCAGAAGTGTATCGCGAAGTGGGTGTATTGTGAAGTGTGTTTTATTGGCTCCTCCTCGACACGAATCGGTGCCACTGAGCGAACCGTCTAAAGATAAAGATCCGAATTAAGTTCCCAAGTGTTCGAAGAGTTGTAAACATCAAAGCTTCCTTCGAAGTCACGCCGTTATTAGCCGCCTCGTTTCACGCTGTTACGTTTACGAAGTTCAACCGAGTTAAGAAATAAAATAGCGACCTAGTAATATTTCGCGGAAAGTCGTGGCGACAGCATCGATGTATCTTTGAAACTTGGTCACGCGATAAAACGATTATCAGGAAAGGGAGAGAGCTCGCAATAAGAAAAAGTGTGCCCCATTGCATGAGCATGTGCGTGCTCGAAGAAGGAACGGACATGGAGACTTAGCACGTTAAATGCCACGGTGGTCACTGGTGACCGACACTTTGAACTTACGTTTTTTTTAAAGTGTTTGCAAGAAACGAAGCTCAACGCTCGTAAACATTTAAACAACGTTACTATCCTTGACGATACTACGAAATAATAATTACACCGACGCGTTAACGAATATTTTTATTTTTCGCGCTACAATTTGAAAAAGTATCGAGAACTCGAGTTCTTCTAATCGAAGTTTAGGGATTACGTTTTCTTCAGAGAAATTGTGGAAGTTTCCTTTCTGAAAAAATTATCTGTTGGTAAAAAACGTACTTTTTAATACGATTAATTTATAACGAAGGTGTGTAACACGAAAACCGGTGTTACGTGTGTATTATAAAATTCAGAATATTCAGTTAATTTGTTCGATAAACTTTGTTTGTACTTGATTAATGTGTATACTCTATCGATGTTTGTTTTTATAATAAAACTACTGTGACTACGAATGTAGATCTGTGATGGATATATCTCCAACTGAACAACGGTAGTGATCATATTAAATTGTTTTCTGTTTTGTGGCAAGCTAAATTTATAATAGAATTTCGAGTATTACGAAACAAGGATAACGCCAACGTTCACTCGAGACGAACTCGGCTTTTAAACAAAGCGAAGTAATCCGTTTGTTACGAAACTACGAATTTGAGGATAGATATCTAGCAGGCAGGAAATAAGACGAGAGGAAAGTACAAAATGGAGTTTACATAATCGAATGGTAACAGTGGGTTCTTGTGTAGCGTAGATATTGTTAGACCTTGTGCTCACCGACATTTCTGCCGCCGGATGATCGATGATTTCCAGTTCTGTTTCTTGCCCATCGAGCATCACGGACACGTTCTTTTGCCCGTACTCCTCATCTAGAACAAATTCGAACAGCTTAACATTTTAAATAAGGAATACTCTTCAATTTTTCTATTTAATCGTTCAACCGAAGCAAAAAGAGCAGGTTCATCGAGGAAATTGAAGCTTTGCACTTTGCTTGTGGAAAATGTACTGTTCACCTCTGAGAAGAATGCCGCCGGCATTCTTCTCGGATGCGTAGTGTTCCAATACGTCGTTCGAAGGTCAAATGTAAACGTATTAACACGTTGAACGTTTTAGATTGGATTCTGGTCATCTCGAACACTCACAAATGTGCCCTAATTGTTATTTTCGCGTGTAAAATAAATTCTTCTTCAGTTTATCTTAGCAGAAGCTTTGATCGAAAATTGAAGTACTCTGTAAGTACAGGAAAATTTAAAAATAAAAATTTCTTAATTGTACGGATTAATATTTGGGTATTTATGGTTTTTTCTTTTGACGTCAGTTTATTCGTAAATTTTCTAAAAATGGTGCAACTAAAAGGTTCGTTAGTAACCCGAACCAAAATGCCAGTTTTTAGGGAAATATTTCGATTTTCAACATTTTCGATCGGGCAAGTTAAATTTTTTATTTCATTTTGCGCGTAATAATTCATCGTTTCAATCGTCCGGAGTTTTTCAAGGCATTTTTTTCAAAATTTTCAAGGTCATATTTTAAAGAGTCGACGAACATTACTTTATAAATAAACATTGCTGAGCAAATGGTTGTGACATCCTCTGTTCCAGAGTAATAAAGTTTCTTTATGCCCACACACTTGTTTTATTCTAAGTTGCACTCATACATATTAAAAGGATATTACTTAGCCATGATGTAATATAAAAGTTGTAATGATAAATATTAAACTCATACATATTAAAAGGATATTACTTAGCTATGATTCCGGATCAAAACTGTTGTCATATTACAAATAGGTTTTAGGAAAACATGAAACCTTGACAAAATCCTCTCTCGGTTTGATCATTTCTGCTTCGACTTCGTTAATGTTTTATAAATAAATGCCAACTCGTTGCGGTAAAAGTCCAAGTACAATTATAATTTTCATTTTAAATTATCTTTAAAGAATTCCCAAATTAACGCGTAAGAACAATATTTGCAATAAAACGTTTTTGCGTACGGACGAAAAACCTTCGTTTATTAATAGATCGAGGGGTGTTCGAAAGTTTTGAGGGACGGTATACATACGTATATCAGAAATATATTTACTACGTTGACTCGATGAAAACCGATTTGATAAAAATACAATTCGAATGGAAAATTATTTTAACAGTACATCGACGCGTTTAAATCACAAAATGCGTGATAAAATCGTCCGTGTGTCGCTAAATTATAACGTGCTCTCAAATGTTAATTGTTAACAAACTTTTAACAGCACGCTTTCGAGGGATGAAATTTATAAGCGAGTTTATCACGTACTTATTAATCTCATAAATTTTTATTTGCCGAATAAGAGCAGTGCTATATTATTCTCTTTTGATACAGATGCAATTTTAATTTAAGTTCTCGTTATACTTTGCAACTGTATTATACAGAGAGGTTGGACAAAGGAAACGTTATTACGGCGATAGAATTTATTCTCTAGTAGTTTTAATATGGACTATATAAAGTGAATATCGATACTTCGGCTCAAAGGGCTGGAGACGCGGTAGCGTTTGCAGGTCTGGCTCCAAGAGATAAGGGTGGTCACCCCTTCGCATTATGTTACAGAAGCATTTTCATTGTGGAGTGGTGTGCGTGTTAAATATCACAGTGACCATAACAATATCAAACAGGCAGCTTCGTATACCTATATTAAAAATAAATATTTGTAGAGAAGTATGTACCAAATTATTTTTCAATGGAACGCAGTACATAGAATCATATTTTATGTGTTAGCCGCAAACATTCAAAGTGAATCGTTAATTTTTGTATATCTCGAAGTTTCTACATTTTTTAAAATACATCCCCACGAGTAAAAATGCAACGTGTATACGCGAATATAATTTTTAACGAGCTGCAGTAATGGAAGGAAAGCCACACTTTGTGACTGTTAATGATTACATTTATTTATCTAATTGTAACTCCTAATTATGTGCTTCAACAGCAGAATACAATTGTAAAACAAATGTTAAAGGAGTACACATTTAACTGCGATCTAAATACTGCAACAACGAGAAATAAATTCTGTACAAATTAATTTCAGAAAATTATTATACGAAATAAATATCACAAAATTTGGGAAATAAATTATACTCGTATAAGAATTTTCATTGGGAATATAAAATGTTTTTATTAATTTGCTTCTATTCGATCATGTTTCCTAAATAACTATTTTGAAAATTATAAATTTATTTTGTATCGATATGTTATCCAACGCGTATAAAAATTCTGCGAATGGAGTCACAATATAGAAATAATTACGTTTCCGATTTTATTGCCAGGACTCGGATTAATGAAACACAAAGAATGGAGGATAATGAAAGCCAATTTCGACGATTTTCGCTGTTTCGTAGTCGAGGAGAAACTGTTACAAATTACTTCGTCCGTACTACGATTTATACAATGGCCACGTCTGCGTAATAACTTTCTCGCTAATGCGTCTACGAGATATTCATGTTGAGTTTGAAAACGATATCCTCTTTTTTTACATTGTTTCCCATATCTAGAGTATTTCTCGCGACGTGAAAAATACGGTTTCTCGAATATTAAAAAAAAAGAAGGAAGCAGCTAATAAAATGTTTCAATTTTCGAAAATTTCGACCAGTGATAAATTTTACATTCACGAAAATCACGATATACGCGCTTACTTTTCAGAAAAAAAAAAAAACATTCTCAAAGAGGACTCGTTTCACATTTTCATGCATACTGATCGCGTTTGTGTCTCGCATGGAGTTATAATCGATGTTACGATAATTGTTCATGCATGTAGATGAAAAAACAGCGTGGAAGATAAACCATAAATTCCCGTTTCAGCGTGATACGCGATCACATTTCACGTGGAAAATTGTCATAAATCTCGCGTCGTGTTTCGTCGTTCGATCGTCGAGTCGTGAAATGTTGCACGCTCGGCGAAATAACCTAAAAATTCTCCATCCGGCTCGGTAGAAATTTCTATTTACGTTCATTTTTACGCGTTCTTTATTTTTCGTTGGAAAGATTGCTTTTTCGTTTGCTTTTTTCTTCTTTTTCCTTTTTTTTCCGAAACGAGCTCGACGAAATCAGGTCGTTCGAGGAATCGCGAAACGATCATCGAGCACGTTGGTTCTTCTCCCTCGGAAATTTCCTCGTAAAGGAAAACCCGGACGTTGGTTATTGCATACGCGATCGGAAAATGGACGCGGAACACACGGGGCTCACGGCGGACCCAAGGAAACGGGGTAACGAGGAAAAATAAGGTCCGCGTCCCGTATAGACGCGTATGGAACTCGTACCGACCGTAAAGAAGAACGTTAAAGTAACATCGAAAATATCTTACAATGTCTGGGAATCGGATTCCTTTATCCCGATACAAGGTTTCGACCCCGGAGTTTCGTAGATGATCGTGAAAAGACTTTCCTCGTGTTTATTCAGCGAACGGAAGACTCTCTCTTCCCTTGAAACGAACAAACGGTACACGAACGTAAATTAAAACCGGTTTCTGTTCAAAACAGGATAAATCGTAATGGGTTTTACGAAAGGTGGAATAAGATATCGCACATTGCGCGTTGCGCATGCGCGAACGAGTGCACGGTTCAAGCGACATAACCTCAATCCTCGACCGGGTGATATTCGTAATTTATTTCGCTCCTGGTACATACGTGTATGGAAAACAGTGTATCAATATGTAAATTTTTCCGGTAATGGAAGCACAATTTTCGGAGTGACGGTATTTTTATTCATTCTCTCGATACTTTGCCGTTTGCTAGCTCTCTTCAATGTAATATTGTATAAAGAAATTCATGAAAGTATATATTACGAAAATGATAAACGTAATAGTTACGAAACAGTACTCTTTCGTTTCAATTTTAACCTAATTTTACTTTCGACGTAAGTTCACGAAAATTTTCGTATCGATGTGTAATTTTTTCTATACTTTCTTTTTTTGTTTCTATTATTTCGTTCAGATCGACCAATTCGTTGTACACTGAAAACGGTACAAAATCTGGGATGGCAAACGTTTTAATAAATTATTCGTCCAGATTGTAAAATAATTGTAATTGATCTATTTTTTCGACTGTTACTCGAAAATATATAAGTTGTCGGAATCAACGCGTCGAGATAAAATTCGCAAAACCGTACCCAGTCGAGCCTCGAACGAGCTTATCACGCAATCCAATATTTCTCGAGTACGTATGCGTATGTCTCGTTTACGAGACTTTTTACGAGCGCTACCTGCGCTCGCATAGTTTGCTTTGCCATTGACTCGTGAAACTGGAAGGACCATTAAGCGCAGCGGCCAAGGTAAACGGAGATCATTAGGAGAATGTCTTGCTCGTAAGTTGATAAGTTCCTTTTACGTGAGCAGCGAAATTCCGATTTAGTGCAGGAAATTTACGTCCGTCTAATGAGCGAGGGAATAAAGCGAGATCGGAATCAAAACCCGATAACACAACAAAGCACTGCGCTGATTAGAAAATCAGCCCTCTTTTTTCTACGCTACGATCGAATTTAAAATTGTGCAAATATTATTTAATTACGTACAGATCTCTTTTCTTCTCCATACTGATTGTAGAATGATTACAGAAACATTGGTTGGAATTGTGGAAGAAAAATTTGTTCAAAAATCAAATTTGTTTTTCAATCGATATTATTTTTTATCTACATTAGTTAACGATTCAGACGATATTTTATCTACATTAGTCAGTTGTATTTAACTAAGTATTCCTTTTATAATTTCAAGGGTAGTTTTCGATCTTCTCTTCGACATGAATGAGACAAATATGTACTCCAAAAAAATTTTTTCAAAAAACAAATTTGTTTCTCAATCAACGTTACTTTTTAGTTACATTAGTTTTCGATACAATTGGTATTTTATCTACATTAGTTAGTGGTATTTAACCAAGTATTCCTTTCACGATTTTAAGGGTAGTTTTCAACCTTCTCTTCAACACGAATAAAAAAAATATGTTCTGCAAAAAGGATGCAAATTAGAGATTGTCAATTGGACGATATTCCTAGTGAATAAAAAAGCAGTTTCTCGATCGTTTTTCTATTTTTCCCTTTCATCGTATTCAACACTGACACGATCTTAAATTCATCTTACTTATTTTCTTTCGAAGTAGGTATTGAAAAGACGATTTTCCATTTTAAATACAAAAAGTGTTCAAACCATTGCATTGTACATAATTGTTATTCTCTATTCTCTTTCGTTGCAGGTATTGAAAAGACGATGTCCGTTTTAAATAAAAAAAGTGTTCAAACTATTGCACTGCATAAAATTATAGAATTTCACGAGAAAGATTACGAATATTTTGATACATCGTGGCCGTAAAAAAATTCAGTAAAAAAGTCACAAAGAAGGGGGGAATTTATTTTTACTTTTAGTCGTGAAAAATATAACATTGTCACTTGTTATCGCGAGCTATCATTATTCCTGCACGTTTTCCATTAGGAATTTCGACGCGCGATAGTGATCGATCTCGTTTTTTTTTCGCACAAGAATCGCGCACATCCTAATGAAAATGGTCTCGCTGACAGGAAATTAATGTCAATTTCGTCGTCGCTGTCGCGCAACAACGAACACGGCGTTGAAGAGGATCCATCGAGTGAACGGGGCGGGGAGTTAACGAACCGAGTGACTATATTTGCGCTTAATCGAAAGACTCCTGACCTCTTCCGGTCTTCGAGCGTCAAACGTGGCTATCAATGTGTGCTGAAACCTAGTCTCAACTAACTTTCTTTCAGGTACCTCCGGTGTTGGTTTCTCAACTCTCACTTTACATCTCGTTTATCGGGGTGGACGAACCCTTTCGATCGTTTCGAATTCCAGGAAGTAGCGTAACAAGAATTTTATATCTTTTTCTTTTGTTAGAAATTTCTTCCTAAATGTACGAAAATATTATTACCGTTTATAACAATGAACGTTTCGATTTTGGATGTATTTTTAATGTCTGCTTCGCAAAGGGACAAATGAGATGAATTTAAAGAATTTTACATGCTTTTTTCTTTGTTACGAATTTCTTCCTAAATGTACGAAAATATTATTACTATTTATAACAATGAACGTTGCGATCTTGGATGTATTTTTAATGTTTGCTTCGAAAAGGGACAAATGAGATGAATTTAAAGAATTTTACATGCTTTTCTCTTTGTTACAAATTTCTTTCTAAATGTATGAAAATATTATTACCGTTTATAACAATGAACGTTTCGATTTTGAATGTATTTTTAATGTCTGTTTCGAAAGGGGACAAATAAGATGAATTTAGAATCGACGCAACAAGAATTTTATATCTTTTTCTTTTGTTATAAATTTCTTCCTAAATGTACGAAAATATTATTACCATTTGTAACAATAAACGTTTCGATCTTGGATGTATTTTCAATGCCTTCGAAAAGGGATAAGTAAGATGAATTTGGGATCGTGTCAGATTTGGGTACGATGAAAGGCAAATGTAGAAGTACGGTCGAGAAACTGCTTTTTTATTCATTAGGAGCATCGTGTTTATATACAGAACAGTACATATTTTTTTCATTCGTGTTCAAAGGTTAAAAGCTATCCTTAAAATTGTGAAAGGAATACTTAGGTCATCCTCGCCGTACATTACTGCAAAGATATACAAAAATTATATAATATTTGAAGAATAGTTAAAGAACGTAACAAATTTATTGACCGAACGTTAACATATGTTCAAAGTAACTTTTGTGTAATTCTTCTTTAGATTTACGATAAGTTAGACTTAAACTCGATTTTATTATTAAAAATAGTAAAATTGCACCGGATATTTTTGTAATTTATCCGGTTCTCAACTTACAAGGACCGATTGTAATTTTACGAGTTCCCTTGTTTACAATCTATTAACTATCTTATCTAGTTGTAAAGCAGTAACATAAGTAATAAATAAAACTCAAAGTACAACTACAAGGAAAAGAGTGATATACGAATCTACGTTGTAATCAGATTTATACTATTCTCTACAATTTATGTACAAAATAATCGTAACGAGTGGAAAAATACTTGTAGGTAATTGCATCGGTTGTGTTATTAAAAATCTTGATTTTAATAGTTGTACTATTAAAAATCTTGATTTTAATAGTTGCACTATTCGAATCGCTTCCTGCACTTCTTTGCAAGCGAGCAACCCCGAGGGAATTATGTTTACCGTGCTTCCTGATTTTCCTGGAAATGAAAAGCCATCTATCGCGAGAGGAAATGCTATTCGCGGTTCGCGGACAATCATCATTATTCGACCATTCAGTACCCACCGATGTAAACGAAATCACCTTCTTCCAACAGTTCCCGTACGAGTACGAATCACGGCACAGCATCGGTTGTAATTTGCATTCGTGGGTGCTTGTACGACGAGCAATCACTATCGACCATAAATACGAGTCACTTATTCGGTTTACGACCAGCGAGTCCTTTCGAGAAGTCGCTTCATTGCTGCAGGGTGTCTAGACGCCATAAAGATAAATTACGAGACACCGAAACAACGAAGAAAAGTGAAAAGAAAAAAAAAAAAGAAACAAAAAAAGAAATCCAAACGGACGATTCGTTACAGTTGTTTCGAGATAAATGACCATTCTGATCTAGACGGTTAATCTCGAGGTTATTTTTTGCAAATGAAATAAAAAAGAAAAAATAATAACACGAATCATCGAGACGTACAAATATTCGTTCCTCTAGTAATTATAAACGAAAATTCAAGCAATTGTTCAGATGCTTCGAGACGGTGAAAACTTTACTGTAAAACAATTTTGTCTCTCGATTGATTGTTTAAGTGACGCGAAAATGAACTTAATATTTGTTACTTCTTTATCGTACACTTTATTCGTTATATTAGACTTTTTGAAATTTACTTATTTTCGTTTCGATAAATTCGTACCAAGTTGTACAAGATGGCACAGTTCTCGAGTATACGAACGTGTTCCACACACGTGCTACTAGTTATTTCATCGTTTCGACCTTCCACCGTTGGCACTTTAAGTGATTCCAGGCGATTAGAAGATACTTAATGTACTTAAGCCGGGGATGGAAGTTACCTGGAGCTACCTTGGTTATTTTCGATCCGTCTTCCTCGACTGTCGTCCGAAGCACTAAAAAGTTCTTTCAATGTAACCGCGTTCCAGGTTCCTGGTGCAAGAGGTACGTTTTCCAATAACACTTTATACTCCCCAAAGTACACGTAGTATGCAGACGTTAAGCGCCCTTCGATGAAGTATGCACCGATGATTAGCGAAGTATGCATATTTCAACATCTCGAAGTGAACTTTAGCACGGCACGTTAGCCCCTAATTAGAGGACCATCCACGAAGTACGTTCCAAAATGGCGAAATCTGCACGTCGCGGTAAGAGTCGAGACTTTCAAATTATTAGAGGTTAGGTGCGGTGAGAATTGAACGCTACCTTGTCGCGTACAGTAAAATCTCCATTGACGCAATCGAAATTAATTTCGATCGATATTCAGAAAATTTTTAAATATCTCGCGTGGCTATTTTGTGCGTAATACAGTAGCCATTTTTTTATTCGTACTATAATAATTTTTTTACGATGTCCGTGGGTGGTTTCTACCTCGACGAACTCCGAAGATAATTAATCGAAACTTTGTGTTTAATTACTCCGAGTATGAATAAAAATTAGCAGAAAAAAAACAGGAACGGTTTTTGTTTTGCATAATTTCCAAATTTTTTTTTTCTCTAGGAATATCTCTTTAATATTGTAGCAAAACGAAGACCGTTCCATTTTGCAAAATAACGAGGGACCTAAATTTTGCAACGATTAATGATGACAACCACTGACGCACCAAGTGGTATTGTTTTCCAGCAGTGTAGGATTTCTGAGTAAACTTCAAATATTGAGGTTTGTTGTATCACTCGTGATTGCGATATCGAACCTAGTCGAAGGGTCGAGCACCAACCGTGTTATAGGTAATTTCAGAATGAAAGTAAACTCTGGAAGGTATTAAACGCAGGCTTCGAAATGTTCTGTGAACTGCTGAATTTCATTCGACTCGATACTCTTCACGGAAGAAACTTTGCTTCGCTGGAAATTACGTTACTTTAATAACTGCGGACTCCGAACGTTTCTATATCCATGGTAAACAATTGCAAATCAGATATTGGAAAGTTCAAATAGTCGTTGGAAATTAATTAACGGTATTCACCGGCAAAGAACCTCATCGAATTGACAATTTCCGATTTTTATGAAACTTCGTAGATAGATCGAGTACTGGAAATTCAAGCTGTCGCTTGAAAGCGGGAATCATTCTAATCTCGGGGGCAAGAATCTTTTTTGATAATTTCTTACGATTACGAAACTTTCTTTCATATTTTTAAAATTATCATATTTTTACGAAAATAAATATTCTTCAAAATTTCTAGTCGTTACAGTATTTTAATTCTTTACAGATCGAAGAATAGAAACTGTTACTTGAAAACGGGGATTACCACCACTCCACGAAAAGAAAGCATTATTTCTTTAATTTCTCACAATTCCTCCCTACCGGTGGGGAAAGTAAAAATTGTCACTTGTGACCGAAAATTATTGTATTTTTACAAAAATAAATATTCTTCAAAATTTCTCGTCGTTACAGTATTTTAATTCTTTACAGATCGAAGAATGGAAAATGTTACTTGAAAACGGGGATTACCACCACTCCACGAAAAGAAAGCATTATTTCTTTAATTTCTCACGATTCCTCCCTACCGGTGGGGAAATAAAAATTATCATTTGTGAGCGAAAATGATCATATTCTCAAACAAATAAATATTCTCAAAAATTTCCCATCGTTACAATATTCTCCTTCTCTACAGATCAAAGATTGAAAACTGTTACTTGAAAACGGGGATTACCACCACTCCACGAAAAGAAAGCATTATTTCTTTAATTTCTCACGATTCCTCCCTACCGGTGGGGAAATAAAAATTATCATTTGTGAGCGAAAATGATCATATTCTCAAACAAATAAATATTCTCAAAAATTTCCCATCGTTACAATATTCTCCTTCTCTACAGATCAAAGATTGAAAACTGTTACTTGAAAACGGGGATTACCACCACTCCACGAAAAGAAAGCATTATTTCTTTAATCTCCCACGATTCCTCCTTACCGGTGAGCAAATAAAAATTGTCACTCGAAAGCAAAAATGATCGTATCTTTATGAAAATAAATATTCTCAAAAATTTCCCCTCGTTACAGTATTTTAATTCTTTACAGATCGAAGAATAGAAATTGTTACTCGAAAACGGGGATTACCACCACTCCACGAAAAGAAAGCATTATTTCTTTAATCTCCCACGATTCCTCCTTACTGTTGAGCAAGCAAAAAATCGTCACTCGAAAGCAGAAATTAGCGTACGTTTGCGGGAAGCATCGTCGCAAAGCGATGCCCAACCCGCCGTATCGCGAGAGACAAGAGATCTTCGCGGGAAGCATCGTCGGCGTTCCACGTTTCAAATTTATTTGATAATTTCGCCGTGAAGCTCGGTGTGTTCTCGTGGCTCTCGCGAAAGCACCGGGATACGTCTTCGCACTCACCGAGAGAAGTGTCGTAAGCGCAAATGTAATCGCTGGTGGTGAACTGGGCGGTGAGGGCGGTTTTCCCTACCCCTGATGCGCCCAGCATACCGACTTTGTAAGTGGCCACTCGTTCGTTGCTCGTCTCCTCTTCGGCTTCCATGCCGGAGAGCTGCGACGCCGAGCTGAAACGTGGCAAGAAGAGAAAAAAAAAAAAAAGAAAATGGGGGTGAGAACGCCGTGGATGGCTCTGGCCGGCTCCCGGAACCGTATCGACCGACGTGAAGAAAAAAGAGAAGAAGCAGGGGGGAGGGGAAGAGGAGGTAAAAAAAAAAAGACGAAAGAAATAAAAAAATAGGAGTTCATTGTGCGAGTCGGTCGCCTTTCTATAGTATTGCGATTCTTTTAGAGCTCTCTCGCAAGCGCGTCGTTTCTTTTGCACCGTGGAAGAAACGACGCAACCACTCGAGCCGAAGATCTCACCTAGAATTCCCTCGTGAACTTTATTATGTTTAACAAAGCTCGCTGTTGGTCACCGGTGACCGTCAACTGGAAGTTAGTGAGAATTCGTCGAATTTGAGCGACGTATGTCGTTAGACCAAGTCAAAGTGTCTTCGGGGGTAGACTTTTGGCTTGGTTTGTTCTTTCGTAGATGGTGTCAAGGAGATTTCAAGGTCACTAATTTTTTCTTTTATGCGAATAGGTTTGCTCAATGTGCACACGTGTAGTTTAATTATAGATGAATTCAGAAATCATGTTTACTCGAGATCGGTCAAGGTTACGAACGAAGAAGACACAGTTGTATCTTTGTAATCGCATTTGTTTCTAGGATGACCTTGAACTCTCCTTGACACATTTACGTGAAAAGAAAAACAAATTGAGCCAAGAATTGTGCTACCTAAATACTTCAGTATTGTTTAATAACGTATTCGATGTCATTGAATGAATTCTGTTAAGAAAGCAGAAGAAAGAAAGATAGAAATCCTATTGAGATAAAAATCAATTATTCACCGCTGTTGTCGACGTCATCGGTTTGTAAATTTTTAAGAAACTTGAAAATCAGTTCAGAGTTCGTTTTTGTTCAATATTTATTTTTTAATGCTCGTTAGAAATATAGCGAGTGCTTCCGATGTACGAGGTTAAAGAGTTTTGTAACAGTGACGAGTTTGAAAGAACGACAGATAAGATTTACTTAAGAAATATTATAATTGTAAACTGACTTTTATATAAGTTTCGAAGGTAAAGTGTCGCAGGAGAATTACATTCTACTCGAAATTATAATTTCATTTTCCTCGCTGGGAACGTCGAGCTAATAGTCCTCGGTGAAGTTTCGAGTAAAATTTTAAGTGAAACGGTATCGTGATAATCAGCCCGTCCGCTTTAAACGGACTTATTTCACTTACCGTGTCTTTTCAGTTCCAGGTGGACGAAATTTTTCTTAAAGCTGAGTTTCTCCTATCGGTGGGCTACGGTACCGTATTTTTAATATATATCTCGTACAACCGCGACGTTTACATACAAATAAAATCATGCAATGGCAACAGTTTATAAAGATGAGCTCGCGGAGCGTCAGTCATCCACTTTACTGCGGTTTGCTCCATTTCTGCAGGTTTTATCTTCCTACCGTTTTATCTTTCGCTTTTATGAAACTGAACTGACCTTCGCAAATATAAAATGACGTCACTCGATGCCTATATGAAGTTTTGATAAAACGCAATTTCTTCTGCTGTTCCTTCATAAATCTTGCTTCACACTCTCGTGAAGTTTCAACATGTTCGAAACTTCTTACCAAATGTATTTTATACAGCGTATTATCATTCTAGACATCTGAAGTCGCTCGGTATAATTTTGAAAATATTTAAACCAGTGCTCTCGAAAGCGAGGAACGCGACCCTTGGGGAGGGAGGGTGACTTACAGTCCAAGGGAGGATGTAAATGAAAAATTTTAATTTAGAAAAATGTTGGTGAGTTATTATTAATTGATTCATTATTATTGACATTCTTTCTCTTTTTAAGAGAAGCTACAGAAAAGTTTCATGACCATTGATTTTGACTGTTATATCATTTTAAACAATTTCAAGAGTAATTGCTCGTCGAGGAACGTATATTTCTGTGTTTGAGGTAGAATATTGTTAATTTGGAGTAGTGTTTAAAAAGATGTCATTTTGACGTGTCAAGATGTGTCTTTGAATGGATTTTCAACAACAGACACGTTGTTTGGTGGAATAACACTTTTAGGATGTTCATTCATTGCTCTTTCAGTTAACGATACCGCGTCTCGGGTTGAAATTCATTGTGTCAGCGATAAACAATTGTTATAGAAGGATATTGTGCGGCAAACGTAGGTATTAACTCTTCTATGTAGTTTTCGTTTTAATCCGCTTAGTGAATAACAGCGTGAAAATGCTCTCTCACGTCTAATCCACGTTTGCACTTGTTTCTAACAGATATAATGAATAAGTTCCAACATTCAATGAACGTAAAATATATCGGTACAACGACTTCGAAGAAAAGCTATTTATAGATTTCGAAAATACCAGTTACACTTACGAAAGTATTAACAAAAACTCCCCGAGTTGGTCATACTTTAAAATTAATTCGAAATAAGAACTTTCATCGAATGAGATCAATGATATAACTAAACCTCTCTAAAAATACTGACACGTACATGTACGTTTAATTTTTATGTTACTTCAAATATCATAACATGAAGGTAACTACAATTCCGAATAAACAGAAATAGATATAGTCCTCTACGTTAAAAATTCTCTCATACAGTTTTCTACATTAAAAATTTTCTCTCGTGCCCTCTTTGGATTGCAAGACACCTCTTCTAAAAGAATCACGCATCCTATTTCAGGATAGAAGCATACTCATTGATAGCTCAGTTTGTCCTACACGATAAGAGTTCAGTGCTCTTCCAGTGTTTACGAATTATTCTTATTCTTAAACATCGAGAGCGAACCAGAATATTTCCTCTACGTTGAGAGCTCGCGCAGGCACCGAGTTGCGAGCTCTTAACGAATAAATACATGTTCTCAAAGATCCTACATCGATCGAAAATTAACTGGTTCTTTTTGCTGTTTGTCTCTCGACATACCTTTCTTTCAATCGTCAAACAATGTGCATTATAATTTTCGGTCATTTCTCCTCGTGGAAGAGCACTTGCTCTTATTAGATCTCGTTTCGTATCAATCTGGCTATCAACGAGTCACAGCGAGCGACTGGCATAACCTTTCGGGATTCAAGGACGATGGGAATCGTAACGGAAAAATTATGCGGCACGTACGAGAAAAAAAAATGCAAGGCAGACAAGCGAGGCCCTTTAATCTCTTTAAGTGGAAGCAACGTAACAGAGAGGGAATCTTTTGGCTTCCATCACTCGTTACCTTCGTCGTTTGCCGCGAACACAGCGCCAAGCGTAATTGCTCGACGGTAATTACGCCCCTGTTAATTGCTTCGCGAGAAGAAGATAAGTAGCAGGTTTCAACATCGAGGTCAAAACATTTCGTGACTGTAAAGTTCGCACCATAGAATTTAATTATTTAATTCTTAAAGTTCGATACTCGTGAAATTGAAAGGTTTCGATTTTTCGTTGATCTCGTTTCAGTTGGTTCGATTCTATGCGATCGTATTTTATATCTTCGATTTGTTGTCAATTTTAGGTAATAATTTCTTTTCGTTTAGACGATGTAAGGATTTGTAACGTTTCTGTATCTTTGCACAGGGTGCTCGGAAAGTATGTTAAACACACACAAAGCATTTGTGAATGTTCAGAAAACGCACACAAGTACAAATACGAGAGCACAGTTACATCCAATTTGAAATTCCCGCGTTTATTTATTCAAGAGATACGGCCGCACAAGGTTGTATCATTAAGGTTTCCGTCTTCTATTATATTCTTTTTTCTACGCCTTGTTAAACTAGTTCCGTTATTTTCTTCTCTGTATTTATTTTGCGAAAAATACAAAACGATACAACGAATACCATTTTTATATTAAACTATGGTTTAAGCAAGGTTACACAAATGCGTGTAACCGCATGTATCGAAACGTAATTTTATATTTTTATACCAGATGTTGGTCAATTTCTACCTTTTAGTTTTAAACAACATTTATAAACTTTCTCATTGAACATAGTTTTTGATATAGGAACGAAAGGTCATCTTTATCGTTAAAATGAAAAATAAACTCCAAAGCAAAAATTACATTCGAGCGAAGGACAAAGAAATCTACAAAATGATTTCAGTTATTTAATTCAAATATGTTCAATAAACGGAGTAATCTCCTCGTTAATTAAACAAATATTAATATCAATCCTGCGACGTTGAATCGTGTACACCGCGTTCAAAAATTTACCGTACACGGAGAACGTGTTAAAAATTAAATAAGAAAATTGAAGTTTCCGTAACAGCACTTTAATTACACCTCGACTTTTACATCTTTCTATATTCATTGTTCTATATATTTTTTCATCGTGTATTTACACCGTTTCACGTTACAAGAACTTTTCAAATAAACATGAAAAAGTTACTGTAAAAAGTGTCTTAATAACATTTCTTATTCAGGTAATTCGGATCGTAGAAGAGTGAATTCAGATCGTACTAGTTTTATTAAAAATTATTTTCATCGTATTATTGAACAGCGGAACGGTTAATTGTTCTCCAAGTTATTTGGAACGCGTCTCAAACCGTTGATTAATGGTTTATTTTCTTACCTGCGCAACCTGGCCTCTTTAGTACTGCTGCAGCTAGTGCCGGAGGATGTTACACTGTTGATGCTTCTGCTACGACGACTCTTCAATGAATCGCCGAGGTTGTAAACCCCGTTTGCTGTTATAGAAAACGATCTCAGCCTGTAATATTCCATCCCATCCTCGGTTTCACCCTCCTCGGCCCCGCTGGTGCCGCCGCGTTTTGTTTCAGCGAGCATTGGCTGCAACAAAAAAAAAAAAAAAATTCAAATGGTTAATCGATGCAGTTCCCCTCGAAGATAACCTATCAGATTCCGGAGGAGTATTCTGTCGTTTTTGCACAGGCAACGTTCGATCTGTTTGTCAAAAATGGAAGATAACTTCCAATCGATACAGTTTGGTGCGTTGTACAGAGCAGAAATTGTAAATCACGGTGTTCCCCGTTTTCAAGTGACAAAGTAGGCGTGTCAGTTCACTCGAAAGCGGGGTAGCGATTTTTATCTCGATCGAAGGTCGTGATACGCGAATGAGAGTGAGAGAGACGGAGCAACAGCGAGCTAGTCTCGCATTACATAGGCTAATCACTAATGTGAAAATGTATATTGTAATAAGTTGTTCAATAGGTTTTGTAGTTCGATAAAACTTATCGAGAAACTTAGTATTATATTGTTCAATAAGTTTTGTAGTTCGATAAAACTTATCGAGAAACTTAATATTATATTGTTCAATAAGTTTTATAGTTCGATAAAACTTATCGAGAAACTTAGTACTATGTTGTTTAATAAGTTTCGAACGACAAAACTTATCGAACAACCTAATATTTTTCGTTATATATTTGTGAGAATATTATTAATAAATTGGCGAGGTTTTCTCGATGAAAATGAATCCGAGACAGAGTTATCAGAGTTTAACAATAAATTTAGCAACGATCAATGCAATTGCTATCCACTGGGCTTTTAAGCGAATTGAAGGTGCAGTTTTTGTAACCGGAAAGCGGGGAATTACTGTAAATTATATTAAAAAAAATTCATTCGATAAAGCTCGATGTCTGGAATACATCTGAAAATAACTGTTTCGCTATAAAATGAAAAAAAAAAGAAAAAATATTTTTTAATCTTCTATGTACGAAATTTCATTAACATCTCAAAGTTTGTTCTCAAGTATTATATTTCGGTGCAGTTAGTATTTTCGAATCCGTTACAGACGCTCGAGAAACACGTTGCTTATAATTCTTTCGTCGGTAAAAAAGTCGCGGAAAGGAATAAAATCTAAAATAACACGGTCCATGGAATATGAAGGACCTGGGAGCTTTTCACATAACTGTATAAAAGCTTTCAAACATTTTCAGTTTATTTGCGATAAAAATTTCCTTTGTAATAAATACGTCAAAGGGTAACAATCGTTTTTTTGTTATCCGAAGCTTTCATCCTTTTTACAATAATTTAATTAGAAGAGCAGTATTGATAAAAATTAAATGCCCTTTTGATTCGTATTTCGTTCATGATTTTATATCAAAGTTTATCGTTGCTTCGATTTACTCCTACGGCTGGACTAAGTCCATTAACTGTCTCACTTTTTTCGTTACACATGTTTGTGTAAACATTCGACTGTATGTTCGTACCTTTGAATTTCACAACTTCAAATACATTCTTTGTGTTATCATTTGAAAAAAATAAATATCAAACAACGTACACTAAAGCAGTGCCAGAAAAACGTTTTGTGAAATTACTTTTTCCAGTAGCTGATACGCAGTTGATCAGGCTTATGAAAAGAATTATAATTGGATTTCATTGAACCGATTTAACAATTTATTACGTAACTTCAAGGTTATACGTAGTTATTCCTCACTTCATTTCACTCCCCTGCTAATTATTTAAACATTCGTGCAAACATGACGGTGGAAAAGGTAATTAATAATGCGTTTTCTGCGTCTACTTTTACTCACAAATGTTTGCACGAAATGCATCAACTTCATAGGTTAATGACTTTTCATTATACCATGCTTGTGGTATTTTGCTGACCTTCGTTTATTAAGGGGACGATAATTCCGTAAGTGAACTTCGTGGATGTACTTTGCCGGAGTTATTAATAGTAAAAATTTCTAAAAACTATCACACGGAAGGGAAACATTCCATAATGTGACATTGTTACGAAATATGAATTTTTTCCAGATCAACTATTGCTTTAAGCATCATACATTGTACACAAAAATATATCTAAATACAGGCAGTAAAATATATTAACGTTTCTTTTGACGTAACGAATTAATAATTAAACAGAATACTTTTACGACTGATTAGAGTTGCTCGGCTACAACTTTAGCTAAAATTTAGAGTTGTTTAGTTGTTGTTCTGATCATATTGTCGGTGAATAAAGAATAAAAATATCGTACGATGTGCTACGAGTTGAATAGAGATGCACGAAATCTTCTGTAATTTAAATGTTCAGGTTTAAATGCAATAGAAAATTATTGGGGCGAATTGTAAAGAGCAGCGTATGCAAATGGGAGACAATTTGAACATTTTCATCAATCGATGCAATGCACTCCAAAAGAGTGGAGTGAATCATCACGAAGTACGAGTCGTTAATTGTACAAATCGCTGTTAAAAAGATCGATTTACATACAAGAAAGTAAAATCGGTTTTACAAGTTATTAAGAATAAATTAATTTATATTATTTATTTCATTAATTCATACTGTTTCTATAGTTTCAATGTCTTGTTCTCTCGGCTCATTTAGTACTTCGTTTTGCAATAGACGTATGCCATAGTTTAATACACGAATCTATATTGCATATTTTTTCAGGGACGTATTCATGTTATTATAATACAATTGCAAACTACTCAATACGTAATATTGACAAACTGAGGATAAAACGCGTAGGCTGTACTTTTCATCAGGAAAATCCTCAATGAATTTTTACACACGAACGAGTATAATATGTAACATTATTATTCATACACCTACGGGTATCGATTTAACGATCGATGAAACGTAATATTTTTTCGTTTAAAATTGTATTGCTGGTGGATGGCTCTGCTTTGAAGAGAAACATCTCGATTTTTAGAATTTTGTTTCGCAGTGAATAACAACGCGTAGATCTATCTAGATTTCCTTTTGTTGTTTTAAAACCGAGTAATGTTTTTTTAAAATATTTACCAATATTTGAAATTCATTTAGGATATTTTCTGTGCAAAGAATCGAATCAGTTTTGTGCACGTTATATATTTCCTTACGCATTCTTCAAGCGTATTGGTATTAAAAATTATTAAACAATTCATAAATATTTATGTTTCGTACGGAAAAAAGTTGAATCACTTCGATGTAATTTATACATAATCTTTAGAAGAGGATTTTTATTGTCCACTGATATTTAACAATGCACAGATTTACGCTCGTTACCGTGTTATGGTTGCTTTTTCAAGACCTTATGAAAACTATAGTTCTTCCATCGACGCATTTCTTGTCCTCAATTGAATCAATGTTTAAAACGTCGCGCGACCTAATAAAGTACGAGTAATCTGCGAGGCAGACTTACGAACAGAGATTAGGGTCAAAGTGAATCCCGGTGCATCGACGTACCCATTATGCGAATTACGTTCGCATTGTCGCGAACTGACGTCTCACGTTTTACCCTAATTGCTTGAAACGCGCATTAGGGTTTTTTTATTCGTAGTATAAAATGTATTTTTTTATCCTTTATCACTGGACTATCTTGCGTAATAAATTTATGATTTACGCTCGTATTTGTGTGTAAACAAAAAAATGTCATTCTTTTCTATATAATTAGGAAAAATATCACAGCTTAATTACTCGTTACGATAAAAGTATTAATTAGTTAATAGTTCACACCTGTTTGCGATCCATAACTTACATTTCTGTAATTACATCCATAGAAATTATTTTTAATTAATTATAATTTTCTCTGTATTACAATATCTTTGGTAGTACAATTTTAACGTTAATTCTTATAAATTCGTATCTATTTATAGCGCTTGTATTATTTGAAAAATAATTTGTCAAGCTCGTACAATTTTGCATTAAAAAGACCAATAATACGCGCGCGATGAGATTACGTTCGGAGTTACGGTGGATCCTATTAAATTCGTTCAGAGGCCATCTTCTTGCACGCGTATCGTAGGAATGGCGTGGAAAACGAATGAAAATTAAATTGGTTATTCTATATACGTTTCTATCAGGGAAAATCAGTCGAGAAACGTTTTACAATGGAAACGAATTAGCGCGATGGTCTCGTTCGTTCTTTATCGCGTCGGATTCACCGATGTCGCGTTCAAGATCATTTTCTGTACTCGAGACGTAAAATCTGCTCGACGTCGACGTTGTTAGACCAGCTCGATTCGATCCGTGGATAAACTCGTCCTTTCTCGACGTCCCGAAGGATCAAACCTGACGGATCTCTGTGTAATCTTTCCGTTCCCTTTGTAAGCTGACTCTTTTTCGCCGAGGTTGAGAATCTGCTTCTTTTCACACGGTCGAGAGAGAGAGAAAGAGAGAGAGAGAACCTTTTGCTTTTGTTACGACTGGCTTCGTGGAACTTCCAACAGTATTCGGGCTGACGATGTACCACCGATGTAGGTTCGCCGACTAAGTAACAAACTTTTCGCTCTTTTTCGATGTATCAACGGGGAGGATTCAATGAAATATCTCCGGTTACGCAGCCCACAAATCAGGCCACCGTACCCCATATCGATCGGTTTTTACTTGTACATGTTAACCCCTCGATATACCTGAACCTCGTAAATTTGTCGAATTTCCAGCCAATCATTTGAAAACGTATTTTTAACACTTGGTATTTGAAAAGAATATACGAACGAAGAAAATGATTTCTTTGAACGTTCAATCTGGAGGACATAATTATTTATCGTTTCGATAAATTTTTGTCTCTTTAGGAAACACGAGTTTTTACTTGTACATGTTAACCCCTCGATATACCTGAACCTCGTAAATTTTTCGAATTTCCAGCCAATCATTTGAAAACGTATTTTTAACACTTGGAATTTGAAAAGAATATAGAGACGAAGAAAATGATTTCTTTGAACGTTCAGTCTGGAAGACATAATCATTCATTGTTTTGATAAATTTTTGTCTCTTTAGGAAACACGAGTTTTTACTTGTACGCGTTTACCCCTCGATATACCTGAACCTTGTAAATTTTTCGAATTTCCAGCCAATCATTTGAAAACGTATTTTTAACACTTGGAATTTAAAAAAATATACAGACGAAGAAAATGTTTTGTTTGAACGTCTAGTCTGAGAGATATAATTATTCATCGTTTCGATAAATTTTTGTCTCTCTAGGAAACACGAGTTTTGGTAGAATTTATTAATAATTGAAGTACGTTTCAGGAAATATTGCTTTCAGATTTGAGAAATATTCTCCATTTCAGAGGTAGGAGATTTTTTTTCAGGCAGTTTACCGTTATTTATCGATTGTTCAAAGCATTGCAGTACTTTTTCGGTTACGATTTAAATTTACTATCTGCAATCTGCGAAGCAATTTATCAGTTGGGAAATATATTGCGCAGGTAGTCCAGAGCGTAGATAATGGGTATTCGGGGTGCTATTAATAGACAATTGGATAATCGATTTCGGTACTGCAATTATTAGATTGTTTAATTAGACACAGTAAGTAGTTATTCTCTCTTGGTAAAAATGTTGAGTGACTGTGTATTTAATTTAATTGACATTGTAAAGGTTCATTAAATTTGGGAAGATAATATATATTATTATTATTATCAATATTTTTAAATATTAGTTCGTTTTAATGATATACAATGGTTGTTATTAGCGTTGTAAATATCATTTATCATTACATCATTTGTAAATATCTAATCCCCAATTATAAGTATACATATTTTAAATAAAAAGATATTTCATAACGATAAGTATTATTTATGCACAATTATCAAAATTCATTAATGTAACAATAAGTTACTAGAATAGTTCCAAAATTAGTACATACTATATTTATTCCTAATCTCTGTTCAAATTACTCGTAAGTAAATTCATTGGACACGTTTTACCAACGAGCTGCGTTCTCAATTAATAAATTAATTATAAAATATATAAAATATTTTTACACTCTTCGTGTCATTTGTTACAGTTTTACCGATATATCAACCATTATATTTAAACACAACCTAGAAAATATCATTTGTAATCCTGTTAATAAATAGACCACGTACGATCGTTCGTTAATTATCCGATATTTGTATTCACTCGAATATTCACTACCACGAACAAAATCGTTTCTCGAGGTTCACTATGGATAAAACAAACTTAAAGACCACCGTAGCGAACAACCGTCGCCTTCCACGATGAGGCTCGTGATATTGCTCGCGGCCTATTTACTACGAGAAACGTCAGTGATGGTGTTATCGGCTGATTCCTGTCAAAACTGATAAAACCGAGTCCCAGTAGCTAGGGTGCTTCCCGAGATCTCGACAAGCGATCCTTCGCATCAACGAGGATTAGGGACGGCGATGTTGCACACCATTGGGAGGATTGTCCCGTTAATCATCGGCGAGTCCAATTACATAGACGTTTCCATCTGGTGATTGTCCCTTAACCCTTTGACCATGGACGATTTTGACGCAAAACGTACGCTGTGTGCGGAAAATCTTCTCGTGTATCGAGTATACGTATGTTTTGAACGCCCATAGGCGTTTAACGACCAGTCGACTATAGATGCCGATCGTAGACAAGGAGTTAACCATGTACCGTCGCGCTATCGTCGATAAATGCTCACAACCATCCCTATTGTTTCGCTCGTGCAACGTGTTGTTCCACGCCTCGTGCTTTTGAATTAATTATGCATCGGTGATTTAAGGGGACAGGACGGTGCGACGAGTTAAAAAGTAATACGTACTTATAGTATGATTTATTCAATACTAAAGCGAAAGTAAATATTCGGTTGGTATGAGTTCTTTCCATTTAATTTAAAACAGAATGAACTGTAAAAAGTAGCGGTAATTTCTTACAAAATGTTTCTTGTTTGCGTTTGTGATATCATCGTTTTCATGATTACATTGTTCAACAAATTGAAACTTTTTTTCTGCTTTCCAATAACCAGTGGGTGGTCCTTGTAGAGACACACTTTCGAAACAAATATCCGGAAGTTGAATTCTTGTATGA
Organism: Ptiloglossa arizonensis; assembly: GCF_051014685.1. Classification (NCBI taxonomy): domain Eukaryota; kingdom Metazoa; phylum Arthropoda; class Insecta; order Hymenoptera; family Colletidae; genus Ptiloglossa; species Ptiloglossa arizonensis. Next base: position 22,967,528 of record NC_135048.1, on the reverse strand, counting down.
CTCCCAGTTTTCGAAAAACATGAGATTTTGTAAAATATGTAGAATTTTCAACAATAATGACGTATCGAATGAAAAGTGAAAACGTTAGAAAGTTCTAATTGGTCTCCAAAGACACAGGAGAGTTTCTCGAATATAGTGGCAAAGGGGATAGAAGCAAAGCAGGTAAAGAAAGAAAGATACTCGAATTACTCGCAGCGAATTTATTTCATGTAAGTTTCATACATTCTTACACGTTGCAAAACTTTTCAACATCGAAACATAATATTCTAAATTCACAGCCATTAGCTCGGTACTACCCACGACGAAGAATTATCGTTCGTCGCGAGTAACACCGATTACCAGGTCTCACCACGTGGAGGTTGCTGCGAGCGAAGACCCGGAGGGAGATAGACGGAATCAAAGTTCCATCGATCTCTCTCGGTGTGCGATAGAAAGAAAGTTACCAAACGGAAGAGACGGAAGGAATCAGTGTCCCTTCGATCTCCTCGTTTAGTTTTGCCGAGCAATTACATTCGTGGAAAAATGGGGCAAAATTGGGAAAGACGCAACGCGAACCGTGTAGTTGGTCCTACTAGGTCGATCCCGTGTTCCCTCGTTGGGCCCGATTGTCGAGGGAAATGCGAGACGCCTCCACTCCTCCTCAGAGGAGGAGTGCCCCATTTCTCTCAACTCCGTGTCAGCGCACGCAGACCGTGGACCCGACTGTTGAAGCTTTACGAAGAGAGGGTCTTATTCTGAAGGCTTCCGCAGGGACCGGCATGGATACCTGCCCCTGTGTTCACTTCATGTTCACCCGAGAAGCGGACGCACCGGGAGAGACAGCGATCGACCGTTCGGACCAACTACACGGCCGGTCACTTGCTTATGCAACGAGAAGATGTGGCCGGATTGTGGAACGAGGAAGCGAGCAAAAATAAACTAAAGATTGGATAATTGCTCGGCAGCTGACAGATATTTGTACACGGGGCCTTAAAACTAACTTAGTCCGATCTTAAAATTAACGATCCTGCGAAGGATGCGACGAAGCAGTCCTCTTCGTTCTTCGTTTTCGATATTCCTAGCTAAGGTAGCCAAATTAAATTTATAAAGTATATTAAACAAGTCAAGACACGGTCTAAGATTAACACCAGGATATGTAGGTTAATGGTAAAATACATTCATGCAGTAACAGAGAAAATAACGAAGCAGTGACGAAAAATAAACATGGAAAAACAAGTATAAATTAACATCGAATAGTAAATACAGACATGTTGGAACAAATAAAATAAATGGAGCAACCAAAAAATATTTAAATACAAGAAAAGAAAAATATTAGAGACTGGTCAGCAGTGGTCAGCAGTGGTCAGTAGTGGTCAGCACAGGGTCATCTGGCCTCTATGGTAGTCCGCGAAGGGTGGAGGTGTCTCAGAGAGAAAGCTCCGTCCATCTCCGAGGCTTCCGCTGAAATGAAATTATTGCCAACCGACGGGACTGTATACACCGCCAGGAAGGTGACTTAGCGTTACTTCGACTGTCTTTGTTCGATAACCGAATATCGGAATTAATTTCTATTGGCAAATTAATTATTAATAACGTTTAAATAAGATGCGTATTGTAAGATTAATACTCGGGACATGCGTAAATGTTAACAACAATTGTGCAGATGAACAAACATTCACTGAAACAATATCTTGAAGCGTGTTTATCATAATTATTAACAACTTTCATAGGACCATACTTTAAACAATTATTGACAATGTCTTAGCATCGATAATATGTTAAAACATCAATTTGTTCGAAATATTCAGTTAGATCGAACAAAGACAGTCGAAGTAACGCTAAGTCACCTTCCTGGCGGTGTATATAGTCCCGCCGATAATTTCATTCCAGCGGGAGTCTCCGAGGTGGACGGAACTTTCTCTCTAGTGCACATGGACCCTTCGCGAACTATCATGGAGGCCAGATGACCCTGTGCTGACCACTGCTGACCACTACTGATCACTGCTAACCACTGCTAACCACTGCTAACCACTGCTGACCACTTCTGAACACTGTTGCCCAGTCTCTAATTTTTGTTTTTTTTTTTATTTTAATTATTTTTTGTTTGCGACATTTATTTTATTTGTTCCAACATGTCTGTACTTACTATTAGATTTAATTAGAATTAATTTATACTTGTTTTTCCATGTTTATTGTTTGTCATTACTTCGTTATTTTCTCTGTTACTGCATAAATGTATTTAACCATTAACCCACATATTCGGTATTAATCTTTGACCGTGTCTTGACTTGTTTAATATACTTTATAAATTTAATTTAGCTACCTTAGCTAAGAATATCGAAAACGAAGAACGAAGAGGACTACTTCGTCGCATCCTTCGCAGGATCGTTAATTTTAAGGTCGGACTAAGTTAGCTTTAAGGCCCCGTGTACAAATATCTGTCAGCTGCCAAGCAATTATCCAATCTTTAGCTTATTTTTTCTCGCTTCCTCGTTTCACAATCCGGCCACCTCTGCTCGTTGCATAAGCAAGTGACCGACCGTGTGGTTGGTCCGAACGGTCGATCGTCGTCTCTTCTGGTGCGTCCACTTCTCGGGTGAACATGAAGTGAACACAGGGGCAGGTATCCATGCCGGTCCCTGTGGAAGCCTCCAGAATAAGACCCTCTCTTCGTAAATCTTCAACCGTCGGGTCCACGGTCTGCGTGTACTGACACGGAGTTGAGAGAAACGGGGCACTCTTCCTCTGAGGAGGAGTGGAGGCGTCTCGCATTTCCCTCGACAATCGGGCCCAACAAGGGGAAACGGGATCGACCTAGTAGGACCAACTACACGGTACGCGTCGCGTCTTTCCCAATTTTGCTTCGTTTTTTCCACGAATGTAATTGCTCGGCAAAACTAAACGAGGAGATCGAAGGGACACTGATTCCTTCCGTCTCTTCCGTTTGGTAACTTTCTTTCTATCGCACACCGAGAGAGATCGATGGAACTTTGATTCCGTCTATCTCCCTCCGGGTCTTCGCTCGCAGCAACCTCCACGTGGTGAGACCTGGTAATCGGTGTTACTCGCGACGAACGATAATTCTTCGTCGTGGGTAGTACCGAGCTAATGGCTGTGAATTTAGAATATTATGTTTCGATGTTGAAAAGTTTTGCAACGTGTAAGAATGTATGAAACTTACATGAAATAAATTCGCTGCGAGTAATTCGAGTATCTTTCTTTCTTTACCTGCTTTGCTTCTATCCCCTTTGCCACTATATTCGAGAAACTCTCCTGTGTCTTTGGAGATTAATTAGAACTTTCTAACGTTGTCACTTTTCATTCGATACGTCATTATTGTCGAAAATTCTAGAATTTTTACAAAAGTTCATGTTTTTCGAAAACTGGGAGTCATACAAGAATTCGGCTTCCGGATTCTTATTTCGAAAGTGTGTCTCTACAAGGACCACCCACTGGTTATTGGAAGGTAAAAATCTTGTTGAACAGTGTCATTTTTCGACACGGTAACTATTCTCTAGGGATTGACATTCGAATAATTTGATTTGACGAACATTGTCAAAGTGGCAGTTATTTATATTTGAGAAGTCTAATTTGGACGAAATATCTTAAAGTTTTTTGTTTATATTTCCCAGAATAATTAAAATTTGAAAAAAATTTCTACCCAATTCTGTCCTGCCCCTTTAACCGTTGATTTACAAAGCATCGTAATTCTCATTCGTGATAGAAGATGGTTTCGTATTTGCCACGTGACAAGGCCATTTGATTTTTAAATGTGGAAAAAGCGTAGTGTTGCTTAGGTCGGAGGGAATTACAGGGAGGAGATATTTTAGCGAACTGTCGGTTGTGGGGGCGGTTTCAAATTATGTACAGAGAAAGGGGAAGAAGGTACAGAAGAGTAGGGCGTTTCCTGTCGAAATGATACTATGGATAACGTTGGAAGGGTGGATGTAATTTAGAAAGGTTAGAGGATAGGTTGTCAAGGACAATATTCGTTATTGGCCGTTCTCGGTACTCGTCGGAGAAGAAAAACTTTTAAATAACGCGCATCTGTGCTTTTCATGGAATCGGGAAATCGTTATTTAATCGACACGTGACGGAAAAAGTTACGACAAACGCGATCGAGGTTCAACCGTGTCGAGTATGACGTAACTAACGAATGTATTTTATTCTTATTTTCTTCGTGCGATTGTTTGCGAGACGAGTATTCGGAAAATTGGTCGAAGGGTCTACGGAGAGTCTGAAAATACGAAGAAATTGTGAAATTGTTATTTTTCCAATAATTTCTTTCCAAGAATGTACCTGTGCGTACACTGGTTGAAAATAATTGTTTCAGGGCCAAGATTGCTCGAATAGTATCGACGAGTTACTTTTACGATATAGATTGATATTTATTTAATTATACTGGGTAAGCAAGATCAGTTTATTTTTAGATACAATTTTTCTATAATATTTCAAATGATTATTTCGTAAGTAAATCATCGCGCAAAGGATAGGAAGAATCGTATTATTTAGGTGAATTGTATTCGCTATAGTGTATTTAGGATGTATAGAGATGCATGTTACGTGAAAATTGTTCTTCCTCAACGAATACCAAAAATGGCCACCTTCGACCATCGCTCTTTAGGGTGCTAAAACGGCACGTGCTGGTATCTCGAGTTTACATCTCTGTCTCCTGTCCGAGACTTTTTAAGCATCTACATTTACAGTCGTTAGCGAGTTAATAAAATTTCTTACGGAGTACTCCTCCAAAGGGAAAGATTAAATCGCTCTTAATTGTCTCTCGAAGTAGCTCGAGCGCCATTTAAATAATTTATTTCAATTGTGTTTAACTTAAAGTTCTCTTTACGTATTGACGTCGGGAAGAGTATAGATGTTTCTGAAATAACTGGTCAAACTATCGAGGAGTGCTCTATCGACAGTTCTCTGTTGGTTTGAAAATAAAACCGAGACTCACGGACACAGGAAATGCTTCTTGTCGGAGCTCTATTAATCGCGTCCTTCTTCCGCCATTTTATAAAATTGAATTCTCGATCGAAGCATTGACGTTTCGATTCTAATAAATTAATATCTGTTTATTGCCCCGAAGACCACTTTTTCTTCTTTCCTCGAATTGAATTTTCCCAATCCAAACCTCCATTCAGGTACAATGGTAATAATGGTCCACAATTTTGGAAAAAAAGAATGGCGTGCATTATTTCAAAGTTTTTCTTTTTAGTATCTTAGTTTCTTTTAGTAGTTTAGTTTTATTTATTGTATCTAGCTGTACGCACTAAACTCGACGGTAAGTACTTTGTGAAAATAAAGCCTTAACATGTACATAGTTTATTAGACGAAGTATGTTACGTTGTAGCAACTTAATAAGATTGTAACGAACGCTCCCCTTTCGCAAAGGCGGCTTTCAAAGCCTTGATGTTTTGATCAAGCTTAAAGTTCCGAGATAATGCCTTGTTTACTGTCTGGTTCATGTTACAATATCGCCTTTATACAATAAGGCTTTCAACACAGCATTTATGATAACTACAGTGATCTCTAAGCTCGGAGAAGTTTCTTGGGTTACTCTCTAAACGTTAGACGTTACAATATTGTCTCTCAAGTTGTTGCAATGTTTATCCCTCGGGTTATTACGCAATTATCCACATAACCGTTAACTGCATTTCACAAGCTTTCGTTGTTTCTAACTCGTTTGCGTTTTCGTCTTTGAACCAGTGTGACAATTCGAGAGACAGTATCGATGACATAGAAAATAACGTTTAAAGTCACTAATAATACATTTAAATACGAACACTCGCTTTATGTAATAAAACATATTTATGAATCGAAATTTTTACAACTCAGAAAACTTGAACGAAGATTTATCCACGAAGTGAAGCGTTTCTTTCTCATTCGATCTTTATCAATTATTTAACAATTTTTTTTGCGCCACTCGCTTCGTGCTCGGTAGCTGATTAATTTAATAAAAGCGATCCCCCCCAATTGTTTCTTCGCTAGGGGAATAAGAATGGTTATCCATTGCAGTTAATTCGATTGCCCAGTGGTGTGTGATTCATCGTCGACCTTTCTCGAAATAACACATCATGAGTGTGCCGAGTTTTTCGGACCTCGGGAAAAGCGCGAGGGACATATTCAAGACGGGCTACCATTATGGCAAAAGTCTCATCAAATTGACCAGCAAAAAGATCGATGAGACTATCGAAATGAACACCGACTTATCTTTGGACCGTGATGCAATGAAAGTAAGGGCGCCTGTTTATAGGTAGGCAAAAAGTGTTAACCGAGAATATCGAATAAACGATCGAATAAACACGTTTTCGTGGAAACAGGATTTTTCTCAAAATTGACGTTGGTGTTCGTCAACTGTTAAACTGTTAATATTTTGTACACTCGACGACAACGATTGGTGTCCCGTGAGAGAGCTATGGGTTCAATTGCGCGATTGAAACGCTAGATGGCGTTACTGCAAAAGTACAATGGCGCAGGTCCTAAAACTTCTCGGAACGTTTAACCTCAACGCGATTAACCACACGCGGTAATCGCATAAATTGTTGCGAAACGAATCAGTGCCTCGATATGTAACTTTTACAATGGATCAACGACGCAAGAAACGAATTGAATTATTTATGAAACACGTATTATTACGATTCGAGGAAGAACGAACTCGTGCGACCGATTCGGTTTGCGCGTTTCAATTAAACGATTTGTAGATAAACGTATCGCGCGTATTTAACGCGGAATATATTAAAACACCCGGAACAAAGTCTGCGCAATACGGCGAAACGTGGAGGGTATTCAGTGTATGCAAAAATTCTGCATACTCTGGTGCATTAAATACATTCTGTGCATTTACGACACGCCATTGTAGCAACGCTATCTAGCGTTTCAGTCTGGCGATAACTAAAAGCGTGAAGGAGAAGGGGTTGCACGAACTCAGTCGTATGGCTCTCAAGCGGCACGGTATAGCATACACTCTATACTGGAGAGCTGGAGAGAATGCTTCTGAATGGAATTCAGATGTAGCGATCAGAATTTTTCAATACGCAGAGAAACGGCACGTACTGGGTCGTGGACGAGTTACTTGTGTAACACGTTCTCGAGTCATCTTCAATTTAAACACGAAAATAATAAGTAGGAAAATAAGTGAACGAAAAGTTTATTTATTTCTTATTTACTATTTCTTGAATAAATAACTCGTCAGAATCTAGATTGTGTCGTATCTCGATTTATTACAACGATAAACGATTCTTCAATTTTTATTTTTCGAATAAGGTCATTCCACTATTGAGATTTTGTATCGCGTAAATCAATGATCAATAACATTACTATCGTGGAAACGTAACTTATATAGTAAACGTAACTTACTATAGATAATATTACTCAGAAGTATTCTTTACAGTTTCGTGCAGTACATATACCTTCCGAATATCTTTTAAACGTGTTTGTTAATGTTGATGGCTCAACTGTGTCCGATTTGTTGTATCATGTTCTATTTTGAGCTTTCGTATAATTTATACGAATTTTCAAAATTTAAAGAAGTTTTTTTCTTGAAATAAAAAATCATATATTTTCTAGACCTTCCGAAGTATGGGTTTCGCGAACCGAAAATGTTGAGGATATTTTTGGATTTCAATAAAGTTGCTACGTTACGTTAAAAGATTTGTCACCGGTGATTTTAAAATTGCAGTTAATCGGCATAGTGGACGTAAAATACAAAACGTCGGATTATGGAAGATTCTTGCAAAAATGGTCGACGGACGGAACAGTACTCGTTGGTTATTTGCTCGATCGAACCTCGATACCAGATACTGGACTGGTGTCAGAACTCAAATACAACCCGAGCACTGCTGCCAAGGCTATCAGAATCGGCGCCAATTGCAACAAAGAGAACTTCAATGCTCTCTGTTCCATCTGTAAGTTCTTCTCAATGTTTAAACAATCTGGGAATGTTAGCACGAGCTATTCAGAAAATGCTGAAATAATTTTGACGATGACGCGTAGAACGTACGATCGATAACAAGACGAATTTCTTTTTGTTCGAGATTCGAAAATTGAAATTTTTATCGTCCGATTGAAAGGTTGTAAATTTTCGTATTTTAATTCGCAACGAACGATGAACCGAATCGATAAAATAGATTTAACGGGTTTAAAAAAAATCCATTTTAAAGCGACCTTGAGGTTTTCAATCAAAATAAAAATCCAGTGGTAACAATTGATAAATAAATACGAACAAAATGTTTAATTCTTTGCTCAATTTTTGGCTCGTTCTAACTCTGACGTATTTTTCTTTACCGAATTGTTTTGATAGATTATTTTTAAGTTCGTCAAATTTTTGCTACTATTTTTTATCTGCGAATTTCTTAAATTTTCGTTAGAGTTTTTAATAGGCTGCATAAGTGTACAAGTGTACAAGTGTGAAGTGTTTGTTAAACCTTCCGAAGTATGCGTTTCGCAAACGAAAAATGTTAAGAAATTTTTGGATTTTATGTCGTGACGTTACATAAACGATTAATTTTTTTTACGAACCTATATATTTGATAAATTTAAATTTGTTCACTTCGTTTACTTTCGAAATATCGGTTGCTTCGTTCGATTATACGATTCTTTATTTTAAACAATATATTCAATTTATAATACTTCGTTACTGAAATATTTTATTTTCTATAATTTTTATTAAATTCTATTCGAAGCAATAATATTGAACTTACTGTTCTTCACTGTTCCTCGAAACCATAGAATATACTAACAATTAAAATCTAGCAATTTCAATTATCGAAATTAAAATCAAAATTTTGTTTTCAGTTTCACATATTTTTACGCTTTAATAATCGCCCGTATTGTACCCTTATTCGGTCAATTTGATCGCAAATTTGATTTCTTCGCGTGCAAATCAATTTACTCTCATTGAAGCAACAATTACACTGTACGTATTTGATACTAACCGTTAACAACATGACAGCCGCTGGAGACCAATGAAATATTAAATGAAAGTCACTCAAACTGTATCGTTTACAGTGTATTTCGTGTTTTAATTACGATATCACAATGACAACGTAACGAGTGGTTTGTACCGCACGAGTACTCGATTTAAACTGACATTAGGGACGACGGATCCCGAATGAAACGTTTGGTGTTCACCAACGAAATATAGATGACCCTAGTGAGAAACCATTCAAATAGACTTGTTTGTCATATTTAATCCGGAACCAGAAGGTCAAGCCAGACAAGTACCTAAAACTTATTCGATTAATTAAAATATTTGTCTACATTTGACCCACGAACTTCTTAGAATAATATTCGAATACTTTAAGTACGTTACGGATAATACAATCAGTATTAATACTGTTTTGTACGGTACAACGAATAACCATACGCAGAAAATTGTTATTATTTCATGATAATATTAAAAAATATACCTACATTATTCTGTACAGCTATAATACCCAGAAGTTGAAAGAATATTTGATAAAATACTGAATTTTTCATGCACTTTGAAAATAATTCTAATTAAACATTTCCAGAATATTTATTACCAGTATGCAAGGTAATTTTATAATTGTCGATTGAATTATTCCTTTAGCAGAGGGATACAGTGAAATTGCAATTGGTTATGCATTTAAAATCGTTTACAATTTCAGGCTGAAATTCAAATAAAATTATTTTCATTTTAAAATTGCATACATTTCGTAGACCTTTACGTTTATTTATTTTGCATTCACCTTTGAAGTGAAATTACCATCCTGCTGTATGTTAATTAAAGAACAGAAATTTCGTTACTGGGGGTTTGGTTATTTTTTTTCTTTTTTTTTGTTTTTATTCGAAACAACGTGAACGAGCAAGACGTCATCGCCACGTGAGATTTAAATGAGAGAAATGTCATGTTAATAAATGCAATCTTTTTCGTGCGATAAACTGCGCGTATGGTTCTTCAAAGACGAACGATTCAACCGTGTAATAAAAACCGGAGCCACGCGAAACGTTTGGAATAAAACACTTGGAAATCAGCCAGAAACGCCTCTGTTTAGCATTAACGGCCACTTTGTCAAGCTTCGTGTACAAAATGTAGCGTTGACCAGATTTTTTATCAAAACAGTTGTCGTTCGCGAAGAAAACCTTATACACTCTCCCAGGGAATGATACGATGTACTTGGACGTTTTAATACACTGGACATTCCAGAACGTAATTCTTTCCCAGATAGCATAACGTACTCGTGGAAATTAGAATATATCGTTGTTTCGAACTGAAACACTGGATTACACTGGATGTGCATATCTTAGCTCGGTTCAACTTTTTGTGAGAATTAACTTTGAATTTAACGTCCAATTTCAGAATTCTGCTTTCGAGAAAGTTAATGGAGAAACATTGGTACAGAAGTCGATTTACTGGAACCACGAGTCACAGGGCAGTTCACATAAGATTATCGGGGTGTAGTATAGTATATTTTATATTGCAAGATTTGACAAAGACTCGATAGTATAAATTATTGCAAATTTTTAGATTAATGTTACAATTAAAATAGAAACATTCCTTTTTCGCTTTTTCGAGTATTGAGGATACTAAGGTTATTAAGGTTCTTTATTAAAATCAAGGTTTCGGCCATAAAGTATGAGTTTCTTTAAAAAACTGAAATAATGTTAAAAAAATAAGGGTGAAGCCTATCAAATTGAAGGTTAAGCTTGACGATATAATAAATGAAGGAATTTATTTACGTTTCAATCCTAGAATCGTGGATCATTTTAACAAATATTAAATTCCACGAGATAACACTTATCGTTCCAACGTAATTTATAATAATTCGAACGGTAGAGGTACTCGAGGTAAATGGAATATTTTCTTCGATCGTTAGTCGTTTTTATAGTTTACGTAGAATACTTTTTACGGAGGAAAGTATCCACGTAAAGGTATATTTCCAATTGCTTTTTAAAAATTCTTTCATCGATGTCGTTCCAGCTCCAAGAGAGAACTTCACATTCGATATTTCACTTTGATACTTCGGTCGAAATTTTTTTTTTATAGCAGTAACGAAGTTTACGGTATCAATTTTTTCCGTTACATTTTTCATCGAAAGGGTAGCAATAAAATTTTCTTCGCATTTCTTTGTTAGATCGGGTTACTATTCGATGTCCACCGTTTTGTTTTTCTTCTCATAAAATCAAAGTTCCAAATCAAAAATGTTGTTCGAAAATTCTGGTTTCGGTGGATCATACTGTACATTTAAAAAATGAAGGACCATCTTGATAATCGTGGATGGATCCGTAGAATGAAAATTTTACGTACTGCGACAAGTACTCCCCTTAAACCTTGAAACTTTCTACAACGAATAATAAAAGAGTTTCTGAAGTCGGTAGAGTCGGCTTGCCTGTCTCGCGAAATATTAATGAGAATATTTTACGTCGTAAGAATATCTCTTATTAAGAACGTTCTTGGCTACTGTATTCACTGTTGACGTTTAGAATCGCTTAATTAGATCCACGGATTATTTATAGGTCGTTTAATGAAGGACGGAATCCAAAAGACGATTTTACGCGTGATTTTATATTTAATATCTCGCGAACAAATGGATCGACCGTTTGGAAATTTCTCGATGCATCTTTTTATCGTCGGGATGAAAATCAACAAAATATCCGTGAAAAATCCATTTATTAAATTAATTAGCTTCTTTCAAATTTACTTCAATACACACGATAACAACATCTGATGTTTAATACATGTATTAAAACGTTCTTTGATTTTTTTCTCTCGTTCGATGAAAATAATTTTGAGATTTCTCTTTTGAAAAGGTTTAGACGGTTCGTCGAAATACACGTGAATGTACGTACAAAATTTGAAACTGATGTGGTCGATAGTTTTCTTTGAAAACAAAAATTGCGAATATCGTGCAATTTTTACGGCGACGAACCGAATAGACAACACCAAATTTTAATAAAAAATGAATTTTGCATTTTCGATATGTTTTCGAATATAGAATCGTATTTCATTTGGCCATTTTGTGCAACTCGAGATACTTCGTTAAATAAATTTGGCGTAATTTTCAGCGAAGTGTAAATTACTCATAAATTACTATCATAAATTTTTCAATTTTTTCCAAATAAATTTTTCAATTTTTTCCAAATAAATTTTTCAATTTTTTCAAAATAAATTTTGCAATTTTTTCAAAATAAATTGTTCAATTTTTTCCAAATAAATTTTTCAATTTTTTCAAAGTAAATTTTTCAATTTTTTCAAAATAAATTTTTCAATTTTTTCAAAGTAAATTTTTCAATTTTTTCAAAATAAATTTTTCAATTTTTTCAAAATAAATTTTTCAATTTTTTCAAAATAAATTTTTCAATTTTTTCAAAATAAATTTTTCAATGTTATGATTCGAAAAGAAATCGTTATTGGTGATGCATAACCGATTGCAATGATTCGAAAAGAAGTAAATCTGTTTTAATTCGCAGCCAGTGACATGAGTTCGAACGTGGACGTTTTGGGGGCTGTAGTGACTGCCTTCAAGGGCTTCACCATCGGGTATCAAGGTGGCTACAGTTCAGAAGGAAACAAAATTGTGAAAAATAACGTCGAGATGGCCTTCACCTACCGCGATGTCGATTTCCACTTTCGATGTATCTCGATACCGAGCGTGTACGGACTTTCTCTCCAATACAAAGGTTAATAATCTTTTTTACTTGACACGTCGTTCGTAGATAGATCGTATCACACATTTTATCCCATTTTTTTCACTCTCACCTTATTTGTACCGTTAGTTATAATTTTACATTTTTGTTCCTATTTGTAAAATTTCGAATAATTTTATATCACACATTTTAAACCATTTTTTTCACTCTCACCGTATCTGTACCGTTAGTTATAATTTTACATTTTTGTTCTTATTTGCAAAATTTCGAATAATTTTATATCACACATTTTATCCAATTTTTTTCACTCTCATCGTATCTGTACCGTTAGTTATAATTTTACATTTTTGTCTTATTTGAAAAATTTCGAATCACTTCGTACGAGACTCTTGAATGAAAGACCTGGGGAAAAAATGTTTTTTTTTGGGTTCAACAAAATCAAAAAATAGGAAAGAATCTTATAAAGATACTTGTCACGATGCACAATCACTATGCTACCGATTATCCAACCGAATACATTTCTTTTTGATTATACAACGATGCAAAAATAATTGGAAAGTCACAAAATTAGTTTCTCTATCAATATTCATATTTTTTTATATTAGAGATTATTTATTCATGCTAATTTTGTAATGTACTTTCTTCAATTTATACTTTCATTTCTTCATTTATATAACGATGTAAAACTGATTGGAAAGGACCAAAATTAGTTTTTTGTATTAATATTCATATTTTTCATATTACGGATTATTTCATTTATTCGTGCTAATTTTTTAATACACTTTCTTCCTTCTGTACTTTCGTTTATTTCGGCTATCGTTATTTGTCCACATCGATGTTCTTTCACAGTCTCTCGACAAACCGTGCACGGTGAAAAATATTCATCGGGTAGTTTAAACCACACGTTACCCGATAATCCCACTCCATCGATGCTATCTAAAACTGTTGAAACGTTAATGAAAATCTTGAAACTTCCTCTCAATTCTCGACTTCGTACGGTCGAGTTGATTAACAAGTTCTCGAAAGCTCTCCGAAAGGGTAGAAAACGAATGGAACACAATGTTGGAATCGATAATCTTGATAATCCGCTGTTGATGCGTTTATTCACGAAGGATTATTGGTTTCGATCGATAAACATTGGAGTGTAAACTACGATACTGTCCCCACGGCGAAGAAACAATAACACCAACTTCCTTCTTACACAAAAGTTACGGGACGAGGGGACTCAATTTGTTGCTATCGTTTTCCAAGCCGATCGTTAAATTTCCTGCAGATCTGCCATAAACGAACGAACAATCCTTTCGTTTCGTGTCTATTGCGTATTTAAATACGTAACTAGCGCGCTATACTTCAAATTAATAAAGTTGATGTTGTGAAATTAATGAAGTATCAAATACAGAGAAGGTAGTGTAACTTTAAAAAAATGTTGGCCAACAATCTGTAGATTTGAAAAAAAATTCCCGGTGGAGAACTCCTCGATTCGAGATTGCGAACCTAAGGAATCGATAATTGTACAATATGATCGATGAATCGAAGGGAACGTTGCTCGTTAGAACTAGAAATACACGTTGTTGTCAAATTAATAAAGTATCAAATACGGAGAAGGTAGTGTAACTTTAAAAAAAATTTTGGTTAACAATCTGTAGATTTGAAAATAAATTCCCCGGTGGAGAACTCCTCGAATAAAGATTGCGGACTTAAGAATTCGATAATTGTACAATATGATCGACGAATCGAAGGGAACGTTGCTCGTTAGAACTAGAAATACACGTTGTTGTCAAATTAATAAAGTATCAAATACGGAGAAGGTAGTGTAACTTTAAAAAAAATTTTGGTTAACAATCTGTAGATTTGAAAATAAATTTCCCGGTGGAGAACTCCTCGAATAAAGATTGCGAACCTAAGGAATCGATAATTGTACAATATGATCGATGAATCGAAGGGAACGTTGCTCGTTAGAACTAGAAATACACGTTGTTGTCAAATTAATAAAGTATCAAATACGGAGAAGGTAGTGTAACTTTAAAAAAATGTTGGCCAACAATCTGTAGATTTGAAAAAAAATTCCCGGTGGAGAACTCTTCTAATAAAGATTGCGAACCTAAGAAATCGATAATTGTACAATATGATCGACGAATCGAAGGGAACGTTGCTCGTTAGAACTAGAAATACACGTTGTTGTCAAATTAATAAAGTATCAAATACGGAGAAGGTAGTGTAACTTTAAAAAAATGTTGGCCAACAATCTGTAGATTTGAAAAAAAATTCCCGGTGGAGAACTCCTCGAATAAAGATTGCGAACCTAAGGAATCGATAATTGTACAATATGATCGACGAATCGAAGGGAACGTTGCTCGTTAGAACTAGAAATACACGTTGTTGTCAAATTAATAAAGTATCAAATACGGAGAAGGTAGTGTAACTTTAAAAAAAATTTTGGCCAACAATCTGTAAATTTGAAAATAAATTCCCCGGTGGAGAACTCCTCGAATAAAGATTGCGAACCTAAGGAATCGATAATTGTACAATATGATCAACGAATCGAAGGGAACGTTGCTCGTTAGAACTAGAAACACACGTTGTTGTCAAATTAATAAAGTATCAAATACGGAGAAGGTAGTGTAACTTTAAGAAAAATATTGGCCAACAATCTGTAGATTTGAAAATAAATTTCCCGGTGAAGAACTCCTCGAATAAAGATTGCGAACCTAAGGAATCGATAATTGTACAATATGATCGACGAATCAAAGGGAACGTTGCTCGTTAGAACCAGAAACACACGTCGTTGTTTATTGTCCGTTAGATAAAGCTTGAACGATACGTTCAATCAACGAATCAAGGACGAAACGTTACAATAATTATCTTCTGCACTATTAGCAAACCGCAGACTGATTATCATTGGCGTAGTCGCGAATTCGTTGCATTTGAAATGCTCGGTGTCGAGCAATCGAATCGTATTCGAAAATCGTGCAGTGTTGCATACTGATCGCGGATCATGCGACGTGTTCGATTCGCGAATCAGGCCATCTTTTCGCGAACACGATTACGAGAAACGTAATTTCGATTCGATAAAAGCCTAGGTATGATTACGCGTAGGTGGACTCACCGTGGGCATAATTTCCACGCGCGTTGCGTTATTATTCACCCCTGAAATCGATATTCGCGTTAACGAGCGGAAAACTTGTATCGAAATTATCGAAATATTATTCACCGTCCTTAATTTTATCTACAAATCTCGGCTCGATGGGCGAGTAAGCGACGGAACGAAACATTCCCCACGGTTATGCGCATCTGAGCATACTTTACAATCTTTCGTTCACCGTGTAGCAGGAAATACAATTACGTATGAATCGGAGCGAGAGTAAACGCGAGCGCAGCGAGTGACGCGAGGAATTAACTAATCGCGATCGAAGGGAATGATAATTTCATTCGGGAAAGAATTAATTTAAGAAGATTCTGCAGGATAATTTTTCAATTTCTTATTGCACGTTTTAGTATTTAACGAAAGGATCAATCAGATCGTTTTAATAAAATTCCGTTAGACTTGTTAAGGGTAGTTTCTTAATCGACTTGTTTAGTTCTTAATCGAAGAATGAATCTTATGAGACCATTCGAATGAATTCTTGTTATTATCTATTTATTGTAAATTATTCATTTATTTCTTAGCTCTTAACGAGAGGATACAAGTAATTAGATTATGTAATTTTTGTTGTATTTATAGTGATTTTTAAGTTTGTTAATGTTTCTGGGAAATATTGTAATATAGTTTTCGATATATGTGATTGAATGTATATACAGGATGGTCACTGTTGCATTCGACGATCATTTGTCAAGGTATACCCAGATTAGGTAGTTTTTGGTTCGTTTCATTTCCTTCAGCATCTTTTGGACTTGAAATTTTAATGAGTTTATCGAAGTTTGTTTACTAAAAGTAAATATCTTTGGACGTAATCTGCGCTACATTCTACAATATACAAAAACATCAGAACGAAAGTAAAATTTATTCCCTTCGTCCCGTATGTAATATCTTATTCTACGCTAAGAGGGGAATAAACATTCATCCTTCCTTTGTCCTGACTTCTTTTATCATGAAACGTCAGTTCCCTCTTTGGAACGTGTTTTTCACAATTCAGTTCTCCCCTTTCTGTATAATTTGTACTCATTATGAAAAACGTCAAATACTTTGTCTTGGCTCCGAGTATAACCGAAGATTAAACATTGTTTACATCCTCGTACGAGTGTGTTGTATCTTGCCTGGTAAAAAATTACATTCTTTCTCCCTGACGAAAACTTTTGTCGCGAGAACCACGACCGTTCTTCGAAAAAATTTCTTCAATTCAATGTCATGCGCTCCCGTTGAAACGTTCCCGGTGCATTCCTCGCAACGGAATTTATCTCTCTTGCGAAAGGTTCGGTTGTACGTGCATCGGGTTTATTCTCCGTCTGAAAAATGTGGGAAACACGCGACACGGATTACGTTTCATCGCCACAATCGAAGTAGAATATACGTTTCTCGTCTCTAAATTACAACGAGCGGGTTAATATCGAGGTGGATAATTGCACCGATCTTCAATGGGAGGATTTCAATTACAGTCTCCTACGGTAGCGTTTGCCGCGGCGTAAACGAACACTCAATTAAATTCGTTCAATGCGCGCGTTATGCAACTAATCGGGCTTCTAATCAGCAACTTTCACGATAAATGAAACCGTTCGTTGTACAGGTACAATTGGATGTATACTTTCCTTTCGAAAACGAAAACTCGAATATGTTAAGATCTACTCGAATATGTTAATATTTTATACATCTGTCGTTAATATTTTTTAATACCATTTGGTATTTCTAAATAAATTTAGATACCATACATTTTTTTCATCAAGTGTTTTGTTTTAATTGTCGTACCTTAACATTTCTATCGAATTTTAAACCGTTCGTTGTACAGGCACAATTGCATATATATTTTTCTTTCGAAAACGAAAACTCGGATATGTTAAGATTTGTTGTTAATATTGTTAATATTTGATACATTTATCGTTAATATTTTTTAATTCCATTTGGTATTTCTAAATAAATTTAGATTTCACACGGTGTTAATAATCGCATTAATAAAATTAACCACGATAATCGTAATCGTCACTCTTATTATCAGATTATCGATTCAATCATAATCGAAAATATAATCGTTAGGTGATTAACGATTAATAAGATAATAGTGACCAATGGTTACGTTCGTTTTCATTAATTGGGTCACTCGTTATTAATTGCGCGGTAATCGTAATTAAACCATGGCTGGATCACATGGTAACCATAATTGTTAATCGTCAACCGAATTACATTTTGTCCAATTCTTTTCTCTCGATCTGAATGCATTTAAAATTCACTTTCGCAGATCTTATCTTGGGAAAATATTTAATTTCGAATAATTCCCAATTATTAAGATTAAAATGTATATTAACACTTTACATAGGTTACCATATATTTTATTTACCATGCTTCGAAGCTAATTATACATCGTAAAATAAAAACGTTCGATAGTAATAAATTGCTCGTATCGACTAAAAAGTTAGAAAAAAAAGAAGAAACAGAATTGTATTGGTCGATATCTGGGACTCTTCGATATTAATAAAGTTTTTTTTTATTGCTTTTAAGTAAACTCGATGTGGGATGCCGCCATTGATAGTATTCTGGCTCCGCATGGTAATCCTCAACGATGGGTCGCTGGTGCGGCGTTGAAGTACAAAATCGACGAGAACTCAACCTTCCGTTGCAAATTTAACAACGACCTTCAGCTGGGCATGAGCTTGCAGCAGAAACTCGACAAGAGTGTCACGGTGTTTTTGTCCTGCAACGTCGACTGCGTCAACGTGACAAGAGGCGGTCACAAGGTCGGTCTGGCCGTCGAAATTAACGCGTGAATAATTGCGGCACGTTCGGTGCCAGGTGTCCTTTTACAAAAGCACTCTGTGAACGTCTACGATCTTAGAGTGCACATGTCTTTCAAGTATATAGCGATTATTGACATTAAACGTCCGATATTAATATTGAATCGGTATTATTATTTCACTGTATCACGATTTTTGCTTCGAAGCGACGATTTTTGCCCCGGATTCAAGCGACAGAATCATCACCCATCACGATTACGTTCTTATCATTTATTTAAAAAGATGGAGAATTTTTAAGTCTTCAATTTTGTCGCAACAAAAAAAAAAAAAATACAATGGTCTTTATATCTGGGTTTTTTATTTAAAGTAAAAATACTACAACGATACAAATGTATCAATATCGAACAACGTACTTCAAGACTATTGATTGACAAAGATTAAAAATCTCCGAACGATCAATTTTGTGGAAATAGAAGAAAAAAAGAAGAAATACTACCAACGATGAAGCATGGAAACACAAAGTAATATTTCACCACGTATTTTAAGGCGAACAATTCTCAACGCTATAGTAATACCTCTCGTAAGTACAATCTTTGGAGATTGTGACGTTTAATCTCTCGCGAATCGTTCGAGTTTCCCGAGTTAGGAGATTTTAATTTTCCACGAATTGTTGGAAACGTCGACACATGCTGCAAGCTCGCGGACAATTGACAACCATGATTCGCCGCGGTATTTAACGCGGAATTGCTGGTATTTGTTCGAAGAAGTTGACTGGTGCACAATATAAATTAGTACTATTCCATTAGCATCGCTAATATATCTGTCCATCATATGTCACCGGTGTGATCCATGAACTCGTGCATTACTAATTAAAAGTCTGGCATCTCGCTGTCTGTCTTACACATATTACGTAATACGGTATCAATTTGAGGTTAGGTCTGGACAACAGTATTTCGACTGCACCTCGTCTCTTACGTATTCGTCTACTTCTTTTGCACAATAAAAACGTCGAGTAAGGTAAATCGAACAAACGAAATAGAAATGCAACACAGATACAAATATTTACTCTTTTCGCGATTTTAAGTTTCGTATTTTTACTGGAACATTTTACTAACGACGATTATTATTAAATTTAGACGAAATTGATCTTTCGATGTTTAAGATAATCATACATATGTTTATTTTTTAGGAAAATTTTCCCCCCAAAAATATATGTATATATGTTCTGTATTTTACAGTCTGATATTAAACTGTTCAGAGATTAAAGACTACAGCACTCAAAGGGTCACCGATGCTTTTTCTACTGTGACATATTCATCGAGACGTAGGATTTTCAAAGTTTGAAAGGGAATTTTTAAAAATCTCGCTTTTAATCAAAGAGTCAACCGTTTACCGAAAAAGGAAAAAAAACGAGGGAATATCTTTGGCGAAAAGACTTTTCTACTTTTCGAATAATTTAATTTTTCTTCGTTTGATGATATTTTTTCATGTTTTCTTTTAGAAGCCCAACCGACTGTTATCGGATTCTTCCATTTTGCCATCAGCTTCCGTTCTCCTTTTTTTTTTTCACCGGTTGTGCGCTGTTTGCCACGGAAATAAAAGAAGCAATAATCGATTTCGCGGTTTGTTTAAAAAAAAAAAAAAGAAAGAGAGAAAAGAACTTCTGACTCCCACTCTCTCGATACGCATTTCTAAGGTATATCACGCTGTTGGCATTTTGGAGTGCAAATGGCAGCGTGGCCGGAAATTAACAAAACCAGAACGTTATTGATCTTGCTGCAAACGCACAGTACCATTGTAAACTGAGGAGTAGTTTGCTCAGGCTTTTCTGGTCTACCAGATGAAAATTTGCGATCTTAAAGGGGATGATCCCATTTCAAACGAAATGCGTGTTTATAACGAAAAGAATATCGAACAATAGTCATCGAATAAGGTAAACGTACCAATAGTAACCCTGTAGGAGTATTTTTAAGGTTATGTCAAAATCGTCGATGTTTTCCTTGCCAGTATTATATATATTTTCGACTTTATATCGCAGTGGTTGACGTCAAACCGAGTTTAACGATATATGATACAATGACCTTATGACCTTGAAATGACCTTGAACTTAGAAATCTGGGCTCGATCGATGGAAACGCGAGAAATTTGTTTTCTCGAGGCATTAGGACATTGTTCGTGACAACAACGTGTACACAGTTAACAAAAGTTGTTTTTTTTTCAATCCACACGAACGTACATTGTTACCAACAAACTACGATCGTTGATCGCTTAAACCTTCCCAACGTTCGATTTATTTCGAACGAAACAATTGACACGTTTCGAAGTTGCGACGTAAACTTTCGAACTCGATGTCACTTCAAGGTCAAAGGTTACTTCGAGATAACAGTACATCGTACATCGTCGAACTGATCTTGACATCAGTTCCTAGACTACGAAGTTAAAAATATATTGTACCCTTTGAAGAAAAAAAAAAAAGAAAGAAAAAAACAAAACATCGCTGACCTTTGAACAACCTCGAAGATAACGTCAAAGAGCAGATCCTGTTACTTCTACGTTCTTAAGTTTCTCGTGACCTAAAATGTATCTGCGTTTCGCAGATTACACTTGAGAATCTATCGTGTAATTTGGTATTGAATTTCTCGAGTATCATTGATACCGTAACGTATCAATCTCATCGTTAGCGTTTACTAATGATGAGGGCTGGGCATGTTCGACGATAAATTAAGAAATTAACAAAGTTGTTGTACAGCAGTGTACGTAAATAATGACTCACCCTGTGTCGTGGTACTGCCGGCATGCTGCTGGTCCTTCCACGATATTGTCTCGGTCCAGGACCACGGGATCCAGATGTCGTACCAGCTGGACCAGCTGGACTGGTCGGACTCGGACCACCAGAGCTTGTACCTGGGCTCAAATGAGAGGTGGATGAGGCTGCACCAGGACTTATGGCTGGTGTTCTGGTTGGACTTCTCGGCGAGGGTGACAAGTGACCCCATGGGCCAGCTTCAGCTTGGAGAAACCTGTTGTTCGCAAAGGGTGTTAGTTCAGAGTACCGGGAGTAAATAATGTTCGAAAATGGCCATTTTGTGGTACTCGTTGCAAGAGAAAAGTTTCTCAAATCGTGCGCGTCTGTACACTCTAAGGCATACCATTGATTAAATGGATCGTACTCGCTACAAATAAATTATTGTTTTCTAATTCCTTGTACAGACGCGCGGTGTGTACGCTTTTTTCTTTTTTTTTGTTCCAACGAGTACGTGAATGTCCATTTACGTACATTGTGTTCTCGAAGAACCGTCGTTAAGGCAATTTTTTAATTGGCTGAGGCGTGGGTCTAAAGAGCAGAACGACGAGGTTATGTAATATGTACGACACGGTGTTTTTTTAAATATAGAAAATGTTTTAATTACCGTGAAATAATTATGCACGTTGTAGGAACACGTATGAACGATTTTTCGAAGTGGTGATTTTGTTTATTTTTTTTGGAGAAACTGGTAAGGGAGGAAAAAATAAGGAAGTTGGAAAAATGTTCGATGGTTGCGCGAGCTAGTGAGTCGTAATTAAATGGCACTAGTGCTAGAGAAAGGATTCGATCATTACCGGCTGTTAGCGTCAACACGAATCGCATAAAAGATAAAACTAGATTATTACTGATTTCTAACTCACGTTAACTATGCGTTTTTATTTTTTTTTTTTTACGCACATTACCTCAATTTTTACTATAAGTACCTACTTCTTGCGTCAACTAAAAACGAAGACTTCTGTATTTACATACAAAGATAATATCAGACTTTGTATTATATCGTTTTAATGTTCTCTAAAGCGTCAAAATCTACGATCACTAGATAAATGCGTAAAACGAAAAACAGTATCGAAAAGAAAAAAGAGAGCACGTTGCATGCAAACTTTTTATAAGACAATTGAGTGTTGTGTTCCGCGTCAGAAATGCCATAATTTTTATTTATAGAAATACCTTTCATATAGGCGAAGGGATATTTGCATAAGACTGAAGGAGTAATTTGAAAAGTTTCAAACTAATTTAACTTTTTTCTCATAAAAGTGATTGAGGAAGTAATTACGTAAATGACTGCGGAAGTATTGTCATGTAAAAAGTTCGGATTAAAAAAAGATTCCTCAGAGCAATAATTAGACGCAAAAACTTAACTGTGTGATACTTTGACGTAAATAGAATCCCATTATCTTCCTTCAGCAAAGAAAAAAAGTTCTTTAAAATTATATCTTGGAACATGAGTAAGTATATCTATATGTCTATAATAATATCTTCTAGCAGAATCGTAATAGTGAACAACATTTGATATTTAATGGTATTTTAATGTAAGATTCAACCATGCTAGCTTTTACGTATAGTTGGTAAATAATAGAAATGAATCTTGGAGTTGTAGGATAAATTTCTACGTATTAAAAGTGGATTATATTATATATAATATATATATACGTATCTGTACAGTTTATAAAACATGTACTAACACAGTCGCACGAGTCTACGTGTATTTGTATAACACGGTATGAAAAGGCAAAATATAAAATATACTAAAATATTAGTACAA
This sequence comes from Ptiloglossa arizonensis, assembly GCF_051014685.1. NCBI lineage: Eukaryota > Metazoa > Arthropoda > Insecta > Hymenoptera > Colletidae > Ptiloglossa > Ptiloglossa arizonensis. Next base: position 22,944,492 of record NC_135048.1, on the reverse strand, counting down.
CAATTTTGTAAAATTTCACATTTCTCTGATATTCCGTATTTATCCGTATTGATTGGCAAACCGGTGATACTCTTATTTATTGAAAATATTTCCAACATCCATCGACAAATAATTTAATACCGGTAGAAAAATATAAAAATTCTTCTAATATTTTTCACAGTGCTCCAGAATTGTAATCTTCGCGTAAACTTCCGTGACTGGTATGTTTGTTTCGCGAAATAAAATAAAATAAAACAATCGTTAATCACTCGCAAAAGTCACCCTCGAAGTATTCTCACTCCCCTGCACACTTACATAGAAAAAAAAAAAGAAACCAACGAGGGGACGCTTTGGTGGACTTGTCGGTAATTAAAAACATTGACGATCGTAATTAGTTTCCATTTGGTTTCCTCTGATCGTTATGTACCACGAGACATGCGCGTTAGTACACAATCGACGAATTGCTCGAACTACCTGTGTAAATCTGGAGTCGGTCTGGCCACAGCTATGCTGCTACTACGTCGTCTGGAAGGGGTCGGTGATTTGGAACCGTCGACTGTCGTGTGACCTTGAGACCCCGTCAACGAAGTACGATGGAGACGGACCTCGACCTCGCTGCTCCTCCGCTGAAAGGCCCTTTTGCTCCATCGCCTGCCCTTCGAGTCGGAGTTCGGGGTGTCCTGCTGTCTGAAAAGCAGACGATGACTTGGCACAAAAAGTATAAGTAATTGGTCCCTTATTTTCGCCACACGAACGGACCATTTTAACAAGATGGGTCGAGAGCTTCGGGAGGATGCCTTTTTTTTCCTTTCGGGGGGATCACTCGAGTGCTTATTCATAAGAATTTGCATCGAGATAACGTTCGCTTTTTTTTTTATCCGCCTCGTGTTGGATAGTCCGTGGATATAAATGTATTTCTGACGTCCTCGGCTGGCCCCCGCCTCCGGGGTTTCCCGGCACGGGGACTCGAACCGAAGCTAATTTTACTGTCATCACTTTGTTTCCTTATCGAAAGCTACGGAGAAGCGTCACCAGTATTTCGAACACGAGACAAATACGATGAATTGTACTTAGGACAGGAATTCATTTTTCGTGTGTGATCGTACTTAAATAGCATCCAAAAGTATTTGAATTGTATTCGTTGAATTATTCAATCATGTAAGTATTCTAGTATTCAAATTGTATTCGTTGAATTGTTCAATTGTCAAAGTGTTCGAGTATTCGAATTGTATTCGTTGAATTATTCAGTCATGTAAGTGTTCGAGTATTTGAATTGTATTCATTGAATTATTCAGTCATGTAAATGTTCGAGTATTTGAATTGTATTCGTTGAATTATTCAATCGTGTAAGTATTCGAGTATTTGAATTGTATTCGTTAAATTATTCAATCATGTAAGTGTTCGAGTATTCGAATTGTATTCGTTGAATTATTCAGTCATATAAGTGTTCGAGTATTCGAATTGTATTCGTTGAATTATTCAATCGTCAAAGTGTTCGAGTATTCGAAACGTATTCGTTGAATTATCAAATGGTCGAAGTATTCGAGCGTTTGAACAGTATTTGAAAGTAATCGAAGCTTCGTTTCAAATTCACCAGTATTATCATTTTATACCGATACGTGTACGCAAAGTACCCACTGTTGCGAAATTTTTAAATTACGACAGACATTGAAAAATATTTCATACGGAACTTTGGTAAAAAATGAGTAATCAACGTAAAATTCGAGCACGGATCGGAATCCTTGGCCGGGTTAAATTCACTTAAATTAGGTCCTCGTTGAGTAGTGCTCGATAAGGCCAGTCTGTTTCCCTCGCATCCTCGAGACTTATCTGTCGCGTATCGGGCCAGCACGAAGTCGCTGCAGCAGCGTAAACCCGAATCTAAGAGTTTTCCGCTCGAGATGGCTTCGTTCCGCATGAAAGGCCATCTCGCGCGTATTACACGTGTTCTACACTTGTACGAATTCGGGTACAGGCCCGGATACGGGAAATGTGATTCCACGATAAAGTCGTAATGTTCTTCTCAACGTAGTCCATTCGTGAACTACTGCAAGCGCTCCATTTGCAATTCGCCATACCGCGCGGTCGTTCCGCGGATGCGAAATGGCTGTTTCCAGAGGAGCGCTATTCAAGACCGGGTATAGGATGTATGTGAATGGCGGTTCAAAGCTTTGCAGGCTTGTAGTGGCTCTCTAAACCGGGTAAAATATGCTCGCTCGACGTATGTCTGCGGATCATTCCTTCCCGAGGAAACAGCGATTTTCTATTTCGATAATGCGAGTTATTCGTACGGTTTCACTATTAGAAACCGAGCTGGTTACTTTCGAGGGAAACGTTATCCCTACACGATGTTATCCAATCGAAGTGCAAGTATTACGTTGTCCAATTACGCGAGATCATTTCGAATATGATAAGAGTAATTTTGTCAAATTCAACGGTGATTTTATATTTTAATAATGTCGATTATCTGTACGGTTGCACGGCTGGAAATTGATTTGGGCACTTGCGAACTGCTGTTTCAAACAACACGTTATCAATTTTGCAACTTATTAGATTCATTACAGTCGAACGGGAAGAGATTAAAATTAATTTTCTTTAACGAGAATCGTGTAATTCCCAACATCGTTACACCAGTTATGACGAGTTTCAATCGAACGATTCTATATTTTAAGGGTAGCGCGGAGATTGTTGAATATTCAATGCGATTTAAAGGTTCAGAATGTAGACAGAGTAAACTAACTTTTTGATCCCATTTACGTTCCCGAAAATTACACGAAATGGTCAAATTTTACGTGTCGTTTCTATAATAAAGAAAAGAAATGTAATTCTCTTCACTAATTAAAATTAAATCACGATAATGAATTAGACTTCCGGCTGTGCAATTATTTAAACGTCGGCAGCAAGTTAAGTGGTAACGGATCTACAAAGATTTAAATTGACGATGATTCGAATCTAATATTTATGCTCGATTTTTGTTAGAAGTATACCAGGATAAGAATTGCAGGTTCATCAATGATGATTATCGAGATTGTAGAGTTCAGTTGTTTGCTTGACACGTAAATATAAATAACATTGTTTGGTTTATTTCTGTAACATACAATAAAAGATCTCGATTTATTCTGCGTTGTATTAAGGTCGCTATATGCAGGTCTATTTCGTTTTGTTATCGAGATGAACATTGTTTATGTTGGTTTCAAGAGCAGGATAAATGGTTTCCAATAATGAAGGCGAATCTTGCGCATGCTATACACTTTTAGTCTTCGTTTGGTACCAAATAAACTTACAACCTATATGACACTTTTGTTTAAAATGGCTTGCTGAACATGTGACTGAAGTTCGTCGAATAATTCCCCGTACAACCGTATATTCTAACAACTATCAAAGAAATTAAATAATTTTGAATCCATTTCGATCTTTGTCTGTGGGTCGATGTTTGAACCGAAGCTTATTTCGATTTGTTTAAATTTTGATACATTGTATCGTGAGTATATTTATACGAACCTTGCCACGGATTAAATAAAATAGAAAAATATTTACACGTCGAGTCTAGTGTATTAATTATAAGCGTATCTATGCAACGATGTTCGATTTGCAATAGAGGATTAAAAAGTGACCGAGACAATCGTAAATCGATCGATACAGCTCTACCCACTTCGGAGACAGCATCGATTCTTGAAGAGAATCTCAATCGAGCGCCGAACCGATTATAATTAACGGGCTCCGCGGAATAATGACAACGTAATTACTGAAACGAGAGCTTCCGTCGACGGATTTGTTCGAACGAACTGAAATAAAATCTGGATAATAGGTCACTGGTATTGGTTCTCTTTTTGAAGAAGACTCATTAAAACTGACGCGAGACCGTTTCCTGAATCTTTCTAGAGACGGAACGCCGACGCAAGTGGTGCGTATAATTTTTACACGAAAGGAGATTAAACTTTCCCGGTCCGATATGCTTCGTTTCTCTGCGACGAACCTATAATATATTTTTATCGATAATACACGAAACGACCGAAATGACATTTCCTTGCCCTTTCACTCTGAAATCCTTTATTTTAATAATAAAGAATTCTTCTAGCAGCAACGAGCCTTTGACTACTCTTGATTTGTCAGAAGTGTTATCCTAAATAATACTATTCAATTATTCGAATAATGATATTCGAATACTCAAATATTCGAATAATAATATTCGACTACTCAAATATTCGACTAATGATATTCGACTACTCAAATATTCCCAAAACGATATTCGATTATTCAACCGAGTGATAGTTAAATAGTCGAATATTCGTATACTCAAATATTCGAATACTAACTTATTCGAATAAGAATATTCGAACACTAACTTATTCAAATAAGAATATTCGTATACTCAAATATTCGAACACTAACTTATTCGAATAAGAATATTCGTAGTTTCAAATATTCGAATAATAATATTCGGCTACTCAAATATTCGACTAATGATATTCGACTACTCAAATATTCCCAAAACGATATTCGATTATTTAACTGAGTGATAGTTAAATAGTCGAATATTTGAATAAGAATATTCGTATACTCAAATATTCGAATACTAACTTATTCGAGTAAGAATATTCGAACACTAACTTGTTCGAATAAGAATATTCGTATTTTCAAATATTCGAATACTAACTTATTCGAGTAAGAATATTCGAACACTAACTTGTTCGAATAAGAATATTCGTATTTTCAAATATTCGAATACTAACTTATTCGAATAAGAATATTCGTATACTCAAATATTCGAACACTAACTTATTCGAATAAGAATATTCGTATTTTCAAATATTCGAATACTAACTTATTCGAATAAGAATATTCGTATACTCAAATATTCGAACACTAACTTATTCGAATAAGAATATTCGTATACTAACTTATTCGAATAAGAATATTCGTATACTCAAATATTCGAACGCTAACTTATTCGAATATTTTTAGTATCAAGTTATTCGAATTAATCTTAGTATCAGTTTGAAAAATGCGAAGCTGGATGCTTCCATGAATTTTCAAAAGGAGAACAGCACCCTTTCCTGAACCATCGTCTCGAGCACGTTCAGCCACGAGGATCGTGGAAATTCGATTTGAATTTCATTCGCCCCTATATCCATGGTTTTGGCAAGGTTCGATACGTATGAATCATTGATGCTTGCAGCTTTGGACATAACAGACCGTTATCAGATTGATCTAATCGGATCAATCTCTCCTACGTAGTCGCACTTATCATTTAACGATCACGGTGCGTTTGCCCGGTACCGGTATCGAATCCTTTGAACTTCCTTCCTGAATGGAGAACTCCATGTCAACTCTGATCTTCCTTTTCTTGTACGTACCAATAACAAGCAATAACATCCAATCTAATTTCGGACACTGTTGACACGTCTGTGTAAATGTACAGAACGGTGAGTGTGTTTAGTTTGAATTAAAAATTCCTACGAGAGTATCTTCTATCTTAATTATCGACAGTGTAAACATATTTTGGTTAATTAAGAATTTCTCGGTACAAGGATCTAATTCACGAAAGAACTCGTATTCTTGGATAAACGATATCTCATCTCGTTTTCATTCCTCTCTTTATAGTATTCGAGCCAAGTTTGAAAACGCTTTTCGTGTACGTTTTAGTGGGAATTACAAAGCCGGTTAATTATAGTTGAAATTTAATGAAAGACATTTACCTATGCACGGTTATTAATCCTATAATTAACAGTGCTATGAAACACACTGTTTATTTAATTACCGTGTCTAAGTATATTTTACGCTATTCGTACCAATTTCATAGAGAATTAAATTTATCTTTGGTTATTAATAGTTAGAAAATTTGATAGACGTACGTTTACTACGAATTAAACGTGTCTTATCTTCGAAACGTCAAATTGACATCTGAGAATTGAGGGATAACCAACGTATTGCGTAATAAATAATTTGAAGGAACAAATCAAAGCTACAAATGACGGTGTAATTTCACCTTCCTGGGATATTAACTTATTTTCAAGTTAAAAGGGAACACGTTATTTAGAAATTAATTAAGATCTTTCATTTGAGCGTTAATTTACATCTGAGCGTTAACCCTTTGCTGTTAGTGATATACGCAATCGTTTCTTTAATAAGATAGGCAAAGTTTACATACACTTGGTATTTAATTTTTATCGTTCAAGATTTAAATTCAGCCATACTTTACAGTTGGAATTTTATTCGGAGTTTTCACGTTTTATTGTTAATATTGTGCAAGCTTTTGGGTAAAAGTTAATATCTCGAAATCTAATCTGAATCGAGGGTTAGAATAAAACAAATAAAAATGCTCAGAAGATTGATGGAATAATTCAAACTGATCACAGGATACTTTGTAAGAGCGTTCGCTGAAATAACTAAACTAAAGTTTTCGCACATCTGTTCACTCTCTTAGCGACTACAAGACAACAGAACTGACCCAAGAGAGGGGTCTATATCCACAGCTTTCGGTACTCCCACGTACGCGAGAAACGTTGCATCGGGTCGTTTTTCTTTTCGTTTTTCACTCCAATATTACTACTAGTTCGAAATTGTTTTCTTTTGCTTACATTTTACATGTAAATTTACAACCCTCGTTTGTTTTATTCTCGGCTTAGTATTTTGTTTATTTTCTAAAAATGACTTAAAATACACGGGTAGAAACGTTATGACAAAAAGCTTGTATTTGCGTACATTTGTATACGTGCAAATTATTGATCACCTTCTAACAATTATCCATTCGGTTCACCGCAACGGTTTACCGATATATGTGACTCGATAATTGACCGATGATAAGGTGCAGTATTTAAATACATTACCAGTGTCTGCATTACTCAAGTAGTGCAAATATACGAACACTTTCTCATTTCAATAATAATATCCATGTAATAATATTCAAACACTCAAAGTTAGTTCGTTTGTGAATATTTAAATACTCAGATATTCGACCAGTGATATTCAAACACTCAAATATTCGATCAGTGATATTCAAACACTCAAATATTCGACCAATGATGTTCAAATACTCAAATATTCGATTAATGTCATTCAAATACTCAAATATTCTAGAAACAGTGTTCAAGTACTCAAATATTCTAGAAACAGTGTTTAAGTACTCAAGTATTCTAGAAACAGTGTTCAAGTACTCAAATATTCTAGAGAAAGTATTCAAGTGCTCAAATATTCTAGAAACAGTGTTCAAGTACTCAAGTATTCTAGAAACAGTGTTCAAGTATTCAAACGTTCTAGAAACAGTGTTCAAATACTCAAATATTCTAGAAACAGTGTTCAACTACTCAAGTATTCTAAAAACACAACTAAAGTACTCAAATATTCTAGAAATAGTGTTCAAGTACTCAAATATTCTAGAAACAGTATCCAAGTACTCAAATATTCTAGAAACAGTATTCAAATACTCAAATATTCTAGAAACAGTGTTCAAATACTCAAGTATTCTAGAAACACAATTCAAGTACTTAAATATTCTAGAAACAGTGTTCAACTACTCAAATATTCTAGAAACAGTATCCAAGTACTCAAGTATTCTAGAAACAGTATCCAAGTACTCAAATATTCCAGGAACAGTACTCAACTACTCAAATATTCGAGAAACAGTATTCAACTACTCGAACACTCGAATAACGACATAGAAACACTCGAAAATTCGCCAACGATACACGAATATTCAAACATTCGTGGTTCATTCGTATCGTTTAAATACCTACGAAACGATTCGAACAGGTTCCAGAACCACGAACGCCCCGGGACCCTCCCGGAATTAAAACATCGAATTACCTGGGTATTAGCTTATCCTCGAGCATGCTGGGCAGATCGTCGGAATCCTCGTTGAGCGCGGCGAAGAAGTCTTGAAACTTGTCGGGGAAACCGCTTGGCGGGCAGCTGTTCATGGAAACCCGATCGTGGAGCTCCGTGGAATTTTTCTCAACGGCTTCATGGTATCCCGAGAGGGCCGACGTTTCCATGCAGCACACGGGCGAATTCACGCGAACGAGATCTCCCTCTCTCTCTCTCTCTCTTGCTCTCTTTAACCGCGCGAGGACTTTCCTCGCGTCAACTTTTCCGTTTCTCGACGCGGGCTCCGATGCCCCATTCGAGCGACCTGGTGTCCGCTGACTCACCGCAGGAACTCAAGTGTCTCACGCGGTACCCTCGAAAACTCCAAGACGAAAATAACCGTACCGACCCCACAGAATTTTCGCGAATTCGGTTCGACCGTCTAACACATCGGTTGCTGACGAACACTCTCTCCCGCGAGATTCGACGGTACTCCACCAGTGTCCATTAATCAATTCCCACGTTACGTTACTCGACGACCACTCGATAATTCGTCGTTAATTGTTTCGCGGTCTCGCGTTCCACGCATCGAAAAAATCCACCACGGATCCAACGTACGATCGTGTCGTTGGTCTAGTTCGCACGTGGATCGGTGACCACCACTGCTACGTGCCAGGTTTTATTTCTCTGTCGTTTCTCGGTGACTCGCGCACCGATTCACGTAACGTCCGGTGACCGCGGGAAAAAAAATCGTAGAGAGCGTCGTCGGTTTGCGCCGCGATGAACGATCGGGACGCTTTACGCAGGGTCGAACGGAGCGACGATCACCTTTTTTCCCCGACGAGACCCTGGTGAAAACTGACGCTCGCATGGTTGTTGCACGTCGTTCTGGCTCCGTTAAGTACGCGTGGCTTGCGCAAGCGTGTGACTCACCCCGAAAGCTCCCCCGAATCACCGGATACGCGATAATACCGTGAAAGTGACCACCCGCTCCGGTTTGTACGCTTTTTCCTTGCTTTCTGACAGTATCGTCACGTGTTTCACGAAAATTTAAACGTATCACCCGCCGATTTCGAACGACGAACACTTTTGGTACACGTAACAAAGTTTTGGTTTTGGTGACCAGCTGGAAATGTCGTTTAGGGTTTCAACGTTCTTTTTCGAATAGGTGTTTGTAATTTTATCAAATGTTCAATTTTTAAAACTATGTATATTTAACCGGAAATACGGTAAATCTTATCGAAACCTCGTACGATTGAAATTAGTTACACATGCTCGTTTTATTAATAGTATTCGTTATTTTCAAGAGAAGCGCGAAGCAAGGAAAACGATAACAGAATTATTTTTTATGTAAAATAATATGTAAATTTTATGGAATTGATCTACAGTCGTTATACGTCACTTCTTATGAATGGAGATCCGATTTATTTGAATATTATCGTGTTTATTCGATACGGGTTAATTCGATTCGAACAGAGTAGAAATTGTTCCAGCGGTGCACGAGAGTCGAAACATTTGATTTGTGCGAAAGTTATGTGGAGCCATTCCGCTTGGGTTGGTGTAAAAGGTGTCTAACGACTGAATAAAGTTGACGTAAAAAACGAGGAAGCTTTATAATCTGCATTAGCGTCGCTATCGTGTTATACGTAACTTGGATGTTGTTTCATTGATATGGAAGACAATAACAAGAGGAAATATAATGTACGTTACGCGGAGCAACAAACCCAGAATGGAAGGAAAATATTTTACGCAAGGAAGAATATTTTTAAAAGAACGAAGTAAGTTTTATGGTAGAGTTCATAAATTTTGAAATTGCGATAACAAAAGCACGTATCTTTAACTTTGTCGAACAACAGTGACAGAACAGAACGAGTAAATTCTCTTCTTAAAATTTTTATAGCATAACTATGAAACTAAAATTATCATATCCCAAGTATTTTTTTTTTTGGAAGGTTCGATATTATTTCCTATTGTAACAAGTATTGGTATTTACTTATTTTTCAATTTTGCGTTATCATTCTTATTAAATTGATATTTTCAAAAGTATTAACCGCGTTTCCTCGTTAATTGATCGACTTGTTCCCTCGATAACAGAATCCGAGTCATCCTCGCCATTGTTTTTGTTTACCAAGCGCGGGAAACTCATGCAAGCGCGAAATCGACTATACTCTAAAATTATACACTCTTTATTTCGAAAAGTCATCTTCAGAAGTTCATTTTAAAAGTGACATCGATTAAAATGTACAAACCAATTTTCCTGGATCAATATATTCCCTCAACGAGATAACAATATGTACGTTGTTCGACAATAACGTTTTCTTTGATTCGATCCTAGATTTTCGCGAAATAGCGAAAATGATGGCACTATCGCTATATTCTACAGTTATTTCTCAGTAATACTAATTTTAAGATTTAACGGCTCTCTGAATCATTCCGGAATAACAAGTTGGCAAGAACGAGAAAGGACCGTAGACCTTTTCCTGGTATCGCTGTATTGCAATAAAAATATTTCCGTCTGTTCGTATTAAGATATCTTAAATTCCGTTCATCTTTAAATACAAAGGTACACCGTAAACGCGACAATTTTCAGCCACAGACGAATTATCGCGTCACGGATTCCGACAGTGGTTATAAGTTACGAATCCGTGAAAATCGTCGGTTTACTTTTTTCCTTCTTTGCCAATCCAAAGATGATACGCAGAAAAGTATAAATGGAGGAATCTGGCGAGCCGGAAAAAAATAGTAGGGAAGTGACAATTTGTCGATGACCGTATCGTGTTACAACTGCGACATTCTAGAAACATGTGTGCTGGCCCAAATATAATTTTTTGTGTTTACGTGAATGGAAATTCTCAAACGCTGCTGAGATTAACCGTGAAGCAGTGAGAATTATACAATAACATATTAGATCGATTTTTTTTGAATTTTTCAAATAAAATCGATAATTTCGGTCGCAAAACTTCTCGTTGATCGTTAAACGCAACATTTATAAACGTTAAGTATCTTTTGTAGATTATTTTCAGATACTAAAATAAAAGATAAAAATTTGTATTGATATCTGATATAAAAGAAATTATAACTTTATGTTAATATCTGAAGATGGGCGAAAGTAGGTCGAAATAAGATCGAAATGTTAAGATAAACATTTTATTATTATATTCTTAATTGTTAGTTAGATAATTTCAGTCACAAAACCTATCGTTTACCATTAAACGCAACATTTATAAACGTTAAGTATCTTTTGTAGGTTATTTTCAGATACTAAAATAAAAGACAACAATTTTTATTGATATCTGATATTAAAGAAATTATAACTTTACGTTAATATCTGAAGATAGGCCAAAGTAGGTCGAAAATAAGATCGAAATGTTAAGATAAACATTTTATTATTATATTCTTAATTGTTAGTTTGAGGTACACCTCACAAAATTATCTTCTTATATTTTTACATAAATGTTCGCATTAAAATTAATACTCGAGATGAGATTTGACTCGCATAATTTATTTCTTTGTATATAAAGAATTATAAATAACAGTATAAATTGGAGCTTGTAAATTATGAGTTGCAGGAAATGGCATTGCTCTTTGACAGTGCAGTGATCTCTCATCAGTGTCTCATTCATGTTAAATGTATTTTCGATATTGCGAATATAATTTCATTAGTAGAGAGACGTTTGCGCTGATTTTCATTTAAGCGGAAGTTCGGAACAGTGAAATGAAATGTGTCCGACTGCTGTTACGCAACACTGACGTTCCGTTCTAAATACAGGGTGGACTAAAATTTGCAGTGTAAATGAGAATGGAGTGATTCTTCGTGTAAAAATAAGTCGAATACATGCAGTACAATTCTTTGCAGAAAGTTTTGCTCAGATTCACCGTTAATGCTTTCGATGGACAATTGGAACAAATAAGTAGAAACTGTTGTACTTGAACACACGTGTGCTCCGAAAATGTGAAAAATCGATTTTTCTAAAAATGTAAAAAAATTCACATATTCGATTAAGTTTTGCAGAATCGATGAATTCGAAGAATCGCACCATTCTCGATTGTTTAACAAATTTTGACTTTCTCTGAATAGGACTTTGTTAAAAATTGACAGAAAGATTTAAGGATACAGCTATGAAAACAAGAAGAAAGAGGCATAATAAACGTAAATTTTTTTCTATATGTTCAAAATTTTTCTCTCTTGAAGGACCACTCCTTTTTGCTTCGGACATATATCCAACAACACCGATAAAAGGGATTATACCTCCGAAGGGAATGATTTGTGGATTTACTTTTATTCTACCTTCCATTCGTTTTGACTGGTGAAGTACGCTTACAATTTGTCCGAATGTTTATCTTTGCGTAATTTATGTTAATTTTTTAATACGATATTTTTATCGCAACGAATCCCTATAATATATACATATATTTATTTTAAAAACATTTTTGAGTTATTCTTCGGTTCTTCGTGATTTTTTGAAATCCTTTTAGTTCAGTGCAGTAAGTGTTAAACATGTTAGAATTTTAATATTTCCATAGTGAAACGATGACACGAGTAATGCAAAATCGCAAATACAATACAAAGTTCCTTTTATGTATTCGAATTGGTTGCCATATGGTTCACTGATACCGTATGTTTATTTATGCAACGACAAATAACGGCAACGATAAAATGATAACAATGGATTCGATATTTCAGTACTGCACGGAAGATAAAATTTTGAAGCTAAAATAATTGCATGCCCGATACGAAACTGCATTGTTGCTTTTCATGCGATTTATCTTCTTCGTATGTAATTCTATTCTAGAATTTTATTCAAAGATTTTATTCATCCTATTACAGAAAGGAAAATACAAAAGCAAGAAATGTTGAATTTTAGAGAAGAGAAGTGTAAGGGTGAGGTTCATCGAATATGATTGTACAACCTGACCCAAGAAAAGGTTTCATGCCAGAAATACACAATTTCTTACCAAATATATAGACACATTTTAAAGTCGTAACAGATGCTAGATACCGTAAAATATTTTGTGTCCACATAGGTAGCAATATATGAAGGTAAAATGGGATAAAAGGAAAAAATACACATATATAGAAATAGAAACTACATATAGAAAGGGGATTATGTAAGAAATAATTAGAGGATTACAAATTGTAGCAATTGAATTTCAATCTTTTGTAAACTATTCGGTACGAATACATTTTTCTACTGAAGACAGAACGAAATTAGTCGTTCAAGGTCACCGATGTACTATCCTTATTATCATATGATTCAGTTTTCTCACTTCTTTATCTCTTGTCTCTTCACACAAATCTAATATCATAAATCAAAGTATTTTCATCAGACTGTAGCAAAGTGTAGCATACTATTCTTTACGAATTTTAATCCTATAATTCTACATAAGAGTCCTTAAAAAGGTATACTACCGAATGTTAGTCTAATTTTCTACATATTTGAAAATAATGAAAAATTCTTTGTAATCGATCCATTAATGCCAACTGAATAACTTCAAATCAAGGTAATGGACGCCTACGAGGAAGTTACCCGGAAATTTGCAAACAGGTGCGAACAGCACTCTAACTTAGAGCATTAATTAACTAACTGACACGTCCCTACAGTCCAAATACGAAGCACATTATTAGATTGTTTCTCAGTTCCTGTTTCGCGTATCAGCAGTGTATACAAACAACTTTGTGACGAATTATGCAAATCTTGATCAAATTAGAAAATAAGATCTAGAAATCGAGTCGTATTTGAAATCGAAACTATAATTGACATAGATAGAAATATTTAAAGGTGGAAGTAAAATTACGATCTAAACATAAATTTAGAATTTTACACTTTAAATTCGCACACCGAAGAAAGTGTTAAAACATTTGCTACACAAATTGTAAAAAAATTTTCTCTAGAAAGAATATTTCACGACGTATGTTTCGATAAACGTTATTTGTAACAGTATTGGAATTGAATATTATCATCTTGCGGAACGAAGGAATGAATTTTCCATATCAGTTGATTCGAGCAATTTCTTTATTTCAAATTTTTGAAAAAATCTCTTTATTCCAAAAAATTTCTTTATTCCAAATTTTTGAAAAAATTTCTTTATTCCAAAAAATTTCTTTATTCCAAATTTTGAAAATTTATTCCACACGCTTGTTAGATTTTATTTAGCCTGATTCCAGAAATAGAATATAAATTCTCATAAGCGATTGTTTACGACGGTCAAGCGAATAACATCTTCGATCGATGGGTGGCTGCGAAAAACGTATTGTACGCACAGGAGGAGATTGCATCTGGAATTCTGGCGGATCCTCTTCGTTCAGGGACCATATCCACACGCATGAAAAGGGTAACTCTGAACGAAGAGGACCCGCCATAACTTTCGACGCTATCTTCTCGCGTGCGTACCGTATATACAGACTCGAAAATGTTACGATTAAATAAATGTTAAATCGCCTATCCAATATGAATGTCTATTACAGTATATGCGTATATCTGAGAGCATGACCACTGAAACAATACGAGCCGTCATAACTCCAGAGGCAATTTTCTCGCGTGCAGATCGTACGTATAAATTCGAGAAGGTTATGATCGAAGAAATGATAAATTATCTATCCAATATCAATTTCTAATATCCCTTATGCATCCAATCATATAGTCTCTGACCGTAGAGAACTCGTCGCAACTCCAAATGCAATCTTTCCGCGCGCGTACTGTACATACACCTTACCAGAAGATTATTCGTTAAAAGTAATGATTTCGTATATCTGAGAACATGGTAATTGAAACAATACGAGCCGCCATAACTCTAGAGGCAATTTTCTCACCTGCAGACAGTACGTATAAACTCGAGAAGGTTATGATCGAAGAAATGATAAATTATCTATCCAATATCAATTTCTAATATCCCTTATGCATCCGATCATATAGTCTCTGACCGTAGAGAACTCGTCGCAACTCCAAATGCAATCTTTCCACATGCGTACTGTACATACACCTCACCAGGAGATTGTTCGTTAAAAGTAACGCTTCCTTCCAAGACTTTTCCATCGTTGGTGTACATTCAAGTGTCTCAACCATTTTCCCTGTCGCCACAACGAGAACGGAGTACAACTTGTTAGAGGACACCGTTGATTCGACACCGTGTGAAAAAGAAATTCCGTGAGCGTCGTGTATCGTGACCTTATCTGGAACCGGATATAGGTGGGTGGTGGGATCGGTAGCAATCAGTCAGCGAAGGAAAAAGAGAATTCCGACGAGGGCGGCGCAGGGTTGGAGGGAAAATAAACTGTTCGACGAAGGGGTGATCCAGTGGTTTAGGATTGACCTCGAGAATCGGGAGAAGGACGAGCGGGCTACGATCGATGGGAGCGCGCCCTGGAGGTCCAGAAACGCTCACGGAAGTGAGATAAAACGCCTCGCGATACGGGCGACACCCTCGAGCGGTACAGCGCTTCTCCTACTGATCGAAATGCGATAAAGAAAGCGGCCGCGCGTCGTTCTCGATTAGGCCTCGTGATTAATCAGTGATCGCGGCGACTCGACGCCGCGAATTAATTTCGTACGAGATGCGGACTAGTTGCACGGGAAGAGGAAACGATCGAGAGCGTCAATACAGGGTGTCTCGCGATACGTACAGCCCCACTTTAAAGCCGGATTCACCGGCTCTGAGTAATTAAATAAGTTCGTGAAATTGGAAGCGTTGCGCCATATACGAAAAACATCTGTGTCGATGTTTTCGGTAATTGGGTATCGTCTGTTTCAATTTCGTACGAGATCTAATACAGACAGGAGGATGTACTTGTAATATTGTATTTTTAATTATTTTTTTACTGTATTGAATTCCAAGTATTGGATAAGCGTAGCGACGGTTGATTATTGGTTGGAATTGGAGCTCGTATAGAAAACATTGGTGAGAATGTTTTTGGTAATTGAGTTTCATCTGGTTCACTTTCGCGCGATTATATTCGATACAGATTTGATCCAAGGGATGTACCTGTAACATTGTGTTTTTAATTATTTTCGTATTATATCAAATTTCAAGTGTATTCGAAATATCTAAGCTGGTGAGTTTTTCTGTTGATAATGCTCCGTAATTATTTAGAAGAAAACTGTTATTAATATTTTTGTACTATTTTTAGGTCTTACGAAACGATGATACGAAATTTGTAAAATCATATGTCAACTGTTCCTTCGACATCTGGAAGGTTAAATGTATCGTAAGCGTTTAAAACAATGATGTAATAAGGGTTGCTGTTATCGTGGTTATACTATGATACTTTCTATTACGTATATGAGCGTTATTTTCATCCCTTATGGAGTGGCGGTGTCAACTTTTGGTACTTTCGTCTTATCCTGTTTGACGTTCTTTCGAGTTGAAAGTGTTTTTTTGTTCCAGTAATTTATATTCGCTTACCTGCGCAAGAAATGCTCAAAATGGCCACCTTGGGTCTCAGGAAAGCCTGTAAACCCGCACGAACTGTTATGAAATGGTAATGCTCCATCTACTTATCCCGTTGAAACTTTAAGACGTAAGTTGGGTTAGTTGGTTCTTAATAAAGCGTCAGTTTCGTAATTCTACTTTACCTTGCTTTTATTCGATACCCATTTCGTCTCTTGCTTGCCGTACATTTAATCGACCTTGCCATAAACATTTATATCCACTCTCTCGTACACTCGTGTGCACACATACGTTTCGTTACCAACCGGAGGAACTTATTCTTCGAGGATAGTCAGCAATTATTTGGAACCTTATGGAATTTATTATAATTTTTAACGGAACGAAAGAGTGACAACAGCTAGAAATTCGCCATAACTCGGAAACAAGGCATATAAAGTTTTTCAAGAATTTATTTCATTGCTTTCAAATGCTAACTCACTGGACACCCTGTATACGTGACATTTGAGGAAAGAGTTTTTCGGTGAAGGTTACTCGGGACATAATGTCTAACAATAAAATCTTCAACCTTTGAAGTGGAATTTTCGCAGAAAGCAGTGGAAGCTTTTTCCAGTCTGTTTACAGATTCTGGGGAATTCTATTCACGGCTGTTTCTAAGCGAGGTAGAAAGATCTAAGGGAATGATTCTGTAAAGGAACAATGAGAAATGAGTACAGCGAAGGGTGGAAGTAAATCTTGATGTTATTACGGGTAAGTAAGAGTTTTACCCATGTTGAGTGTTTCAACGTTCGTAAGATATGAAATCTTATCGTGCACGTACCGATCTATTGGTTTAATTTATCGTACGTTGATGAGAATTCTGCAAATACGAATATTTAGTAGAATTTTGTCTGGAAGTTTGCAACGAAATATTCAGTTACACTTTGCTTTCGATACAGCAAATCCTTTAATTTAAAACACCTCTGCCATGACTCTTGTTCTCATAACGAATAAAATAACGAATAAAATATTCTTACCTGTTGAAACACTTCTGTTATGGCTGTTATTTATGTAAGGAATGTAACGAATAAAATGTTTCTACCTCTGTTTCGTTTCAGTTGTGTATAACAATGCATAGGTACGTGTTTAAAATCAAAGAGAGAAACACTGTATCCGAAATGATCGCACTCTTTCATTTGTTCATTTGCGAAATTAGTAATAACTAGCTCGTTGTACAATCTGCATTTCTACCAAAATATGTTTTACGCGCGGAATATTTGAAGTTTATCCAGTTGAAATTCGTTATTTGTAGAGTAATAATATTTAATATTCGTCGAGTGTCTGTTTTAGTCCTTAAATTTGAGATTGGTCGGAACAGGGCTGAAATTCGGCGATACCGATACTCGGCGAATATAATTCGAATACTGTACTTGACTATTCGAATACTATACGAGTACTATTCGAATATTGTACTTGACTATTCGAATACTGTACTTGACTATTCGAATACTGTACTTGACTATTCGAATACTGTACTTGACTATTCGAATACTGTACTTGACTATTCGAATACTGTACTTGACTATTCGAATACTATACGAGTACTATTCGAGTACT
Organism: Ptiloglossa arizonensis; assembly: GCF_051014685.1. Lineage (NCBI taxonomy): Eukaryota > Metazoa > Arthropoda > Insecta > Hymenoptera > Colletidae > Ptiloglossa > Ptiloglossa arizonensis. The sequence continues at coordinate 22,926,729 of NC_135048.1, read as the reverse complement.
CTACACCGACGATCTAAATATCCCTAGTATTCGAATAGTGCAGTACGTCCGTGAATTACGTTTATCGGTCTACTTTAATCGCGGTATTCGAATAACTATGTTTGAATTACACGAACAATCGAATTTCACTCGCAAGCATTCGAACACGAGATTAAATTCGACTAGTTTCGACCCTATCGAAACTAAAAACACGTATTCCTTCCTGTTCAGTTGCCTCGAGAACTAATATCAAGAGAACGTGTTTCAAGTCGAACAAAAATCGATCCGTGGCAAATTCAATAGACGAAAATTTATTACTTTGCACAACGTCGCGGATCCACGGCGGTAAACAATTTCATCATTTCCCTGGTTCTTCGTTGCATCGCGACCCCGCGCGAAACGCGAGATTTTCATTGCGAAACGGAAGCAGCCATTTTGATCTCCCCGTAAACCTCTTTTCTCGTCGTTGAAGGGTCGCGGGTATATTTTTCAGATTCAAGTATTATTAAGGGTACTAAAGGAAAGCGAGGGTCCTGTGTTTACATTTTTCAGGCGGGTATTCGAGAGAATTTTACGACGATTCATATTCCCTGCGAACGTCCTCCTTTCACGGTGAAACGAGATCCGAATATAAATCCCATACAATTCTAAAAATACACGGACAAATATCGGGCAACCGATAGAGTAGTTACGAATCAATCGCTCGATTGGTTTTCGTCTTTCGATCGGGCCACTTTAAATTTCGATGCTCGTTTCCTTTTCGCGACGTAAGAATGCACCGAATGGTTAATATTCGTACATAGACACATTATTGTTGGTCTTTCGGTGGTCGGTTGCATTCTTTCGAGCCCGGTCCCACGGTTCACTGCCAAAAGAACCGTGTCAAATGTTTCGCTACTCCTTTGCATCCGTAAATCGAGACCACCGGCGGCTAACACCCGCCAGCTTTGTGTCAGCATCGTCGAGTGAAGCCGGATAAAAAGGGTTGACAACGAGGCGAGGAACGCAGGAGGATTATAAGAGAAGCAAGGAGGAAGCGGCCGAAGACCTATTCATAGATCAGTGGCCCTTTCGAGAGTTCAACGAGAGAGGGAGGCGCGCTTCCAAGACAATGCTCCTATCTTTAGACGTTACTTAAGCCACCGAAAGAGAAACGCGTGTCAGCGACACCTTTCACGATCGAGATAGACAACGGGGGGTCCAGAATCAGCCAGGACGACCAATTCCTTTCCCTAATTAAAACTTCGCTGCACTGGCCATTCAGTGGATGCAATAGACGATCAATGTCAACCGGGGGAAACGAGAGGTAGCCTTTCATCCGTCTCCGATGAACATCCTACGGATCTCATTCGATCGTTCTCCTCTTTACAAATTGGACAATGGAGAACGGTGATTTTTAACCCGATTCGTGGCTCTGTTGTCTTTCACAGAAATAGCGACGTTAGGAGATCGAGATCAATTAGTAGGAAGAGTGCTAGGTTGTTCGATAAGTTTCGTCGTTCGATAAAACTTATCGAACAGTATAGTACTAGGTTGTTGGATAAGTTTTATCGAACGAAACTTATCGAACAGTATAGTAATAGGTTGCTGGATAAGTTTTATCGAACGAAACTTATCGAACAGTATAGTACTAGGTTGCTGAATAAGTTTTATCGAACGAAACTTATTGAAGAGTATAGTAATATAACAGTATAGTTGCTCGATAAGTTTTATTGAACGAAACTTATCGAACAGTATAGTACTAGGTTGTTCCATAAGTTTCATCGAACGAAACTTATCGAACAGTATAGTAGTAGATTGCTGGGTAAATTTTATCGAACAAAATAACTTATTGAACAGTATAGTACTAGGTTGCTGGATAAGTTTCATCGAACGAAATAACTTATTGAACACTATAGTACTAGGTTGCTGGATAAGTTTTATCGAACGAAACTTATTGAACAGTATAGTAATATAACAGTATAGTTGCTCGATAAGTTTTATTGAACGAAACTTATCGAACAGTATAGTACTAGGTTGTTCCATAAGTTTCATCGAACGAAACTTATCGAATAGTATAGTAGTAGATTGCTGGATAAGTTTTATAGAACGAAACTTATTGAACAGTATAGTACTAGTAGGTTGTTGGATAAGTTTTATCGAACGAAACAACTTATTGAACAGTATAGTACTAGTAGGTTGTTGGATAAGTTTTATCGAACGAAACTTATTGAAGAGTATAGTAATATAACAGTATAGTTGCTCGATAAGTTTTATTGAACGAAACTTATCGAACAGTATAGTACTAGGTTGTTCCATAAGTTTCATCGAACAAAACTTATTGAACACTATAGTACTAGGTTGTTGGATAAGTTTTATCGAACGAAACTTATTGAACAGTATAGTAGTAGGTTGTTCCATAAGTTTCATCGAACAAAACATATCGAACAACCAATTGTACGTATCGTCTTTCAGTAATTTCGGTAGAACGACGTTTACAAAAATTTGTACGATTCGTGGAACGATTTCCACTGGCGATTGTTCGAGCGTTAAGTTTACAACGGTTCCAAATAAATTGCAACCGTCTCTATTGTTTTCCTCTTTGTGTCTCGCGTCTAATTGAACCGCCCCCTAGCAACAGGCAACCCGATGCTCGCGCGAGTCCCGGTCCAGGTCGCTTTAAGGTGTAATGTAACTCAATGTTTCTGATAATTATATCTCGTGAACCAACAGCGAGGGACAATTATTTCTTCCATCGGGGCACTCAGGCCAGAGATGGGAAAAATTAGTCTCCAGATAAGAGTTTTAAATTTCGCGCAACGAATGAAAAGATGCAACGAAAACCTTTCGTTCGTTACTCTTTAAAATAAACGAGATGAAAATTTCTACGTTACCCGTTCGTTGGTTTCGTTCGATTTTTTGTCCATTTTGGATTCAGGATTACAGCTGACCCCGAACGTGATTCAAGGTCATCGAAATCGACGAGGTCGGGAGCTATTGCAAACAATTACCGTACTTTGTTGGCTCCTCTCGGAAGAAAGAACGAATTTTCCGTGGAAAATTCCGCGTTTTCACCGAATTCGACTTACGTTGAAAGCTTCGGAACGAATTAACCGCGTAAGTGGGGGGGATTTACCCGTACAATAAAATGGAAAACCGATGAAATCGTGGATAAAGCAGGGGGATGGGGGAGGGTGGATGTAGGGTGTAGGTGGGATCGGATCGCGAATAGCGACGAGGTCAGGTTTAACGGGCAAATTAGTTGCTCGTTGGCCGTGGGCAATTTTCGAAAATAAAATTATCCCGCTCCAGTTGCCAGCCTGCAGGATCAGTCGCGTCATTGTACACCGAAATTTTCCCGCTATTAATTCATCGTTCGGAGTGTGACGGAAGGCGGCCCGAAACCGTGGATCGATCGCTGTTATCGCAGTTGTTACCATGGATACATCAAAGCTCGTTCGTTAATGCCCGAAAATGATTAAGACGAGCCTATGGCTTGTAACTGACGTTTAATAAAATTTGGAGATCGATAAGGGGACGAACTATTAGATTAGGGAGGATCTATTACCTTGGGAGGATCCTTGGGTGCAGGTGAACCACTCGACCTGTATACTTTTGGCCCTATTTGTCCTGACACAAGTTGCAAATTTATTCCTCCGGTTGGAAAAGAAATAAGAGAACTTATCCATTTTCTGCAAATTGGAATTTGAAATATTGTGATGTAATTTATTAAGTTACAAATAATTAATACTTCGACAATAGCTGGACAACAGCGACCTGTATACTTTTGGCCCTACTGGTCCTGTCGCAAGTTGCAAATTTATTCGTTCGGTGTGTGAAGAAATAAGAGAACTTATCGATGTTCAACAAATTGGAATTTGAAATATTGCGTTGTAATTTATCAAGTTACAAATAATTAATACTTCGACAGTAGGCCCTACTGGTCCTGCCGCAAGTTGCAAATTTATTCGTCAGGTGTGAAAAGAAATAAGAAAACTTATCGATTTTCAACCAATTGGAATTTGAAATATTGAGATGTAATTTATCAAGTTACAAATAATTAATACTTCGACAATAATTAATACTTCGACAGTAGGCCCTACTGGTCCTGCCGCAAGTTGCAAATTTATTCGTCAGGTGTGAAAAGAAATAAGAAAACTTATCGATTTTCAAAAAATTGGAATTTGAAATATTGCGTTGTAATTTATTAAGTTAGAAATAATTAATTCTTCGACAATAGCTGGACAACAGCGACCTGTATACTTTTGGCCCTAGTGGCCCTTCTGCAAGTTACAAATTTATTCGTCCGGAGCGATATATGTGTTCGCAACTCTGGGTCCTCTGAAGAGATCTTTGATTTAGGTTAAGAAACACTTCGTTTCTACAAGTGAATTTTGTCTTCACTGGTTCTGCCACAATTTACAAATTTATCCGCTGTGAAAAGAACTGAGAAAAAAGATCAATTTTCAACAAATTGGAATTTTGAATATTTCTGATAAAAAAGAAAAAGCGTTTCTTGCTCTGTCGATTGGTAATTAATTATAGTAAAAAACCAAGATTTCATTGAACTCATTTTACAAATTTACAACACAATTTACAAATTTATCCGCTGTAAAAAGAACTGAGAAAAATGATAAATTTTCAACAAATTTAAATTTTGAATATTTCTGATAAAAAAGAAAAAAGGCGTTTCTTGCTCTATCAGGTGGTAATTAATTATAGTGAAAAACCCAAGATTTCGTTGAACTCGTTTCAGCAATATATGTGTTCACTATTTCAAGTTCTCTGAAGAGATCTTTAATTTACGTTAAAAAACACTTCTTCGTTGCGAGTGCATTTTTTAAATTTTCTCTGTGACAAACTTCCCACAATGTACTGAATTCTCCTCGCATTGAATTGAATTACGCATTAAAGTGTAGTTTCATTCAGAAACCGTTTCTAACGAGATATCGAGGACCAATCCGCCGACGAACAGAATCTCCCCGACGTGTATCGATTCCGGGGCTGTGCGCAGTATTTGCATATCTATTATCAGCAAATTATCCGATTCCTCTTAGAAACGTTAAAACCTTCGCTTCCGGCGAGTTTTAACAGTACTCGTTGCCTGTTGTTATCAGCGCGAACGACTCGCTCGAACGTCGATCGAATTGCAATAATCGAGCGCGACACTTGAACGAGCTCGAGGCTCTCGTACCTTCGTGGAATCCGTTCATCGCGTACAGTTCTCCCAAAGCAGAAGTGAACAGCTCGAATCGATCGTAGAACGACGAGGAAAAGACTTTATCGCTGTGATAAGACGCCGACGAAGGAAGAGTGAAAAAATGAAGAACGATGAGAAATGCTAGTGGCGTTGCCTCGCTTGTTGAACGTATCGCGCAGACACGGCTAACAGATTTGATTTATTAGGTCGATGCGAAAGAACGGTTTCTCGATGTTTGTCGAACGTAGCTGAAAACGAAATTCTACAGTTCTAAAGTAATTTCCACGGGATTTGGTTAGTCATCGGTGTCTTTGTTACGCTTCTTCCAAATAGAAACTTTTAATTTTCTTTCTTTTTTTATTTTGGATTCTATAGTCCGCGAGCGAGAAGATTGCTTCGTTACTCGTTTAGAGGTTATTTCAGATGCGAAAATGCAATCTTTTGGCGAGAGTACAATAGAATCTGTGAATTTTACGAGAGTACTTTTAGTAACCTATTTTTTACAGAATTTCTTTCGCAAGAATCGATCGAAGTGAGTAGAAATAAAAGTTAATCGTCCTTCAACGATCTTAAATGATGTGTGAATTTTCAAACATTTTATTAGAAGGTAAGTAGACTATTTATCTTCTTTGTTTACCTATAAAAGGACCACCGACTGTGATTATGTCTCTTTTGAAAACAAGCAGGATTTTTTTGAAGAATTTTTGTTTGTTACTATAAGTGAACTTATAGTATAAGAATGTGTAAATATAAATGAATTTTTATTTCTTACTATAAGTGATTATGTCTCTTTTGAAAATAAGCAGAATATTTTGAAAAATTTTTGTTTGTTACTATAAGCGAACAAGCTGTTCAAATGATCTGTTTGAAGTGCTCCACCCTGTAGAGACTTCGGTTCAAAGTTCGATAATTTTGTACGCTTTCTCGAATGTTGAAAATTGTTTTTATACGTTAATAATATTCTATATCCATGGAACTTAAAAAAAATTCACAAAAATTGATCTTTTCAAGCTTCTACACTAATTTTCCCTGTGAAGGATGCCTCCTGTTTTCTCTTGATACTTGATTCATCGAGGACCAAAGACAATGACAACCAACAACGCGAATTTCTCCGGACAAGTGATGGTGATTTGCAAAAGGCAAGTTGGTACACATTTTACATCAACACATATGTGTCTACGTCAATTATTTATTTCTGGATGACTTCTAGTCTCATAATTTCACATATAAATTTCCCAGTGATTCAATTTGACATCATTAGTGTTCGGTGATACGATAAATAGTGATGTTTGTTAACATAAGTTGTTTCCACTTGCAGCGAGTCATTATTATAACAGTTATTATAACAGTTGAAAACAAGATGTCGGTGAATCTCGTTTTGCATCTATTATTCAAAACTTAAAAGTATCGTATCGTATTTTTATTTTCAATTCGTACTAAAGCCTTAATAAATTCAACCCTTTGACAGTATATTTTTTTATATTATCGATATTATAACATCAATATTTTTTTTTTTACTTCATGGAGCTGCCAAGTTTAAATAAACATAAATTGCCGCTGATTTAAATACGATACTGTGGTGTTCCGTTACGATAAATTAAAAGAAGAATAAATGTATGTAAACAAGTTTATAACGAAACAATTTTCGCACTTTGCGATCAGTTTTCAATCCATTGTTTTGCACAAATATTTTTCACGATCCCCATTGCGTTGGTATTTTTAGATAAAACAATTTTTCTATCGAAATAATTAATTCGGGGCAGTGTTTGTTTTAATAATTAATATCAGGAATCGTGCATCGGTGCGTTTTACGTGCATTGCGCTTAACTCAGCTGTGGTGGATTAATCGGTTGAGCAATTCGCAACGACGGAATTATTAATAAAACAATCGACACGCGATCGTTTCACGAGGGTGTACGTTTGAAATTAGAAATTTCCAGAGTTCATTAATATTTAATGTTTCGAAAGCGTTGGAAATGTTCACAGTAAATCGAAAACCGGGGACGGGGGTTATTCCGCGTAGAAAAATAAATTAAAATCATAAAATATTCTCCCACGAATGATTCATTCGATTTTAAAAACGAAATTTCGTCACACGAACGACAAAAGGTGAAAGATAAAATGTAAACTATCATTCGACTGCGTGTGTACTTAAAGCACGACACTGACTTAAAAATATTATATACACAGATACAAATATTATATACAAATATTATATATACAGATAAATATGGTGTCTATCGTATCGAGTGTAAAATACGTCTGACTGCATGCAATTTAACGTCACTCGCGTTTTCTCTGTTTTATACGTTTTCGTTTCGCGAGCATATAAATTCGCCATAGCTTTTGACAGAGAAGAGAGAAGAAAATTATTCTGCGAACAGATCCTCGAAACGCGAACTCAATAATAATTCTAAGATTCGTTTAATTACAATACGAATCGTCTTCGCGAGGGTTAAAATTCAAGATCGAATATTGTTATAATATAATACAATATATAAAGATCGAGTACTTTCGCTTTTTTAGGTATTCGATATATACGCGATTGAAAAGCAATTTTCTTTTACGTGACTCGAATTTAACACATTCTGGAGTTAAACATTTTCAGTAAAAATTTTCGTGACTTTATTAATGGCCATTTGGTAGCTAGTACACGAAACTGAAGAATTTAGCCTATTTTTCAGCCTTGATTGAGATAAAATTTTAGCAATCCTCGATGCCATCACTGTTCAGAGAATAATGTACAATCAGGAAACCATTACTGTCTCCTTTACTGAATACAAATTTCAGGAAGACAATATGACTTTATGAGATCCGATATATAGGGTATTAGTTTTATCTCAAGACGATAGAATATCTCACGAGTAACTAACAGTATCGAAACAATGTTCTTTCTTTGTGTGGGAGAGTGGACAAATTATTTATACCATATAATATTCCCTTTAATGTCAACTAATTTTTGATATCTTCGGTTCTTCGTGAACTATACTTTCCTATAGAGATAAAACAGACACCCTGTATACACTTTTATTATTTTACTGGACAAGATGTTTCTTCGGAACATTTCATCGCGAAACATTTTCTTGCGAAAAATGGAAATATTAACAAATTAGGCTATGCAACGTTGGTTCCGAGCGCGAGGCGATTCCTTCATTTTATTTTTTGTTACTGCGTTAGGAAATTCTGGTGCCGTGTAATTGGCTGAAAATTTGACAATCTTTTGCGAGAAAAGAATTTGCTCATTCGTATTCTGTACTTTTCATCCTCGTGATGAATAGAAAACGTAGAAACAGTAGCAAAATTCGACATTGAATTTTGACGTTGAAATGTATTTATCACTTGCTTCTCTTTTTTTAACGAATCTTCAACAATTTGGAATACAAACACGGCTATAACTGGAGAACAACGTCAAATAGGATAAATGTTTGTGTGAACTTTTTTCGTTGTCTTTGCGTCCCCAATTTAACGCTGAAGTGGGTCATGTTACGACACACCCTGTGTACCAGAGACGAACAAAATTTTATTCGAATAAAACGTACGATGATAAAACGTACAACGTACAATGATTTATTCTATTGGACAAATTTGTATTTGTTCATTCCGAAATATTTAATTTTACAATCCAAATTCTAATGTTCGACAAGAAATTGATAAAAAGTTCTTTATCTTTTATACAGTACAAGTGAGATTTATTGGATCAGTTACCTCGATCGTTGCACGAGTTTCGATACTTGCACGAATTTGTCAACCTCCTTTTCTTGCAATCATGGTCCCACCATATTATCTTAATCTCCAAGTGTCCACTTAATTCCACTTAATTCAAAGAAACGTCTAGTGAGATTTATTGAATCGGTTACCTCGATCGTTGCACGAGTTTCGATACTTGCATGCATTTTCAACCCCGTTTTCTTGCAATCATGGTCCCACCATATTATCTTAATGTCCAAGTGTTCACTTAATTCCACTAAATTCAAAGAAATGTCCAGTGAGATTTATTGAATCGGTTACCTCGATCGTTGCACGAGTTTCGATACTTGCATGCATTTTTAACCCCCTTTTCTTGCAATCATGGTCCCACCATATTATCTTAATCTCCAAGTGTCCACTTAATTCCACTTAATTCAAAGAAACGTCCAGTGAGATTTATTGAATCGGTTACCTCGATCGTTGCACGAGTTTCGATACTTGCATGCATTTTCAACCCCGTTTTCTTGCAATCATGGTCCCACCATATTATCTTAATGTCCAAGTGTTCACTTAATTCCACTAAATTCAAAGAAATGTCCAGTGAGATTTATTGAATCGGTTATCTCGATCGTTGCACGAGTTTCGATACTTGCACGCATTTTCAACCCCGTTTTCTCGCAATCATGGTCCCACAATATTATATTAATGTCCAAGTGTTCACTTAATTCCACTTAATTCAAAGAAACGTCCAGTAAGATTTATTGGATCGGTTACCTCGATCGTTGCACGAGTTTCGATACTTGCATGAATTTTCAACCCTGTTTTCTTGCAATCATGGTCTCACCATATTATCTTAACGGATTCAAAGAAATGATTGGTTACAGATCTCTGTGACAGAGGCAGGCAAAATTTAAAGGCATTCGTGTTCACGTATCTGACAGGTTAGCTCAAATTCCCAGTAGCCTAAGAACTTAATACCGACACCTCCTGGTGTTGCCTTCCTAGGTGGAAAATAGTTTCTCCATCGGACGGTTCGTTTTTTCTTCTTTCTTTTTTTGTGGAGTTTATACGGTGTGCGCGTTGCGGTGAACTGTTGTTTCTCTTTTATTCGATACGTTCGTATAGTTAGTCAAACTTTTATTAAAAACTTGCCAACACGATGCTTAAGTTTTTAATAAAGATTTATGTTCGCGAGAGGTAAAACATGGGAGAACCAACATTATGTGTACTTTGGAAGAGATGATGGAATACCTTTAAACGCTGAAGTGTCCAAATTGTGTACTTACGGACGTACGATGTATGGAAATTATTTTTTAATAACGATACTCGAACTAGAGTGTAAACATTTGTAGAGAGAAGAAATATAGTTTTGGATCGAATTCATTGGAATTGAGAACAGAGAGAATTAAATAATATTGACTGTACATTGACTGTATATTGACTGTACATTGACTGTACATGGACTGTATATTGACTGTATATTGACTGTATTGACTTATTAGTTGTTACTGCTGCTAATCTCGTCACCTGTTTCATGGTTCTGTTTTCTGTGTTGGCAAGAGGTGTCTTTTGGTGGAAAACAGTTTGGCCGGAGTTCGATGTGTTCGTTCATTTACCTGTCGTTTCAGTTTCGTCCAATCTCACTGTCTGGGCCACCGTGTTCGTCACTGTCGGCAGACTGGTAATTGTTTTCAGGTAATCGATAGAAAAACATCTGTAGTTCGCGCGCGAGAAGATTGCACAGAACCAACCCCAACTCTAGATGCAATCTTCTCGCGCGTGTACTATATTATAGAAAGTGGAGAGCTTTTTAGAGCAACACGAGACGAAAGAAATATTTAAAAAAGGATCGCAACAAATGATCGTCATAAGTGTCTCGAGATAATCGTATTATTGAAATAATAATTAAAGTAAATAAATAGATGTTCGTGTAAAAGAAACAATGTAATTACTTTTCTTCCATTCGATGACGGACACGAATTTCGCAGCAACTAATTATAATCGACATTAATGTACTTCGTTATTATCTATGGGGTTACGTCTTGCAACTAATTTTTCTCCAACTTTTCTTAAAGTTATAATCGCCCACGAATTGCGACTTAAGCGTTAACCGTGGTACCCTTTCATTTTCCCTTCCATGGTAGTTATCCCGGACGAGGAAAGCACCGATGAAGTTTAACTAGATCTTTTTTTCGATCGACAGCTTGCCAAGATGCAAACCATCGAAGTTCTACGACCAATGGCTGGCACGGAAATTGATGATTTTCTCCGGCTGCTTCGCCATCTTGTTCAACGTGCCGTATTGCCTCATTTACACGTATAACGAGCAAGGCAATTTAGTAACTACGAGATTCTTTCATTCGTGGTGAGTAAACGAGGTTGAAAAACACTTGTGGAATGTTTCTCGCGCAAAAACCAATAAGCTTGTTTTTTTTGTAGTCGAATCAAAGATTCAATAACATTTCCCGGTATGGCAACGGAAACCTAATAACATTGCGCAAGACTGTGTACAACCTGTATTCGATTCTTCGCACGAATTGTACAAACCAATCGCGGGACCTGATTTCTTACAAATGTCATCCAGTCGCGAAGAAACCTTATATCGTAGAAATTCTAACGCTTGGAAAAACCGCAATCTTTAAAGATTTCTTTAATCAAAAGACAGGGAAGGGTAGTCGTCACAAGCAACTCGATCACATTATTAAAAATCACGTCCCAGACGTTGAAAAAAGTTTGATGGCATAATTAAGGGAACACCCATAATTTCTTCACTTCATAACTTCTATGACCCGCCGGTTGTCGAATATTTCATTTTAGTGGGAGTCTTGGGAGGAACGTACGTCTCGCTCTGGTGCATCTGGACGCTCTGTGGACTGCCATGGAGACTGACTAACCCACTGCTGACCACTTCAGACCACTTCTGACCACTGCTGACCACTTCTGACCACTTCTGACCACTTCTGACCACTTCTGACCACTGCTGACCACTTCTGAACACTTCTGACCACTTCTGACCACCTCTGACCACCTCTGACCACTTCTGACCACTTCTGACCACTTCTGACCACTTCTTACCACTTCTGACCATTGCTGACCACTGCTGACCAGACACTAATTTTCTTTTTTTGTTTCAGTTTTTTCTGTGTTTAATTAATTTGATTTGTTCCCACATATCTGTATTTATTCTCTGATTTAAATTTGTACTTGTTTTTCCATGTTTATTTTTTCTCACTGCTTCGTTTATTTTGTCTGTTACTGCATAACTGTGTTTAACCATTAACCAACTTCATTTCTATTTTCTATCATGCCTTGATTTTGCATCTCGATCAAAATTACTAACTGTAGAATAATTAATCATTTGCCATACAACAATGAGAATATATTGAAAGATTGATATTATGAAAACGCGAAAATATTAATTACAATCGAGTTTCCTCATAAAAATTTATGGAAAGCATCGATTATCATAGATTTCAGCAATATATTGATGTTTAGGTATGATAATTCTTAACAACCGTTGTAGGGCCATAGTTTGAAAAATTATTAACAATATCCTACTATAACGGAAGGAGGTATCGTTTTTTTTTAATCTGGACAATCCAGATAATTCGGGTAAACCGAAACATCTGAGATCCATCAACACGTTGACCGTCAAGTCAGTGTTTTATATTTAAGGACGTTCTCGAACTGTAGCGTAGAAAGTAAAAATGTTTGATAGTTTGTCGTTGGACTTGTTATTTTATAGCATTGCTAACAACAGTAACGTATGAATGGTTGCGAAAAGAAAGAGAATAGAGTTTTAAGATGGATTATGAAATTGCCTTCAAAATGGACAAAAGTTATCGAACAAAACGGCGCACGTTTGATCTAAATCCGAAAGTTCAAACTTTGTTAATTTCATCGTCGAAGTGAAGAGAAAAAACGCTCAGAACTTTTTACTTTATACCTAATATATTACTTTACCTAATTACAAGATAATATAATACAAAAGAAATTTGATCGCAAAACGGTGGACATCCACAATATCCGCCTTGTGAACGATCATTTCAACAATTTCCCTCTCTCGACACCTAATTATACCACTGTGCGACGTTGTTAGTAGCAGAGCATTTTTTCGATTCCTCCTCCGTCTTTCCACGGTGGGTTGGAAGATTTTTTTCCCGTGAACGCCCGCGGCATCCTTGCTCGAGCGCTCGGTATTCCTGTCATGAATTCAATTTCAACCGAAAGCACGACGAATAAAAGCTGAGTTTGCAGCTTGTACGATCTTCAGAATTGGCTGCAGTTCACGATGTTCGGCGTAATACCAGCCGTTCTTCCGCTGGTAGCGAACCTGATCATGTGCCAGTCCGTCAAGGAGACTCTCGAGCAGAGCTAGCTGGTACTAAAACGTACAAATTTACGCGAAGGGAACCGTTTGATGGTAGGTTGAATCGAGAACGACCATCCTATGGGAACCAACAAATCGAATATTCTTTGTGTCGTTTTTTTTCGACGAGTCGCTCGAAATGTACCATTTTTCGTTAATCGAGTGAAATAACTCTATCAACGAAATATATCACGATGGAGCCTTCTGAAAAATAAGTAGAACAATTTTCTCGATTGTTCGTACGTCCATAAAATTATCGATAGCGTCTCGAGTAATATTCGAGAATTGCCAATTGTCAATATGTGCGAAGCACGATTGAAGAATTTTTTTTTGTTGCAACTCGTCGAACTTAAGGAGGCTCTCGAAGAGGACAACGAATGCAATAGAATTGAGCAGGACTTTGTTTCTGAAACCTCGCGTTCGAGTTAAGAAAACACGAGCAGTGGTGGGGATAAGTCGTGTACACCAATCCGGGTAATAAATTTCAACAAGACCCCGGACAATTGCTGTATTGATATTTGTCAAAATTCTGTGCAGGGAAAGAAAGAAAATTATATTAGATTCAATGTTATTATTTGTACAAGGTATTTATTTGTATTTAGGCGTATGTATATGTAAACAAAGATTGGTTTTCGTTTATTTTATTCTTCTAGTCGCGACACTGTTACGCGAGGCTCGCGTGAATCGCGTTTATCGCTGTAAACGGTTTGTTTTACAGCGTGGTGTTCTCGTTTCTCAGGATCAAGCCCAGATGACTGCCGTGCTAGTTGGAATCGTGTTCGTATTCATCGTGGGCGAGTTGCCAATTCATTTGACGTCTCGGCGCAGCGCCTTGTCTCTTCTTTACGGGGGAGATACAACGAACCTCCCGAAACACTACGTGGAGGGGTAAGCATCATCGTTTGCATTTACACCGAACATAGATCGTTTCTGGATCATGCCGAGCACCGAACGGAATAATAAAGATGATTCACTGGGTCGGGTGTGTCGCGAGTAACGATACCTGACTTCGAAACGTGGCTCGTTTCTAATGGAAATTTATTCGTTTCTTTAATCAAATTTTTATGAATTTCACCATTCACGGTTTTAATCAAGAATAAACCGGAACGATTAATATCGGTGTGGTTAAATTGCCGTCATTTGTGGGGATCAGTGAAGGGAAACGTACAGTATTGTCGATGTATTGCGAGGATATTTAATTCCATGTTTCGTATGTGTTTTAAATATACAGAGTATGGTGCAGGCTACCGATTTTAAAATCTGTTGGTCCGGTTAGATCGTACGTGAATAAATGTTTTTTCAAATATTTCTTCAGATATTTATTAAAACATTTATTTAGATATTTATCCAGATATTTATTAAAATATGTATTCAGATATTTAGCCAGATATTTTTCAAAATATTTATTCAGATATTAACCAGATATTTCTTAAAATATTTATTCAGATATTTATCCAGATATTTATTCAGATATTTATCCAGATATTTATTAAAATATTTATTCAGATATTTAGCCAGATATTTATTAAAATATTTATTCAGATATTTATCTAGATATTTATTCAGATATTTATCCGGATATTTATTAAAATATTTATTCAGATATTTATTAAAATGTTTATTCAGATATTTATTAAAATATTTATTCAGATATTTATCCAGATATTTATTAAAATATTTATTCAGATATTTATCTAGATATTTTTCAAAATATTTATTCAGATATTTATCCAGATATTTATTAAAATATTTATTCAGATATTTATCCAGATATTTATTAAAATATTTATTCAGATATTTATCCAGATATTTATTCAGATATTCATCCAGATATTTATTAAAATATTCATTCAGATATTTATCCAGATACTTATCCCGACAAAATTAAGAATTTTTTCACACGTTTCACGAATAATGATATTAGTTCTCGAATAATATATTCAAAAGTGCAACAATTTGTACGACGAGACTTTGTTACGTTCGTGTACAATTCCGCACCAAGATACTAGACGAGATCTAGAAACAGTATCTCCCCTCGGTAGCAAATTTTCTTCTTGCGCAACGTAGCTAACCAAATAAGAATAGCCCTTCGACAGTATTGATCACCGTACTGCGGATTTTATCCATTTAAGGCATATGTTAATACGGGGAAGCATATTATTATGCAAAACGTGTGCAGAGTGTATTCGATGAATTAATGCGACAATATTTATATTTCATTTCGCATGAGTGCGTATATTCTGTAGTCACCTGGAATATGTTTCTCATATTCGTGTACTTCGTAAATGCATCCACTCTGCAGTCTACGAATCATCGATGCACCCTAAAAACGAACCACTGATTATCTAAGGGGAACACGGTTCGTCAAACCCGTGGGCGAAGCTATAAACGTCTGCGTGTACTTTTCGATTCAATTGTAAACAGTGATATTACTCGATAGAGTAAATGTTCAATAACATTCTGGATAAACATCGACAATAATGGTCGCGTGTTTGCACAGGTTTCGAATGTATGCGACCCTCCTCGATGCAGTCTCGGGTTGTTCGGCCAACTTGGTGCTGTACCGCTTGCTGAATCGACATTTTCTTTCCCATTTAAAACGTCTTTTCACCGGCAAACATTCTCGTGGAATCGGTACCACTATTAGAAGCAACGTTTCATGCTCGATACGATGAATCGAGTCCAGTGTGAGGAGCACCAAACACTTCGATGAGACCGACACAAGACACAAAACACCAGGATCGTCGATAAACAAAAACCGTGTATATGAACCATCGTTCGCTGAATAAAAATTTATTGATTGTGCCAACTCAATCTAGTCTAAATCGCTGCTCGTCACTCGTCGTGTATTCTTACCGATAATTACGTCAATGTATTCTCTACAGAGACTACAATGTATTCTCTACAGAGACTACAATGTATTCTCTACAGAGACTACAATGTATTCTCTACAGAGACTACAATGTATTCTCTACAGAAACTACAATGTATTCTCTACAGAGACTACAATGTATTCTCTACAGAGACTACAATGTATTCTCTACAGAGACTACAATGTATTCTCTACGGAGAATATAATGTATTCTCTATGTATTCTCTACGTATTCTCTATGTATTCTCTATGTATTCTCTATGTATTCTCTATGTATTCTCTATGTATTCTCTATGTATTCTCTATGTATTCTCTATGTATTCTCTATGTATTCTCTATGTATTCTCTATGTATTCTCTATGTATTCTCTATGTATTCTCTATGTATTCTCTATGTATTCTCTATGTATTCTCTATGTATTCTCTACGGAGAATATAATGTATTCTCTATGTATTCTCTATGTATTCTCTATGTATTCTCTATGTATTCTCTATGTATTCTCTACGGAGAATATAATGTATTCTCTATGTATTCTCTATGTATTCTCTATGTATTCTCTATGTATTCTCTACGGAGAATATAATGTATTCTCTATGTATTCTCTACGGAGAATATAATGTATTCTCTATGTATTCTCTACGGAGAATATAATGTATTCTCTATGTATTCTCTACGGAGAATACAATGTATTATCGGATTTTCGGCGTCCGCTTAGGCCTGCTTCGAGCGTAGGCCTAAACAAGATAACGTGCGCGGTTGGACTTGAGTTAAACTAAACATTTGGCGCCGATCGGCCCGCTAGCTTTCCTGGAAGGCACGAGTATCCTTTACAGGGGGTCTTGTGCGACGACCGAGCGTGAGAATGCATGGGGATGAAAGGAAATACATGTGGTTCGGAGAAAGTGAAGAGTGTTTGGGAAAGATGAACGATTAGGATGGCCGAACGTGACCGAATGTCTGAAGTGAGAGAGACTGAGGTTTGGAACGAAAGAGAATGAATGGGAACGACTATATAGAGCGCGAGAAGAACGCAGTATGGGATAGTATGACAAAGTATGACAAAGTATGACGACGAGAGTATGTCCGAAGAGTGTGTCGCGGACAGTATGACTGAAAAGACGATAAGACGAGACAATTAAAAGACGTACCAAGCGAAACTAACCACCGACGCTACATCTAATACTATTATCATTGTAATATATAATATCATTAAATATACTTTAATATACCGCACGAGGACAACAGTTATTTGGGGGCTCGTACGGGGATCAAACACTCAAAGACCTCTTCTCCAGAGATCCAAGTGATAGGAGGAGAGAAAAGAACAACAGTATTCTCTACGTATTCTCTACGGAGAATATAATGTATTCTCTACCGCTAAACGGTAACTCTCTACGAAGACTTTCGCCAAAACGGTAACTCTCTACAGAGACATTCGCCAAAATGGTAACTTTTACCGATTACCTCATATTTCCACGCAGTGGGGATTAAGTCAAGCTGCTATCATTTTATTGTTTCTCTACGCGAATCTTGAGTTAAAGTGCGCAGGTGAAAACGACTTTAAACTATATTATTTGTTTCGTGATCCGTTACGGTCCCGTGACACCAGCAACGTCGCTGCGAACGAAGTCGGATGTACGTCAAACGGACATTTGTAATTACGCGACATACTCGGTGACGACGAAGTTGATTTACACCATAGGTTCCATACGTGTAACGAGTATACCGGACAGCCGAAGAGATTACTCCGGAATGAAATTCAGATTCAGTGTCAGAATTTTTCAGAAAGATTATCTCATTGTTGGTCAGAATCTCGTATCGAACTAGAAACCAATACGACTCGCGATAGATAATTATGTCCTGTTATATTGTATTTCGCGAAACACCTTTCGAGTGAATTTAACAAAGATTCAATTTTTGAAAGAGCAATTCAATTTTATACGAAGAAAGTTACACAAACTTATTTCTTCATCTTTCTCGTAATAAAGACAAGTTTAAAACGAATTAATTGCATACTTAAATTATTCTTTTTCTTCTTTGTTTTCGATTATCGAGGTCTGTTTCAAGTGGGACACACTTTACATCGTGGCTCTGTGGTCTTAAAATTTGAATATCACTCGGAGGCATTTTTATAAGTATTTGTAGCCTTCAAAATATTTTTAAAGGCGTGTCGAACAAAAATATGATAATATGTACCTTAAACATTTTTTCAGCCCTGTAAAAACTCGTGTATCCATAAAAAAACAGCTGAATTGAGATTAATTTCTCTTGCTCGCATCTTATAAACTACGAATTATTTTTAATCTTTAAATTACAGAAGACACCGAGAAATATTTCAGATAAAAGTTGTACGGTTTTTAAAGATTAATAAATTAGTAGAAAAAAATTAGAAAATTCGACAATCTTTGATAAATAACGAATACTTTAATTATCTTTAATGATAAAATCACCAGGGGTTTGTGATTCCCTTGTTACATTCGTACATCAGATTTCTTACACACTATGATAAATAATTCCAAGTGAAATAACAGTACCAATGTAACTTAAATTCATCCTTTAATCGATTCGAACGCCAAGTTCATATTTACCGGTTACTTTACGAAACAGTTTCATTTTCGTGAATCATTACTTGTGAAAAACTCGGGACCCTTTGCTCTTTAAACTAAAAGGATTTTTCCGAGTTCGCTGAGAAAGCTGCCCGTTCCAAGCGCGAACCTCGCGTTTCTCCATCACCGTTTTACCGTGCTTTTTTATCCAATTCTCGCAAGTAGCCACGGAGACAAATAACTCCGAAGCTGGTGGAAAATGATCATTCTGTGTTTCCAGTCTCTTCTTAGGAACAGTGATGTGGTTCGACACCATATAGTAAATAAACTCGACCAAGCTCATCACCGATCCGCCTAGACACAGTCCGAAGATTCCTCCGAAAGAGGCTGAAATATTATTCTATTTACACATTGCAATATATCCACTGATATTTACAATACATCGTACTTGAAAACGGAGAAAATATAACAGAAAAATTTATTTCCCCTGATTTGAGTTTGACACCACGAACATTGATTCTCGTGAGTACGATGTACAGTACGCACGCGAGGAGATTGCATCTGGAGTTATGACGAGAGCAATTCGTTCTGAGGCTCGCGTGCGTAACACGCTTGCGATTAACAGGAGGTTAGAAAGACCGAATCGGTGGCAGTTCGAATAGTACAGGATTGAGCGTTAAATATCTACGATTAACGTTGAAATTTTCAGCCGCTGATAAATTTGCAACAGGCTTCGTAAATTTTCGAGTATCTATTATTTTAACGATAGATATGCAAGTATCGTTTAAAGTCTACTTTGAAAAATAGTTAAGGATTAATTTGATCTGTAACATCGAGTTTAATCTTAGAGCGATGAAATCGAAATTACAAACTGTAGCACGTCGTTGAATCCTTAAGAAAGAATTCTAGGGACGTTGATTATAAAATCCACGATATCTCGTTCAGAATTGTTTTTAACGCGAAAGTGTATATAACGAGAAATATCGGAAATTATTTTAGGAAACTTTTCTCTTCTGTGCAAATTTTCGATAAATTTCACAGTAACCGAGATAGTAATTATTATTGCATAGGAGTAGACGTATTTCTTATAGATTTAAAAGAGTACACTTGTACGAAGTAGTGTAGTGAAAAAAAAAAAACTATTCTATCCCGTTGTAAACCGACGTCGTTTTATTATTCAAGGGATAGGAGTCGTTCAAAATCTGGGAGACTTCTTAGCTGACGGGTTCGTTTTGTTCCTGAATTTATAGCGTTACTCTCCCCGCTTGGCGAAACTTTTCTATACCTCCTGTGGTCTGGTGTAACTTCTCGAGCACTTTGTTAGTTCCGTAACGAACTCGGTCCGATTTTACTTTATTTCTCCCGTCTATTCCCCCCCATTTAGCCACTTACGCGGCGTCAGAGAAATAGCTCGAACATGTAGATACTTTTTGAGAAAGTTTCCCTTACCGAGTAGACCGTCCCATCTCAGGATAGTTTGCTTGCGGTACTCGAGGTACGTGCCATCTCGGAAATACACGTAGAGGAACGAGGTGGTCTTTGCATTCAAACCGTGCCTGCAAAGAAACGCGTGTAAAATTTCCTGTTCTTGAATCCGAAGGAAAAAGATGCACGAGATTATGTTCCTCGACTATGAATTTCCAGCGACGTGAAACGACAGCGTAAATGTCTCATCTCGAGAAACTAATCCAACGTTACATACTGTTCCTCATGTTTGTGTTTCATGGATTATTTAATGGAAGACGTTACCGTTACGGTGACTCTATAATTAAGGAATATCTCTCGAGTACGAACGAAGTTTCTACGTAATCTGTATTACGAATATTAAATTTTAGAAACGAATATTAAATGTTTACTTTGACTGCAAAGTGAAGAAACAAAAAAGAGAAAGAACAATGGTAAAGATGGATGCATCGACAGCTTACTAGAATAATAAAATTGTAGAATGTATACGTTCGTGTCGTCTCGATAACTATCTTCAATTAACCGATAATTAACTGAAGGTTACAGTTACTTACGTTAATTCCGAATCGTATTCTATGTCCTCTATTCTTATCGATTCACTGGTCACTTCGTACGATTGGTCGTTGCATTGTGGAAGACAGCTGCAGTCGTTGATGTGCGACACCTTAACTTGCGATATGCTTCCTGTTTGAAGATTACACGATTCGAAGTGGTGTATTATTGTCTACGTTTCTTTATCGAGGGGCCCAAAGGCTGAGTTTCACGCTACCCCTTCTTTTACGTGGCGCGCATCCAGTTGCATGGTTTCAACGCTAGATGGCGTTACTATACTGTGTGACGTAAGTCCGACTACGCGAGAAGGAGTGGGGGTAGAACGTAGTCAGCCATTGGTCGTTCGCGTTAATCTCTGATAGTGTGCAACGTTGAATTGTACAATTATTAAATTTCATATGGTACACGCAACCCTCGATAAAGTAACGCGCTCGATCGAACGAATAAATACCGCAGTGGCGAAAGTAATTCACGTATTAGTGGCGAAACGCACTTCACTTTCGCTACCGGTGGAATAAATAGAGTGGAAATGAACTTGGTCCGGGTAAAATATTAACGCAACGATAAATACAGAAACTTGAACGCTGAGGTGTGAATATCGTGCAGTGGTAATTTAAACGTGGCCATTGATCGTTTGCAACGGTATAATGAGAATATTTATTATTCACTTACTTCTGCGAGCTAGAATGCAATCCACATCTGTCAAGTAACAGGTGCGCATATCTGGATCTAGCAACAGACTGGACAAATGTTTGTAACGAGGCAGGAATAATTTATGAATGTTGGCGTAATTTTAATCCCGAATTTGCGAGACAGATTCGAGGCAAACGACGATGTTTGTTCGGAGTGTCGTGTCGCATTTATCGTAACAATTTTTCATTTACGTCATTATGTATTTCATTTAGGGATTTGCCGATAAGCAACAAGTGGAGCGCGCTGTTCGTTCGTAAAATTTCACGATCGGTTTGCAAAATGTTTACAAGTTGATGCAACAACGATGGAAATCTAACCACGCGTTCAAATAAACAAACCGTATATTTTTACCTATTTTTTCGTACCGACGTTATTGTATTAATTACAGAACGTATATTTCATCCAGTTAATTAAGGATTATATTGCACGTAGTGCATTATAACGTGAACAAGATACGACATGAGTTACGTTAACCTTTTGCATGCTATTAGTTGAAATAATTTAATACCGTAAAATAAAGAATGAAGCATTCTTTCGATATCTCAACCCTTGTTGGGGGTCTTCTTTATGAAAATTATTCGTCAATAATATCTGCAATTGTGTACGTATAAAATAAACATGAATTTATCGTTGAGAATCAAGTTTAACGAATAAAAGAATTTTTAGTATTCCCAAAAAGAATTTAAAACACAGCTTGAAACGTCAACAGAGCAACGAATGTACGTTTTCCAAATTACTCGACACGATCGCCTTATACGTCCAATATTTACGAGTAAATTGCAACCTTGAATTATTCGAGTAATTTAATATTCGAATATCTCACGGTTGTTCGAGCGTTACGAGTATACATTGAATATTTCGCTATCGAATAAACGTTGTTCAAATATTACGTTTCTATACACAGCACTACTGTACAATATTTATACACATTACTCACGCTCGTCTGGATAGAAAAAGGGCAGACATCCGCAATAGCCGTACGTATTTCGATGTATGCATTCCGAGATGCAGGTCTGGTAACTGTACATGCGCTCGCCGGAATTCTAGAAATGTCGTGTACGACGAGATAAAAAAAAGAAAACAAAAAGAAGAAAAGAAACATTCGTGGTCGTAATACGTATCGTATTGCGAATATTTGAAAATCGCGTAAGGACAATTATACCTCCACGTACCTCGTTATCGAACAAACACATCCTCTTGCGTAGCGGTATATCGCGAATGTCCTCGGAGCTTTCGATCTTCGTCCCGGCGAGTTCCATCGACATGGTATGCCCTGGTAGCAGAGTGGAGGATTGTGCACCAACATCCGGATAATCTATCGGATCGTGTGTCAGCACTGTGGCACCCACGTACTGCCTCACTGAACTTTTATAGTTTTCAGCATCGATATTCAACGCGACCGATAAACCGATATCTCGGCCAGTACCCGGTACATCCTGAAAACTTGCATTCTCGTACGAGATCCGTGCGAACGTTCGCGCAACAGATGGCTTTAATTTCGAAATTTACAAATAAAGCCGGAAAGTTTAATCGAGGTTGCTAATGGACACCGTTATATCGTGCAGAGTCTGTTAAAAGCGCGTTGAAACTATACTGTGCAATATTAAAAGCGTGCAAAATTCTTTTCACTCAGTAATACCAATATTTGTCCAACACCTGGTAGGTGCAAAGCGGAATTAGACGGCTGGACATCGTTCTCGATCGTTGTTATGTTCGTTTGCGACGAAAGTTCGTCCCTGAAGAACAGTTAAATAAGTCAAGATCTTATACTCGAACAAGGAAAGTAGAAAAAATGAAAGTGATAAACTTGACAGTCTTGTATTCGAAATTTAACGTAATAAAGATTCAAAATTATTTACAAAGCCTTAAATACGATACATTGGGGATTTGAAAATTATTAACGCGGTAGAAAATTCAAATTCGAGTGATTGGAACTAAAGGTTCTCGAATAGTTCGCTTGTACTCGAACAACGAAAGCAGAAAAAATGAAAGTGATAAACTCGACAGTTTTGCGTTCGAAATTTGATGTAGTAAAGATTCAAAATTATTTATAAAGCTCTAAATACGATACATTGGGAATTTGAAAACGATTAACGCGGTAGAAAATTCGATGTACTATATTTGCATATTGGGCGCGAAATTCAAATTCGAGCGATTCGAACTAAAGGTTCTCGAATAGTTCGCTTATACTCGAACAACGAAAGCAGAAAAAATGAAAGTGATAAACTCGACAGTTTTGCGTTCGAAATTTGATGTAGTAAAGATTCAAAATTATTTACAAAGCCCTAGATACGATACATCGAGGACTTGAAAATGATTAACGCGGTAGAAAGTTCGATGTATTTGCATATTGGGCGCGAAATTCAAATTCGAGCGATTCGAACTAAAGATTCTCGAATAGTTCGCTTATACTCGAACAACGAAAGCAGAAAAAATGAAAGTGATAAACTCGACGGTTTTGCGCTCGAAATTTGACACAATAAAGATTCAAAATTATTTACAAAGCCCTAGATACGATACATCGAGGATTTGAAAATAATTAACGCGGTAGAAAGTTCGATGTATTTGCATATTGGGCGCGAAATTCAAATTCGAGTGATTCGAATTAAAGATTCTCGAATAGTTCGCGATTCTCTGACACAACGAAACGAAGTATTATATTTTCGAATTACCAATAATCCTTGGAAAGACCGAAATGATAATTGAAGCCGCAACAAAATCCTTCGTTCGATTTCACCGTTTTGAAAATTTTATCGCAATCGTAGATCTGCCCGAGCCAGGCGCATCTCACCAGTAACAAATTGCAAGGTTGCATCAGCTGTAACACGTAAACGGGTTGTTCCGATTTTCGTTGGACGCGTTCGCTTGAGGAATTCATCGAATCAAGTAATTTTTTTCTTTTTACCTCCAACATGAGTTTCTCGACCGTGTAACCAAGTGTGTCGAGGGCCCAGGACGCGGTTGCGTTATCGATCTCAATTTTATCTGGCCGTATAAGTTTCATCAAGGAAAAGAACAGCCTATTGCTCATGTTGCTATCGAATCCATTCATCAGCCTATATCGAGAATATATGTTTCTAGGAATCGTATACCGTGGAATATAATTTTACGCGTTATCGTCACTGGTCTATCGATTCGCGAGATGTTAATGAACAAAATACGAGATTTCGTCTCAGAATCGATGTCTCGCGCGAAAACGAATCGAAAGGTTTCTTATCATTTCGTAACTCGAAGTTTCGTTAATCGAATCGATTGAAAAAAATCGATTCCGTGAAGAGGTCCGCGTTTTCGTTATCACCCTGTACATTGACAACGAAAGCGTGACTAGATTAAACGTCTGACAATGTTTTAACACGCACACGTTTTGCACGATAGAATTGACGTGCCACGGTAACTCCCGCTTAATTTCCAATGATAAGGATTGAGGGTTCCAGGCGAGAGTGATAAGATACACACGCGATAGAATATTATTTATATTTGTTATGATATTTTTAATAGAGATACTATCAATGAATTCGCGAGCTTTACCCGATGAAAACGAGTCCAAACATAACCTCGCTTGGACAACATTCAATTTCAGATAATGGAAAGTTTTTCGAAAATTGTACATACTGGTGAATAAATAATCGTGCGAATAGGATTGTGTTTGGACTCATTTTCATCGGGAGAACCTCGTCGATTCATTGGAAATACTCTCGCGACGATCTCGTGTATTATTTTCGTAACGATAAAATACGAGAGAGGTTAAAAGTATGGCGAGAGAGAATAAAATAAAAAATAATGTACACCGTGTCCGGTATCTTGTTGGATAATTATTTGTATTAACGAACATCTTTTCTTTTCAATTTTCGAAAATGTAATAATGCAATTGTAGCGAGTAAAGTTCCCATTGTGCACAAATTCTGCCTTGTAAACCGCATAATGTTAACGTGGGTCAAATCGAGGAATATTATTTCGTATATCTCGCGATTCTAGTTCAATACACATGCGTACATATATTCTGAGCGAGCATTAGCATCAGGATCGAGGTAATATTATCTATGGCTTAGAGTTTCGCGTAAATGTTCCTAATTACGTAAACAATTGTACGATTTCCATTGTTCGGGTATTATTTTTGTCCGGCTTAATCCACTGCTCGATAGAAAACAATAATCTTTCAACGGAACGATCGCAAACTGGTTCAATGAATATTTTATTACCGCTACGTTCGAAACCACCGAATATTCACTGACCCATTTGATGGTCCTTAATTAAATTACTAACCTAACCCAAACCTAACCTAGATCACATCTAGAAGAGATTACAAATACAGTATGTTGCAACTGAGAAAAAGAAAAATCAAAAAAAATTAATTGGTACCCTCACCTGGGCAATATATATGTTAAGGTCAAGGTCGTTTACAAGGTGTTCGTCGATGCAAATAATTATCATCTTTCACGTATAGCAAATTTAAAACCATGTGTTAAAGTATATACTGCGAAACAATTTTGAGAAAAGTAAGTTTCTTCTTCGATGTTTGGATATTTGTTGTAAGTTCTCGACAGAAAATCTTTTCGTCAATTACATTCACAAAGACGTGTATACATATTTAAATCACAACGTGGAATCTTATTTTTCTTCTAGATTTTAATTAACATGTGTTGTCGATGAGATCTCACAGTGAGGGTCTAAGTTAAGGTAGAAACGTCGAATGAGAAACACGGTAATATTTTTTCAAAATTGTTTCGAAGGACCACCAGATTTAATCATTTATTTTATAAGAGGGCATTGCAGTGCCACGTAATCGTCACTTACAATTTCTGTGCAATTAAATCGGCATGAGGTTTGTAAACTTTATTGTTATTGCATATAGTGATCCCAGGGAACGGTAGATCCTTGATGGGATTCGAGGTGTCGATGACCGTGATCGTGGGATTGTTTGAAAAAAAGATCCACAAGCGTAACATCAAAATTACGCAAAAGGCAATGGCCGACATGCACATCTACGAACAAAGTATCAACGTTTCGTACGGTTGTTTTTTTTTTTTGGAAAAAGAAACGAATAAAACGAACAAAATATAGACAAATGTCACCCACCGTGAGCCACATTGTTCTCTCCGAGTTCGTTTCGCTTGTAACGATGTATCGAAATCCATGCAATCCGGTATTTTTGCAATAATTGAAGAAACATCTCTTCAAAGATTTCACGAAACTCGATCGACGCTCTGTCACGATACATTTGAAAGATTTTACGATACGTTTTAAACAACGAATGAAAAATTGATAAAAAGCGAAAATTCGACAAGAATTAAGAATGGACAATGATGTAGAAATATAGAAACTTTTTATTTCAATGCACAATATCGTTGTATTTTATTATTCTCTGTGTCAATAGAACGTTAATAGAAACGAAGAGTATCTACGTAACGATCGTCGACCATGTGATTAGTTAGAGTAAAAGATCGTGGATGAATAATAATCAATTACTTACTCGAGGACTTTTTCATCTTTTCCGTATTGTGGTCATTTTCAGGCATAGTTTTCATTCTGATTTCTCGTCTTGAACGACAGTCGACGCGAACATTCCATCAAACTGACCGAGACGGGATCTATCAAACGAATGAACATGGCAGCCACGCGATACGCCGAGTAGGTTCCTACGTTACACGGACTCCGTCCGGTAGTTGGTCTGTAATTCCACTTTCTACCAATTTTGCACGGTGAATACTAGGAAAAGCTATTATTTGTCTTTGGGTGACCTTCAAACCCACGACCACTTACGCAAATGATACGCCGCACGTGAGAGAACACTGATAGATCATTCGCGATCGATTCACGTTCCTTTTTTTCTTTTTTCTTTTTTTTTTCACAACGTGGAGATTCCTCGCGAGCAATAAAAATCAACTAATGCACTTACCTCGATCGACGAATCGTGAACGAGAATCTCTTGCGGCAATTTTCGTACTCGTGAACATTAATACGCGAAGTAATGAAAACACGAGCAACGCGAGCAACGGAGCCATCGGACTCGTTTATTAAGCGATCGTAACGCGGAACGATATTTACGGTAAACAGGTCGCAAAAAAATTGACGATACGTTCGCAGAGATGAACGTTTCGCGCGGTGTCGCGACGACAAATAGTATTAATTATGAAAAGAATACACGATAACGTCTCGTGTTTTGCATTTCGATATTTCCCAATTGTATGCGTTCGTGTTTGATATTTGTTCGATGTTGCACGTGTAAACATTGCGAGTAAAGCTTTGGATTCTCGTTAAAAGGGAAAAGATGCGAAGGTGTCAAGTACCTGAGATTTGTTTATTTCTCTGGACGAAAATATACTCACGAGTTGGAACGAAATTTTCGACGTTGAGAAGAAACTTTAATGCGAGTCGTGCAAATTGTAAAAATGAAATCTTACGTTAATCTGTCTAATCTACTTTGCATATCGAAACAAATATTCGAGAAACTATCTTTCGTTTCAGAACGCGATCGAAATTTATTTTTCTAGATTAATCAATGATTTACCATGGATAGGTATTACGCATATTGTAACATTAACATTTAGAAATTGAGTAAACATTAATAGTAATCGTATTCCAAAATTAATAACATCGACGCACTTCGCCTTTATAAATTTATTTATATTTTGTTTCACATAACTGGTGATAATTAAAAATTTACGAAAGACAATAGTTGTAAATTATTACAGCTTCCTCGCAGATTATTGATTTAAAATGGTGGATGTGAACATCGCTTTGCTAAATTTTAATTTTTCCCAAAATAATTTCTTGATTAGAACAAACGGTCGAAGTTACTGTAAATTTGTAGCTTCACATCCTCTTAAAAGTATGACTATAGGATGTAACTGTTATGGGATCACTGGTTTTAAGTCTTGTAAATTTAAACTTCGTCTAAGCTAGTTGTAAGGCTATCCTAGAAGAATCACTGCCAAGCAATTATCAAATAAGTAGCTTCTTTAGTGTTCGCTCACTTGTCTCCCCTTACGTATTGTATGAGCAAGTGACCGGGCATGTAGCTGGTCCGGACGGTCAGTTGCTATCTTCTGGTGCGTCAACTTCTAGGGAAAGATGTTTCGATCATTATGTACATACGTAGAAGACTCTCCCTATTGTTAAACATCTTAAATGGTGTCCTCGCGGCGAAATGCGAGGAGAAATAAGATATTTGTTTCGATGATGTCGGTCATTTTTCTCTTGAATCGAGTTTTCCAATAAGGGGAATGCTAGTACCGATTGTACACGTGTACAGTAATAGTGACTGGAATTATAAATTACAGCTTCCTTCTCCTCGTGTAATTCCAAATTATGAGTCGGAGAAAGATACGGATGGTACTTGAATAATTTTAGTAAGTCGATTTTGTGCGATTTTGAACGCACCAAGTATTGCAAAATTATTGATTTTTCTCGAGATAGGTACATCAGTTCGTTACCATCTTCCAAATGTCATTGCCATCTTCCATCGTCTGTTTCGTACATCATGGTTGTTCTTATTTGGAGTCGATTTTCCATCGATGGAAAATTGTACACGAGGCTCCAACTGGCGGAAACTAGTAGGAAGCTTCCCGATCCCACGCTTGAGATAACGGGTATTTGGTCCAGGTACTACGTTCAAGTGAACAATCGACGTTGGCTAAGGCAGGAAACGTACAAAATTGTTCCATGTCTTTCGTTCGATGCTATTTTTTCAACTGTTATTCTATCGCTCTTCTCTTAAAATATCAGATACTTATTAAAGAATTGAAGTCTAAGAATAAGTGGAATTTGATAAATCTTCTCGAGTTGTGAGCGTTGTTGTGACTTCGCTGGTATTCATAGTGCAGCTGAAGATCATGTACGAGAACCAATTTTTTACGTTTCCTACCTTATCGAACTTCGATTGTTCACTTGAAAAAGTTCCTGGAATATCTACTTTTGAACAGAGAGGACGCTTCAACGGACAGATATTCGATGATGTTAGTATTTTAGATCGTGTGTTACCAACATTCGTGAAATAAAATATCTATTATATACCATCCGTGGTAAAAGTGAACAATACCGACTAAAAAATCGATAGTGAATAAACGATGTAGCAATTTTCATTGGAATAAGAAATCCATGATTTCTACAGTTACCTTTACCTAAAATTAATTCACCAATTCTTTAAAAACAAACTTCTCAATTTGATCAAATATGCTTATACGTGTGTTTGTTTAAACACAGGCTGACTGAAAGACCGAATTAATCATTTTTTACAAATTAGTATTCCGTTACAATTTATTCTTGTCATATTTACAATATCATTTTTCTGAATGTATTTGAATGTAAATGGTGCAATAAGATGTAAGGGATGATTTTAAGTGCTCTTTGAAAATTATTGATTTTCAAATGTACTTTAACCAGTTTTAAATCCGAGAGGTGTCGCTAGTACTATTGTTGTACAAATTTAACGAAATTTCATTTTTTACAATAGAAGGATTCGTATTGCCTACCTATATTGATTCGGATTGAAATTGCTCGAAAATATTTCCTATCACTTTTGATATTGAAATAAAACAATTATTATTTTACTCGATTGAATGTTACTTTTCTTCGACATAATATAAGAAGACATTTTACCAGATAAAGACAATATCTTTTTCAAATATACTTTCAAGTTCAATAAACCGAAACAGTTTTTAATTATCCGAGACAGGTATATTAAATTTTTAGAAATATGTTTTTAAGAAAAATTTAACTATCCACCAGACTACTGAAAGCTATATTTCAGCCGAAAGGCATTCTTGATATAAGTTATTTATATTTCACATCGTTAAATGTATAATTAGGTCACGACATCGTAATGGTCAAAATTATGAGGTCCTGAATAATTTAAAGATCGTAAATGACATAATCGTTCTCGTAAATGTTGAAAGTCTAGAAATATTCAAATCTTTTTATAATATAACTGAATAATAAAAGTAATGCGGTTCCTGTGATATCTAACTTACGGAGAAAATCATATTACGATAGTTTTGAAAGACTTAATAAAATCTGTCAGCATTTCGAGACTGATTAATGTTTCAGAATTTTCTTTTAACTATCAAAACTTTTAAGTTTCGAATTTTATTAGGACTCTGGAATTCGTTCAGATTTTCTCTAGAGTTTCAAGTATTTTTAAATTGACAAAATAGTGGTTGACAGTTGCGTTGAAAAGACTTTCAAGTTTCAAAGTTTATTCGAGACTTTGGTGTGTTTTTCAAATAATTTTAATTAATATTAAATATATTTTGATTCGAAGTCTCGAGGGTTTTGTTTAAAAATATGCAAACGCGATGTCGTCTACTCATTGCTACTGTTACAAATTCTGTGCACTTCAACGTGCCACATGGGACGAGTGTGATTACGATCGATTATTAGAGTCGAGATTTCGCGATACGAACGACGCAGGGACAAACGTAAGTGGATTAATATTGACAGCAATCAGACAAATGCTGCAACACTGTTACGCCGGCAGCAGTGAATTGCAATTGAATCAAGAGTTATAAAGTAATAGTACAATTAATCATTTACAGAATTACACGATCTAACGAAATCAGAGTATTTCTAGCCCTTTCGTGAAGTAATTTTGTTTGAATACCATTTGGCAAAAATTTTAGAAATTTAATAAAAATTTGAATTTTCCAAGAAAGTTTAACTTTTTCGAATTAATTGGCCGAACATTAGAGAAATTGCAACACTGAGGAAAATTAAAATTCAATTATATTCAATACGTTCGAGTATTCTAAATATTGGAATAGAATCAATATAAATTTTCTTGATTGCGAGAGTGTAACGTTTAAAAGTTTACAAAAATGTGACGAAATACTAAAATTACGATGTATACTACGAATTAAAATAACTATTAGGCAAAGAACGAAGAGGAGAGATACTTAAGAATTATATGGCAAAGAATACTTCGAAAATTTTCTTTGAAAAAATTCGACGGTTATATATTTTTATTTTAAATATTTATTCGCAATTACTTGAAACGATACACCATTCTTGTTGGAACATCGATACTTAAAAAAAGAGTTAGTAAAGTACTACAAGTAAACTATTATACTTGTTTGACCATGAACAGTGGTCATACTACTTGTCCGACCACATAGGGGGTAATACTACTCGTCTGACAATGGGCGGGCCAGGCTACTTGTCTGACTATAGACAGAGGTAATACTACTTATCTGACCATGGACGAGGGTTATACTACTTGTCTGACTGTATACGAGGCAATACTACTTGTTTGACCATGGACGGGGTTATACCACTTGTCTGACCATAGACGGGGTATAGTCAGACAATTATTAATATATGGTCAGATAGGTAGGCATGCGTGTGTATGGTTAGACACGTATACTACTTGTTTGACCATAGACGGGGGCCATACTACTTTTCCGACCATAGACAGGGTAATACTACTTGTCTGGATATAGACGGAACAATACTATTTGTCTGACCATGTACGGGGCAATATCACTTGTCTGATCATGGACGGGGTTATGCTATTTGTCTGGTCATAGACGGGGTATAGTCAGACAATTATTAATGTATGGTCAGACAGGTAGGTATGCGTGTGTATGGCCAGACAAGTTGAAATGCGATTGTACGATGAGAAATTTGACCTTAATTTCTTCCTTGGTGAATGTCTCAAGTGTACAGCTACAGAAGATTAGCTGCTTATTTATTTAGGAGATGTATTTTTAGAGCTTGTGTTTTTAATCGAGAAAACCACTTCGTATACTTCGTACACTGCAACCGGTTCACGAATTTAAAAAGTAACATCTTTGGACATAGTTTCATCGTTATATCGGGCACACTCTTGAAGTTTGGGAACGCATCCGGAACGTTCACTCGAATATTTCAAACTTCGATGGGAGAATTTAGGTTGATGGTTGAAGTGACGAAAAATATCCACGGGACGCGATAAGTGCAATCACGATGGTATTCCGATGAGAATTCGACCAATTATAGTCGCCTCCGTGCCTCTATTATTCCGCCGACTAATCGAGTTACAAACAATTTTCATTTACTCGGTTCCGTTAGTTTTTTCGCCCTTTGACGAACATTCAGACATCGTAAGCGGGAAACGGGTTTTGTATGGTTTTATTTGCGAACAAAAGTTTGAGTAGTTCCCGACTGAGAATCAAAGTATCAGTTGAACGAAGCTTTCCTATTCACTGCTGGAAACAATCGACAAAATCGATGTCGGTGCACGTTACAACAAATCCTGAAATAACTCTCTCGGTCGAATGTCTGCGCGCGTTGGAAAAATTTTAGAGCCACGTTTTCAAAGAAACTTCCGTTTAATAATACGGTTACTCCTTGTACATTAAACCACGATATTCGCTTGAATCTTTTATCCTCTTATTCGTAAATTTTACATGGTCGATTCTGTGCTCGGAGTAAAAATTATTTGGAATTGTGCAAATCGCACTAATTATAAGTAAACGGTTCTTATATTTGCGAGTTGCACGATATCGATAGCTTGATATAATGTAACATAAATATTGGTGAATTTCTCGAGAATAAAGAATAGAAACGATAAATTTTCGACGAAACAGTTCGGTTGAACATTTTTACGAATTATCGATAAATTTGTGATTCTAGGAACTAATACTACTTACGTTTGATTTACAGCAATGCATTTACAATATTTATTATAATTATACTCCAAATACTGTCAATGACGTTGATTGTATAAACGTCATCGGTAATTGATCAATCGGTTCGATTCGACGATGATTTAACACGGTTACTTCGCGCCAGTTGAATCACTATGTTTCGAATGACCAAAAATTCGCGCGTGTTCGCCACATCGATTAACTGTCACGAAAACACCGCTCCGTGATTCTTCCTACGCGAGGACGAGAATTTCGTCAATCGACGATAAACATCTCCGCCGGGAAATCTCTGGAAAGGAGCCAATCGGATGAGATGCATACCGAAAAATGTTCAGCGTGTACACAATCGTGTATCTCGATCAAAATTTGAATTCACCATCGTGTTTCTCAGGTGTTCCTTGCGACGCCATTGGATCTTCGTCATTTTCGAAACGACACGATAATAAATAAATATAAAAAAATAACAAAACGATTCGAGCAAGTGTTTTCACTCTTAAATAATTTTTGATCAAAATTTTCGTTTGGTTTTTGTGACGTATCAGGGTACATTTATCCCGAAAACGAAGTGTTTGAGATATTCGGCTGTCCAATTTGACATTGTTTGACGTTTGACGATCGTTGTTTGACATTGTTTGACATTGAATGACTATTCCTCGAAGGTTCTTTGATTTCACCATCATGTTTCTCATGTTTCTCAGGCGTGTCTTGCGACGTCATTGTATCTTCGTCATTTTCAAAACGACACAATAATAAATAAATATAAAAAAAATAACACAACGCCCGAGTGTTGTCTCTCTTAAATAATTTTTGATCGAAATATTCATTCCTTTGGTTTTTGCGACGCATCAAAGTACATTTATCCCGAAAACGAAGTGTTTGAGATATTCGACTGTCCAATTTGACGTTGTTTGACGTTTGACGATCGTTGTTTGACATTGTTTGACATTGAATGACTATTCCTCGAAGGTTCTTTGATTTCACCATCGTGTTTCTCATGTTTCTCAGGCGTGTCTTGCGACGTCATTGTATCTTCGTCATTTTCAAAACGACACAATAATAAATAAATATAAAAAAAATAACACAACGCCCGAGTGTTGTCTCTCTTAAATAATTTTTGATCGAAATATTCATTCCTTTGGTTTTTGCGACGCATCAAAGTACATTTATCCCGAAAACGAAGTGTTTGAGATATTCGACTGTCCAATTTGACGTTGTTTGACGTTTGACGATCGTTGTTTGACATTGTTTGACATTGAATGACTATTCCTCGAACGTTCTTTGATTTCACCATCGTGTTTCTCAACGTTCCTTGCGACGCCATTGGATCTTCATCATTTTCAAAACGACACAATAATAAATAAATATAAAAAAAATAACACAACGCCCGAGTGTTGTCTCTCTTAAATAATTTTTGATCAAAATATTCATTCCTTTGGTTTTTGCGACGCATCAAGGTACATTTATCCCGAAAACGAAGTGTTTGAGATATTCGACTGTCCAATTTGACATTGTTTGACGTTTGACGATCGTTGTTTGACATTGTTTGACCTTGAATGACTGTTCCCCGAACGCTTTTTAATCTTGTATGACATTGTTTGATCTTAAGATAACCTTGAATCACAGCCAATTGAACTTGTCCTCCATCGAATAGAACATGATAACAGATGTGCAACTTTCATAGCTTCTCGAAGCCATGTACACAACATTGATCGATTCATCGTTTCTTGATGTAGCCTCGGGCAGTCAGATTCGTCGTACAAAGGACTCGACAATAATTTATCCGTTAGTCGCGCGAGCTTAAGTTGCCGCGCGACGCGTACATCGTCGCGATCCGCGCAACACGTACGGAAGCTTCGCTTCCGAGGGAAACAATTTTCAAGATTAACGAAGTACGTGAGCGTTTAATCGAAACACCGCGCAATGGCGGCGACATTAGTCGTGTAAACACGCGGCGCGATTAATGCTAACTAGGCATTTCAAGAGACACTAAACGATCCGAATGGTTTCCACGGTGGCTGAGCAATTAGACACTCGGAGACATATTTCAGAACCGGGGATAAGACGTCTTGACGAGATCAGGCAGCGATCGAGCCGAGATATCCCCTTGGTACCGCGACACGCCCGTGAAACCAGGAATTGGAAGCCGCGTTGGATCGGTAATGGAGGTACCGTGTTCCACGTTATTCCGTTTCCACGAGAGAAAGCGTTAAACTTACTTACGGACATTAGCTCGGTCGTTGTCGTCGTCGTCCTCGTCGAGACCCGATGGATCGTGTCAGGGCTGTCACGTGGCTGTAAATAGCCCGTGTGCAAATTTTTACGCGACATTATAAAAAATCGCTACTCCATTCAACAGCTCTCTGATAAGTGAATAAAAATAATTTCGTTTTAAATATTGCTATAGTAAATAAACGTCATCGCTGAAGAAAATAAATAGTTATTGCCAAAGTAAATTGATTTATTTATTAGAATGCTGTTGAACAGAGTAGCAATTTTTATAACGAAATTATTTTTATTCACTTATTAGAAAGTTGTTGAATGGAGTAGCAATTTTTATAACGAAATTATTTTTATTTACTTATTAGAAAGCTGTCGAATAGAGTAGCAATTTTTATAATGAAATTATTCTTATGGATGAAACATATTACAAGAAATAGAAAGAATGGTAATTGGATTGGAAAATAATTTTGAAAAAGTTACGAAAAGTTATCGAGGATAAGTGTCAGATTGTATAATAATATATAGGTCAGCGTTAAGTTTGGAAGAGTCAACTACTGATCTGGGGTTATGTCTTGGAATGTTACCTACCTTATTAGTTTAGGTTATGTCTGGGAATGTTACCTACCTTATTAGTTTAGGTTATGTCTGGGAATGTTACCTACCTTATTAGTTTAGGTTATATCTGGGAATGTTACCTACCTTATTAGTTTAGGTTAGGTCTGGGAGTGTCTATCGCCCCGGGTTAAGTCTGGGTGTGACATCTACTAGTCTGGGTTAGGTCTGGAAGTATCACTTATTAGTCTACGTTAAGCTAGGAGTGTCAACTACTGATCAGGGTTCAGTTTAGGTGTATCGATTACTGATTTGAGTTAAGTCTAGGAGAGTCAATCATTGATCCAAGATAAGTTTAGGCTCGTTAACCACTATAGTTTGAATCAAGTTTAAGTGTCTACCACTGGAATATGTGTTAGGTTAACTATTGGTCTGGATTAAATTTAGGATAAGTCAACAGTTTGTACTTTTACCTCGATCGATCTGGACGTCGTCCCGTTGATTACTCGCCCTTTTGCATTTGAACAATCTGAACCAGGCGGCTCTGGATTGTGCCAGGACATCGTGCGGATCCCGAGCTGAGCTCGTTTCTGGGACAGTCGCGATCTACGAACCCGCATCGATGAATCTTCGTTCGCGTTACGATAACGGAAGCGTATCTTAAGCCGTAGGTATTTTTCGATGTCCGAACGGACTCGATTCCGGGCAGATTTTTACAGCAGTGAAGAAAACGAGCGGAGTTAGCTGCCGGATGTCGCGGAACTCGAAGAGACGAAACGGCACGAAGATATGGGGTCGAGATCGAGCACAAAGATAGAGCTACAAAGGGATGTAAAGTGTGCGCCCTATCGCTGTTCGGAACTTCTCCCATGATGGATGCACGAGGAAAGGTGAGGGAAAGGAATGTTTGCGCAGGGAATTCAATTGAAATCGATTCTCAGAATTTGCAACAGATTTTTCAGATAGAAGGTAAACCTCGTGCAAAATACGAGAGTTCTGGTGCAGGAAGGTGTTGTACACGTTATTCTAGATCACGTGGTTGAAATAAAGCTACGAAAGGAAGACAAGGACCATTGCCGATACGATAAATAAAAAAAAGAAACTTTGTTTTCTTATCTATATTTAATGTTAGGAAAATTGCTTCGGGTAGAGGGTAGATATTTTGCAGCGTCTGCTTCTTCGACATTGCGCGAAGTTACTATTAATTTGGAAAAAAATAACGCGGGTCTCAAACTGGAATAGTATGAAAATGCCATCGATAAAGAACCAAAAGGAAAATTGAGTCCATAAGGACGCTTGGTGAAAGAAGAGACGTGGCCAGCTTTCTTCCACTGCAGGGACCTTTTCTAAATCCACGATTTATCGATCAATGACTACACTTGACCGTGCGATTAATTCCTGGAATCGTTATTGCCGGTTTCTTTCAACGTCAATTTCACTGGACTTCGATTCACATACATTGCAACAAGACGATCGGCTAACCAACCGGAAACACGAACGTGTTTTCAGCTTCGTGTTACACAATCGTCTTCTTCGGTCTCGAGTGGCCCGAGTTGTCATTTAATTCGTGCAATTTCACCTCTATCGAGATTCGCATTAGCGTGATTATATTCTCAAATACACTCGGCTTGTCCCAGCTTCTACGTGGGCCTGTTTGTTCTGTAGATACGGTGCGCGAGTGCTTTTATCCTAATTAGATCGATTTAATAAAGAAATAAAGTTACCGACGAAACGGTGGAACTTAGACGCAGGGACTAGCCTGGTATCGTGTGTCGAAAAGTCGCTCGGAAACTTGTTGCTCGCGGTTACTTCGTTTCCAATCACGCGTTCCAATTATACATTTCAGCTTAGGATAGTAGAATAGTGTTACGCGGATTCATAGTCGCGGATTCCTTACTGGGTATAGAATTGTCCCCCCATTTGTATCCTTGTAGTGTGCTGGGAGATTAAGATTTGAAAATGAACGATGAACTTAAAGCATTTAATATGTAGTGTGTTTGGCACTATTCGAATTCCACGAATATTCAAATATACTTTATCGGTGGACAAAATATTCAAACACTCGAGTATTCGAATGATCAAGTATTCGAATAATCGAGTATTCGAATGATCAAGTATTTGAATAGTCGAGTATTCGAATAGTCACGTATTCAAATGGTTAGATATTCGAATGGTCAAGTATTCGAATAGTCATGTATTCAAATGGTTACATATTCGAATGGTCACATATTCGAATGATAATGTATTCGAATGGTCACATATTCGAATAGTCATGTATTCAAATGGTTACATATTCGAATGGTCACATATTCGAATGGTAATGTATTCGAATGGTCACATATTCGAATAGTAATGTATTCGAATGGTAATGTATTCGAATGGTCACATATTCGAATGGTAATGTATTCGAATGGTCATATATTCGAATGGTAATGTATTCGAATGGTCACATATTCGAATGGTAATGTATTCGAATACTCAAGTATTGGTCGCTTACTCGAATGGTTGAGTATTCCAATTAGATATATTCGTCACATATATTTTCACCAACAGAAATGACAAACAGTCACAATTCCACCTTCGAAGGCTTCAAAATTCTTCGCTCTACGTCAACGAAGCCACGAAGACGAGGTTCCGGAATAGATCAACAGACCGGTGTAGATTAATTCTATAAAGTAACACGGCGATACATTGTAGAATCGGCGACAATGTTAGAGTTCTCCAAGAAACTGTCTGAAATAAGCGGACGATGAAATTGTGTTCGTTAGACGCTCAAGAAGCGGAAGGGGGAAACTCCGGTAGTTTTTCCTCCTTCTCATTCGATTCACGTTCTCGGGCTCGAAGTTTTAAAGGATAGAGAATCATTATGGTTGGGAATAACGCGAGAATATAACGGATATGAGGAGTTTCACAGAATATAAAACCTGGCACGATTCGAAGCTCAGGAGGTGGTCCGACCTCTTTGTCGACCTTCTGCAACTTCCTGCATCGCGCGTTTCATTTCCTACCTTCTTTACTTTTCTACAGCTGGCGCTGCATTAACGAAATGTCCCGGTACTTTGCCTAGTATATCACATTTTATCATCTCGCGCTCGGCAAACAAGCCATTTCAAACGTGAATAACGGCATTTACATTTTCTCTTATCGTTCTCCGCGTAGGAGACACGAAATTCGTTTCGTCTTAGTTATATTTAACTTCGTTCTAAACTCTGCCGGGAGACTCGGACGGCCGGCTGAGATCGATTAAAATTCACGTTGTTCGTGCCGCATCGAACGAAGAGCAAGGAGCTCTTTATTTTTAACTCCCTTGACCGAACTGAGAATAACGTTGACGGTTTCTCCAGTCGTCGTATAAAAACAATATTGTCGGAATCTTGCGATACGAATCGATCTCGATGTATTCCAGCGAGAAAGATAAGTCCACGAAGGAACGTGGTACCTATTGGATCGGACATTCCAGTCAGCCTTCGTAAGGTCTGACCCAAGCAACCACGTTCTACTTACTTGTCGTACAGCGGTTCCCCTTAACCAGGGTCTTTTCTCGTCCGTGTAATACATCGGTCAATAGTCAATGCTGCTCAATACATCGAGTCGCTAAAGAATCCCCTATTTAACACAGATTTTTCATTCTACTTTTATCGCGTACGTATCGGTACACCCGATCCTGTCGACAAATCGATGAATCGTCACGTTAGTGGCACTCGAAGGAGTCGTTCTCGAAAAAATCGTAAATCCGATACCAACCTGTAACACCGATGTTCGCGCGAACAATGACGACGATCACGCGTTCCCAGTTCGTTAAACGTCATTAATAAACGACAATCGATCCACTTGGCGCGTATCGAATTTAATCTTATCGCTCGTAGATAGAACGCTGTGACACGCAGCGGTAGGAGGGAGCTGTTCACACGTTCGACACCGACGAGGCCCGATGCACGGTTTCCATGCTCTCCAGGGCGGAATTTGCATAATGCGGCTGGATCGGTGCGGTTACCGCGCCGCTTAAACTCCGTTATAGCGGGCCGACGTTCTTCCTCTCGTGTCATCCAGTTTCGAGCGCCTTCCTTTCGACACTTTTGCTCTCGTTCTCCGCGGGGACGATGAATTTTTCAACCTCCCTTTCTTGCGGTAGCTTCTTTACGTTCTCGCGTGAGAAACTGGATGTTCGTAATGGGGGTGTGTGACGGTACGCTGGCTTCGAAAATACTTATCCGTTCCATCGTGAGCACGTGATCGTGCTACGACTACCGATTGATAGAATGCGGTCGGATGCGTCGAACTGATTGCCGATTGGTTCGTCCTTGGACGATATTATTTTCGAGTGGCTTGCGGAAAACGTTTATTCTTCGAGACATTGATAGTCTGTGGACAGTTGCGTTTTTAAGCATTTAGGTTTATTACCTGATTCGGGACTTTTTTCTAAAGAACGATCTAAAAAGTCAATCAGTGGAGGTTATTTTTACCATAGTGTGTTCCCCGAGACAACTGCTTACCAAACTTGAATAGTTTGCAGACAGTTGCGTTTTTAGGCCTCCAGGATCATAACATGATTGTTATTCTCTACTTGGAGATTTCCTTGTCCCAAGGTGTTGACCAAGAGAGTCGATTGAAGTTATTTGCAGAAAATAATTTCTTCGAATACAAATTCTTCGACTTTGCTTCGTCCACGTGTGTACAGCGATGCACAAGGTAGAAGATTGTAAAACACGATGCAGTTGGAATGCAGATGGATCGAAGTTTCGAAATTTGTTAGCGTGGACAACTTTTTTTAAAACCGGTATACGTATGCATCACAGTATAAAACATAGTGTATGAAAATAAAACAAAGTGTATTCTTCAAATAGGTTAATCTTTTTTATTCTGCTTCGTGAAATTGATTTTCGCTCGTGGACTACTCTGCGTGACAAAGCGGGTAGTAATCGAGTACAATGTTCAAACACAAGGGAAGATTTAACTAATCAGCGATCAGTGTCGAAATTTGGAATTAAAATCTCTGGTTCTATTTGGTTCTGCATTTTATCGATGCTGTTGGTAGTTGTTTTACAAATTTACGTCGAACAACTATATAGTTAGATCAGTGAATTCAGTGTTTCCCAATTTTCTTCGACCTGTAGCGCACTTCTGGTCATATATTTATTTGTGCTATTGATATTGTTAGAATATTTTAGTCACAATTTTTTTTTTACCCATTTGGAAGTTTCTGGGGCTACTTACATTTACATTTAACTCGTGATCTCTCGAAAAATATAGCGCGATTCACTGGGAGGATCGTGTAGTTTCCATTGAGAATCACTGGATTAATTGCATATGCATCGACTTCTGTTTCGTTTACAAGTGGTTTTGTATTCAGAAACAATTTCGGTAAGTATCACCACGACACTCGAGATCGATTCA
Source organism: Ptiloglossa arizonensis (assembly GCF_051014685.1). Taxonomy (NCBI): domain Eukaryota; kingdom Metazoa; phylum Arthropoda; class Insecta; order Hymenoptera; family Colletidae; genus Ptiloglossa; species Ptiloglossa arizonensis. The sequence goes on along the minus strand of NC_135048.1, from coordinate 22,885,601 downwards.
AATTCTCTTATAAATTCTGAATTTAAAGAAATTCACGACAAACGAACGATTATTTCACCCAAGTCCATCAATTTTGCTGAAATTATTTCAGCAATAATGAGTCATCATTTTTGCTGAAATTATTTCAGGAATAACGAATCATCATTTTTGCTCAAATTATTTCTTGTATCCTGGTAGAAATTGTATCGTGTGTCCTGGAAGTACCTCGAAGATTTATCGTACGATAACGGATTCGACGTGTGTACAATTTGTAATTCTATTTAAGCATACTTCTCTAAATCATTGTAAAGTTGGCGACGCGTGCTCGAAATCGATATTTAGTAAATTTTTACGAAACGTGTCCAGTGGAATGGGCCGACTCTGCCAGCAGTCTGCTCATTAAAGCGTTATTGCACGCTCCGACAAGCTACCCGCTCGTAGGCATTAGAAAAGAGGAATAGCGTACACGACGTGTTACACAACGCAACTCCGAACATAGCTGCTGTGTGCGCTTCATTGTTACGATGCTCTGAATGTAGCCTGATTTTACGCGAAAGCATGCACGTGTATAGGAAAGCGCGCGTCAATGTTGTCGTGAATACAGCGTGGATTCAGGAAAGCGTTTCTACACACTCGGTACACCTTACACGGTGGTAAGTTATAGATGTTACGCTTCTCGGAACGCATATTACGCTCCGGCAGACAGGCTGAAGATAAATTAATGATATTTCGCGTACTCTGTCGTGGAACATCTTTCATGTTACCGGATCGTGTTCCCTTGAAACCAGCCCAGGACGAACGTTGAATTCGAGAGGAATTATTGGGACTTAGTTGTTTCGAGCGTTTGCTTACGCCACCTTGGTGACTTCACGATACGCTCGTTATGTTATTCAATTTGAGGGAAAGATATTTAAGGCTTCCGGGTGTAAGTTATCATTCAATTTAGAGGATGAAGATACTCGAGACTTCTAGGTGTAAGTTGTGTCTCAGGGATGTGTACTCAAATTCTCTTAAGGCACCTCGAGTCAACGAACGAGACTCTAGAAATTTAAAAAGCTCTTGCAAGGCTTTCGAACATTTTCGTTTAGAAAATTTGCAAGAGCATTGAACTCTAATCGCACTAATAGAGAATTTGTCTGTATTCGAATATTCGAACACTTCGGTGATGGGAGTATTCGATGAACATAATTCGAGTATCATTCGAATACTTAAGTATTCGAACAGTTGAGTAAAGCGACTATTCCAACGAATATAATTCGAGTACCATTCGAATACTTGAGTATTCGAACAGTTGAGTAAAGCGACTGTTCCAACGAATATAATTCGAGTACCATTCGAATACTTGAGTATTCGAACAGTTGAGTAAAGCGACCATTCCAACGAGTATAATTCGAATAGTATTCGGATACTCGTTCGAACATTTTGTACACTGATCAGGTATTTGAATATACGTGTGACGCGGACCATAAATTATACATATGTAATCGTGTAAACGTATTTGTATAAGAATCGAAGACTTTGCTCGTGAAATACGATATATTTCTCTCGACGAACATAGGAAGCAACTTAACTTCGGAAACTTTTGCGCGTCACTGTACGTTTTACGAAGACCTGAATTTAAACAGTATATCGAATTTGGTAACGGTGTAATAACAATATTTTTCACGTCAATGCCACGCATTCCCACGAAATTCTCGGGGACAGCGGGTTTGAATTAGCTCGCCAAATTATCGGCACGATTTGGTATTAACTGTAATGAATAACGTGATTTTCGGGCGCCTCTGATGGAAACGGATGCGTTGCCAATTTCGGAACGCGCGGATTTGGATCCTGTTGGCGCACGCGAATACTAGTATTAGAGCTACCCACGGTGACAAAATTTAATGCGCCCACTATTCGGTGGGTACACGATCCGATGAAAAAAATATTTAATTTACACGCAATGAAATGAGTTAAAAGTAAATTGTCGAACGAATTCACTGGTAGCTCGCCGTGCAATTATGTACGTCGGTTCAAACGCATTTCGAACATTTTTCGCAATAAATTTTACCGGTGACGAGTGTCGCGTTACTTTCCTGCCATTTTTACCGTGCAATGAAACGTATCCATTAAGAGGAGTATTTCGTTTCACGCGATCAAAAAATCGCTCATTTGTTTGCATTTTACGAGTTTTGCAGTTCCGAATGAATAAACATTCGGTTTTGTAACTCGTATTGAATTTTTACCTTTTTTTTTTCAAACGACCATTATTTACATTTACAAGGTACAGTAGTACCACTTGTCAAAGATTAAAATCGAGACCAGCAACGCGTTGATTGTTTCTGTAGTTTATAAATTTTGCAAAAATACTTCTTTCAGATATACATGTAACCAATTTGTACTTTCTGTTTCTTTTTATTCAATTGTAAGGGTTTGCAGTGAGTGTAACTTGGAACGAAATTTGTCACTGGTATGTAAATTTTTGTTTCCATATCATTTACCGTTCTGCGATTATTCCGTGAAAAATGAGATTAAAGTTCAACAATATTTGTGTGCAAACTGTAACCGTTAGACGTCATATTGCTTTTTTAAACTTCCATTGAGAAACATTAAGTCCATTAAGGTATTCGTTGTCCCTCAATTGTCTTTCCAGGAAGAGTCCCTTCGTCACGATGGGGTAATATATACTTGGTGACGTTCGTAATTGTTCCAAAAGCTCCGAATGGACAGTAACGTGTACAACGTGTGGGAATTGTACGTCACTTCTTTGCCAGATGACGTCAGACAACTGATCGATCTGCGTTCTAAAAATTGACAAAACGACACGTTGCCCACCTTTTCAATCTTAATTACCAGGCTTTCAGCTCTTTGTCTGTCGCGTGTTGTACGTAAGTTTCGTGGAAACGAAACAACTACTTCACGTGACAAAACCGAAACTCACGTGCGATGATGAATTGTTTTGTTCCAAGAATATCCTTTCAACGTTGTCTAGGGTTGAAAAGAGAGCCTCTAATTTCAGTCGAAATACGTCAGGTTTAATTTTAATACCAAGAACGAGGAATATTTCGAACGAAGGTGCTCCCTGACGTCTCATCAGCAATAAATAACAACTAGGTGTGTTTTATTAGCGAATGTCCTAGGTGTGTTTTATCTCTTAAATTTGACTTTTACCAGACATACCGATGTAACTGAAAATATAGATTTCTCAGATTTAGAAGTAAACACGTACTGATATAAAGTTACCCTCAGTAAAATCCACGTTGCATCAACAGACGCTTTTTACTATACCTGAAATCTTCTGAATCGTTAAATATCCTAACGACCAATGCCTTACTGCTCCAAAAAAACTTATCGAGACCCAAGACTCGAGGGCCGAAGATTGCTTACCCTAAAGGTCGTCTAGACTAGTCTAGAATGAACTCTGAACTGTTGTCTCGTTGATGGACAAGGCATCTAGCTACTAATTAGTAGCTATTGGCCTAAGGGAAAAATATTCATACCGTTATAATCGGGAGAGTTTCTACTTTCAGATGCAACAGAAATTTCTCGGATTCGTATCCGTTCGCGAGATATGCGATTTTGGAGCAAAAAAATGGTTGAGAAAGCATCAAATTTTTCGCACTTCTGATGCTCGAAACGAATAACTAGAATGGCCTAGGGGAAAAATATTCATACCGTTATAATCGGGCGAGTTTCTACTTTCAGATGCAACAGGAATAGTTAAGACATTCGTCGAAGAGACCCCCAGCAAGCTTGTGTCGCACCAACAGTTGCTTTTTACTATATATTGATTGAAAATATTAGAACCATTAAATACTCTAACGATCAATGCCTTGCTCAAGACCTATCGAGACCCAAGATTCGAGGGTCAAAGATTGCTTGCCCTAAAGGTCACCCAGTCTAGCCTAGAAGCCCTAACTTATTGTCTCTTCGAAGGACCAGTCGTCTAATTACTAATTATGTTATTCGACATTCGTCAAAGAGACCCCCAGCAAGCTTGTGTCGCATCAACAGTCGCTTTTTACCATACGCTGATTAAAAATATTAGAACCATTAAATACTCTAACGATCAATGCCTTGCTGCTCCAAGAAGACCTATCGAGACCCAAGACTCGAGAGTCAAAGATTGCTTGCCCTAAAGATCACCTAGACCATCCTAGAAGCCCTAACTTATTGTCTCTTCGAAGGACCAGTTGTCTATCTACTAATTACGTTAAGACATTCGTCGAAGATATCCCCAGCAACCTTGCGTCGCATCAACAGACGATGTCTCGCTACTCCACGAGGCACCGAGTTTCTCCAATCCTTTCTGATCTGCGTCGATCGAGAACTCTGAAGGAAAATGAAAAAAAAAAAGAAACGCATCGAAGAACGAACGCACGATGTCTCGAAACGGCGGCACGAACAGGTGTCCGCGGTCTGCCGCGACGGCTCGGTGGGCAGTCCGTGCGTCGGTGCGGCGCATGCGCGTACCCGGTGCATCGCGCGCGCTCTTACGAGGGCGAGGGGGTTGCCTTTCGGGTCGGTACGCCGCGTACGGGGGGATGATACGCTCTCGCCGGAAAAGAAGGGGCGCTGCGAGGAATGAGGGCCAGTGGGCTAGTAGTCCGCGATAACGTCGCCTCAGTAGATCGTCGGACGTCGCGCGCGCGGCTCCACTCGCCAACGCTCGCGAAATTCCGCGCGCGTCCGCCTCGCAGCCGCCGTATCAATTTCGACGGCGTAACCGCGCGGGATCGAGCGGACGCCGCGGCCCGACGAAACGCGTGCCCGCGCGCCGGAAACGGAAAAGTGGGTAGGAACCGCGACGACACGTGCTCCCCGTGCACTTCCGCCGGAAATAGAGTCGAAAGTCACGCACGGGAACGGTAGTAACGGCGAAGGGTGAAAGTGGAGAAACGCCGGAAAAAGTGGAAAGTTTTCTCCGCTGTTTGGAGGGGGGGTGGGGTTGCGAAATTGTCCCGTGGCGATCAGTTTTGTGCGCGATCCACAGTGGCGTTCCGCCCCGTGGGGGTGAATGAAAGTTCGCGTGAGAAATCGAAGAGAGTTGTTGTGATGAAAGTTTCAGTGTCGCCATGTGGCAACGAGTAAAAGAATCGACGCGTCCGTTTCTCGACGATCACGAACACGCGACGATCGTGAATTAAATCCGTGTCGCGCGGAGAAAGATCCCCGGTGAAATTCAAGGTCGCGGCGGGACGACACCATCGGAGCTTTCGCGTTTTTCATCACCACGGAGATAATTACCTCCGGTGGGTGGAGAGAGAGGCAGAGGAGGGGCACGGAAAAGCGAAGGTGTCAGAAAAGAAACGCGATTCGTCCCCCCTCCCCCCTTTATCCGCGCCACGACTGTCGACGAACGACAATTCATACTTTCGCGCGAAACTCGACCCACTATCGCGGTTATTAATTCCTTGGTCACAACTGGCTGCCTCGCTGTCGCTGATTTGCATTGCTCCTTGGGATCAGGGCTGGGATTACTCGAATTATTTGACTACGAAAATCGAGGAACTCGGATTTTTGAATATTAGAATATTCGAATCGCAATAGTTGAATATTTGAACATTCGAATATTCGAATCGCAATAGTTGAATATTTGAACATTCGAATATTCGAATCGCAATAGTTGAATATTTGAACATTCGAATATTGTTACTCGAATACTTGAACATTCGAATATCGTTACTCGAATACTTGAACATTCGAATATCGTTACTCGAATACTTGAACACTCGAATATCGTTACTCGAATACTTGAACATTCAAGTATCGTTACTCGAATATTTGAGTAAAGTATTCGAATACCACTGCTCCTCCATTTGAGTATTCGAATACCATTACTCAAATAATAAATGAAAATCAGACGCAACTTATTTGAAAATATTGATGTATTCAAATATTCGAGTTCAGAAAATTGGACAAGTATACCAAAGATTGAGGAGAAAATACCCTTAAATGAAATTCAGATTTAGCGATCAAAATTTTTCGAAAAGTTTGTTTCGCTATTGGTCTGGATTTCGTATCATATAAACGTATGATTAATAGCATTGCTATCATGAAACTGCAATTTGTGAGCGAAGAGACGAATTTCTCTCGCATCTTGAACATCGCTCAGGGGCATTCTTAATAACTTTTTTCAAGAGTCATAGCCCTACTTGTAATAACCAATTTCTAGCACAGAATGTGTTTGAACGTGCCGCCTTTAATTGCTGCATTTGTACGTTTTGTACAAAATTGATGTTTCCTCTAGAATCTTTTTCTAGAAGTACATTTGGAAATATATAAATTATTATATGATTTACGATCTGGTTTAGTAATGGAATAATAGGAGAATACAATTTGGAGTATTTTTATTTAATCAAAATAGCGCTCTGTTAATTGAAAGACGTTCTTCCGTATTAATCGCTACAGATTAATTAAATATCCTGTATCACTCGCAAATATTTTCAATTAACTTTCTTTACGTTTAACATTTAATAGAATTTTCATACATCTGACAGTAAATGTAATTGTGTGTGCAACTATGTTCTGTCAAGTTACATTTCTACCTTAATTGTATTATCGTCCTTAATATCATTATGGAGGAATAATTATTCATTTCTCGAAAAAAATAACTATAAAGTGTTTTTTTAAATATCAACTCTCTTTTCTTTTTCTCTTTCTCTCTCTCTCAGTGCTTAAGCTACATTCTGTACTTAAGCTAGAAGTTTACTGATAAAGAGCACATAATTGTAATAAAGTTATTAATCCTTCTCCCTAGAAGTTTCATTTTTTTTTAGAATTTTCTGGTAACAAGTTACCATTTTCTCAATTTTTAAAGAAACTTCTTAATCGGTCTTAATTTGAATAAGTTTGTAAATACGTTTCATCGCATAAAGAGTCTTTCATAAAGTGATAATAAATTATGCAACACGAATTCAAGAATAAAAGAATGTCAGCGTATGAATTAATATTATTCAAGTAATAATCTCTTTCAGTGTCATAGTAATTTAAAAGTTCCTTTAAAACTAAAATTTGTTAAGATGAACTTAAAGATCTTGATTCATAGTCCATATTACATTATTCGAGTATTCGGATACTTAATCGGTACGCAAAATATTCAAATACTCAAGTATTCGAATATTTGAATGATGAAATTGTATTTAGATCGCTGAATTTCCGTGTATAAGAATATTCGAACAGTTTCGTTCAAATATAAATTATACAAATATTCCCCGTCTTGATGTATGCAAGAAAGTGCAGTTATAGCACAGCACAAAAGAAAATCCTTTTGCTCGTTCTGCATCGTCTGATTCAATTTCCCAGCGTCCGACACTGTACTCGTCGAGATCTCCGGTTCTGAATCGCAGTTGCGGCATTTTTCGTCGTTGTTCTCGTGAATATTCAAATTCTAGATTGCGCGCTAATAAATTAATCCGTCCGAGTGGCTCTTCGTTTCCTGCCCGAGACGATAATAAATTGTACTCGTTTACTTTCATCTGTAACGCGGAACCGTGGAGGAGAATTGCCCCGATACACGCCATTCCGGAAGGGAGTAATGATTATCCTTGGCGGGAGTCGAGCCTCCATGTTTTCGACACGCGAATAAATGACAGAACTTTCGGAGAAAACGGTGTCGTCGCGCGAAAATGGTTCGCGGCTCTGATTTCGCGGGATCGATAAGTTCTGCATGAACTGTTGCTATTTATTGTATCTTGGTTCGTCGTATTGGGTCATCGACTAAGCCGTTTCCGATATTTCGATCGCAGTTTTGCGCCCACGCGAGTCTGGTTAGAATAAAGCTCTTCAATTTTCAATCGTCATACCTCTACCACATGAATTTTTATTTCGAGTGTGGAGAAAATGATATCGGTATTACAAGAAAAGTGTTCAAACATTTCTCATAACTATTCGTACTTCAGAGATTCTAATATTTAGTGAATATAATACTTTTGAGATACATAACTATTCGAGTACCATTTGAATACTTTTCAGATACACGACTATTCGAATACCATTTGAATACTTTTCAGATACATTCGAGTATCATTTGAATACTTTTCAGATACACGATTATTCGAGTATCATTTGAATACTTTTCAGATACACGACTATTCGAGTATCATTTGAATACTTTTCAGATACACGACTATTCAAGTACCATTTGAATATTTTTCAGGTACATTCACTATTCGAGCACTCATCAAGTATCTGGACATTCGCTGTAAAACAATAGATTTTCTTAAGCATCAAAGTTTTTGATAGAATAGGAATAAAAACTGTACCTTTTCCTTCGCATCGGAGCTCAATTAATCGATAAACCGTGACACCATGCGTAAGCATACGACAGAGTACGCCTGTCGATTCCAATTAGTTAATCGTCATTTCGCGGTCAAAAGTCTAGCAATGGAAAAGCCGCGGTTCCATCGATTAAAAATTCAAACACGTCACTGGGCAAATCGAACGCATGGCTGTGCTGTCCGACAACGATGAAAACTTCACGTCTACGTTAACGAACGCGCGCGATTAAACGCGGTTCTCGCGATTTAAACGCGGTGAATACCTCGAACGTGATGATACGGTCAGCCATGTAACTTCCATCTTCGCATCGTCGTTTCAGGTTTTGTAATTTAATCGAACTTTCATTTCTGCACTGCATGGGAATTATATCACTCTTTATTTCCATTTTTCCCTCTTCGCGAGAGGATTTTCATTAGTGAGGCAATTATTTACGTGATAATTGAAATTTTTTATAACGAAAATTTCACGAATGCGAATAAGAACCATTACGGATATGTTCATTGTCTGTTAAAAGTAACGTTTGAATTTATTCAATGTATCATAATAAATATTTTATATATTCCACGCTGTGATGCACCTGCTGTTAAAGGAAAGGTGTTTCCATCCTCGTCACGATTGCCGCTGTTGGAAAATTAATTTATTAATAAATACTATTAAATATAATCCCCAAAGATCCATATAAGTTTACCAATATTTTTCATATTTATTTTTGTACACTGTTTTAGTAAACAACTTGTAAAAATAAACAATTTAAAAATATGAAATCGTTCAAGTGGAATAAAACTTTGTAACGCGTAAATACATATTTTTTGAGAAACAGTTTTAAAGTACATTAAACAGATAATAATAGGGTGTCCGGTAAAAGTTTTTCTTTGTTGAAGGGGTCCGTGGACGGATGAAGTTTGAGAAACACTGACATAAATCATGTTGAAAATTATGCTTCGTTGCAGTTGATAAATTAACATTTTAAAACACATACTCTTTTCTCAGACATTCTAATAGTTCTCTACAGAACTATTATTTATGCTCCACTAGGGCAGGAAGGGTAGGTTCTACAATCCAAGGGGGTGCGACAGAAAACTCAAACATCTCTTCCAATTAATACAGTATTCGTTCGAGTTTAACAATCGTAGAAGTATAATTTCCTCGCATCGTTTTAAATTTATCTCATTTCTTTCGAACGTGGAAATTTCATTCTTCTTTAAAGGCTTCTCAAAGAGTTTGAAAACCACTATGTTATAAAGTTTATCAAGCTTTTGATAAATTCAGTACTTTACAGCTATCATCGCGGTAGCGATATAAATGTGTGCGGGAGGTGGGCATGATGCAGCAGAGCTGCACGTGGCAATGAAGAATAACCTTCTGGTTGATCCACGATTTTCCGGCTGGAAATCGGGGGAACGGTCGTTGATATCGCTGTGGCAACTGATATTTGTGAAGCGTTATTGATGGACCTTAAACTTCCGCCACAAGGACGTTTCGCTCCCGTACAAGTCGATATTGATTTCATTCCACGGATGTATTGACACGAATTTAGTCCCAAGAAACCCGATTATACGGTATTGGGAAAAGTATGCATTTCAGTATCTGTAGCGACATTACGAGATTGTAGTTAGTTACGGGATGTAATCACGGTGTTGGCTCGAAAATTAAGGCCATCTTTGCAATTTATCCGCGAGCTCGGTAATTTTGGTTTTCAGTCTCGTTTATCAACACACAAACAGCACGAACACACCAAAGTCTTAAATACACAGTGATCTTATTTTCAGTTTCGTTCGCAACGAATGTATCCACTCTGGCAATTTTTGCATATTTGTTCTTTCCTCTGTCGCGATCCCTGTTTCTTTCGTATTAGTACATTTGGAATTATATTAAAATACAATATAAAATCTTACTACACTTGAATTGCACAGTATTCTTAAACGAAAGAGGAGAAGGAAAGAGCAGTTTTATCCACGAGGTAAATCAGCCTCTATTTTGTTTCTTCTCGCAAATATTAGACTTCTTTCTTTTGTGTATAAGTACGGTATAAGAAGACGAAATATTGAGTGTTCTAATACTCGACGTTTATTCGTGGTATTCGAATACTTTTAAAATATTAAAATTTTTAAATTATTCGAAAGGTTCCAGCTCTAGTTCAAACCTGTTGAACGGTGTGCTTTGATAATTTGGCACACTGCCAAACGTATTCTGTAGCTCAGTTATTTCCAAATTGCAAATTGAAACTTTGGAAATATATTTCTAAATCCTTAAATCTTCCAAACTGTAAACAGAAATTGTTGATCTTTCTCAACTCGACAAAACGAGTATCCTTAAATTCACGTGTATCCAACGGATTTTTCAAGTGAATCTTTTATTCATTTTTGCGAAAAGAATCACATATAAGTCTGTTTCCAATCTGTACGAATAATTGTATATTAAAGAATAAAAAATAATCTTACAACTTGAAATATGTTTCATTCTACGTAGTAATTGAATTTTTAACAAATCTACCGGTGGCAGGTTTTGCACGTAAGGATAGAATTTTATTTTTTAATTAGACGTTTAAATGGGACACGATATAATCGTTCTTTATAGGTTAACCTTGCATAATTCCTTGGAGTAGCTTTGATATTTGAAAAAAGGTTTTCGAAAATATTACAACATTCGTATTTCTGGCAATGTTATTAAAACGTTAAAAGATTCGTATTTCTGGCCGTGTTATTAAAAAGCTAAAGCATTTGTAATTCTGGTCGTGTCACTCGTGACTAATTATTCTAGCTGGCAGTGAAAAATTCAGGGCAGTGAAGGATGATGTACTTAACTCTTGGTTAAAAGTCACTAGCGTGTAAATTTAGTGGAGAAATTACTGTTGGTTTTCTTTCGTTTAGGTTCTCCGATATATTTTTTATCGATGAACTTGTCTTCAGTCACGGTAGTACGCACCGGCGCCGTATTTTTCTATTCTTTCTTTCAATTAAGTTTTTGCTTGGCCAACGAATATTTAAGGAGGTCGGTGATTAATGAGAAAGAAAATTCTTAGATGTACTTGAGTTAATTGCTTTCCTCGCTGCTTTGTCTGTTCTTTCGTTCGCTTCTACACCAACGTGTAATGGGTTTCAAAATAAAATTACTCTTCTATTATCTTTGATAGTTCTATAATGGTTATCTTGGGAGTCAAGTTTTACATGGCTTTCAGAAAATCCATTGTTCGTCAGTAGAATGATGAATTCTGGAATGGACGGAAATAAAAATATTCCTCGTCCATTTTACAGTATTTCTACAAGCAAAATAAATAAAACAAAATAATAAAACAAACATCAAGACCATATATCCCAAAAATGTTACGATGGTCATTCCAAGGACTCATTATTTGCATAAAAACTTATTAAATTAAAATATGAAATTTCCTAAAAACGTTTAGGTTGTAATAAATGTTCACTTCTTTAAGGACGTGGTTCATAATTTGTAACATTAATTGCTTCGAAATCGGTGTAAATAACGTTCGAATAGTTCCTCCTACTTAGAGCTTATATTTATTAATTAGGAGTAAAACGATCTGGTGCTTGAGTGGGAAGAGTGTAAAAAGTCGAGTAAGAAATCAATTTCGTGTACTTACTATATTTCGGTTACATGATATGTATATAAGTTTCGAGACGGTTACGTAGCTTTGAAGTTTGATCGAAGCAAACGACGTTTCATGATCACTGGTTAGATATAAAGATCGAGCACGTTCCGTTCTCGCGTGAATATTTCAACGAGGGTGATAGTGAGTTCATTACCAAATTGTCTGCAGTGTCAGACAGACGGATCGATAGGAGGTGAAAGAACGGGACGACGAAAGTTTCACCGTACGCGATGAGAATGTCGTGCAGACGACAGGCAGACACTCGCGACCGATGAATGGACAGGGTAACAACCGTGCTTTGACGAGATTCGTCCTAAAAAAGCATATCTATGCTCTAATCGATTGGCTATAGTTTCGTTTCCAATAATGACGCAAATGCGACAAAGCTTCGCGACATATACTCACGTAATCGACGCAAAAGGAGCTTTTCAACAATAATACAGTTAAAAAATAATATAACAGTTGAAAACAAAGTGACTAAAATTGTGTAATTTTTTAGTACACTCTACGAATATATTACAATTCATTCTTATTTTTCATATATTTACAATAGTATATTCGATTGCATTAGGTTGAAAGTATTCGTATATTTACTCTATTCGAATACTACGAATATCCAGATAGGTATTTGATCATCTTACAGAGTATTCGAATAATATTCGTATCAAATATTTGAATCACCGAAGTGTTCGAATATACGAATACAGTTCATTCAACAAGTAGTTCCAGCTCTATTATTTATACCTACTTGGTATCGTACACTATTGGCATAGCCCAAGCATTTATTACAGAAGCACCTATATCGAAAATCTTTCGATACTTCCTAAAAGTATCTTGGTATTGCATGACTCGAGTATCTGTCAATCTTTATTCATGTCAGTCCCATCAATACCTATGATCACGGTTTAGTAACGTATCGAGGAGCAATGCAAATGGATCCGACGGTCTTGGCTCGAATTCGCTGCAAGATTTCAATGTTCGAATCGCAGTGCTTCGGAGATGAATCTCGTGTGTCCATATCGGCCCTAGAAATAACATAACGCGCGACTAATTCATTTTCGAGCTCCAATTCAGTAATTCCTCCAGAAATTCGACCAAAAAAACCCCTCAATTCTTCGTTTCAGCTAGCTAAACTCAGTCACAAAAAAAAAAAACGTGGAATACCTGTCGTTTCTCGATCCCCTTTCGATTTTTCCCCATTTGTTAATTCAGCCTCACTCTGCCCCGCACAGGCTCACGATTTCGTCACGGATCAGTCTCGTTCAAAAATCCTACGTCCCTTGTAACCAAAGACGGTTCCGAACGAAAATTAAATATTACTTAACCAGTGCCAGTGAAAGAGTGACGCAAGAACCGGTACCTACGCAAGAAAGCATCTCTTTCGAGAGATATTACTAGTGTCTCGATTCTCCCGTGAATCGTCAGGAAACGAATATTGCTTGTCGGTGCGCGTAAAAGAGTAAACGCAGAAGAAAAAACGGTACGAGAAGTGTTTCGAAAGAAGCTCGAGCTGGACGTGGAAACGTAAGAAGAATTACCTCCTGGATATTCGTCGATCATTGATCCTCGGTACGCACTCCTGGTTCTACCGAGGGTCGCGAACCGGAAACGGAACGTAGACGTACGTATCGTCACGGATGGCCAAGATCTGGCCTGGTCGCGTGTAGGGCGAGCTATTGTCGGGATCCAGTCGTCTCCTTGAGCGATGATCGGCTCGTCGATGCCGACGATCGATCGCACGGTACCTTACGAGGCCGTCGTCGACACCTGTTTCGAGGAGCTTTTGTTTCTCGGTGGCGCGAACGACACGAAAGCGGGCTGCGAGACGGCGGCTCGGTTGACGGTGTCCGGGATACTGAACGAGAGCGATTACGAGGCCAAGACTGCGAATGGGACCCAGCTGGACATCGAGAACAACGGTCTGAACAACTGGTGGGCGATGCTAGCCCTTGTCCTTGTCCTGGGCACCGCCGCCGGGAACATCTTGGTCTGCCTCGCGATCGCGCGGGAGAGACGGCTGCAGAATGTCACCAATTACTTCCTGATGAGCTTGGCGGTCACGGACCTGATGGTCGCTGTTCTGGTGATGCCTCTCGGAATACTGACCCTCGTCAGAGGTAAGTTCTCACAGGAGTTATCCCGTTGTACACCGTGTTCTCGAGGAGAAACGCGACAGCCTCGCTAACGTTCTTGGTGTTCCGAATGTAACATTTTTGCCACTTGCCAAAGAGGTTCTTTCACGTTTCTTGTCGATTCAGGGATACGAGTAAATAGTATTTAACGGTCGACTTTGTTCGAGCAGCGATTTTTTATAAAAGATGGAACGTTTGGAGCTTCTGTAGGTTCTTATCGAACGATTCGATATGTATTTTGTTTAATTGAAGATAAAGTAAAAATGAATAAAGTATATGAAATTGTAGATGTGAATTGAAGGTATTAGAGTGAATATGGTTTGTTTATAAGAGTACAAATCACACTTAACACGATACTTTTAATTTTGAATCAAATTTATTTCAATGTATTATACGTACTTTATATTTGTATAAAATTATGTATTTTGAGATTCTCCATGACCACTCTAGTGACTCAGGTAGGCTTCGATCATTGAATCATTTTTAAAAGTAATTTCGTTCGATAGCTTAAAATACAATTACCGTTGAATTCAACCTAACCTCAAAAGTGGACTGTTTTAACGTACGTTTTGAGTCTCCTAAACGAGAATCCACCGTGTTTCTTTTTTTTTATTCAAGTTTTGCCGCCCGTTCGATTCTTTCCAATGAAATTAAATTGTTCCACTTGATTTTCACATTCCAAAGTCTCGGCGAATTGAACTGAAATGGAAGCGAGCGAGTCGTAGTTCGGTAGTCAATTTTTTCCCGAGATATCGATAGGAATTTCTTTCGGCGGATAAATTGAACATACCGTAGCTCGAGTCGTAATTAAAAAAATTTCAGATTTTCATCAACAATTTTAATTAACGGTGGACGACAATCCGACAAGACTAGATCTGACGGTGCTAAACAAGCTGTCTGGAACACGATTAGTTGCGAACAATTTACGCTACTTCTTTCAAAAGTATCGATCAAGTGTCGTTCGTGCGATAAAAGAGTCTACTCTTTTCAAGAAATCAAATATTTATAACAAAAGTTAACGTATTATTTCAAAGTGGACAATTAAATGCTTTCGATGTGTAGCGTGTGTGTCGGTCAGTGTACCTGTTGGTTGTATAAAATTAATTATATAGACGCAATTCCGCGATTATGATGCGCGGATGTTACGTTTAATGTGATTTTCCGCGATGTTGTCGTTGTAATAACTGTATTACTCTTGTTGTTGAGACTAAATTAAACTCCTAATTTAGAAGCTACAGCTGAACGTCACGAATGGATAGCCATGAATGTTCGATAATGTTTGATTCTATTCTTCGACGTATTCCACGGTTTCTGACTCGCGTGCATTATAAATGTTAAACAAATATTATGAATTTAAATGAGCGTGTTTCTTCCGACTGGTTATTGGACGCGAAACGTAGGCGGTAGTTCCGAAGGAAATTGAATAGGTTCCATTGTAATGGGAATGCCTATTATTTCGTATTACTATTATGCAGAAAATTTAACTTTCTGTTCAGAGTATTGAATTGAGATATGATATTTCATTGCGAATGATATTGAAATTATGAATAGTGTACAAACGTAGGATTATTCGATGTTCAAGGACAAGAATCTAAGCACCAGGACTGCAGATCGACTGTAAATAATTATTATATTTTGTTTGTTTAAATTACTCGTTTTCATATTTCCTTCGTTTGATTCTTTTTATATATTTACAACAATTATAATCAATACTGATATTCGAATAATGAATATCGATATTCGAATAACGATATTCGAAGTTTATTCGTAGTATTCGAATAACGATATTCGAAGTTTATTCGTAGTATTCGAATAACGATATTCGAAGTTTATTCGTAGTATTCGAATAACGATATTCGAAGTTTATTCGTAGTATTCGAATAACGATATTCGAAGTTTATTCGTAGTAATCGAATACCTCTCAAGTAATCGAATAGACTCAGATCAAATTCGAACTCTCGTCTGTATGAATTACACCGAGGTCTTAACCACGATTCGACGATATTCGAAAACATTTTTCTAGCTTCTCAAAAAGGAAATCTTTAATCATTTTTCTCGACATCATCCTCTCCATTAATAAAATACTTTTTTTTCCGTTAAGGAACCGCAACTGACGTCTCTGCAGGACGAGATCGTGGAAGATTTATTAAATATCCTTCGATAGACTCGAAGATTTTCGTTGTCATTCGCAGAGACGTTGCAAGTGGCTCTCCGATAACTGACAATAGCTCCACAAGTGCCTCAACTTTCGCGAAACTTTCCGTTACTCGGTGTTACGAGGAAACAGGCGAGCCAAAATTCGTCGTCGCTGCCACTGTTAGACGTTTCTGCGTTCCGTTCTATTTACAATAAATCTACACACACTCCGCGTCAAACACGATTTGCAGCGTTTTGAGACCACGTCGTTGTCGTCTCACAATGCATTCCCTCTTGATGCGCGAATTTCTCAGCAGAACTCGTTCAATCGTTCCGAAGCATCTACAAAGATTTATCTGTCATTTGTCACGATGAACAGCGCGAATCTCGATAAACACTCGGAGCCAGTTCTCGTGTGAGAAATTACAATCGTGCAGTGTCGTCGAACGATTTACTAAGATCGAACTCAAAATCGTTTTTTCTGTTTTTTTTTTATCGAAGAAAGAAATATAAGTATCCCATTTTAATTTCCGTAGCATAGCCTCTGAAATTTTGCAAACTTAGAGTACAATAGGTGACAATAGTTACCAGATTGGCCATCGGTAAATATGGTGTGCAATTGATGAAACATTTTTTAGTCAGTCAATACGATTTGAATATTTAAATCGTAATGTCAAACGATCGAGCTATTTGCATTCAAGAAATTGGATTCTTCGTTTATATTCGCGTGACATGACAGTACGTTACTAATCAAAATCAGTAATGTTTAAATTCTGTCGGTAGGTTATTTAGATCCGTGTGCTTTGATCTCTCTCTACTTCTAATTTTAGTTCAGTACTATAGACAGACTGTCTTTTAACTATAATTCGACTATAATTACGTTACAAACATGTTCGAAATGATCATAAAACATGACGAAACATGACCAAACGAGGTTAATGTATTACTAGTTAAATTTCTTTACTATTGGTATTCGAAGATTTTATCCATGTCAAGTCACAGGTGTTGATATTAAAAATCTCGTTTAATGTATACTCGTTCAAATGCTTCAATATTCTTAGCACTCGAATATTCAGATATTCGTAGCATTTGAATACTCGAGTATTCGTAGCATTCGAGTACCCAAAAAATATTCGAATATGAAGTTATTCGAATAATACTAGCCCCAGCTTGGACTTACAGGTGTGTCTATCACTCCAATTTTCATCCGTCTTCGCAATATCAATCAAAACTTATTTGCTTCCATATTTGAGATAGCGTGTGCCCGCGAGTTTGCGCTTTCTGTCTCTAAAACAAACAATGTGGTAGAGCTGCAAGAGACGAGATATAAAGCGACTGGGTATCCAACTCGAAATGGTAGGGCCAACCTAACCTACATAGACCTAACCCTTTAATGATTTTGAGTCTTCAATTGAATTTGTTTCCAATATATCAATCGTCTAATTCCCAATCAATCAACCTTCAGCCAAAGAATACAGTTACTCAAAGTATTCGTACATCGTTCACTCGTTATGTTCGATTAAAAATGACAATTTTTCTAACAAGTGAATTTCGTGGCAACAGACTCTAAAAGAAGAAATATATTGAGGTTATATATTTATACTAAAAAAACTTAAGAAATAAGGTTCGACCTTCAAAACATTAATATTGCTGCTCTAAATATCTCGATCCGTTCGAAAGATGAGCAACAGTCGATAGAACAACAATTGTATTTAACGCAACCACCGATCCTAACCTTCGAGTCGATCGGTTGCATTCAAATCTTCGAATTGAATTATTCCACGTAACCTGAACCAATCTGCTGTTAGTCGATCTGTAACCGAGACATTGTACCGGAACGTGAAGCAACGACTCGCGTGAGTTGCATTCGTTTCGAATTGCATACAGTTGTTCTTATAAGCGGGCCATATTGTAGCTAAACTTATTGGTATTCAGTCCAGCCGTTCGCGGCGATATTAAGTCGGTGCACAACGACAAGAAGCGAAAGCATCTATCCAGCACACGGCAAACAAGATCGCGAGGGTTTCCAATTTCCACGTCAACGCTTTTTACCCTCCCTCGTTCGAGTTTATCTTCACCTCACTAGTTACATTCAAGTGACCTTACCGCGGCGGTTACGTCGCACTTTTGCTTTCGCGATAATCGAGGCGATGGAAATTTTTTTTTCAAGGGAACGAGATTTCTGATTCGATCTACCGTGTACTTCAACGGTGGCTACGACAAGGAGTATCGAAAGCGGTAAAACGCAATTTCGAAATTTGAAATTTCAGCGTATCAAAATTTTACCAAGACGTATTTAAGTTTCGGTGAAGCGGTGGGAACTGGCTCGAGGGGTTACGTACACCTAGCAGGGCAAAAGAAATGTTTCCTTTTGTTTAGAAAAGGTTGGTGTCCAGTCAACGGTCTGCAAATATTTTAGGTCAAAATTCGCGACATTGACAAAGGTACAGAGGTCTAATTGAAACGCTGCGGGCGGTGTATCCGCTTGGCCGACCCTCTGGTAATTTGCGTTTAGGTACCGAATAGCTGTGGCGTACACTTTTCCTCGAAACATTGCTATTTTAATTCCCGACCATCGTTATTTAATTAACAATATTTTTTTTACAATCACCTGTTCAAACGATCGGATTTGCACTTATATTTTAAGTCCATTACCCAGTTGTTCGATTTTAGTCGAGTGTTGTGAAAAATACATCGAGTGGCATAAACTGCTACAGAATAGTTTGAATAATTATTTAATTGTCGGAGTGATAGGATCGATGATGTACTCATAGTGAGAGCTAAATGCATCTCACTGGGAATAATGTCAAATAATAAAATCGTTAAATAATAAAATATTGCCTACTTTA
Organism: Ptiloglossa arizonensis; assembly: GCF_051014685.1. Lineage (NCBI taxonomy): Eukaryota > Metazoa > Arthropoda > Insecta > Hymenoptera > Colletidae > Ptiloglossa > Ptiloglossa arizonensis. The sequence goes on along the minus strand of NC_135048.1, from coordinate 22,866,639 downwards.
AGAAACAATTATTTGCGAAGTTCAAGAGTAGCATTATGGTCGTTTATGGTGTACTTGATGAATTCTTTTTATTCGCGACTGATTGATAGAAACAAGACATCAGAAACGTCGTGTAGGAAACGACGTTATAGTACGTTAAGTTGATGCAGACGCAGTTTAGTTATAAATGAGATTTAGACGCCAATGGCATAAGTCCAAGTTTTATCTATTCTGAGGTCTCAGACGTTCTGGAACCTGTACGACCTTTACTACCCCCCGTACCCCCCTCTCTCTGAACTCTGTTTCCACGAGTCGTCTTTCATCGTCTGCTTATAGCAGAGTTGCACGAACAGCATAGATTTTTCAATAGGATCAAACGCAAGCTGTTCGATTTCTCTGTTTATTTTCGTGGACGTCTAACAGTTGTTATTGCAATTCTCCAGTACAGGGATTTAAGAAACGCTTCTTGATCCGATAACAAGGATTTTTCCCATCTTGCTGGAAATTTTGGACGAGTTTGAAATTCTCACGATCACGTGCAATACACACATATAATATCAGAGAAGTATACTTAGTATCTATTCATGTCATAAGTTCTGGTATAAGCAACAAAGTTAAAAGAAATGTTATACTGAACTTAATGAATCATTTTTAAATTTTTCGTTAATATTTACTAATTTTCTTTCCTATTTCTGATGGTCTTGTATTTTCAAGTTTCGTTTTACCAACGAAATTGAAAATCTAAAAATCGGTTACGATTCCTATCAATTTTTATTCCAACATTTATTGAACTACCGTCAATTAGCGGTTGTACAAAAGTTTCAATTTACTTTGTAAAATTGTGAAACGTGCGTGCGTGAAATCGACGTGACAGATTTTTCGACGCATTTTGTGATCGATACTGTCTCTACATCCTTCACACTGACATTTATTCGCAATGATTTATAGTGTTTCGTGCGCTACTGTTCTGTCAAAGGATACCATCACCGAACACTCTTCTACGCGCCCCTTTTTTTTTTTTTATTTCATTTTATTAGCTCTAGCTTATATCGATCACACTTTTCGAGAGAAATTTAATACCTCTCGATGGATTTATTTAATTGATTTAATCGTGCTTTTTATTTAATAGTACCACGCGCATATAAACTAAGAAGAGGGTAAATGCATTTCGTTAACGGTGATTATTCGATACAAAAATCAATGATCGTCGTATACCATGAATCAATATTAAACGAAAGAAGGATTTTACTAGTTCTTCGTTGCAACATATTTATCAATGAATTTTATTAACCCTCTGTACATTATTATATGTAGATACGGTTACTCTTAAAGAAGTAAATCAATTATCTATCGTTCGTTAGTTGAATAAAATTTTGTTCGTCCCTGCTTGTAATCTACAAAGCCCTGTTCTAAACTTTAAGTGCCATGGGAGTCGAAGTTGAAACCTTTGTTACCCTGACAAATGTTGGGTCACGGTTAAAGTCCGCTTAATTGACTTAACTTCGTAACAAGTTGGGAATACTCGACCACTTTGCTTTATTACTCGTTTCCTTCTCTTTGAATAACATTATCCCATATTTTGTCTATGTGCAAAACAACCAGTTACTCCGAAACTTTGTACAAAAATATCACCACGTCCCTAAATAATTATCTTTGTTTCTTGGACCTGAAACGTTGAATAACCCATCCAAGAAAATTTAATTTTCAACTTGAAGAACAAACTACGTACTTCTATGAAATACAAGTACCATGTTATACTTGTGCTTTGAAAATAAATCCGTTGTTCTTTTAGCGAAAGAATAAGTATTCATAATCACGAACATTTCAAACTTACATTTTCGACATTATAAACATAATTACTCTATTTTCACTCGAACAATTTCTTATAAAATGTATTTTCGATAAATTTGATACCTTGTATACGTAAATCGTCAAAAGGTTAATGTATATAAATTATTAAAACAATTATTTCGAGTAGTTGACTCGTTAGTCGTCTAATTAATTTTCGTTCGTTTCGAACCAATAAAACGTAACTGTCTCATATTTACACAGGGTGTCCAAACAGAAACAGATCATTCTAATATTTTAATTGCTTTAAATAACAGAAAGAAGTGTTACTCACGAACATTGTACTCAAGTAGAACATGCTACAGCGAATATACCTTTTTCGTGATTGGAGACGTAGAAGAGATTTGGTGGTTTGAGTTAGGTCTGGGTCAGGCCAATTTCCTTTCCTCGATTGGAATGACCATACCCAAAAGTTCGTTTTGTCAGAATAATAAATTCCCAGAATAGAAGTACAAAGCTGATCCCAGACCTAACGGATAATAATCAATATTAATCGTTACTAGCCAAGAAAGAATACAGTCTGTAGAAGTTTCGCTGCAAGATCGATTGAAAATTATACTTTACGTCTCAAACTTTACACTCTAGACTCTAAAGTTGGAATTCAGTGCGTTAAACGTAGCGCCCCGCGAGCGAAAGGGTTAATACATCTCGTAAACTATTTAGTGTCCGAGCAAACGACCGAATAGTGGTGGTCAAATGTATTTCGGTTCTCTATCTATCCACGAGGTCTCATTAAAGTCTGGATGTAACGCGTCACGCTGCCCCCTTGTTAGCGCAAACGACAGTTTCACTTATTTCGTGCTGTTTTGGAGTAATTACGAGCGTTGTCCCGTTTTCGGGCGTTGCGCCGCTAGTTCCACTCTAAACAACACGTGAAAGGAAACACTGATTGTCTTCGTTTGAAGAAAGTGCTCTTGTCAAAGGCAGAGACGCACGTTTTCGGTCAGAGCAGGGAGCGAGAAACACGAGACGAATGGCGCATCCGTTGACCTCGCAGAAATTGCTGAGACGCCAGTAGACGTTCAGGAGAGTAATGTCGGTGAAATTGTCGGAAACGTAAGTGGCCAATTTGTAGCACCCTCGATTCCCCGAGTCACCATTTTTCACCCACTTTCCAAGTTGTTCCAACTGAATGTTTTAACAATGCCGGCCCGCCCATCTTCGAATCTATCGGACCTCCGCGTACGTGCTCGACAGTCGACTGTGAATCACCGATCGATAACTCGCCAAGTCCAAGATTATCCCTCGAACGTCGTCGAACGATAATTATAAGGACGTAAGTACGATCGCAACGTCCAATTTGCTGGGAAACATTTTTCTTGGTAACGCGACCTTCGGTGACCTTGATTCATACATCGTTTTATGTATGCGCCTTGAAAGCCTCTAATCGAGAACGAGTATACGATCTCATTAAAGAAAGAGACGATAACCTTCAATTGTCTTTGATACTTCCATCTGGGGAACTAGGGCTCGTACTATTCGAATAATTTAATATTCGAATGTTTGAGTATTTCGGTAGTATTAATTCGGATATTCAAGTATTCGAATATTTGAGTATTTCGGTACTATTAATTCGAATATTCAAGTATTCGAATATTTGAGTATTTCGGTACTATTGATTCGGATATTCAAGTATTCGAATATTTGAGTATTTTGGTACTATTGATTCAGATACTCAAGTATTCGAATATTTGAGTATTTCGGTACTATTAATTCGAATATTCAAGTATTCGAATATTTGAGTATTTTGGTACTATTGATTCAGATACTCAAGTATTCGAATATTTGAGTATTTCGGTACTATTGATTCGAATATTCAAGCATTCGAATATTTGAGTATTTCGGTACTATTAATTCGAATATTCAAGTATTCGAATATTTGAGTATTTCGGTACTATTAATTCGGATATTCAAGTATTCGAATATTTGAGTATTTCGGTATTATTAATTCGAATACTCAAATATTCGAATATTTGAGTATTTCGATACTATTAATTTGAATACTCAAGTATTCGAATAGTTGAGTACACGGATACGAATATGAGTATTTGAATAGTTGAGTATACGGATACGAATATGAGTATTTGAATAGTTGAGTATACGGATACGAATATGAGTATTTGAATAGTTGAGTATACGGATACGAATATGAGTATTTGAATAGTTGAGTATACGGATACGAATATGAGTATTTGAATAGTTGAGTATACGGATACGAATATGAGTATTTGAATAGTTGAGTATATGGATACGAATATGAGTATTTGAATAGTCGCGATCCTCGAATATGACAATACATACTCGAATATGTCAAGAAATGACGCGTTCAGATGTAACCGAACAATTTTTGCTGGAAACGTTTATTTCCATGTTTGAAAGTAAAGGAGTTATTCAAATAGCCAGTGTTAAGTGCCTCATTTTGTATTTAAACTTGCAATTACGAACTAACTAAAGTTGCCCTACGTTCGATGTATAACGATGAAACTTGTTAGTCGTTTGAAATTCGAAGGAGGACTTTTCGAGACTTCAATCGTTAAAACCGCCACGCGATTTTCTTCTACGTGAAGTACTACGCGGTATTTATAATTGACCCTGATGAAAAACGTCGTGCAAAATTAATATTACACACATTTCAAGATACCTGTAAAAGCAACAAAATATGCAAACTCTTACGCACGTTTCTACATTGTAACGATCCGTACTGATTTATCAAAAAGAAACTTATATTAATCCTATTTTTTAGTCTAAGCCTGTTACGTCAATGTAGGTTAAAGGTTAATGTCAACAATATACACTCTCTATTAATTAAAAATATTCCAATCTCGAACGTGAACTATCCTCGTCACAGCGTCGCGTATTCTTTCGCTGTCTGAAATTTCGTCTGGTTTCGTGGGCTCAACAAGTGTGTAACGCTGCTTCACCGTGAACAACGATTCGTGGTTTCGGGATTCGATGTTCGTGTAGCCGTATTATCGTCGAGGGATAGGCGACAGGTGTGACGACTTCTGCCAAAGCATTCTGAAAGTGATTTTCGACGAGCGACACGCTTACGCACGATTTTCGAGCGAAAATCAAGTAAACGTGTGATCACATTAACTTATACGTGTCCAACGTATATTCGATTATACATGAAATATAATCTCGTAAAAGTAACAATCGAACATAAACCGATATATGTTATCTTACAGATTACGTATAATATTTATGAAAAAAAATCATTTTCCCAGCGCTACATGTTTTCAATACAAACCGTGCGTTAACATTTGAATAGAAGCATTCATTTGCTCGTGAACTTTAATCGTTTTCTTTTTATTTCGCGTATGAATGGGTTAATAGAAAGAAAACTCGGTGCCAGCCGATCCGTGAATTTGAATATTTTCGATCGATTATGCAAGGCGGCACTCGAATCCAAAGTGCCTGGCCCTTGTGTATACTCTCGCAATACTCGCATAATACATCAGAACTACGAGTCTCGTCGTGGCTATTTCTCATTTTTATTGTTTATTTTCATTTCGTGTTAAAAGGATCGAGAAATTTGATACAGAAAACGAACCCTTTCGTGAAACGTTCAATCGATGAAAATTCTTTAAATACAAAATGGTAATCTTTCAATAAACTTATTCCTTCTAAATTATTGTTTAACGAAAAGTAATAGACACTATTAAATTTTTTCTCCGAAATGTCCAAAAGGGCATTTTATCTTTCTTTTTCAGAATCTCTGTGGCACATCGATAAATTAGAAAAACAATTGGTACAAATATTTTTAATTCGTATCCACCAAGCTGGTCAACCTTCTTAATTTGCTACGAAAATTATTGCGCGTAATTTGGTGAATTTCGCGTCTCGAATGGTACCTGCGACTCGATAAATTCGTTTCGGTGACACGATGCACCGTGTAACCACGTACTTCTGTACGTAATACCGTGCAGAATTCTTTCTGTGCGGTATTATCAAAGAATACGACGCCTTGGAAAATTGTTGCGCGTTGCGGTACCTTGGACTCTTCTGTTGCCAGCACTTTCGAACCAGACACCACGAATGAAGACCGTGAAAGTATAGCTGCGAGAGAGACGATCGAACGTATAATGCAAGAATGGTGTAAAAATAAACACGACAATGGCTAAGAGAACGGATGATAAAGGAATAGAGAAAGAACGTTGCGCAAAGGCAAAGGGTCAGAAATACGAGGGAATTGTCTGCAACTTATGACAGTGCTTTCAAAGAACCGTATCCGTGTACTTTTATTCCATATGCGTATCATGAGACGTAAATGCCAGTAGTATTCCTCCGAGATGTTTCCCCGTGTTGTGCGTTATTCAAACGTTTAACCAATGGTGGCATCGAGAGCAACAGAAAATGTTACAATACACAGATATAATACGTACCGAAATCTTTGTATCTTTCAGTCCAGTATGGATAATAAATGACAATCGTGGAACCGTAATTGTGCTAATAAATCACAAACTGACGGAATATGCGTTTCATAATTTGTTTCATTACTTTGCCATGGACTACATTTCAAGACATTTCAAATTTGTCCGACACTTTTACCTCTATTATTTTGCATTATTTTCGAATAATTGATATTAATTCGTCATCGATTGCAGGTGTCCTCATTTCGTAAGTAATGTGTGTTGTATAATATATTGTTTCATTCACGCGTGGTTCTAACCTGACTAATTTTTCTTAATTACCTTGTATTAAAAACGAAACGTTCGCTCGTGTTTTCGATAGATGAACAAACACTCTCTACACTCCATTACGATTAAAAACAAATTATAATCAAGGTTTGGAAGATCCCTATAAAATAAACCGTACTTGTTCGTTAAAATGCTTAATATTTGCTAGAATATTCATTCCTGGAAGGTAACGTTCTTCCGAGTATTTTCGTGCTGAAACCTTCAACCACTTTAATTAATTCTTCTCAGCAACGATTACATATTAATCCAGCCTCGAGTGCACACAAGCACACAGAGGTTCACCGCGATAAATTTGCACTTGCACCTTCACGTAGGGGAACACGTGCCGTAGTGAAATTAGGGTCAAATAATACACTTGTATCGCGGTGTAACGAAAAAGAGTTACCGCGACGATTTGTCTTAGATGTTTACTCGCACGCGTTACAGCCCGTGAAATAATTCTCGAGGAGAGATCGGCCGAGTAGTTCTCGGCATCAGTCAAGTCGAGCTTTAGCGTCGTCTTTAAAGTAATCGTCCTTTCGTCGCTCCGGGAAGTGCAAAGAAACGGTTTGTCTTGTTCAAGACACGCACGTGAAACACCTAACGTTGCACGCGATTGTTCAATCTCGTCGGTCGCCACGAATTCAAGATTTAATAAATCGGGGACGGTTGAGCGGGCGGGCTGGAGCGTAAAAGCTTTAACAATGCAACCGTGATAAATATTTCGCGGAACGAGAACGACGCCCGAGTGTGCACAGACACGAACCTCGTTGTTCAACGACGATGTCTCCCGCTGTTAACGTTTCGTAACGCCCATTGGCTGCGTGCGCCCGCGTTTCTTGCGATGTGCTACATTTTGAGACGGAAAGAACAGAAAAAACAAAGAAAAAAAAAATTTAATAAAACCTGCCGGAATTCGCGACAGTGGTGCCTTGTACTCGAAGGGTCACGAGGTTCCTCTCTTCGAGCCTTGTCTGTGCCCTGACCCTTCCCGAATAAAGTTTTTACGAACGAAAAGTGACTATGATCGAAGGGTGCCCCGGAGAGTTCTTATTTCATGGAAATTCCACAGATTCGAGTAAATTTGTGTTCAACGTGATTCGGAACGCAGATACGATCGCGACGGATATTAAATTTTGAAAAATTATCGAGAGAATATTCACTGTTTGCTCTTTATTCCGATCAATGGTTCAGCCGGGATTAAAAAGGTTCGTTTCGTTGGTCGTGGATATTAAATTCTGTTTAATGTCGTCGGGACGCGACGGTTGATTCACAAAGCGAGTGTAACTTTCGAAACGGTCTCCATTTTTCATTGATTTCTTTTATTTAAGAATTATCGTCGATCGAAGTACCGTACGCGTAGCATACCGAGGTTTAATATGGTTTTCGATCGTGTTTGAAAAAAATAATTGTAGAATGATGTTGCTTTGAGAAATGTAGTCGTCTGTTATCGATGTAGATGACTATTGAACAAGGGATTGCAGAAATTGTAATATTAATTTCTTGCGAGTGAGTATTTAAATTGAAAAGAATTTTAGACATTTGCACAATTAATAAATATCGACGGTATTGTGTTCCTTAATTGATTGAAAAAGAACTTTTCATAAATATGACTATTGTTTGTACGCTACGAACGATTATAAACAACAGCTATAAACAACTATCTAGGAACCAGATTTGAGTGAAAAAATATGGCTAGAGTATGATTAAGTTTTCATTTAATTGTACGATAATAGGTATTATCAATTGGGTACATTCTCTTATAATCTGGATGAATTGCTGCTCGATAAATCAGATCAGTCGCAAGACAGCTTACCAGGGTAAAAGCATCTGATCCGAAGATAAACCAGGGGAACAATACCGTGGATGAACTATGAATATTCAGTACCGACAAAGGCGTAAAAGCGACGGTCGTCGTAACTTTCCAATCGATAGCGGCGTATCCATCACAAGCGAGAGTAACAGCGTTGAAAATCTATCGTCGAAGATCGAGGAACTGCGATATCCATAAATTTTCTCGTTCGCTCGCGGGATTAACTCGCTAGATGTTCATGGTCACATCAAACATGTCGACGTCGAAACACATTTCTGAATTGCAATCTGTTAATCATTCGTTGAACTAGAATGTAGTGGATAAAACCTTTTGTTTTAGATCGCTCTTTCGCGTACCGTTCAATTCAACGCGTACCAACAAATACTCTGAACGATTACTAACCTTAGTGACAAATGAAGGAAAAGCTTCTTAAAGTTATTATTCTTTTTGGTTCGGTGTTGTCAAAATTTACGTTAATTTCACAGAGTGGCGCATCATTTCGTTGCGTAACATTATCGCAGCGTTTAAACTTGTACGTTTTGAGAGCACATTGTTTTACAAAGTGATTGAAAAAAGAGGTCGAACTTTTACTTGTCGAATTTTTTTTCATTCGAATATTCGACGAATATAATTCGAATACTTGACTATTCGAGTATAGTTCAAATACTTGACTATTCGAGTGTAATTCGAATACTACACGAATACTTGACTATTCGAGTATAATTCGAATACTACACGAATACTTGACTATTCGAGTATAATTCGAATACTACACGAATACTTGACTATTCGAATACTACACGAATACTTGACTATTCGAGTATAATTCGAATACTACACGAATACTTGACTATTCGAGTATAATTCGAATACTACACGAATACTTGACTATTCCAGTATAATTCGAATACTACACGAATACTTGACTATTCGAGTGTAATTCGAATACTACACGAATACTTGACTATTCGAGTATAATTCGAATACTACACGAATACTTGACTATTCGAGTATAATTCGAATACTACACGAATACTTGACTATTCGAATACTACACGAATACTTGACTATTCGAGTATAATTCGAATACTACACGAATACTTGACTATTCGAGTATAATTCGAATACTACACGAATACTTGACTATTCCAGTATAATTCGAATACTACACGAATACTTGACTATTCGAGTATAATTCGAATACTACACGAATACTTGACTATTCGAGTATAATTCGAATACTACACGAATACTCGAAAATTGTTGCGTTTCGATATTTTGTTGTAACTCTCTGTTTAAACCTTCTCTACCAGAGGCAACTGGAAATACAAGGATGTACGGTTAATTGTAAATCGAGCGAGGGGCATGCTGGCCACGCACAATGTACCGAATACGTTACCAGTGATTTTGATATCGGTGGAAGCGTTCTATCGAGCAGCCGTCTCGCTAATTTATGGGTATAATTGATCTAAACGAGGCCACCTAGGAAAAGGAAATTGGATTTGACGTTTTCTCTATTATTAGGTGGAATTGTTTACACGGAATCTCTCAGCGATAAATTTCTTTGAGCAGTTATCGCGTTAAAAATACACTTTCGTCGCTATTGGAGAAAACCATTGTTTCTCGTGTTAAAAACAAATTGTTTCTCCCTTCCGACAATGAGAATTGTATTTCGTATCATTAATATTTCGATATAATTTTTAAAGAGTAATTTAACTTATCAGATTTCATGTACTGCGACCGTTAAGATTATTTTTAATTGCACGTAGTTGAAAGTTTCTTAGAAGTGATTCGAATTACATAATTGCTTCCGTTTCAATATTTTTTAAGCAAAGATTACGAACAACACGAGAAATACAAATACTCCAGGGTTAAGAATACACGTTTCGTGGTAGACGAGCGAAACGCTTATCTTCGAGTGTTCGTTTTCCATGTATCCGCCCCGTGTTTCGCACTATGATTTATTAAAGCCCCGATTATCTTCGTAAGTCTTCGCGCTTTATGCAACCAGTTATCCGCCGATTAAATCGCGCAATCGGACAGCGCTTCCTGTTTCAATTACGCGGAGTCGCGGAGAAAAAATGAACGACAATCGTCCACGCGAAGTCAGACACGCAATCTTGGCTACGATAATCGTTGATTTCGCGTCGAGGTTAGGGCTGGGATCACTCGTCGAATTCTTCTCTACTTTGTATACATCGATGATTCAAATAGTAGACGAATATAATTCGAATACTATTTGAATACTCAGGTATCGTGGAACGAGTAATCAAGTACTCGACTACCCAAATATTTGAATATTCGAATTCCTGATTATTCGAATACACGAATACTCGAATATTTGACTATTCGAATACACCAATACTCGAATACTTGACTATTCGAATACACGAATACTCGAATGCTTGACTATTCGAACACACGAATACTCGAATATTTGACTATTCGAATACACGAATACTCGAATGCCTGACTATTCGAATATTTTGTGCACTGATCAAGTATTCCTTTTAATCGTAGTGTCTCAATAATGTGTACGTTATTCGAACAATAATATTCGAATACTCGACTACTGTACTCTACGTTAAAGTATCAAAACAATGACAATCGACTACTCAAATATTCGAGGCTCTCTCGTAACATTCGAGAAACTGCCAAATATTCGAATATTAAATTACTCGAATAATCTCAGGCCTAGCCAAGGCTCGTTAAACGGATTTGTACGATGGAATTTCAAAGTTACACCCGCAATTCGACCAAAGCTCCGGGAGCGAGCGTTAATAATTGCATTAATTAACCGTGCCGCTCACGATCGTCGAAATCTCAGAGACCTGGAACTTACGAGCAATCGAATTCCGTAACGGAGGAAAATTATTCGAAGGTTATTTTCATTCTCTTTTTCGTCGGGATTCTATTTAAAATCGTGGATATCGACGAGAGTCAGCGTGTAGAAAAAATATTCCCACCTCCCTAAATTCATTCGTTGGCGTTTAATCCTCTAATTACTTTCACGACGGTTAATTAATTTCCCAATGGAGTATCCTTAAGCGACGATAATCACGCGTTAATTACGGAGCGGTTCTTGTGGACAATCTATTGGCTTCATAGTGCATTCCAGCTTGACAGATACCTGTGTATCCACCATCGTATGTATATAGGACAGTTTAACAGCAGACGTCTCGCGGACGTTGATAATTGCGGTCAATTTTGCGGGAAACGGGCCGCATAGCACGCAAAGATTAATTGCTTGTCGGTTAGCCGTGTCTGTTGTCGAGAAAATTGGTAAACTTTGCTTCCGTATCTTTCTGCACACGTGTAGACATAAATTCTATAAAGATATTTCTATAAGTTACTACAATGTATTATAAAAATTTCTTCAAACTTGATATTATAAGTGGCTTCATCGGCCAGCACGATACGAAGTAAAACGATAAAAAATCATTTTAATAACGTTTTGATTGTATGTACGACAAACCCAGATGATATTTAAAAAGTACATCACGACAAACGAAACTAAGCAGTTTAAGAATTGTATATCGATAAGTATAAATATCGTTAGGGTAATGCAGTTTGAGGAATTTCTCTATTTGTAGAGATAAAAAAAACAATTTAGGTAAAGGGTGTTCGGTTCCTTTTTTGGTTCCAGATGAAAACAGGGAGGTCACTTGAAGGTCGACAACTTTTTTTCTCCAAAGGAACGCTATGTGTGCTTTATTTTCTAATAACAAATTTCAGAAATACGATGCTTTGTGGTTCAAGGTCATTCAAGGTTTCCAAACGTCAGTTTCGAAGAAGACAGCTAATTTGCCAGTTCACGTGTATACTACTGACGTAAGTGATCAAAATGGTAACCTCGAGAGAAGATATGCGTTCTAAAGTATTGATAGTGGCTATTTGCCAAATCGCACATTGCAATGAGAGGAACGGTGTGCTCGAATATAGATTCGATCAACATCGATTTACAGAATATAAATAACAGGATATTCGATTACATTGTGATATAAATTTTTTGAAGAACTCCTGACCACTGACAACTTCAAGTAGAAGTTACAAAATGTTTGTTTTAAATAATCCCGTACAATATAGTTAGACCTAGAATACCTAACTATCTTTCAAATATGCAGATATAAAAAATGTTTCTCTCTCGAGGTAAAAAAAAATAATAATATTGTTGTCTCTGATAGATCTAATTTTTATTCTTTGCATAGAGTACTCGACGACAAAATAAGTTCGACCTTTCACCATAATACGACCTTCATGTGACCTTAAATATAGATATGTCCAATTTTGAGGTGTAAGACTATTTTAATGCTTGAATATCGACACCAAGATTTTTAACGAACAATTTCGGAGAATTGAACGACTCCTTTCGTTTACGCACCTTTTAAATAACATTGTTACGAAATCCTCGGTATTCGTTCTCAGTTCTCAGATACCATTTGCATTTTCCCTATGAACGATTATACACTCCTCCTCCCCTTTTAAAAACCAACGTTTTTTTCCAAATCCTATAAATCAACTGGTAAACTTCGAACATTCCTGTAACACCGAAACTTGGTTTTCCGCGGGCAGACTCGCGAACGAAGTCTCGGCTTTCATTTGCATAACAGACCTCAACAGCTTTCTCACTGCATGCATATTAACTTCCCTTAATCTAAAATTTATGACCCCCGTCGCGTAACTTCAATCGAATCCGGCGGAACTTAAGCCACAGGGAGAGGGTAGAGGGGGAGACCGGCTGTCGGAGAAAGAAAACAGCAACGAAAGAAAGAAATAGGATGTGCATGAAAATTAATCGCGAAATGCCTTTGACGTTTACAAACAATTCGGACGGAACGCGTCCCAAGGGCCCAATTCCATCTCCAATTTACATTTCAAAGTTACACGTAAATGCATGTTCGCATAAACAGGAATAAATATAGAATCTCGTGTGGCCAGGGATGCAACATCGCACGTTAGAAACTGCTTCGAAGGGCAATTGGAACGAAATGAATTGGCTGCTTGAGGTCACTGAGCGGCTACCCCCACCACGTTGCTCGTTAATTCCCACTACACTGCACGGTAGTCTCCGCCCACGCACCTGGCCAGTCCCCACTACAATGCTTGAAAGTCTCCGCCCACACTACTCGGTAGTCCTCGTCGCGTTGCTTCGTAGCCACCGCCACATTACTTTGGCTACTTCACGATACTGCTGGATTATTAGCATTCTGGCCAGTGTATTTTGGTACGAATACGTTGATATTTTCCAAAATTAAAAAGGAACCATTATGGAAAAATGCAACCCCTATTGGTCAGAATTTACGACACTTTGTTCGTAACGTCTGCGAGTAAGTAAGTTTGAAGTAATTAAATGTATAAACTATGGTCGAATGTCTACCATTTAGTAAAACTATCTAAAAGGAATTTCTTATAAACTTTCGCAATATCTTGCGAAATAATGTATGCGGTAGATTTGGATACAATTAATTTTTATATCAGAATTAGGTTATTTAAATTAACTAAAGAACAATGAAAGTAAAATCTTCGATATTATCGAGTGACGAAACAAAATATGGCAGTCTGCTACTGTCATGAACGAGATATTTTCTGGGCGATCGTTATAAGTGCTCCTTTAGTCAATGTGCTTGATTTCCCGGTGTGTGCTCGAGGGTGAGAATAGAGAGAAGGTCACGGAAATGTGGTATCGGTGCGTTTGGTCGTAGGTTCGAAGGGCGACCGAGGGATTTATTGCTGTAACGGTACACTTGGTATTTTATGATCAGCGTAGGGTTTGACCTACCGTCGAAAATATTAGTTTTCTGAGCAAAATTAACTTCGCCTAACAGTATATGGTTACCCTCGTAAAATCCGGACAGCAGGAACCTTTTATTTCGGCCAATCAGACGGTAAAAGGAGACATTTGCCAGAGATTGCACGTAATTCGTTCCTGCCAAAATGATATATTGGAGGTAACAATATTTTTAGTTCTGTAAAATTATTCATTTTTCACTGAGTGATAATAAAGCAGCCATCTTGGGTAGTTACCAGTGGATTTATTTTCTTCAAACGTTTCTGTTCGTACGAATTTTGGAACTATTCGAATAATCAAATATTCAAATATTTGAGCAATTGAATATCATTATTAGAATATTTGAGTAATTGAACATCACTATTCGAATAGTCGAGTATTCGAATATATGAGTAATTGAATATCACTATTCGAGTAGTCAAGTATTCGAATATTTGAGTAATTGAATATCACCATTCGAGTAGTCGAGTATTCAAATATAAGAGTAATTGAATATCACCATTCGAGTAGTCGAGTATTCGAATATATGAGTAATTAAATATCACCATTCGAATAGTCAAGTATTCGAATATTTGAGTAGTTGAATATCACCATTCGAATAGTCGAGTATTCGAATATTTGAGTAATTGAATATCATTATTCGAATATTTCAGTATTTGAATATCTTTGTTCTGAAAAAATTGTTAGATATAAAATTACAAAAGAATTTCGCCCAAAAATGTATCCCGCAAACTGATCGATAAAATACAGTTACGAATTTAGCTTCTCAAGGTGTTGGAAATCATTCGTTTGCTTAAAAATTGAAAGAGAAACATGGCACGTAAAGGTAAGGATTCTCTCTGAGGGGATTCACAGTCAGCGAAATAGCCTCTATCGAGCAGTTGATTTTGCCCCGACCGTAACTCTGAAAAGGAGCTTCGCTGCTTTCGTCCAACTCGCTAAGTCGCCTACGAGATTGTTCACCCGCGAAAAGGATACTTTTGATCGGATCAATTAATTCAAACGAGTTCTTCGGGCCACGGGTTGAGGTAAAATATTTACTCGCGCGCTGTTGGAGGTGCTCGTTCGTCGCGCAATTCCGCTCGCGAGGATCGTCCACCGATTCGAAGGAGGATTCGAGCTTCGCGGTGAAAAATAACTGCACGCGACCGAATGTGAATCGCGCCTGAGAGACGTGGAAAGGAACGATAAAGGGAAAGAGGGAAATTTGATCGCACAGAAACCCTGCCACGAAGGATCACAAATTTCCTGCGGCTTTTCTCTGGAGAAATAGCTCTGTCGAAACTAACTCTAGAGAGAATAATTGCAAATTCCGTTTTTCGTTTCTTTAAATCTTACCTAGTGAGACTCGTGGAAAGTTGCAGGGTACACTTTATACGTTTGTCTCTTCTCCCGTAAATAATAACCTATGTAGAAAATTATACAAAATATTCTACAGCAAACAGATTCTACGTAATCTCTCGCGTAAAATGTCTTTACATAATTCTTGCAAAAATAATTTCTCATAACAACACCAAGGTCATCTCAAGTTTCTCAAACAGAACAAGATATCTTTATTCTCATCTTACAACAGGGGACATCGAAACAAATTCGAAAACTATACGACATATTTTTATCAACAAATCACTATGGTCCTCGTTTGAGAAACCCAAGATGACCTTTCACTGTTGTGGCGGCGCTACCCACGCTTGCCACCAGAGGGAAACTCACCACCAACCGTTTCCCGCAAGTTCCCGTACCTGCTCCGATCGGTATATATACGATCCCATACCGATCTTCCAATGTCCGGGCGTATAAGGCAGGGCCTGCTAGGATGCCTTACTGACGAGTCCACTAGCAGGCCCGGGATGAAACGCTTCTCCCCACTCCTATTTCCGTTTTCCTTCCTCACACATCTTCAAATTTCGAGCCGCCAAAACTGTGAAAACTACTTTCAAAATTTTCATCACGTTACTCGATCGATTCTTGTTCGAGATTTTTTTCTTGTCAGTCCGCAAATGGATTGAAAAATCGTTCACAGTGTTAGAGTATACACACTGTACTCGTATCTATCTCAAAAGCGAATAAGCGAGTAAATGCGACTCGTTCGTGGCCCGGGGCCCCGAAATAACGAAGCACGTCCCTGCGTGGCACGGTGCGCTGCATCACCCTGCGCTCAGTGTGCTCCTGGCATCGAGATACCCGTAGAACCCGGTCGCTCGGCGAGCGAAATTTCGCTCCCGTCCGAAGACTCCAATTTACAAGAGCGGACTTCGAGAGAGTCGCTTTAATTGCAGGCACTTAATCGCGGGCGCACTCGACGGAAATTTTCTTCGATCCGTGGGAATAAAATTGACGCTTTCGACGCGACGCGAGGCGACGCGACGCGGCGCGTTCGTGCGCGACTTTAATCCGTACTTTTTACAGAATCTCCCCGGCAATCTAATCTAAATGCAAATGCTGTTAGCGTTAAATATGGACGTATAAAGAAAGGTAATGAGATTTGTCCACGACCCCGATATCTCCTCTCTCTCTCTCTCTCACTCTCTCTCGTGCTCTTTCCCCCACTTTGAGAAATTAACGATATAAATCACTTACGCGTCTAATAGTCCCAACTTCTCGCGATGTAAGAACAGGCGGGTAATTACCGTTCGGTCCACTTCTCTTATCGTCTTTTCCGTCTAGGGGGACGCTTTGTGACCGGTAATTGAGAAAAATTACTTATCGGTCGGCCGCTTCCTCGAGGGCCCAATTATTACTCCGCCGAGACGTTTCTCCCGTGTCTGTTCTGCGTTACGGTGGTAATTTACATGTCGAGTATTGCGAACGAAAAGTGACGATCGAATGTGATATCGACCGTGCGAGCACAGTCTCTGGCACGAGAGAATCGATAACTGTCGAGAAACGTAAATGAAACGAATCGTTGTACTCTAGAAGCGTACGATTATTAATTATTATCGACGAGTCTAAGATACTATGATTTACGAGAACGAGAGCAAAGAGTGTTCACAGACGAGCGTTTACGATGGAGTTACGCGAATGTGATATTCGAACGTCGTCAGTCGGGGGAAATGTTCTCTGAACGAGTGCGAGAAGAAAGTAATCAATCTCTTCGTTTAATTTTGTCTTTATTAGAGAAAATAGGGAGATAATCGATTTGAATTATTTAAATAGAATTTAATTCCCTTTTTTCCCTTTAATTCCCTTAAGATTTATTTTAAACACTTTTAAAAAGTTTCACAATTAAAGAATAATAGACTAACTTTAATATTTCTATTTTATTTTCTTATAGATTAATAAAAAAGTAAAATATAGATTAACTTTCGTGTTAGAAAGTATGAAAAAATTACAAAAGGTAATCGTTATTGTTCGTGGGTCGATTTTGTTAAGAATCTAATCAGGTCTCGAGATGAGAAGATAAAACTTGAATACAAATTTTCATTGAAATATGTTTGACCGTTTAGACACAATCGTGTTAATAAACGTGTGTACATATGTACATACGGTATACGCGTGAGATTGCGTCAGGAATTATGGCCGGTTCTATTCATTCAGGAACTATCTTCTCAAGCCCCTACGGCATGTGTGTACACTTGACCCGTGCGCGCCTGAGAAGATGGCCCCTTAACGCATAGGACTTACCATATCTACGGACACGATCTCTGTACTCGCGTACAGTATGTACAGTGTGGAAAGGAATGTTTTCTTGTGGTCAGTGTAGGTAAATTTTGCACCCTTGGATCGGTAGAGACGTATTGAAAAAAAATATTCCCGGAAGTGACCTCGATTGATTTTTTTCAGGGCCAGAGTTCGTCATTGTATTCTACACGTTATAAGAATCATTAATATCGATAGTAATATAATCAACCACACGATTGATTTTTTCAGGGCCAAATTTTTTCAACGTATTCTACTCGTTATAAGAATCATTAATATCGATAGAAATATAATCAACCACATGATTGATTTTTTTAGGGCCAAATTTTTTCATCGTATTCTACTCGTTATGAGAATCATTAATATCGATAGAATATATATAATCAACCACACAATTGATTTCTTCGGGGCCAATTTTTTTCAACGTATTCTACTCGTTATAAGAATCATTAATATCGATAGAAATATAATCAACCACACGAGTGATTTTTTCAGGGCCAAACATTTTTCATCGTATTCTACTCGTTAGAAGAATCATTAATATCGATAGTAATATAATCAACCACACGATAACTCTAACCACTATTTTCAGTTGAAATATAAATTACCCAAATGAAATCAAGTTTAACAATAATTATCTTTCTTACAATTTTTCAAGAGAACGCTTAGATTACGACACATGGTACCTTTAACGAGTTCGATACTTATAACGAGGAGAACACTGTACAATTGAAACAAAATTTGACCTTGAAGAATCCAATCAAGGTCATTCTTGTGGAAACATTCTACCCGATAAAAAAATACAGAATTCACCTACGCTACGATCAAAGATTTCTTTCCACTCTGTAGATAGACACGTTCCAAGAAAATCAGTAACGTTGTTCAAGTGATTCAGTAACCTTAAAAAATTTCTCCTCTGAAGAAACATTTTCGAAATTTCTCTCGATTGCGATGCACTTCTTTCTCGGAGATTACGAGAACAGTGTATCGCTTAATCGTCCAAGAGTACGTTAAAATACTAAATAAGTATAAATTTCAAGTCGTGTACCGTGTCTCGTGCGACGTCGGGAATGTTTACAATTAATTTCACCGCCGAAGAGGAAACTCATCAATTAATCCCTGCGTACGACCTGTCGCGAAATTCCAATTTCGTAGAAAATTACGCGGGCCGCGCTCACGCCCCGGGACAATGCAAATTCGGGCGCGAAACATCGGAAAGGTTACGGGTAAAGTGCAGAACGATACGGGGAGAATTCACGGACGCCAAACAATGGCGGAACGCGATGCAACGAGCGTAAATGTTTCGCGTTGTACCGTCAGGTTGTTCGCATTCGGGACTAACGAAGCGTTCTTCAAGCGGACGATAAACTGCGCCGTTTTTCGAAACACGTTGCATCGATAGCAACGAACTGTGTTCATAATGGAAATAGTTTTATCAATCATTTTTCCAACCGATAGTTGCGACCAGTCCCGGTGTGAATTCTACGTTATTCGTCACGGACAACTGTAAATTGAAATCTCTTAAAATTTGTTGTACTTGCAAGTAGAATGTCGCAATCGTGAAGAATTTCGAAACAATTTTTCAAACTTCGAATTCAATTTTCGCCGATCGTTGCAAAATTCGCAAATTTTAAATTTCGCGTTACGTATGAAATTTCAAATCGTTCGATTATTATTGTTAATTTAATTAATACAATTTAATTAGCGCCGTACGAGTGGAACGTTAAATTTCATTTTAATTAAACGACTCACGCTTATATATATGTATATATATATATATATATATATATATATATATATTTTTGTTTTATTCGGGTAACAGATATCGTGCGGCTGACCGAAGAAGGAATACGTGATATTGTATTCCTGTCAA
Organism: Ptiloglossa arizonensis; assembly: GCF_051014685.1. Classification (NCBI taxonomy): domain Eukaryota; kingdom Metazoa; phylum Arthropoda; class Insecta; order Hymenoptera; family Colletidae; genus Ptiloglossa; species Ptiloglossa arizonensis. The sequence goes on along the minus strand of NC_135048.1, from coordinate 22,847,023 downwards.
ATTTAAATAAAATTTTATGCTTTCTTTCGCGAATGATTTTTATTATTTGGTTCTCGTATTTAAAATTGTATTGTTCCGTAGCAGCTTCATCGTTACACGGTGGAAATTTAACGAGTACGGAATTACGACGTCTCGAATGCTTTGATACACGCGTGTCAGAGGTTTTGTCAGAATTTCGATATCACGATAAGTGAGACAAAGTAACGGAAAGTGGTTCGGTTTCAAATGCCAATTCCGGCTAGATCCGACCGCTGTCGATCCTACTTTTATCGTTTCGAAACTTATATTTCGAATCTTTTCCATGTTGCTGTATAATCCTACACACGTACACCAGTCACGTCGAAACGAGTATTACAAGGGGGCATGACAGAACATTACGTGAACGGGTTCGGATACATAGGGTTAGACACACCGCGCGGCATACTTAATACTCTGGAATACCATGGAAATGCAAACGATCGGTAAAATATTAGCAAATATTTGAATATGTCAATAAACATACGTGATGTTTTGTTTATCCCAACTGCCTTCGTATTCTTATCGCTGTACAAAGGTACGAGTCGGTGCGAAGGAACAGAGGTATTTACAGTGAAAGCTTTCCGAATATAAATCGTGAGAAATATTATCAGTGAAGCATAAGCAGATAGATGGGTAACTGTACATTTTTAATTTAAAGAGTGTATAAATAAATAATAATACAAATTTGTAAATAAAAATAGTTTGATATTTCGAACGTTAATTATCGTGGTACATTTTCATTTTTATTATATTTCATCCTCAAAAGGTAATTTTTCAGAAGAATATTAATCTTTTCTATTGTTTTGTCAAGTTGACTTTATCGATTATAATTAATGTCGGGGATATTGTTTATTAAGAACAAGAGATACCTTTGGATATTGAAACGAAAAATTATTACAAGTGATCGCTTTTCTCGATCACGGTATAAATACTATTGTACCGGATCTGAAGGTACGTCCAATTGTCTGACTAGTTACGGGCATATTCTACATACCTCGCGGTACATACCGTATTCTACTTGGTCGACATGGATAGCTCGTGTTCTACTTGTCTGACCAGGAGGAACATAAATCCCTTGTCGGAGTCAGCCGTTATCGTTCTACTTGTCGAACCAAAGGAGGATCTGTTCTACTTGCGTTACCAGTGACCGATTCTATTCAATTCGTTTCACTAGGAATAAGAGTTGCTCTACTTCTTTGGACAGACACGGTTTTCTTCGGGCTAGTTCTTCCAAAGATACTGATCATTACGAGAACTCATTTCAGTGTTGGGCCAGCTTAATGTATCAATTTATTTTTAAATTTAATTAATTTCTTTATTACATTTCGGTATAAATCACTCACGGATAACGTTCATTCCTCCTCGATAAACGAAGCTCTACAATAATAATAAAAAGTAATAAAAACGAAAACCATTTTCTTTGTTCTTAATTTAATCTTACGTTAAATTTTACATTTTCGGATACTCAATTCCGTGATTACCGATTCTATTTGTATATTATAATTATTATATTACTGTATAATCTTTGGATTGATGCAACGAATAATTAAGAAACGATGATAAAAAGCGATATTATGGAAATACAAAGGATCGGTAAAATATTAGCAAATATTTGAATATGTCAATAAACATACGTGATGTTTTGTTTATCCCAACTGCCTTCGTATTCTTATCGCTGTACAAAGGTACGAGTCGGTGCGAAGGAACAGAGGTATTTACAATGAAAGCTTTCCGAATATAAATCGTGATAAATATTATCGATAATACGCCTCTTATAAAAATAAGAAGCGAACAAATGGTTAACGTAATCTTGCAATCGTGGTTTCGAGCAATCTCAGATATTGCGTGCTCGGATGATAATGCTTCGAATAATTTGAAAGGGCATAGAGGGCTGTACAATTTGACGGAGTTCAGAGGAGCAGGTTTATCGCGCAGGCGCAATGGGGACCAACCGCTGCCACGTGTGAATCTTTCGAATGGCTCGAAAGCCGCATAATTCTGTCGAGAGTGGAACGATTATTAATGATCCACTCGCGACAATAACGCGTCACCGACCGTTCAAACCGACACTTTTCCCGATAATAATGATTAATCTCGTGAAGTGACTCGGAACTTCTTCGAGACACTCAACCTTTACGCCCGCCTCCAGCTTCTTTCGATAATGGCTGATTTTTATCGACTTGTTCCACCGCGATCGAGACCATCGCGCGTGTTTGCATCAAGCCCGCGCTACGAACAACGGAAGGTATCAAGAGGAAGTTGCAAATTGCTTATCGAGCAGTTAATTAACATTGTAATGAATATCGTTGTTCTTTGACCTTAGGGAAGCTTTCGTACTTTTTTTTTTCGATCGAACAGTTTCACTCTAAGAAGATTAAGATCAAGATTGATCCGCGTTTAACGTTTTTACACGCTTCCTTCTATCGTTCTGCGAGAGCACATTGAAATTGGAGGGAACAGATCGGTGTGTCGTTACTATGAAAGAAGACACTTTTTATCAAGGAATATATTACGATTTTTTAAAACGATCGAACAATTTCGAGGAATGCTCGTGAAATGGCAAATCGATGAACTCATTAACGCAGAAATGCGGCTTGATAGCTTGCTGACTAGCACGGTCGTCTGGCTATTGGTCGATTAATGTATTGTGCTACCACCGCCCGATGAACATGCCGCGTACTGCTTATTGTCCGACTAATACGCTCGAACCACTTGCTGAATACAACCGATCGTTACCATCGTTCGAAACATTATTCGATCAGATGCGATGCACGATTAATTTTCCACGTTATTTGATTTAGAGAAGACACGACTCTCGAAAATGTTTTATTATTTCAATCACCGCTCGATTTCAATTTCAGTGTTCCGAATTCAATTTTCGATGCTGTTTCAAAATAAGCTTCCTGCAATCATTTTTTTCATCGGCTTGCTTAACCCCTTGCCTTACTGTTCTCTAATTCTAATTCTAACTCTAACTCTAACTCTAACTCTAACTCTAACTCTAACTCTAACTCTAACTCTAACTCTAACTCTAACTCTAATTTTAACTCTAACTCTAACTCTAACTCTAACTCTAACTCTAACTGTAACTCTAACTCTAACTCTAACTCTAACTCTAACTCTAACTCTAACTCTAACTCTAACTCTAACTCTAACTCTAACTCTAACTCTAACTCTAACTCTAACTCTAACTCTAACTCTAACTCTAACTCCAACTCTAACTCTAACTCTAACTCTAACTCTAACTCTAACTCTAATTTTAACTCTAACTTTCTAACTCTAATTTTAACTCTAACTTTCTAACTCTAACTTTAACTCCAACTCTAATTCTAACTCTAGCTCAAACTCTAACTCTCAAAGTCTAACTCTAACTCTAACTCTAACTCTAACTCTAACTCTAACTCTAACTCTAACTCTAACTCTAACTCTGACTCTAATTCTAACTCTAACTCTAACTCTAACTCTAACTCTTTAACTCTAACTGTTCTCCCAAAGGTTAAATTTTCTTCTCAAAGACATTATATTATACATAATATTTTCAAGGAAATATGTTTCAACGTACGAACGTAAACAAGATACACCTCTGGTTCTTATGTTCGGTTCGATTTTCTTATCACGTGTCTAACACGATATTGTAAACGAAAGGTTTAATAAGAACGATAGCGAAACGTTTGTTTGTCAACAGATTAGAATTAAATTTCTATTAAAAATCCTCGATTCAAACCCGCCACGGGTCACCTACTCATTTATTCAAAGAAACGACAAAGTTTTCCAAAGAGTTTCGCGTATGGTGAATTATGTCAGTTCACAAGCGGGTGAAAAAATTTCAAACAACTGTACGGGCAGATTAGAGGTGTCCAGCGCATTTTACACGGTTCATCGACGCGATAACATTCCTCTAGAGGATAATGTGCATTGCTTCTGACGAGGAATGCCCACCGCTTGCATTACGTCTGACTAATGCTCCACAGTTATCACTGCGAAACTATTCAGCCACGCTGCTTGCGGCTGACTAATGCGCGTCTCTTACTACTCCGTGACAAACGTTATCCTTGCATTTCTACCTCCGACTGTTTAAGGTTTAACCATTCGGGTCTCGGGATAGCAGGATGGAACTTCGAGCAGGATTTACGACACAGATGCGTGGATTTTGAAAATTAACTCGATCAATTGCTTCAAGTATTGATAGTTTTCTACCTGAGGCTTGCATTTTTCGTTAAATGAACATTTTGTATATATAGTAATTGCTAGTTCCCCTCAGAGGTGTGGTAGATTTTTAATTTGAATGTAAAAAGAATGTAAATGTTTGATAACGAGGATTCTTCGAATAATTGTAGTTTATGGAAAATATATATTTATCCTTTGTTTATTTTGATACTCGTATGTTCTTTTAATACTCTAACTTCTGAAATATATTTCTCAACATTGCTTTTATTTTTTCGCGAATTTAATTCGATTTTTCGTGTTCGTTAATTCGATTCATTAACGTAATTTTTGTATCGTTTTATTTATTTATTTGGAGACTTGTACACTTTCTTAAAGAGATTCTTTGTCACGAATGAAGTAAATTGGATGAAGTAACCATCGGGCGAAAAATTTGAATTTTCTTTATTAGATGAAATTCGATCCAACAATAAAGATAATTCCATTATTTGAATACGGTGTAAATGTTGTTACTTGAAACCGGAAATTCCTGTATGCGTATAAAACTATCACGAGGGTGTTGATGAGGTTTCCTTAACGAAAGTGAGTCGAAACAAGACCTTGATTTTAACGAAAGGTTCACCAACCCAAGAAAGGGCTTTCGTCCCCGCTTTTCGTGTCTCTCTAGCTTCTCGCGCAGTTTGTCAACTCGTAAAGCACTTGGATTAGTAAAATATCCGAGTGAAGCGAACAAATGGCTAATTAGTGAGTTTCTTGTTAGTTATAAACGAAAATTCTACTTCACGAAGCGCTAGTCGCGTCCGTTTCCTTTACGAATCGATTAAACTTTTACTTGGTTCGAGCAAGGTTCAAAACTCGTCGATTGTTAAAATATTACAAACCTTTAATCTTTTTTAAAATTCAACCGACAAGGTCGTGTAATTTTTTCCAGCAATTTACCACCGTGGAGAATTCATACACTGCGAGCAGATTTTTTTATAACGACGCTTTAACGATGGCAAAATGTAGGAGCGTGTTCCAACGCGGAGTATACAGCTTTTCGTGGGAAAACTTTAACATTGTCTGTCTCCGTTGATCGAAGGGTCACAAACCATTTTCCAAAGTTACCGACCATGCAATACGCTCAGTCGTGCAAACGAGGGAAACTTTCGAAAGTGGTGGTATTAATGCTCCGATGGTTTAATCTTCGGGAGTTCCATTTCGGTTCTTAGCGTTCACTCGTTGCGATTTACAGTTTCGTGTCTGCCTTACGTGCCAGTGAGTCCCTCGTCGCTCATTCAGCGATGAGCGGTTTGAATACCACACAGTTCAAAGGGAAATAGAAATTCGGTCGAACGTTCGCGCGAACCACACAAATGTAAAACGCAGTAACTTCGTCTCTGGCGAGGGAAGACAAAAGAGAAATGGTAAATATTCGAGAACTGTGAAATCATTTATTTCCGTTCAGTTTGTATTTCAATCGTTTCGATTATTAGTTTCCACGAACTTTCCGGATCGATTTATTTAACAAACGAAGGGCACTGTACGCAAATAGAACGAGTTTCTTAACAGCAACAATGTGAATATAAATGCAAATAAGTTCGACGTTCGGGAGATGTCCGAACTGTTTAGTTTCGAAACTCGAGCACGAGACGGTAGACGAAGCAGAGAACAACCAAAGTCAATATTGTTGCGTATACGGTCTTTATTCATTTGCAATTGTACCCGGTGCATGGCGTCAAACGGAACACAGTATGATAGAAATGGTTTTTTCGTGTTAAGACACATCGTTTTTTGTTACGAAAACTTTAAAGTGCGCACGACTTGAAACTAATAGCCTTTGACGTATTCAGTTACTCGAACAATTATCTTTAAACAGCTACGTATGGTATGTAAGCAGAAATTACACGTCGAATTTCGCGGTATTCGAATATTCAAATACTTCAATGATACAAATATTCGAATACGATTCGAATACTTCGGTGATTAAAATATTCAACGAATACAATTCGAATACTTCGGTGATTAAAATATCCAATGAATACAATTCGAATACTTCGGTGATTAAAATATTCAACGAATACAATTCGAATACTTCGGTGATTAAAATATTCAACGAGTACGATTCGAATATTTCGGTGATTAAAATATTCAACGAATACAATTCGAATACTTCGGTGATTAAAATATTCAACGAGTACGATTCGAATACTTCGGTGATTAAAATTTCAACGAATACAATTCGAATACTTCGGTGATTAAAATATTCAATGAGTACGATTCGAATTCTTCGGTGATTAAAATATTCAACGAATACGATTCGAATATTTCGATGATTAAAATATTCAACGAATACGATTCGAATACTTCGGTGATTAAAATATTCAACGAGTACGATTCGAATACTTCGGTGATTAAAATATTCAACGAATACAATTCGAATACTTCGGTGACTCGAGTGTTCGAGGAATGCAATTCTCCTCTTTCGCATACATCTGTTTTCCTTTTTCAAGATCAAGTTTTGCTTGCTCGAGTATAGTGTGTGCGAGTGGCTAGGGCATAAAATAGTTTGCTTTCTGAGAAACTTACCCTGAAAGGTATGGATCGTAAAATCTTAAGAGGAACTAAATTCAAGGAGGGACGTCTAAAACGTAATAACCTCAAAATGGAACACCGGGAGCTACGCGCGAATATTACAAGCGAAACGATGTTAACTTCAGTTACGTTTCAATTCGAGAATCCGCGCAACATTTTCCATACTCCGCGCAGCTCCGAAAAATCCATCAACACTGTACGCGCCCCCATAAATCTCCTTCTTGACAACTATTCTTTCTATTGGATCGTCCTCTCAACTTTCATTTATTATTCCTCTTCCACCGGCGGAACGTTATTATACAAGCTCGCCGTTCGTCCCAAAGGACAACGACTTCTACCGAGATACAAAACGTCCTTTTCGACCTCCAGAAGGAACACATCGATTTCGAGTGCCGATATTATATGGAAAAATGCTTTACTTCCACCACACCGACGAGTGCATTTCTACAATGGGGATAAGAACACGGTTACGTGCACGCGGGTTGAAATAACCAACGAAATCGTGACAAGGCACCAAAGCATTGGCGAATATATGATACACACAATACGTTAGGGAATGGGATAAGACAGGTCGAAAAAGCAACGATAATAAAACTACCAACAAAGTTCGAATTTTTACGACGTACAACTTAAAGATTCAAAACTCCACGTTCCGACGGGGAAAATATCCACCGACGCGATATTACGTTTCCTTATACTTTCGGATAAGGATTGGATGCTTTTCTTATATTAGTATCCGACGAAAATAATTTTCTATTCAAGTATTCGACAAATATAAGGATACTCGAATACTGAAACATCTGAACGATGATGTTCAAATACTCGAATATTTGAATAATGATGTTTGTGTACTCAAATATTCGAATATTTGAATAATGATGTTTGAGTAGTCAAATATTCGAATATTTGAATAATGATGTTTGAGTACTCAAATATTCGAATATTTGAATAATGATGTTAGAGCACTCAAATATTCGAATATTTGAATAATGATGTTTGAGTACTCAAATATTCGAATATTTGGATAATGATGTTTGAGTACTCAAATATTCGAATATTTGAATAATGATGTTTGAGTACTCAAATATTCGAATACTGATATTCGAAGTGTTCGAACGATACGATCCTGCTGTATTAAATCATTGCAATTCTGTCGGTTATTTCGAATACATTATTTCCTCGAACTCTGTCCGAATCCGATGACCAAGAACACGCTGTTATCAGAATCAATCAGCGTGCTCCAGCGAGTGGAATGGTTAATGGATTTCCGAAAGAATATAACTTTCCTCGACATCGGCGGAGAGTTTTAATCGTCATTTTATTAAGCGTGCCGTCATATTTTCGCAGGCTTCGTCGTCGAAAAAAAAAAAAAAAAAATCATCGACAGACGACTCTTAATACCGACATAGTTGAAGCCGCGTTTAATCCGCGCAGTCTGAATGCGATTACGGTCCCAAGCGTGACGCGGCAAAAAGCTGGACGGACAGAAGCGAGATATTAAATTCTACTGCGATTAATACGCTGGCGTCTGGCCGCACTCGCGGCAAACAGTTACCTCGTTTCAGGTGGCCCCGCTTTTTTGTTAATCATCGATGCATCGCTGCACGTCCAGAGGACCTTTGTTTCAATTTCGTTTTTACCTTTTATCTAGAATCGTACGTCTTCCGAGGCAAAGTGACCTGCGAAAAAAACTTATCTACTGGAATTCGAGAAACTGTTAGATTTATTTTATACAGGAATGGTATAGAAATCGATGGTACATTGAGGAGAATTTCGATACGTATCGTACGTCTTGTATAGCACGACGACTTAGACAAGACCTCTGGGGGCGTGGCCTGAGCGTGGTAAGGACGAGAATGGGCGTTCACACAAGGAATATCCGCGAAGTGTCCCCCTCTCTTCAATTTTTATGAAACTTGACCAAACTGAGCAGCCAAAAATGAGAGATATGTAGTGTGTATTAGGGGCGATAATTCAAGTTTAAGATGTGAAACTATCCTTCGATGTTTCGACCTTTTGGTACTATCTGTAAAATTATTGTACAAGGAAGTTTCTTTTAAATAAAATTCGAATCTTTAAAAACTACATTTGCTGCTCCTATTAGGGTTGGATAGATATGTCGTGAGTGGTTCAAGGATCTTGGTAACTTTCCGCGTCAACGAAGAAACTTGCAAGTGTCCTCGAGGCCCAATTTTCACCGCAAACTTATAATCGCCATCGTTCGAATATTCACTGTGTCTCTTCAACTTCGTTCACGAGGGTAAGCAACGATCGTGTGAAACTTCATGGATTATCGATAAACGTATCGTTGTTTCGAAATTTTTTACTTCGAACGTACACCGCCGAAAGAGGAAAGGAGAGAGTGAATTTCCACGCGTGGCGTTGCTCTCGCGGATAAAGTCAGGCGATGGAATAAATTTTTCACGGCATCTCCGCGTCGCGGCGGTAATTCACCGGGTAAATTTCCGTCGCAGGCCGGACCGGTGTGTTACTGAAGCAGAACCGAAAGTTCTCGTTTACGGCCAAATGGCCCCTCGAATGGGTAAAGTTTAGCAAGCTATTTAGCCAGCTGGACGAAGAGGAGAGAAGTGATATTTGGAGCAAAACCACTTTGACAATGAAATCGATACATCGATAGATAGATAGATCGACAGATGGATAGCTCGATAGGTGGATAGATCGATAGATCGATAGATGGATAGTTCGATAGATAGATAGATCGACAGATGGATAGCTCGATAGGTGGATAGATCAATAGATCGATAGATGGATAGTTCGATAGATAGATAGATCGACAGATGGATAGCTCGATAGGTGGGTAGATCGATAGATCGATAGATGGATAATTCGATAGGTGGATAGCTCGATAGGTGGATAGCTCGATAGGTGGATAGATCGATAGGTGGATAGATCGATAGGTGGATAGATCGATAAGTGGATAGCTCGATAGGTGGATAGATCGATAGGTGGGTAGCTCGATAGGTGGATAGATCGATAGGTGGGTAGCTCGATAGGTGGATAGCTCGATAGGTGGATAGCTCGATAGGTGGATAGCTCGATAGGTGGATAGCTCGATAGGTGGATAGATCGATAGGTGGATAGCTCGATAGGTGGATAGATCGATAGGTGAATAGATGGACAGATGGATAGATCGATCAATGGATAGATCGATAGATGGATAGATCGATAGATGGATAGCTGGATAGATGGATACATCAATCGATGGATAGCTGAATAGATGGATACATCAATCGATGGATAGATCGATAGATGGACGATTGGTAGATGAACAGATCGATAGATGAACAGATCGATAGATGGACAGATTGATAGCTGGACAAATCGATAGATCAGAAATTGCACGTGTAGCAGTGTATACGACTGTTTGAAAAGAAACAACGCTGCTTTGTAACGTGGTACCACTTTCACGCAGATTACTTCGCGGCAGACACCCCAAGTTGTCCTATTCAACTTTATCGTCTGAAATACTTCCTCTGTTCTCAGTGGTCATACTATACTTTGATATTTATACAGTGAAAGAACTCATACTCGATGTACATACGCATAGTGGTACCACTTTTACGCAGATTACTTCGCGACGGACACCCCAAGGTGTCCTATTTAACTCCATCGTCTGAAATATTTCCTCTGTTCTCAGTGGTTATACTATACTTTGATATTTATTCTGAGAAAGAACTCATACTCGATGTACATACGCACAGACTGTTGGAAAACAATTCTGACGGAGTTTAGGGGTAAATAGTGGTCACTGAACCGACAACGGAGGGCAACTTCGAATTCAACGAAATTTGAAACTTTGCAGGGTCGTGGTTCGAGTGTTACGTCAATAACGTGACTATACTTCTTGCAAAGAAAACATTAATTTCCTTGGAAATTTTTTTGTAATATACTATAGGATATCAACAATGAAGCAGTTCGGAAATTGAAGAAAATTTGTAACTGCGGGATCGTGATTCGAGTGTCAATAATGTAACTATTCTTCTTTTTGTAATCACATTTATCCAAATTATATTACAGAGGGCACTTTTAAATTCTCTTCTGATCCATTACATGGGTAAAAGGCCAAATCAGTCTGGAGTTGATAATATATTTAAAATAATTAGCACATCGATGGCATATTAATAACATGTACGCGTAGAAAACAGGAATTTAACGGAGGTGCTCAAAATGTATCCGGATAATCCTGTCAGAATTTTCGTACACTTTCATCGATCAGCGGATTACCACGAGGAAGATAACCAGGAACGAGTGAAAGATTCCTTGCTTAATTTCCACAGTATAAATACAAACTTTTCTCTCAAAATTTTAATTTTTACCATCCTCCGATTTCTTCCTGCTAATTTAGAGATCTCCAGAAGTAACTCGACTTTTATTTCATATATTTTACAATCTAAAGTTACACGAACAAACACATGCAAAGAAAAAAGAAGAAGACCTCGACGCAAGGGATGGTTTCTCTCCTAAGCAACAACGACCAAATATATCGTAACTCTCGGATCGAAAAAATGAACGTAAGCGCTAAATTATCGAATATTTTTTGTCCAATATCCAGAAGAAAATTATTTAGAGCTCTGAGATACCGTGACTCGATCCAGTTCGATAAATAATTGATTGTCACGTTTCGCAGCATTCGTAGCCAACGACAATGTATCCGTAAATTTTTATTCCATTAACAATTCACAGCGTTAATGGTACCGATAACGTGGCGCGAAGCGAGGACAAATTTGCATGCGATCGGAGGGTCGTCGCGACAACGTCGTCGATGTCGCAATAATCTCAAGAGTTACACCCTGCACGGTGCATCGCCTTTTCGTGGCTGAGGATAACACTGCAACTGCAACGTCTTGGATAACAGCAATTTCCTCGAGGCAATGGCCCGCTATTCGGTCGACAAACAGATGTGCAAACAACAAGTGCGTCTCGGTGGAGATTTATCAACACACAAGGGAGAAAATCTGTTAACTGTTATTAGCCCCTTTAACACGGTCTCTACGAGATTCTGAAACAGAGATCCCAGTACGTGACGCTCGGAGACACTTATACATGCACACTGAAACGAGATTTTTGAACAATTATTTCATTTCCATGACAACCGCAGCTGTATAAATATTTATCAACGCGTTATAAAATATTCATTAACGCAACTCGTGTTTCCTGAGGTCTGAGCATTTATTCGTCGTTATTCTATATTGTTGTAACGATGCTTCTTAACGATCTTATTCTCTATTTATCGACTGTGCGGTTAGAAGTTTGTAGAATTTCATTTCGGGTGAGTTCCATGGTAGTTTTAATAGTCATTGATTAAAGATCACCGCGATTGAAGTATGTTGGATTATACGTAAGATTGAATACATAAGAATAGTTAATAGTAAGTCGAGTATAATTTGATTGTTCGAATCCTGTGAAGAAATTTCCAATGTTTGAGCATTCGAATATCGTTATTCGAGTATCCGAGCATTTGAGTATCATAATTCGAATACGTGAATATTCAGTGTTACAATAAAAATAAATATTATTAATATTACAGTATTTACAGAGAAACATAAAGTTAATTATAGTAAACGGAAGCAATATCGTATAATTGAAAAATACATTTGTTTCGGGTGAGACTTTAACGAAACCATTATCGTTGGAAATGCATTATAATTATTGCACGATTATTTTCTTCGATATGCCCAAAGAAAGTAAAAACAATGAATATATGAAAGGAACCTTTTTTCAACGATTAATGAAAATTGTTCTGAAAAATTTCATTTAGCGGAGATAGTAAAACCGTATGATGTCAATTAAAAGTAATATCGAGGATATTGGACGTTACTGAAATAAAAAAACTTCGGATCGCTTAACGTAGTCTTCCTTGTTTTCGAGAGAAGGAAGTCAGCGTGCACTTTCCTCGGGCCACGGTGAACTTATCACGACAATTCTCAAACTTTTTCAAACTGTGTTTCGACTGAGCAGAATCTCAACCCCGGAAGATTCTCGTCCTTATTGCAGCCCCACCCCTCCCTCTTCCGGAATAACTTCTGTAATCTCAGTTATGGTTGACTCAAGTTTATCTGCGAAAGCTATTTTCCGCCAACAAACCCATTTATCAGTTTTGCACACCATTTTTCGAAAAATACTGCCTCGTCAAGACACTCTCATCGTTCCAAGTATATTAACTCCTGTATTTTCTGGTGAAATATACACAGGCTATCGAAGTGATTTTGCAAAGTACTCGCAAAACGTATTTCGATAATTAGCATTTATTGTATTTAATATTTTACATGATTCAATCGCATCGTTTTCATCCCATCACTTGTATTGCTCGAAATAAACAATCTTCGATTGAAACAATAACTAAGTAACTTGACGTTTAATCAATCATTGTTTCAGAATAGATTCGCGACACAATACTACCAGTTCGACCTCAACCCTTAATGCACGACTCTTGTTTAAACTTACGATAATTTATACCGTAGAACTCCCGAACCCGAGCTCGAAATGTTTATTATTACAAGTAATAATACCCGCCCGCGCTCGCTACCTCTGTACTTTATTTTCTCCTATTCAAAAGCATCAGATGTAATTCCATTAAAGTTTATTATTTTTCCAGCGCTGAAAATAGGTTGATCCGTGCATGTTGGCCGTGACATTTCGCGCATGCGCGTACCGTGAGTTCCTGTGTGTAAACCCCGAATCTGGGCCGCGTGTGCTGCAGATTAGTATCGTCTTCGTAAGTGACGCGTATTAAACTATATTATATTTAACAAAAAATAACGCGTACGGTTACTCTTCCACGATATCCTCATCTCGGTTGCAACGTCCCGATCCTTGTAACTTCACAACTAGCCAAATAATTCTAAGGAGCTAAATATTCCTAGCCAAATATTCACCGGCCAGTCCTTCTTCGAAAGAGTAATTTCAAGCAAATCGTCCCACGTATCTCTGATTCCGTTATTAATGCTGACATTTAGCCGCGTAGACTTGATACGTTTATCTCCTCCAAATTACTCGGAACCGGGGCAAAATTTGACAATCAGTTTTACCTAACATCCTCGAGCTTCGCTTCTCGCCTACTGCTGCGAATGCATCTCCATTCCGGCGACGTCATTCCCAGCGTTAAGTACGAAGTTTTCGTTGCAAGTTTAAGCGAGGTTGCAAAGCTGTCGCCGTGAGTCTCGGCCAAGTTTCAAGCAGGACTACGTCGAAGTGGAGGAAACCGGGGGAGTGGCGCAGGTGTTGGTTCGTCGACAGTTTTTCGCTCGATTTTTCTTAACTCTCGCGACCATTGTTTGCGAAGGATCTCTTCGCTGAAGATGGCGCGAAGATGGCGCTCGTAGCGATCAAATTAATACAAATACACGGTCCTTGAGTGATGCGATATATTTTTAGACGAATTTCGAAATTCACGAGAAGGAATGTTCTGAAAAAGTATCAATATATAAAGGGTTTGTGATATTGGGTGTTTTCTTTAACTTTATTTTTAAATATTTAGTTTTAAGATTGTAGGAAATTACAGCGATGACGATTTGAAAAATTAAATCGATAATGTTATTAACTTTTTGATTGCCTTCGGTGCGTATGACTTTTGATTCGATCAGTCGATTGTGTGCGGTAAACGCCTATAGGCGTTCAGAATGTATGTATTTTTAATAAGAGAGTAGGTCTTCCGCACAGAGCGTACGTTTTGCGTAAAAGTCCGTAGTCAGAGTATTAATATTGATATAAATTGTTATCGTGTTACTGGATACTTTATTAGGGCAATTTTCTGCACACTAGAATTTTTTATTATACGCGTTAGAGTTTATCGTATATTTCTATCGATAATCTCCGCGTGTATTTTGCGAGGAAATGAAACAGATTTCCTTCTTCATTTTACATTCCAGCACTGTCTTTCGCTATTCGGAGGATTCTCGATTTTTACACGAGACAAGTGGATGCAACGTGTCTCCTTAAAAATCCGCGGCGCAGCGTGCCCATTATCATTATCTACGTCCACTTCGTGGGAAATACAATTTACAATGCAACCCGGCGACTCGGGTCGTCATCCATCTTGATCGTTTATGTATTTACGGACGGTCGTAGCGTGTTATACTTTTAAAAATTTCTGTCCGCCTCCCGGCGGGAAATTGGTACCATTATTTTTAAATTTCAAACGTCACCGTGCCGTTCCAGCCAACACTCTCGGCCGATTTCTTATGGTAGCCGGGTGTCGTCAGACGACGAAACAATTTCGCTCATTTTCGATGTCGCGAAACTGTATCGGTACCGCGAGCTCCGATTTAATCAACTTCGCGAATTTATCGCTCGGAACGCGGACACCTATTTGACTTCAAATAACGTCCCACCGATCCGTGAAATCGCAATTGGTAAAATTTAATTAATTGCTCGTCGACTGTGCGGCCAGAAGCTTGTAGGATTTCATTTCGGGCGAGTTCCATGCTACTTTTAATAGTCACCGATTAAATGGCGCTGAGATTGAAGTGTGTTGAATTATACGTACGATCGAACACATAAGAATAGTCAATAATTAGTAGGGAATAATTTGATCGTTCGAATCCTGTGAAAAAATTTCCAATGTTCGAGCATTCGAATATCGTTATTCGATTATCCAAGTATTTGAGTATCACGATTCGAATATCCAAGTATTTGAGTATCACGATTCGAATATCCGAGTATTTGAGTATCACTATTCGAATATCCGAGTATTTGAGTATCACGATTCGAATATCCAAGTATTTGAGTATCACGATTCGAATATCCGAGTATTTGAGTATCACGATTCGAATATCCAAGTATTTGAGTATCACGATTCGAATACTTGAATATTCCATATTATAATAAAAATAACTATTATTATTATCACAGTATTTACAGTTTATATTACTCATTTTGAATACACACTACGAATATGCAGATACTTTATCAGTGCACAAAATTGTGTTCAGACTTTATTATATCGTATTCATTACGCGGCTCGTTACATCTCTGTTTCGTAAAGTGTCAAACCGGAACTGCGATGCATCTGTTCATTAGAAGCAAATTATAAACATCACTGTATCGATTAGAGATACCTAGTATAACTTGTAGGAAACATCCAATATATTTCATAAAAATTTCCAATTGCTCGTAACGTCTTCTCGTGAATTCTACACACTCGTTTAAATTTACACGAACGAAACGACTAATAATAAATTGACGAAATTCTAGAATTTTTGAACTCCATATCCCGCGAATGATAGACCTGTAATCTAACGCAACCGAAATATTATACCATTCGAAAATATCCAGTTCCCTCGTAAATTCGAGCTTCGTGGCTATTCCTCGCATACTAATGTTACCATTGCACGGATTTGAGGATCGTTTCTTGCATCTGTGTGAGCAATGAAAAATAATTTACCACCGGGTTTTCTTAACAGTCGCAATTTCCTTCGGATAGGTAATGTTCGTAACTTATTGGAATTTTTCTTTTTTTTTTTTCCTTCCGCGACTCGCACGATTTCTCTTCAAATTGGAAAATAGATTCCGCCAAGGAAACCTCATTACCGGACCAGCTTGATCCGAATGCCAGGGTGGTTTAGCATTTTAATGAAAGCTTAAGCCGTTTTCGCGCGATCGAATCCATTCGGTCCGGTTCGACGCCATTCTTCATGGCTAAGCCGCGGATGCAAGAGATCCTGAGGTAATGTCGGACTCTGGAGAGCTTTGTTCATTTGCTGAGATACGATCAACGCTCTTCTTTGGAAAACCGGGATCCACTTTCTCCTATTCAGTAATACGGAAGCTGCAACTATTATCCAGTCAAAGGTATTATTCGCGAGATCCATTATTATCCCCAGCCAGAGGTCCTTTCTGTTTCTACCTCGTCTCACGGAGAGAAAACAGAGAAGAAGCTCTCTTCGAAAAGTTCGTGTCTCGAATCATGGGTTTGAAGAAACTGTACAAGAAACGTTACACAGTTAAACGTCGAACGATCGAAGTTCCTTCGCGGACGAGAGACCAACATTGACCGGCAGATTTGATTAAAAGACGCAACAAAGTCGTGCAATATTATTTTTTTTCGAAAATCAATATTCATAGCTCTAGACGGAGTGCATTTTGCGAGCGTCGCGGGATATCGAATGCGCAACGCGTGGTGCGCTACTCGTCGATCAAAATGGCGCTGTGTATGGAACGTTACATCGTTCAAAATACGAAACGTACGAAAGAAGAAATAATAAATAGTTTTAGTAAATAATTTTTACTAAGTGATTTTTAGTAAATAGTAGAGATTTTTTCAAAGACTATTGGAGTTATAAATGCACGACTAATGATTTGATAAATTTTATTATTGAGCATTAATTCTTAAAAAGGAAAGATATTATTTAATTATTCTTTTTTCGCAATTATACAATGTCAATCTCGAATGGAACTGGCAGAGATCCGCTCATTGTGATTCAAAGTTAAAATGTCTCTGCTGTGGTAGTTGTTTGGGTATTCAAAAGCCACGAACTTGGAGTGAGCGTAATTGGACGGGGCAAGGACACAGTGTTACGTCCCGTAAATCGGGATTTTAAGATATACGACGCTCAATACTAAGAAACCAGTTGAGAATATTCATATTTTTATACGCTCGTAGCTACGATCCACCGAAGTTGCATATTCATTGCTGGTAGTTGCATATTGCAAATGCGTTTCGGGTTTACCGTCAAGCACCGTTTTTATACTGCCTTTTTTTTAACACTGGTTTCATGGTTCACAAACGTACACATTGAATATTAATGCGCATTCCCGACACCGGAATCCCTACAGTCCTGCTGGCCCGATTAAAAGTTCACGAAGCGTTGTCGTGAAATTTTTTACGTTATCGTAAAATAAACTTCGCTAGTTACCAACGTGCAACAAGAAGTTGCGTACTCTATAAAATTCGCAGTAAATAGTGCATAACACGGCGCGAGAACGTTATTTATTGTACAAGCAGTCCATTCGTAGCAATTTTATTTCCGCGGTTTCTTATACTGCGAAAATTTTTCTATCGCATTGCACGTGTTACGACACTATCAAATATTTGTAATGCGCGATGTGCAGGATACTCGTTTTCGAGTAAATATTTCTACGAGATTACGCATCCCGTGTCGCACATAAATAACAAAGTGAAATTTGTGTTACGTTAGTCTTAGGATAGCGATCGTTTAACTTTGAACGAAATCAGTAGAGTTAGATCTGTCATTCAGCGAGTATAATTCGAATACTTTAGTGATTCAAGTACTCAGCGAGTATAATTCGAATACTTTAGTGATTCAAGTACTCAGCGAGTATAATTCGAATACTTTAGTGATTCAAGTACTCAGCGAGTATAATTCGAATACTTTAGTGATTCAACTACTCAGCGAGTATAATTCGAATACTTTAGTGATTCAAGTACTCAGCGAGTATAATTCGAATACCTTAGTGATTCAAGTACTCAGCGAGTATGATTCGAATACTTTAGTGATTCAACTACTCAGCGAGTATAATTCGAATACCTTAGTGATTCAGGTATTCAGCGAGTATAATTCGAATACTTGAGCGATTCAAGTACTCGACGAATACAATTCTTGAGTATTCGAATATTCTATGGACTTGTGGTTGCACAGCTATTACTTTTATTAATATTAAAGACTGCCAATGAACGATTAATTCAACCTATTACTTCTAGCAATTCAACTTTGTTCCAAATTGTACATTCGTAGTTGATGTTTTATTAACAACAACAACAGATTTGCACTCTTTAAGTATAGACCGTGTTCTATCGTGCGATTGCATTTGAGGAAAAAGTGTATAATACAAAATACGTTCCGACCACATAATCTAGGATCTAAAATGGTGTTCCATTTGAAATTGCAAATACTGTTGCAGGTGAAGCAATATTTTGTGTATTACTTCGCATAGTATTGACCGTCTTTTGTATTCGTTACACGTTTCTATCTCAGGATGTCCCCAAACGGAAGGAGCTTTCTATCGGATAGGAAGTGCATTTCTTCGAAAAATATTCTCAGTAAACACGTGTCTGAGAGTACTACCTAAAAAGTCGTTGCTCTCGTTCTATATTTTTACGATGTTAATACTTATGTACAAAACTTATCACAAATATCGAATGGTATTCGAGTAGTCAATTCGAACGCACAAGTATTTAAATAATGATACTCGAAGTTCATTCCTAGTAAACGAATACTTATCAATTATTCAAAGTAGTTAAGTATAAATTATTGATTAATTTTATGTACCAAATTGAGTCTTGGTATTCTTTATGGTAACTGACATTAAAATAGAAGACGACGAAAAGATCACACCATGATCGACTCTTGATTTATGCGTTCTTGGTAATTTGTCCACCTGACAATTCAATTCCCATTTATCGAACTTTTAAAACAGTTTCAGAGAAGTAGAGTAGTTTGAAGCAGTTTCACCGAATGAGGTACTGAAACACTGATTCAGTTCGGGGCTTTTAGGTGACTGTAGAACGTCCTTTCACGGAGTTACTGACCCACAGACGAATAGAAAACCGATCAAAGGTGCTGGAAAAACTGTTTTCGAACGAAACGTTTCTTTTAATATGTTTTCCAGAAATTGGAAGATCAACCGAACGAACGTAATTTATGTCTCGTGAAAAAGATCAATTTAGTATACTTAGCGAATCGATGATCTACGTTGCAACGAAAACAAATTGGAATAATATTCTTGCACGAACACTATTTGAATACTCGAGTATCCGAATATTTCGTGTACCGATCAAGTATCTCTATATGTATATAGAGTATACTTACAATACTATGTAAGTATTTAAATGGTGTGATTTGCACCACAAATAAATTTCTTTAAGATTCATCGTTAGTAATATTCTAAAAACATTTATTCCGACCGTATACAGTAACAATGCAAGTTGTAATGGTCAACCGTATTACACGAGTTTACTAAAATTGTTGATTGCAAACTCCCAAATAATAGTTTCGAGCAATCTAGACCCCTATGATGATACAACTTAAAAGAACGCGAGTAATTCTGTACGCAAGTTGGAATGTACTGTTGCGTACTTTGTGCCTTATTTGACGTATTTTACACGAGAAACGCAACAATGCGTCTATAGAAGAAAAAGTAGTGAAAAACGCCGTTTCCGTTGAAATAGGAAACTAGTATCCAGATTCTCTAGCATTCTCTGCAAAGTTTATGCTAGTTTTTGTCATGCTCGCGGTGTGTCGAGCGTCGTCAACCCGAGCAGATGTAGTTCTTGTCGCTGTCAAATGCAAGATTATCCTTTCCAGTTCAGTGTCATTTGGAGCGTTGTGCACGAGGGAAAAATATTATTTTCCCACGAGAGTCCACTCTGGACGGTGCCGCGCATCTTGAACAGAGAAAGATATTTTCGTGACGAATGTGTGCAATGGTGGCCCTATTTTCTTTTCAACGAATAGGGCGTAGTAGACAGAGAAATTTATGTATCGTACAATCAACCTACTTTTTCTTTGTCTACTCGAGCACACTTTCCGGGAGTGGCGATTTCATTTATTCACTTCAACGTTTTGAATTCTTCAGTAATTAGAGTATACGACGAATACAATTCGATTCGATATATTTTTTCTACGTATTGATAAATGGAAATAAAGTAGACCCGAAAGTTATCACTCGACACACGTGTTTTTGCTTACAGCTTTTCCTTCAGTTAATAAATAAAAAATCATTTCGGATTTTTTTGTAGATTGAAAAATGTTACATCGACAGCAAGGTTAAAAATTTACCATTTTCCACTACTGTCCCTTTTTACTGTACTCCAGAAGATATTTTTTTCAAGGAATCTCTCATCAGTGACAAAGTGAATCGACGTGCCTTTATTATTCTATGATGACGGATCCCACCAGCGGTAGATCCATTGGGTGGAGCATGCACTCTAATTTGCGTTTCCATCTTCGTAGCAGGAGCCATTAAAGGTCGCGATACTGCTTTTACAGAGCGTTCCATCACCTTCGAATGTTTAACATGCGCGCAGCGTACGTTAATGCTAGGTTTACGTTTCGTCGTTACATGAGCCGCATCATGAAACCAGTGTAAGTCCATCTCTTTGTTTCGAGGTATAAGTGGTTTTGCATTTCAATCCACTCGAAAACATTGTCAAATTCTAAACAGAACAAATTCTATATTTGCAACTAATTAAATCTATTAGTTGTTTAAAGAATATAGACACTACTCGAAGAAAAATAAGTTTTTGGTGACCACAAATGTACTTCCTTTTACAACTATGAAATTTCAAAAATAAACACGAAAATTTATAATTTTATTTTTAATAAAATTTATTTTATATTCACAAAACATTTTTTGATTGCTTTCTCCAATATAGTTGATACGTAGAAAAAAATGTTTATATGATTCTTCAGATATGACTGAAGTGAATTTATTTCATATAAGTTTTATACATTCCTACACGTTACCAAACATTTCAATATCGTAATATAATATTCTAAATTCGCAGCCAATTAGCTCGGTACTACCCGCGACGAAGAATTATCGTTTGTCGCGAATAATACCGATTACCAGGTCTCACCACGTGGAGGTTGCTGCGAGGGGAGACCCAGAGGGACATAGATGGAATCAAAGTTCCATCGATCTCCCTCGATACGCAATACAAACGAAATTACTAAACCGAGGAGATGGAAGGAATTAAAGTTCCTTCGATCTTCTGGTTTAGTTCTGCCGAGAAATCACATTGTGGAAAAAATGAGGCAAAATTAGGAAAGACGCGACGCGAACCGTGTAGTTGGTCCTACTAGGTCTATCCCGTATCCCCTCGGTGGGGCCGATTTAAGAGGAAACGAACGACGCCATCCACTCCCCTAGAGGAATTCCCCGTTTCTCTATCTTTACGACGAGAGGGTCTTATTTTGGAGACTTTCGCAGGGACCAGCAAAAATGCCTACTCCTGTGCTCGCAACATGCCCCCTCTGGAAGCGGACACACCGGAGGAGACGCCGATAGACCGTTCGGACCACCTACACGGCCGGTCACTTGCTTATGCAACAAGCAGAGGTGGCCGGACTGTGAGACGAGGAAGCGAGCAAAAGTAAGCTAAAGATGGATAATTGCTCGGCAGATCACAGATATTTGTACATGGTTGCCTTAAAACTAACTTATTATAAGCTTAACTAAAAATCCCGCGGCGGCTGCGACGAGGAAGTCCTCTTCGTTCTTCGTTTTTCGATGTGCTTACCTAAGAGGAACCTAAAGTCAAGGCATGATAGAAAATAGAAATTAAGTTGGTTAGTGATTAAATACAGTCATGCAGTAACAAAGAAAATTATCAATGAAGCATTGACAGAAAAATAAACACGGAAAAACAAGTACAAATTAAAATCAGAGAACAAATAAAATAAATTAAACAAAGAAAAAATTGAAGAAAAGAAAGAATTAAGAGAGTGGTCGTCAGTACTGACCACCGCCTATCGGCGGTCAGTACCGGTTACCAAGAGGGGGGACCACCTTGCAGGTACCTAAAATGAAGACATCCGTCCACCTCACAGGCTCCTCGTTGAATAAAATTTTCCACAACCGGAGGTTCTTTGTTTACCCACAACAAAGTCACTTACCGTTACTTCGATTGTCTTTGTTCGATCTAACCGAATATTTCAAGAAATTGATGGCTTTTTAGCCATTATTTATACTAGAACATTGTTAATAATTGTTTAATCTACGGTCCTACTATGGTTGTTAATAAATATGATAAATAAACATCAAAATATTGCGAAATCTGCGAGGGCGAACGGTTTCAGTGAATGTTTGTTCATTTCCGCGATTGTTACTAACATTTATGCATGTTCCCAATATTAATCGAACAATGTGCATCTTATTTATGCATTAAAAATGATCGATTCGCCTATAGCAATTAATTCTTATCGAGCTTCGAAATATAACCGTGTTTCTTAATGTTCCAAAGCATGGAAAGTAACAATTGTTCGTTAGATACATTAATTAAACATTCTTATAATTTAATTTTTATAGTTTAATTCTTATAATTTACACAATACGTGCAGAAGTTACATTTTTTAATTAAAAGCGTCGAAATTCAATTAATCACTTTTCTAGATAGAAAAATCATCGTGATGAACACTTGTGAATCGATAATCGATACGTGTAGCCTTGAGAATGTCAGTTGGATCTCAACGAAAAATTCCTTCGTGAATAAAGAATATTTTAACGAATTGATATTTTACGCCATTATTTATACTAGGACAGTGTTAATAATTGTTTAAAGAATGGTCCTACGACGGTTGTTAATGATTATGATAAATAAACATCAAGATATTGCAAAATCTGCGAAGGGGAACGGTTTCGGTGAATGTTTTCTCATTTCCGTGATTGTTATTAACATTTACGCACGTTGCGAATATTAACATTACAATGTGCATCTTATTTGTGCATTATAAATCATTAATTACTTTACAAATATTAATTTCGATCGAAAATCGAGAAACATATGAATATCACGTTTTACATTAATTTTCGATTAAATTTAATTTCTATAGGCAAATCAATCATTTACAATGCATAACTAAGATGCATTCTCTAAGACAAATGTTCGGAACATGTGTAAATGTTAATAACAATCGCGTGGATAAACAAAATTCACTGAAATCGTTGACCTTTGCAGATTTCGCTATATCTTGATGTTTATTTATCATAATTATTAACAATCGTCGTAAGATTATAGTTTAAACAATTATTAACAATGTCCTAGTATAAATAATGGCTTAAAATGTCATTTCGTTGAAATATTCTTTGTTCACGAAGAAATTTGTCGTTGACATTCAACTGATATTCTCAAGGCTACACGTATCGATTATCGATTCACAAGTGTTCATCACGATGATTTTTCTATCTAGAAAAGCGATTAATTGAATTTCAGCTCTATCAAGTAAAAAATGCAACTTCTACGCGTATTGTCTAAATTATAAGAATTAAACAAATGTTAAATTAATGTATCTAATAAACAATTGTTACTTTCCATGCTTTGAAACATTAAGAAACACGTTTATACCTCGAAGCTCGATCAAAATTAATTGCTGTAGGCGAATCGATCATTTTTAATGCATAAATAAGATGCACACTGTTTGATTAATATTGGGAACATGCATAAATGTTAGTAACAATCGCGGAAATGAACAAACATTCACCCAAAACGGTCCCCTTCGCAGATTTTGCAATATTTTGATGTTTATTTATCATATTTATTAACAACCATCGTAGGACCGTCGATTAAACAATTATTAACAATGTTCTAGTACAAATAATGGCTAAAAAGCCATCAATTTCTTGAAATATTCAGTTAGATCGAACAAACACAATCGAAGTAACGGTAAGTGACCTTGTGGTGGGTATATAAGGAGCCGCCGGTTGACGAAAATTTCATTCCACGGGGAGCCTTCGAGGTGGAAGGATGGCTCCGTTTTACGTATCTGGAAGACCGGAGAGGGGAGGGCGGCCATCTTGGTATCCGGTACTGACCGGCAATAGGCGGTGGTCAGTACTGACGACCACTCTCTTAATTCTTTCTTTTCTTCAATTTTTTCTTTGTTTAATTTATTTTATTTGTTCGCTGATTTTAATTTGTACTTGTTTTACCGTGTTTATTTTTCTGTCAATGCTTCGTTGTTAATTTTCTTCGTTACTGCATGACTGTATTTAATCACTAACCAACTTAATTTCTATTTTCTATCATGCCTTGACTTTAGGTTCCTCTTAGGTAAGCACATCGGAAAACGAAGAACGAAGAGGACTTCCTCGTCGCAGCCGCTGCGGGATTTTTAGTTAAGCTTATAATAAGTTAGTTTTAAGGCAACCATGTACAAATATCTGTGATCTGCCGAGCAATTATCCATCTTTAGCTTACTTTTGCTCGCTTCCTCGTCTCACAGTCCGGCCACCTCTGCTTGTTGCATAAGCAAGTGACCGGCCGTGGAGGTGGTCCGAACGGTCGATCGCCGTCTCTTCTGGTGCGTCCGCTTTGAGAGAGAACATGCTGCGAACACAGGGGCAGGTATTTTTGCCTGTCTCTGCGGAAGCCCTTGTTCCATCATAAGACCCTCTCTTCGTCATCCTCCGTGAGTCAGGTCCACGCTCTGCGTGGCTCCTGGCTGCGGAGTTGGGAGAAACGGGGCACTCCTCTAGTGGAGTGGACGGCGTCGCGCATTTCCTTGAGAATCGGGCCCACTGAGGGGAAACGGGACCGACCTAGTAGGAGCAACTTCACGGTACGTGTCGCGTCTTTCCCAATTTTGCCTCATTTTTCCATAATGTAATTGCTCGGCAGAATTAAACGAGGAGATCGAAGGAACATTGATTCCTTCTATCTCTGCAGTTAGAATAAGTTAGTTTTAAGGCTGTGATCTGCCAAGCAATTATCCAATCTTTAGCTTCATTTTGCTCGCTTCCTCGTTCCTCCGTGTAGGTGGTCCGAACGGTCTATCGCCGTCTTCTCCGGTGTGTTCGCTTCCAGAGGGGGCATGTTGCGAGCACAGGTGCAGGCATTTTTGCCGGTCCCTGCGAAAGCCTCCAAAATAAGACCCTCTCGTCGTAAAGATGGAGAAACGGGGCACTCCTCTAGGGGAGTGGATGGCGTCGTTCGTTTCCTCTTGAATCGGGCCCACCGAGGGGATACGGGATAGACCTAGTAGGACCAACTACACGGTTCGCGTCGCGTCTTTCCTAATTTTGCCTCATTTTTTCCACAATGTGATTGCTCGGCAGAACTAAACCAGAAGATCGAAGGAACTTTAATTCCTTCCATCTCCTCGGTTTGGTAATTTCGTTTGTATTGCGTATCGAGGGAGATCGATGGAACTTTGATTCCATCTATGTCCCTCTGGGTCTCCCCTCGCAGCAACCTCCACGTGGTGAGACCTGGTAATCGGTAATACTCGCGACGTACGGTAATTCTTCGTCGCGGGTAGTACCGAGCTAATTGGCTGCGAATTTAGAATATTATATTACGATATTGAAATGTTTGGTAACGCGTAAGAATGTATAAAACTTGTATGAAATAAATTCACTGCGAGTAATTCGAGTATCTTTCTTTCTTTACCTAATTTCTTTCTATTCCTTTTACCACTATATTCGAGAAATTAGAACTTTTTAACGTTTTCACTTTGCACGTAAGAGCTAATTTTTGTCGAAAATCCTGGGTTTTTACAAAGACTCGTGTTTTTCGAAAATTTAACAGTGTAATCAGCAGATGCGAACCAGCGACCAATATGAATATTAAATTCGATTGGAAACAAGACAGAAAGAAGAATCGCTTGTTGATGGGATGCCAATTATGTTCGCGGAGCGACCGAACAGTATGAAAGGCAACAATCGAGGAAAATCAGTTTTGAAGCGAATGAAATGAAAGTGAGAAATAAGAATAATACAAAATGAAATAGTCGTTTGTTTTGGGCGAAAATCTACGGTGGATCGATCACGTCAATTTTTTACCTCGTTATTTCAGTGACGGTATAGAATGAGAAGCCGAACGAAATATTGACCAATTACTTTATTCACGATGTTGTTAACTGTTGAAATAATTTATTCAGAATATGCTTGTATTGTATTTACATTTTAGTACGTAGTTATACAGGTCTGGTAGTTGGTACAAATTTTTAGTGTTATTTCCTACAAATTTATTTAGAAAATAGTGTAAAATATATAGAAAATAATTTAAAATGTGAATTTATTTAGAATTTGAGGTAAAATATAAATTCACTTAGAAAGTAAGATAAAATGGAATTTCAGTGGAGGATAGGAATAAATATTGTACGAGGAAGCGTATTTAAAAACGCGACGGAAATATTCAGGCCAATAAAACCGCAATTTTTATCATTAAAGCAGTAGTTATATATTACCTTCATAATTTTTAATACGTAATAGCCGATAAAAAATTTTTCTCGCTAGTGTGGTATGTTTTAATTAGACCACTTGTTTCAATTTATAACATCTATTCCGTTATCCATTTTACGTTCGTCTCTCACGATTTTATCTCCATATTCGTAGCCATGGATACACATATAAATATGTATCTTCGTTTTAGTTACCATCGATTCTTGTAATCAACAATTCCTCTCATTATTGAGAATGATTTTCAAACGGAAAGAAATCCCATGTTCGATACTTATAATAGATACGTTTCGATCTAAGTTACGTCAATATTAATGAAAAGTGGCATAAGTACCCCAGTCAGGACATTTTTTCACGATCGATTTTATACTTCGAAACAGCGATGGAAAGTTTCTAGGAACTTCAATTAAGTTAATCTATAATAGAGAAAGTTTGTAGACAATGGCCTTCGATATAAAAAGCGGGGTCGATAGTACCGTCAAGGAAGACAGGAATGGCTCGGTTTAACTTAATTCTCTCATATCCTGAACTAGTCGAATCATTGATGGAACTTCAGTTTTTGAAACTTTTGCACGATGATGGAATATTTATCGTCGGTAAAAATTTTGATCAAGGAAAAAATAAAGAAAAAGTCGATGGTCATAAGACGATTAATACATTATTCAAAATAGGTGATCGCCTGGTTAAATAATTTTACGTGTACTTTTAAATCTTCGAAGTTAAACATTCAGTAAAAATATAATACATTAAACTGGCAGTACTTTCTTTTTTAGTAGTTAACTAATCTCCCTAAGTCTGGAAGTTAGAACACTGTATGTAAGATAATTTTGTAAAAAATTTTCGAATAAATTTTTTAAACGGAAATAAACGTTCGAAGACTTTTTTATGACTTCTTTCTTGGAAAATATTGTTACAAACTCGTCTCTGTTAATTTTAATGCAAGTTCGTAAAAACTCTTCTCTCGATGTATCGTTTCTTATACAATCACAAATATTCCCTTTTTATTTTTAACATTTTATCCGGATCGATCGATTCGTTACATACTGGAGAGGGGCCAAAATCTGTGGTCGAGAACGTTCCGATGAATTATTTGCACAGACTATTACGATGAATAATTACATTTGAAATGTCTTCGCTACCACAGGGAAACCACGCGCAGAACTTCGTTTTGTCGCCGCACGAAACGATAATGGCATCGATAGTAATATCGTCACCGTTTTACGAAGCGGGGGCTCTATCCGTGAAATAGTTTCGCAAAACGTGCCGGATCTAATCAGGTACAGGGAGTTCGACTGGTTACGAGCGCTAAGCTTCGCCTTTGGGGCTTAAAATGCAATTAATACTTCGACGGAATTTTCCCGCTGCATTCAGTAATCCTGTTTCATAGAAGGAGACACAAGCCTCCCGAGAAATCTTCCTCGTGCAATGTGCGTCACAAACACACATTCGTTGCAATCGTGGACTGACAATATCTATAGTACTCGACTGAAATCCCGATACAATGATTTATAGCAGCATTTTTCAAAGTACAGCTTGTGCTCGAATTTCAGGGGTACTGAAATTCAAGAATGTGAATACAGATTTCCAATGTAGAAAAATCTATCCATAAATTGGTCAAAGTAGTTTAACAGGTATAATTTCGCAAAATTTCTTCTTTTTTAGAACATTTTCAAAACCTCTACTAACTTATTTTGTGTGATAATGTTTGTTGCGTTACCATTCTGTGATGTTTATTTTTGATGATTTTTAATAATTACAAATTTCGGTTAGATACTGGGGACATTCATTACAAATAGTTTTACTTACTTCTTATACAAGAAATTAGAAAATTTCTTCGATTCCTTTAAAAAAAATCACGATTTTCAGTTTTCATATTGAGATCACGTTGTATTGAGTTTCACATTGAGTTTCACATTGAGTTTCATGTTGTACTCTTTCTAGCGTTTTTATCGTACTATCGAAAACAATATGTTACCAATTATTGAATCGTTTCAGTCAGTTTACGAATAATTCAATTTCAATTCGGTAAATATCAGAAGAATGATATCTTCCGAAAAAGCAAAATAGAAAGAAAGAATACTTTATTTCACATCTGAACACATGCATATAAAATACACGTGATGCCCTTCAGTGGGACCACATTCGTGTACAAAGACTATATTTTCTACCATCGGTACATATTTCTCGCATTCATGAATGTTTTTCTTTCAAACTCTGCCTCCACCTCGGCAAATTTTTATCCGTTCGTGACATTGTTCTCCTCTGTTTGTTAATGAGGTACGGTAAAAGTGTAGGAAAGCGATTTTCGAAAGTAAAATCGAACATTTCAGGTGGTGGAAAGGTTCTTTGCAGTTTATTCGGAGAAAAATTTAAACGATGGTTTCACCGTGACATCATTATGGCTCTAACGAGCCTTGGTGAAAGTCAGTGGCGATCATTGAAGCGCTCGAGGAAAAGAGGACGTCCCTTTAGCGAGCGTGGGTTCTTCGGTCCTGTGGCAAAACTAAGTAATAAAAATTATAATAGCCGGAGTATGCTAACGGGGAACGTAATAAAGTCGACATCGCTGTCACTGCACGCTGGAAACGTAATATCGTTGAATGCATTTTTTGCGATTTAAGTTAATAAACAGGTACGAATGTTCGTCCCACCGTTGGGAAATCCTTATTAAATTTTAGCGCGTCCCGCGAACTCGTGTTCGCATCGTTCGCGATGCTCGTCGCAACGCGTTGCTAATGAAATTTTTCTTAAAAATATGCAAATGCTCGCGCGAAATAGGATTTTCCCTTCCTTTCGCATCGACCTTTGAAAATAATCCACTCGGTACTGAAACCGGGTCAAATTAAATATTTGTTGCGATCACTTGTTACCCTTTCATCTGGGAGCTTTAATCGAAAGTATGAAAATTAATGAACGGAATCGCGAGTGAAATTCATCGTAATTTATGGGGTCAAAGTACGTACGGGTTTTATTTGAATTAGAAAATAACTTCTGGCACAACAGTTGCGAGAAATGGTGATATAACTCGACGAAACATGATTTTATCTAAGAATGTGACTTGTGATACGAACAGTCCAAGCAAGTATTATATATCGAGATTGAATTTCAAGTGGGATCACTTGTCGAATTTTTCTGTATTCGAATATGCGAATAATACAGTGATTCGAATACTCGGGTAATATAATTCGAATACTTGACTCTTCTGTACCATTCGAATACTTAACTATTCTGATACCATTCGAATACTTAACTATTCTGATACCATTCGAATACTTAACTATTCTGATACCATTCGAATACTTAACTATTCTGATACCATTCGAATACTTAACTATTCTGATACCATTCGAATACTTAACTATTCTGATACCATTCGAATACTTAACTATTCTGATACCATTCGAATACTTAACTATTCTGATACCATTCGAATACTTAACTATTCTGATACCATTCGAATACTAGACTATTAGAATATTATCCGAATACTCGATGACGTTCGAATATTTTATTCACCGATCAAGCGCTAACATATCTACGTTAAAGACATTTTATATAACAATATTCTATTCCCTTTTCGGCTGCGCTATTAAATTTGCGAATACTTTATACATGACACATTATCCGGAATATTCGGTTAGTCTATTTAATAGATTCTATCGTTAACTAGTTAAAAGCGTTCACTGCGTTAAATAAAATGATAACAAATGCAACGTGATTTTCGGTGGCTGGAATATTCAACTAAACAGTGGGCTGCCTGGGCGTTAACCGTGACGCGAAGTATCACGGGCGATTCCTAATTGTAAGAACAGCGACGATCTCATTATTTTATTACCCCGTAACGAGCTGTCAACGGGCGCATTGTTAACGAGCAGGTCGTGTTTCCGCTGAATCGAGGCGACGCGTCACAAGCATAACAATTTCAACGCCATTTCCCAGGAAGCCACGAAAATGCGTGTCCAACCAAAGCCGCAGAACTGCGCCAGTGTTGTAAATCGGAAGTGTTCTCAGTCACCAACCGTCGCCACGTGCAACAAATAGGGTGGCGGATTCCCTTTAGAGGAGGTGGGGGCCATATCCAGTAGGAAACCGATTATTCAGGAAATTATTTAAATTCTTTTTAACCGAATATTCAAGATGCACAATGTGAATTTTCACAGAGTTTCCTTTAGCAATGGATAGTCCATGTGTCCGTATTCCATTCCATTATTATTATTTTTCGTACGTTAATTTATATAGTCCATATCATACCTATCCTCACCATTGCTATATATTTTTTAATTTCTTTCGTATTCAATATTAATTTCCAATTTACCTCCAAAATGTATATTTTATAGGTCATTCGAAATGCATATGTCAATAATAACTATGGTTTGTTTGAGAATGATTGTTGTCGACCATATACTTCCAATATTTTATAGTTCGTTTAAACTAGGGTTGGGACTACTTCTTGAAGTTTCTCTGTACTCAAGTATTTGAATAGTTAAACCACACAAGTATCCGGCAAATCGAATACTAAAATATTCGAATACCAGTATTCAAATATACAAATGATCGAACACTAATATTTGAATGCTGGTATTTAAATACATAAATATTCGAGACCGTTATTAAATATCGAAATTGGTCCCGGTGTTAGTATATTTTGTACTCATCAATTAGAGCTCGGTTCCGTTTAAGAAGTATATGTCTGCATCGGTGTTTCCCCTTGTTAAGTACATTTTCTTGTCACCAAGAACACTGAAGGTACTTGCCTGCCACCGTTATGTGTCTCGCCTCGTGTAGAGTATTATTAACAGCTCAACGAAATGAAGGCGTTCCCGTTGAGAGAGGAGATAAGGGAACAGTACAGTCTAAGCGCACGGGGCTTTCATCCGTGCTTTCACGGATCGCGAGGTTCGCCAATTGAATACGTGGTTGGCCTTAACCAGATAACCGGAGCGATCAGCGAACGAAAACGGAATGCTTTCTGCAAATACGTTACTCGCGTATGCCACGAGCATGCAACTCGCAACACGGCACAATTACCTAGAAATATTCTCGTAATCGTATCGCGCGAATATCGCGGGGGAAAGTAACGACGCTCCGTGCGCCGGGTGGTTTCTGCGAAACGTTCGATACCGACGCAACAACAACGGGATTCGTGATGCATCGGGACGGCTCCCGTCCTGCATGCACGCGAAACAATTCGAAAAACTCATGGCTAGCGATGGGAGCGAGACGTGCGTTTATTAAGCTTGGAACTATTTCAATTTTTTTTTCATATTCGAATATTTCAATCGTTGGAGTATTCGAATACTGTTCAAATTACATAAATATTCGAGTACTATTCAAATACATGGCTATTCGAATGCTATTCAAATGCATAGCTATTCGAATACTATTCAAATACATGAATATTCAAATACATGGCTATTCGAATGCTATTCAACTGCATAGCTATTCAAATGCTTAGCTATTCAAATGCATAGCTATTCAAATGCATAGCTATTCAAATGCATAGCTATTCGAATACTAATTCAATACCTGACTATTCGAATAATATTCAAATACATGACTATTCGAATGCTATTCAAATACATGACTATTCGAATGCTATTTCAATACCTGACTATTCGAATAATATTCAAATACATGACTATTCGAATACTATTCACACACGTGACTCGAATATTCGAATAATACACTGCCGTTCAAATATTTGGAGTATCGATTTTAAAATAAATAAATCTTTATTTATGATACACAAACGATTTAAGAACATCAACATTGTCGAGTATCGTTATAACGAGCCAATTTATGCGCAACAAAACTTACGGATTATCCTTAAAAATAAGTCCGGGAATACGGAAGAGATCGATACCGTGTATTACCCGAGGTTAATAAGTATTATCATCGGTTCGGTCCCGTTGCTGCTCAAAGGATCTCCCGCGCGGTTCGAGTGTTCGTGAACTTTTTCATAGGTCACGAGCTTCTCGGAACGACGTTCCGTTATTGTCGTTTCCGTTCTCATTTGCGCGAAACGGCACGGGCACCAATGTTCGTGACTGGCGGCCGGTGAAAGCCTCTACAGGATTCGTTCGAGATTGAAGCGACCGTGGAATATTTTTCTTAACATCGAAAAGTTACACGAGCGCGTTTCTGTTATTAAACGTCGTACATTGATTTTTTCCATTTTCGTATCGTGTTTTATTAAAGGCTTCGTTCCTAACGAAATCCCTCGACACGGGAAAATGGTACCATTTACCGATGCATTCGTTGCACGAATACGAACCAATCGCTCTTTCCTTTCTTCGAATATTCTGGCTACACTCTTCGTTCAAATATTCGAAGATCGTTCGCAGTATTCGAATACTCGAATTTATTAAACAATTTTCGTTGAACGATCGTTCGATTAATTCTCTCCGGATGTTTCCTCGTAGAATGTCGAAATATGCACTAGGTTGGATAATTGAAATTCTTCTTGAAAGCTCGTTGGAAGAACTTTAAATCATCACGATTTTCTTTCACGAGTCCGAGGTCTCGTTGAACAACGCCCCTGAAAATAATACTATGCAATTTACCGATAGGCAACAAAGAGAATCGCTTAAAGGAATTTAGAGTGGAAGAGGAAATCACGAGACAAAGGAGCGCATATTAATAATGTGCGATGGAGTATCGTAGGGCAAACAACGGTAAACCAAGTCCATGAATATGTAATTCGTTCGCGGCATGGAAATTTCCTTCGACACGTGGAGCTCTGTTAATTCCACGTTCCTTCGTACATTTATCGCTGTCATTTCGTACCCCCGGGGAACCGTGAAATTCTCCTCTCTTCCCGAGGAAGAAAACGCTATGATTTCACGTCCCGATGTCTCGTCTTGCACACTTCTCACACTTTTATTTTCCACCTCGTATTACATCGTTCCACCGAAACAACGTTTCGACTTTCCCCATTCTTGAAGTGTCGGCACGACGAACCACTCGAACGCGGAAACCGCGCGACTGTAACATCGTACGAATAGCGGAATGGTTTTAATATCATCTGGTGTATCAGTTCGAAATTCTAGCGCAACGTTCGTTAATAAATTTACCGATATTTCCGGCGCCGATATTAAATTTTCGACGAGGAATTTCAGCCAGGAGAGAACCTCGCGTTAAAATTGATGCTCTTTTCCGAAAAACTGCAACAAGCTGAGTAAAATCTTCATTCTCTCGGAACCTTTGATATTTGTTCCAGAGACATTCCGCTTTTGTGTTTAGAAACTTATTCTTCGTTCCACAGTTCCTAGTACAGTGATTTCAAGGGACAAAACCGAGTCAGTTGGTTCGCTCGAGAGAGACTCGTGCAGATAGCAATTTTTATTCGCAGTGCCTCGTGTATCAATCGTCGAAGAAAGTGAAAGGAATACACCGAGAGCGAGAGAGACAGAGAAATCGCCAACGAGTCTCGCGTTACACAGTTCGACGATTGCTTCGAAGTGACGGTGCTAACGACTAACGAAACCACTGACAACCAGTGACAACCACTAACGAAAAATAAGAAAATTTCTAACAAATCAATAAATAGATCCAAGCAATTTATTCGTACGACATTTTCGACCCTGTTTCGAGCCATCTTTGGTTCAATATTATTTACTAAACACCCAAAACAAAATACACGAAGGAATAAATAAAAAAAAGCAATGAAAAAAAATTAACCAATGATCGAATAAAAAGAATCGAGATCAGTGAGATTTGACGAGAAATAATACCGTTACTTGAACTAGGTGTAAATGTAGTAACTTGAAAGCGGGTGTACACTGTAATCGTTGATTAATCACGCTCGGTACGCAACACTTGAGAATTCCGTGTCTGTCTTGTATTATACTTTAAAGTTGTTACGGTTTCGTAGAAATCAAGGAACATTCAGCGGTGGCTCGTTAAGCCGGTTACGCGAATTTCAACTTAAAGTCGAGTACAGCTCCCAGATGAATCCGTAATAACGAGCGGGAGGACGCAAAAAGGAAACGGGTTCGCTAAGAACGGGATTACTTAGTTAAAAGTTGGCCCGCCTAATTTACTTGTCTTCACTTATTAGATTTCCTTCGACGACGAAAGTTCCCAGCGGTCGCAGCTGCGGCGACGGGAACGATGTCGCCGTTACGTTAGAGTAACTTCTTAATAATGCAGCCGCGCGACGGTGCACCGCCTGTTGCAATATGCAGCGGCCTACGAGCAACGAGATCCGAGCCAGACCAAAGTCACGGTCGTTCGCAAGTGTTCCTTTGCTCGGTTTGCGGTCATCTTCCAAGTTTGTCTTTGCCACCGAGTTCTCGCCTCAGACGTGTACCTCGGGTCCTCGGCTGGCGGTGTCTCGAACGCAGAAGGAGAGAACTGGTGAGAACGAGACCAGACGATCAGACTGTACGTTGTACCTCGACTGTACTTAGGGAGTGTCACCTGTTACTGTACAGAAGTAAGACCACGAAAGGACCGACATCGCAGTCCAGGGATCTTTTTAACTTGTTGAGCCGCTCTTCTTTCATTATTCGTTACTCGTAGTTATTTATTTCTACCGAAAGTTTTCAATCGTGTGAATATATAATTATCTTCGGAAGATAACGCACGTACTGTACATTAAAAAATAAATATATATATACATATGGTTAATAAAAGTGAAAAATTCTCTTTAGTCGAATTCATTCATAATTTTGTGTTTCCTTCGTGTAAATGTTTCTTTTAGACGAATTGACTATTTATATTTTTTCTTCGTATTGTAATGTACCGAGTCATCGTATCAAGTTTCCAATATCGTTTCAAATTTCGCGCGTAATGCGAGTCTCGTTCTCTGTTGCTCTGTCTCTCTCGCTCTCGTTGCAATCTCCGTTCACTTTTCCCGGTCGGCCGACGTTACCTTCGATATCGCGTTAAAACTCACCTACCCCGCTTTCGAGTAAGTCCCGGATTTGGTTACTCGAAAGTGGGAACCACTCGAAATGTTCTATGGGGGCAATCCACGATCCATTTCTTCTCTTGGAACAATCGACGCGATAAATTCACTTTAATTAAACTCTTGGTTCTATTCGTTGGAACTCGTGTCACCAATCTCGGTCTACAAGCCTCGCGGTACTCGCGTATCCGTGACAGGGCGGTCAGTACTCGTTCGAACAGAATGCACGCGACTAGATGAGAATTTACGGTTTCGATTTGCTCGATATACCGCGGACGATTATTAATAACCGCACGGCGTATTTAAAATTCAGGAAACGGAGTCGCGCGACCGGTCGTGCCAATATTTACGAAGCCGCGATGTACGTCAATTTATTCGATCGTTTGTAACAATAAATGACCGCGTTCCATCAAAACTCCACCGTCGACTATTCCGGTCCATTGTATACCCGATAATCGATCGGACGTGTGCATTCTTTTTCATCGAGGCACAGGGGAGGGAGGACACGAAGAAAACAACGGGGTGAAACAGAGAATTGAACGAAAGAAACAATATCGTTTCCGACTGGAACTATATATCTTCCAGCGTTTTCTGTCACGCCGCGGGAAATTTATATTCCCCGCGTGCGCGCGAGATCGTCCGCCAGACGTGGATCATAAAAAAAAACGAAAAAAAAAAAAGAAAAAAAAAACCGGTGTTGCGAGCGGATTTGCCGCGAGATATCGATTACACCCGTGTAATTAAAAGTAGATCCTCTCCGTGTCCCTGCGTTGATCGCGGAGTGTATTCTCTTTCGATTACTATTTTCACCCCTTTGGTTCGAACGTAAACAACTCGCGCGACGATATTCGATTTGAAAGTCACTCCGCCCCCGAACGACTCTCGACCGACGGTTTTAACGGAGTCGGTAACGGAAACAAAGAGACTATGATTTCGATGAATAATTGCAAGATTCTGATTCTCTTTCTAAACATTCGTGATGGGGAATGCGGAGTATTCGGGTATTTGTAACAATTGTGCATAACATTCTTTCATAGTAGTTTGGATAAAATAAAGTGACAAATAATAAGAAGATTTGTGGTGCAGATCAGATAAAGTGACAAATAACAAGAATATTCTCGAATACAGAGTACTTGAGTACTTGAGTACTTGTAACAGTGGTGCTAATTTTTTTTCATGGTGCAGATAAAATAAAGTAACAAATAATAACAAGATTTGTGGTGCAGATCAGATAAAGTGACAAATAATAACAAGAATATTCTCGAATACAGAGTACTTGAGTACTTGAGTACTTGTAACAGTGGTGCTAATCTTTTTTCACGATGCAGATAAAATAAAGTAACAAATAATAACAAGTTTGTTCTTTGATAGATACAATGGTCGTACGTTTTTTACCTTTTTTACTAATTACAGAAAAGGCAATTATACTCTGATTTTTGAATTCCTTTTCAACTTGTTTGCGTGTCGAATAAAATTCACCTAAGGACCGACACTCTCCATCCATGGTCCATATAAAGTCCGCGTACCGTGTTAAACTTTAACAACTATGGATATACATGCAAACAGAAGTAAATGGTACGCTACGTTTGAAAGCACACCACTTAGAATTTTATCGCGGTGCAGTTTTACGTTTGAACCTTCGACGTAACCAACGGCGTTCGAAATGCATTTTTCCAAAGGGTTTTCCCATTTGTTGAAAATGTTCCACAGTTGCAACTCGATAATTCCTCGAATTGCATTTTTGATCGAAGTTCCGCACAGAGTGGACAGTTTTCACGAGATTTTACAAAATTTAACTTTCTCTTTGAGAGAGTCATGAATCGCGAGCTAGAAGATATTCTCGGCGCGCGAAATATTTCGCAGTTGTAGGGAAAGTGATGAAAATTTTATAAGAACGATTAAAGTAAAATATTTATTTTCGTGGCCAAAATGATTCGTTCGTGTCATTTATTATCAATGATAAAACGCAAAATGTAGATATTAAATATTGTACGAAATTACACGCGCAATGATACAACTTAAACAAGAGTTAACGTACAGCTGCTTGAATTATCGTCGACCATAAACATCGAATGTGATTTTAGAATTTTAAATTACACGACACACTACCGATAGACTGTAAAGTCATAAGTTTCACGTTGTGTACAACGCGACCGAGATTTCCTTCCTAAATTATTCACTGCCAGAATTGAATACGTTTGCAGTAAATCTTACAAATTCAGGGCACTTTCGGCTTATCGGACCGTGCGGTTTTTCCCTCCCTTTTCTGCAGCTTACGCGCATACAAATTAAACCGGGATTAGGATACCCACGTACTGACTAAATGAACAGTATTTTCGCGAAAGATACAATACTTCAATTTTATTACGGACACTTGTTCTCTCCGTCATTGGTAGCCATTAACGAGTCACGATTAGAGAGATGGACAATATTTGTTCATTTCGGTCTTTCAAGAACTAGGTTTGCAACGATTTTCTTGATCTACACGTTTCTCCATCCATCATCCTCATTTGTACGACTCGGAGTTTTTATTTTTTAATTTCCAATTTTTCTTCTGTCCTTTGAGCGAAATATGGCACGCTAAACGTATCCCTCCCTCCTCTTCCCGGGCAAGCTTTTAGTTGTTACGCGGCTGAAACGCTAGGTAGCGTGTATAATTATGTTTTAAGAATAAATTCTGATACACGTAACCTAAACACGAGTGGCTACGAAATAAGAACAATACCCTATCAACTGTTCAGCGATATTTAAAGTTCTTAATACATTATCGCAATCCAAGGATTAAACTATTATTCGCTAAACATGTATCATTGCATGTTAAGAATAAATTCTGATACACATAACCTACATAGATTAGCGATCCAAGGGTTAAACTGTTATTTATTAAATACATATTATTGCGTTTTGAGAATAAATTCCGATACGTGTAATCTGG
Source organism: Ptiloglossa arizonensis (assembly GCF_051014685.1). Lineage (NCBI taxonomy): Eukaryota > Metazoa > Arthropoda > Insecta > Hymenoptera > Colletidae > Ptiloglossa > Ptiloglossa arizonensis. Next base: position 22,808,543 of record NC_135048.1, on the reverse strand, counting down.
ACCCGACGACTGCCACGAAATCTGTCAACAACTGTACCTGTTAAATTTACAATAGATTATTAATTCAATTGAAACATTTCTCTGGAATTCGTATCGTAGGTACGTACGCGCAATAAATAATAATTTGTACACTGTATCGAGAGTCTATTATAAAATATCAGTGTTGTTCATATAATATTTCGTTTGTGCGATTTCTCGTGATTTAAATAGGTTAATCTTATCTTTTGGAAGGAGCGAACTGCTCGGTCGCGCGGTCAACTGCGTAATGATACTGCGCATCCACGCCGCGCAGCCATCGTTGCAAGACTGTCACGCGGTTGACAAAGAGAAAGGAGCCACGAACCCTCAAGTTGGCGCGAATTTCTCTCACCGAGTGTACAATATCCATTATAAACTATGTCTAGAATCTTGTAACATTTATAAAACGCACTATTATTTATTCAACCGCATAGTGTAAAAAACATGCCTGCGACGCGATCTTCGGACTATCGCTTATTTCGCACTTATTTGGTACATAATTCTAACACAATACTTTGTTCCCAATCGCTTCAAAATCATTTAGGTAAAATAACAGTTCAAAAGTTGGACGCTTGGGCAAATATCGATCGATCGATAATTTTTGTTGTTGTCTTGGTCTTCAATTTAGATCAAAAGGAATTTTTTCTCCGAAGGATTCGTATTATTCTCCAAGTTAAAAATATTTTCCTTCGTGCCTGTTTGTTTCATTCAACGTCTTAACTATCAAAAAGTATTTAACGTCTTAAGTATCAAAAAGTCTTCGGTGCATAGAGGTCCCTTCTCAGCGAGAAGCGAAATACACGATGGTAAAACGTGCAAGAGAGAGGAGGGGCAGGGAGGGGTGAGCTGAATCGTTGTTTTCGAACTCGTTTCTTCGCGAGGGCGCAGCCAACTTTAATTATCATCGGTCGAGGAAGAAGCGACGCAAAAAGAGCACAGCAGCGCAATGGAGCGGGCCAGCTTACGCGTTCAATTTTCCCATCGTACGAAAGCAATTTTCGCGTGCTGGCTCCACGTAACAGCCCCGACATGTCGCGCCTCCACACGTGCTCGGGCAAAGATGGCTGGCACTCGCGGTGGCTTTCTTCTACGTGCAGCTGCCCGGGAATATTTTCACGCGACCGGGATAATATTTCGACCTACAAGGGCAACGGATTTAACTGCCGTGACATTTATAACTTTCCGCGTGCGTGAAATGGCAGATTCGTCGGGGCACGATTCTCTCGGTTGATTTAAGTGTTGCCTGTTGCGAGGTCTCGCGTTCGGGAGAGAATAATATCAAACGACGCCGAGAAGCGAATTATTATGCAGTCACGTGGGATGAAAACGTTCGAAATTTTTAGTTCAGTCGACAGTGCTCGAAGAAACGTGGGAGAAGTTGCACTAACAGCTTGGTTAATTTTGAACTTCAAAGCGATGAAACAATTTAGGGATATAGTCAATCCCCGCTTTCAAGAATATACAATGCTGTTACGTGGGATGGAAACGCTCGAAATTTTGAGTTGAAGATTATCACGATTCTCCTGAAGTCGACAGTGCTCGAAGAAATGTATCAGGACGTTGCACTAACAGCCTGGTTAATTTTAAACTTCGAAGCGATGGAACAATTTAGGGGTAGAGTGAATCCCCGCTTTCAAGAATATACAATGCTGTTACGTGGGATGAAAACGCTCGAAATTTTGAGTTGAAGATTATCACGATTCTCCTGAAGTCGACAGTGCTCGAACAAACGTATTAGGACGCTGCACTAACAGCCTGGTTAATTTTAAACTTCGAAGCGATGCAACAATTTAGGGGTAGAGTGAATCCCCGCTTTCAAGCGACAAGATCGCGAGCAGTTTGCTCGAAAGTGAGACAATATTAGAGTTTTCATCCTGAGCGAAGCCTGAGAGTATCGTTTGAGGAGAAAAGTGAACGGAGCGTAAGGAGAGCGAGAGAGACAGAGCAACAGCGAGCGAGTCTCGCATTACATGCATTAATCGGTGAAATTTCAAAGCGATGGCGCAAGTATTTCGATGTTTTGGTTGGTAATGAGGAATTGAAAACAAATTCGCGAAATGTGTAGCTGATCATTTTAAGGTATAGTCGACCTTGACTATAATGATCCATTGTACGAGCATTGGTGTTCTCTATAGATGACAGTAATGTGTCGGTATTGGTGTGTCATACGATCCTTTGACAAACCTGGAAAAGTTACACATACGATCTTTCGAAAGTTGGAGAACCCTGACTCCATGTTTTAATTAATCGGTGGTCTCGTATATGAAAATTTGATGTCTGGCTAAAATATTCTGTGCTGCATATTTTATCCAGCTAACGCACGATACTCATTGTGACCTGTCCATAAATAATTTGTCGCCAGCCATACACGTATCGTTATAAACGTCCTGCGATAATACACGACGCATGGAAAATATACGAACCAGTTATAGAGGGTGAGCCGAAAATAACGGACTGAAATTTATGAATACACTCGATGGTTAAATGTTACAGAGCAAGCGCAACGAATACGGGTTTACAAGTTTCTTGTTTAGGGGACAGTCGATCCCAGTTTCGAAATTGTTACTAGAAAACAAGTTCACCGAGTAGAAAAATATTGAAAATGCTTGGCTTCCTCGTTGTCCAGCGAACGGTGTCAAGAAGTATGAAAAATACTTTGAATATTTAAATTCGTAGAAATTTACGGGGGTTCGAATTTGTTATCTCATTGTTCGTATTTATAATTGAATTTTCGTGTTCCAGATTTCGCTTAACGAATTGCTTTCTGTCCTGTAATATTTACAAATAAACGTGGAATAATTTTCTGGGTCAAATCGTTTACCACCGATGTTTTGCATCGTAATTTAAATTAAAACTATGGGCGATTATATTTAATAGAAAAAAAAAAGAAATTCGTAGATAAACGATTACAATCTTCATTATTGATATTAAAACATTCTATTTTGTTAATCGTAGATTTCTTAAAATATTTGTCCCGTTTGAATTAAAATATTTTCGAGTAGACAACTTCTTCAAGGGAAGGCTATTTAAAATATTAAATACAAGGAAAGAAACAGTAATTAGGCGACAAAAAATCGTTTATACTAAATTCACACCCTGTGTATGTATTTATAACCAATAATGATACACCATACTGTGATGTTTATTTCATCAATATTATTATTAAACACGTCGTGTTTGCTTATCTTCAATTTTCGAGCGTCTATAAAAATTATTAATTAAAAGGGACCTTACGTGACAAATTTTCTTGAACAATATCGTTGAAATTTTCAATGTGTCAACTATTTTGAGAAATATATTCAATCCAGAATGAATGTAACACGAATCTATAAAAACCGAGCCAGACGTGTCGTGACGCTAATAATCAGTGTTTGCAGTTGATTTGAGGTTAAGTTTAGAACCAGCGATTCAGCTGCACCTCGCCTCCTTTGCACGCTTTATCTTTATGTATCTCATTTCTCACGGCAAACGAATGTTTACCCTCTACGTCCAACGTTAGAAATTTCTTGCGGTAAAGACGTTGAATAAATGAAACGTATAAAAAGTGTAACATTAAATCCCTCGGTTAAAAAGAATTTCTTGAGGCTTTTAAAAGAATTGGTAATATAATTCACGAATGGATAAACTCTTCGATGAATCCAGTTTCTTAACTAGAATTGTGCAAAAGTATAAACGCGAAGAAATGGTAATAAATTATTTCTTACATGTCTTGGATCATTACGTCAAATAAATAAATAAGTTATGTCAGAGAACGTTATATTATTAATTTTTTAAATTTCTCATTCGAGAAGATACAATTTATTTTGACTTTAAAAGAGTATCCAACGCTGTATTGAAATCAAGAATAATTATACAGAATATAATAAGGAGCATTGATAATTATTGCGCGATTATTATATCATTTTGTATCGAGCACGATACGAATAATATTTCGACGTATAGAAATGTCATCGAATGATGCACGTTCGAAAATTAAAATTACATTAACTTCTAGTTCGGATCAGTTTGACGTAGAAAGCGTTCACACACGGTTGCAACTTAAATGGATTTACAGAGATTCACTGTGTGAAACTAGAAGGTCACGGAAATTTGTGTGTTTCTCAGTCTCGGTCGCATCTAAATTTGCTCCGTCTCTGCGGCGCAGAGGTGTAACCGAATTTTCAAACTCAAAACCCAATGAACAAATGTAATCAAAGCGTAAATCACAAGTACAACGCGAGATAGTCATTTTCAATTTGAAACATGTTCGTGGATAAAATTTACTGTAGAATCGTTTAAAAAGTTTCATTGTAACACGATACAAGTGCAATTGTTATACGAGTGAATATTCACCTTCGAAATCGTCTTCAGAATTCCATGAACAATAATGCAAGAACAAAAATAAAAATAGGTTCTTCCAAAAAAAATTTTTTTACATATTAGGTTGTTCGGGAAGTGATTTCGTTTTCCAAAATGGAGAATACATAATTTAACAAAAGGTTTATACACTCTAAAAAAATCGTGTTTCATTTTCACCAAAAAAAATTAAATAACTTTTCGAACAACCTAATATATGTTTTGATCAGAATAAAGATGACAAATTAGTCCAACAGGAGCAATATTCGAACTGTACATTTCAAAGTATCGGTACCGAAGCTTTGTTCTTTCTTTAAGAAACATATGTCTATAAAACTCGAACACGAAAAGTAGAAATATAATAAAATATACGTAAAAAGACCAAGTAAGTAGAAACTAACAAACGACCCCTTGCGTGCACTTTATTACATTTATATTTTTCATATTTAATTTTGATTACACACACCGAAGAATACTTACTTTGAACATCGTTCGTATCTAACCAATCAATCGTCTTTATCGAGGTCGACCGTGTTCGCAATGCGACTATATTTAAATTGCTACCAAATAAATATAAATATGACCGCTCGACAAACGAAAATACTTCCCTCGATATTCTCCCCGTTCTTTTCAGAATATCTCGAAATTTATATTCCAGGCTTCGCCAGAAACACGTTTAACTTAAACAACAATAAATGGCCACGAGTGGATCGTACGTCGATGCGTGTTTATTATACATACATCGAACGTAGCCGTACGAGTGTATCTCGATAGCGGGACATTCGACGACCGAGCGAAAGAACAAACTGATTCGTGCCAGTTTTACGACAGCGTTTTCTTTTTTTCTTTTTTTTCTTTCCCTTTTCCTTTTTTTTCGTTTTTCTTTTACGAGCGCGCAATATCACGTATCCCAAGTGCTGTCGTATTATCGTACCAGTGTACCAGTACAAGGACATCGTAACTCATGGGGACTTTATCTAGACCGAGACAAGTCTCTCTTTTTCTATCTCTCTCTCTCTCTGTTGCTTCTTCCTTTTTTTTTTCTCCTCCTTTTTGCAATAATTCCGCGATAACCGGGCGTCCTGGAAAATGTCCGCGTAACCGGGTTCTTAAATTGCGAAATAATTTCGTCCGCGGGGGCTTTCGAGTAACTAGATTCGGAAATTGCTGGGTAACTCCGGTACCCTGAAATCCGAGGACGACGGAGGTTTTGGAATGTCGGTGTAACTGGATTCGCGAGTTACGGAATAAATCACTGTTAAAATTGCTAAGCACCTGGATACTACGAATTAGCTTAATACGTCGCAGTTATTTGGAAAGCGACGATGGACCCACGCGTGGATTCTGACCGTTTTCGTTGCACGGACCGGGCGCGTAACGTTACTCACCGTCGAAAGGATTATTATCCACGTTTTTGGTTTTCCAGATTTTAGAATCGACCCGCTCGAGCGATACATTAATTCCTCTTGTCTCCGGTCTGTGTCCATATTAGCGACCGCGGTACGCTCGGGCTGCGTTTAACGCGTTCGCGGCTTGCCGTGTAAAAATTTGATAAAAATTGGGGAGGAACTTTGAACACGGATACGTGTGAAATGTGTCACACGTGTACACCGAACTGTGCCGAAAGTTTCGGGGAGTACGCGATTTTAATTGCGATTTCGTGGACAGCTTTGAGAGAGATTAAAACTACAGGAGAAATTAAATTCGTTATAAAATAAATATAAAGACACTGAAGAGTCTATTGAGGAGTTTGTTTTTTTATTTAGATATTATTTTGAAATATTGACGAGTATCTGTAAGAACATGAAATAACATCGTATCGTAAATGTAAGCAGAATGTGTATAAAGAAATAGGATATAATTTTTTTTTTTTTTAATTTATAAGACACTCGAAGTACGTTAAGAGGATATTGGATTTGTTTTGGAGTTAAATATGGAGGAAATTGGACATATTTCTTCTCTTCAGGAAAAATTGGTCGTGGACAGCTTCGAGAGAGATTAAAACTACAGGAGAAATTAAACTCGTTATAAAATAAATATAAAGACACTGAAGAGTCTATTGAGGAATTTTCTTTTTATTTAGATATGATTTTGAAATATTGACAAGTATCTGTAAGAACATGAAATAACATCGTATTGTAAATGTAAGCAGAATGTGTATAAAGAAATGGGATGTAATTTTTTTTTTTAATTTATAAGACACTCGGAGTACGTTGAAAGGATATTAGATTTGTTTAGGAGTTAAATATGGAGGAAATTGGATATATTTAGTATTTTTGTGCAAACGTCTAGTTACACATTGAGAAAGACAGTGACGTTAATTGTTACGAGGACGGTGAGACATTTATTTTGAACTGTAACCGAGATACAAATGGTTCTGGTTATTCTTGTTTCGGGAAAAATGTCACACATCAAATTACTCTTGTCTGACCAGTCTACAAAACTTAAAAGTACAGTAATCAACGCTTTCAAGTGACAATTTCGCAACTGCCACTTCACTTGAAAGCTTTCCTGCTTTTACTGTGTTCTATATTAGTCTCGTTTTAAATAAATTATACGTTCTTAGCGAAAAATACATTGTACTATACTATTCCGAAGACAATTATTGTAACGAAAAACGTTAAATATAGCACTTATACACACTTCGTTTATTTAAAGACGATATTAAAATTCATGCCTCGAACAATTAACTTGAATTTGTGTTATTAATTTTCTGCTCGAACAATTTGTGTACGAACATTTTGTAGAAAATAATTTTACGTATTTAAAAGTTACGTTCGTCGAT